>NC_081160.1:7505504-8168004 GCF_012432095.1 Onychostoma macrolepis | reverse complement strand
TTGAGCTCAGACGGTCCGCCAGCTCCAAACGGTTCCCTCCACGTTTGTACTCCGGCTTCAGACTCCACTCATTTTCAAAAAGAGATCCAGGGCCCCAGAAGAAAATCAACTCAAAATTATACTTGAGACCACGAGTGTAAAAAACAGTGTTGCCCAGCAGAGGCAAGCGAAAGCGCACGGGTAGGAGTGACTTATTGACCATCGCGACCATGTAGTTTTTAAAACGCAGTATGCGGTGGTAGATGTCAAGCTCTGTCAATTCTTTTTTGTGGATGCAAATCTGGTGCTCCTTCTGTATCTCAATAATCCTTGCCTGCACCTCCTGCCAGGTGAAATAAGGAAGTTCCGTCTGCAAAAGAGAAAGGGCTTACTGAACATTTAAAAATGTGAACTCAGTTGAAAACTTCATTATGGTACCCTTGCTCAGAAGTTTAAATGGCTTACTGGCATCAAAAACACATTAAGAACTAAGAAAATTAGAGTATGCTTTCCTCCACTGCTGACTCAAATGCCTGTCAGAACATACATGTGCTACATGAGTTAGCAGAAAAGCTCACCATGGACATTTTTAGGGCGTTGATGTAAAACGATCTGATCTCCCAGTAGCAACAGATGTTGTAGATAAACTTGACGAGACGGTGGAGCCAAAAGACCCCTGATATGATAAGGATGAAGATGACGAAAACATTGTCACGGATCCTAAAACACATGTTAACAAAAGACAGTTTGTGTTATGATGGATCATATATATCATATGATGCCACATCATTAATGACATTTAATATATGAAATATACCGAGCACTGCACACATCCACTGGGAGAAATGCATCGGGGAGCGTAACCTTTGAGGAATCAGTGTGATTAACAAACTTGTTGGCAAAAAGGATGTCATAGTCCACACAGTTAGCCAGGAACACTGTGAATGCCACCACAAACACAAGTTGCCTGGAATAATGATGGGAAAAAGTGCATAACAGTTAATTAGGTTAAAGGAGTTTGATCACTGATCAACTGTTTACAGACACTATTTATTAGACACTAGTACTATTTTTACTACCACATTTAATGAAGGATACAGTAAATGAATTGATACTTACACGAGCTCAAATATTTCTCCCAGCAGCATACATGTAAATCCATTCTTCTGGTGTAGATTATAGACGTATTGAATGTTAAGAGAAATAAGACTTTTGTTGACTGTAATCACTAAATTGATATCAATCTACTTGATTTAAAGTAGATTTACAAAATTCTATTTAATCCATAATTAAGCAATAAATTTCAGTGCACAAAGGATATTCTCTGGAAGAAAAGGTCCAGATTTTCAATGTGGTGCCATGGAGCTGAAATAAACAACTCAATTAATTAATTTTATGATAAAATTACATGGAAAAATGGGCACATGATAGGCACACAAACTATGCTGCATTGTTTCTTTACTTAAAATTGTGGGATCTGCCTTAAATCTTACATTTGGATCCCTCTGGAACATGCACTAGCAGATTCTCTTCTCCGGGAGGGGAGTCGCTGTAGGACGCCTCCAGGCGCTGGTACTCTGTGTCGAAGTGGGCCATCCCGCTGTCAGCCCCTGAATCTCCTGTCACACACTATCCCTTCTGCTGCTTTTAGATTAAAACCAACATTTATTTGATTTTAAGAAAACCACTGGGTGTGAAACAAAACAAGATAAAATAAAATAAATATGGTTTAAACTGTGTTTAAAGACATTTAATTATGTATAAACATGACAAATTGTAGTTCAAAATGGTATTTAAAAAAATACCCAGCCCACAAAAACATGTCAGGATACTCCACTGGCGACCTCGTTGCGCAACAACAGGGACCCACGCTCATAAGAAACGTGCACATGACTCACGTCTTAAAATAACATACTTACCCAACATAATATGTTTAAACCACTGCATTTTGTTGCCATTACGTTAGTAGTTTTTTTTTTTTTTTTTTTAAGTGTTGGACCAGTTTGGCTGGCTTTGTCAAATGCCAATCTCTAAGAAACAATCAATGCTACCTTTAAGGAACGCGTCTGCATTTAAACATAACACTGTTTATTAGAAGATTAATAATTCTTACCTTGTACCTCCCGCCATTTCATTTATGAAAGCAAAAGGACTACGGGAGCAATTCTGCTCTTCCTAGATGAAACAGCAAAAACATAACGCATAGTCAGTCCATTCTTGCAAAAGGCAAAAAAACAGAACACGGTGGCATTGGTTACTTTTGAAGTCTTCTGTGTTATCCGTACATGACCTTTAATATTTCAAATAACTAATGTTTGTTATTATCGCTGACAGAAGGCACCCAGTTAGTTATGTCAACAGAAGCCTGAGGAAAATATGAGATGCGCGTCACATTGAGAAACACCTACCTATACAGCAACAAAAAGGCGATTCGCTATTCAGAAAAAGGATTTGAATAAAATCTTACCTCATTCGAATATAAGGAGCAGTGATTTATGATTCGCACTATGTTATAAACGCCAAGTTCTCTTTTGTTGTCGCTTCTGAAGCATTTTTGGTTTCGATTCTTGACTCACGGTATAGAGGCCGCGTCCACTGTGTGACACATTTGCTGTCCAATCAGAAGCAGGTTTGGGTGTGAACGAGCCAATGGCATCAGGAGGCGGGTCTTCTTTTAGTAAATACAGCAGAAAAAATTAATTCCAAAAGCATTCAGGTAATGAATTCCCCAGAATACATTGAAAGTTGTAAATGTACCTGAATATTTAAATTACACTGTGGGTTAAATAGTAAGCAATGATTAATCATAGTTAGTTGTATGTTAAAGCTTACAGGACAGCAAATTTAAGCCCTTTACAGAATGTTTTGAATGCAAACAACAGAAATGACAAGGTTATTACATTTCAAAAGGACAAAACACTTGAATAATGTAGTGAGTCATTACAAATGCCAAAAAATGTTCATATTTTGTTCCTCTTACACTCCAGAGACACAAGTACAATGTACACTATAAATGCTATTCACTTTAAATCTAGACAGAAGTTTGACGTCTCAAAATTGTGTCCACCTTTATACCTATGGTTAAAATTAAAACAAATATCATTTTAAAATAGATTTTATAATTTTTGGCTTGTGATAAAAAGCAAACAAACATATATTTCAAATTAATTCAGACACATTAAATGGTTCAGAAGGGTCTATTGTGCAGTCCTAGTGTGAATGGGACATATGGCAGTCCTAATTCAACAACCGCTCAGTAAACTTTGAATGAAAGAAACATTGAATGGTCACTGGGCAACAGTTCGCACTACCTGGCTATACAATTGCTCCCCCTTGTGACTTGTTGTTGCATCAACAATGCAAAGACTGATGCAACCAAGTATGCTTAAATTCATTATATGATCTTGGAAAGAAACAGACAATATTTAGATCATAGTACTGTCAAGCTTGTTTGCAAATTAACTGCAGAATAAGTGCATGCTGAAATAATTGTTTAAATCTCAAATATGTTTAAAGGGCATATGCAGCACAAAAGAAAGCAGTGAGTGTGAATAAAGCCAAATTTACACCGCAAAGGTGGCACAGAAGCACTTCTGAAGTAGCATTTAGGTGTCTTTACACAGACTGTTTAATGCTGCTCAGAGGTTGCATAAATATATTTCCACAGCAATTACAACTGTACCTGTATGCTTTTATAAGAGCTGAGGTGGGTCTGTGCAGGCATATGTTAATCTGGCTTTTATGTGGAATTGCACCTTTACACTGAAGTTTGAGCAGACACAGAGCAGCCTTAACCTCGGCTCCAAGACACCTTAATGTAGTCAGGACAGGCTATGTTATTTTTTAAAGATGGAGTAACAAGAAGGAGTGTGTATGTATATTTCATGATGTATTCAAAAGGACAGAATACAATAAAACAATATTATTCCACTTCAGTACAGCATAAGTATACACCGTGCACACCATAGCCCATGTCTCTCCCTCTCACACATAATCTTTCAGGTTAATTTGTTTGCATATTTAATGTAATTAAATGTGTCTGCCATATGGCCATAAAACTCAGAATGGAGAGGGTTATACAGGCACACAACATGCAGTGATGAAAAGGTGTCAATCAGGCTACTACTATTGACACACAATCCAACACAGCCTGATCTTTTTTACATATAGATGTGATTACCATTTTTCTCAAAATATTATGATGAGGACAACAGTAGAAGTACCACTGCAGCCTGTAGATCTATTGATTGTTTTAGAGGAAGGCAAGATTTGATCAGTTGTTCGACTAAATCCAGCCTTCATAATCATAATCAGTGTTGGGGAGTGACTAGTTACTTGTAACGGCGTTACGTAATTTAATCTTTTGTTGATCCTGGATCAACATTACTGTCCAAAAATATAGACTTAACCCAATCCCTACCCCTAAACCTAACCGTACCCATAATTTATTCCTAAAATCAGTGTGAAATGATAGCTGATTAACAAGGTTGCAGAAGCACCTAACCCTGATCATAAGCCAAAAACAGATATTTCCTGAAATGTTATCCCTCAATTCTGATTGGTTGATTGGAATGTTGTTCCAGGATCAACAAGGATGTTGATCCAGGAACATGTTGTACTTAGTGAAATCACGCTCACCGTTTCCTAGCTATGCAAAGATTTGATTTCAAAAACAGTGTCATAGCTACTAAACTATTTCTTGTTATGTTTTTTAATCTGTATTTAACCTCAGAATGATCTCAAAGTAAAAAGAGGTGTTAAAGTCACATGGTTTACATGTTTGAAAATTATTAACTGTTGAAAACATTAAATATTTAGAAAAATATTCAGAAAGTAATCAAATGTAATCAGTTACTTTAATGAAGTAATTGAAATAGTTACACTACTTATTACATTTTAAATAGGGTAACTTGTAATCTTTAACCTATTACATTTCCAAAGTAACCTTCCCAACACTGGTCACAATCATTATTTGGAGCTGAAGTGAAATGCCCTTAAGGGTGGTATAGAGATACAAAGTATTGTTACAGTAATAACAATTGTCACCATTATGCAGATACTTTTGATATAGCAAAATATGATTTTTATTTTTTATTTTTTTGGTTAGCCAATTAGAATCCATCATGCTCATCGGTTATTCAGGAAAAAGGTAGAAAGTCGAAATTGGAGATGAGGACGTGACAGTGTGAAAATGTTCACGATTTCTCATCTGTCATCAATGGCTTACGCAGCCAAACTTTCTAAAAAGAACAGGAAGACAGACAAAAATAAAGAGACCAAAAGACGACTGGAGCAAAAAAAGAAGCAAGACGAAAGCTTTTAATCGCTGGAGGGAGCTTGAGAGCTTGCAAACCCTTCAAAACAGGTACACTCTCTGAGCTTGCTTTACTACTGGTTGGCAGATAAAAATGCCATATTATGCCAAAGATATCGGTGTCGTGAGAAAGTGAGACTCCTTTAACTATAGTTAAATTAAGTACACACACACACACACGTTTACTTAGCTATCTAAATGGGGACATTCCATAGCCGTAATAGTTTTTATACTGTACAAACCGTATTTCCTATTGCCCTACACCAACCCTACCCCTTACAGGAAACTTTCTGCATTTTTACAGTTCCAAAAAAACGTTTATTTTATTTTTAAACCCGTTTTGATGAGGACATCCCCAAAGCGAGGTTTTTGGAGATTTTGTCAGGTTTACCTCACTTTTGGGTACAAATTTGTCCCCAAAATATGGTTAAGTAGGTACACACTCACACCCACAAACACAAACAAACAAACATAAATAAAATGAAATACTAATAATAAATTGTATGAATAGGCAGTGTGTCTAAGCCTGGTCCTGAACAGCTAACATAGTTTACAGCAACTTTAATCAAATATGACCATCTTGTCCATGAGTGTACCATTTCCAATTTATTCAAATCACTTTTAAAACAACTCAGGGATTCTCATTGTAGCTACATGTGGTTTTATTAAATGACAGATTAATTTACCCCTCATACAACCTTAATTTGTTATTGCGTGAAGAAAATTGGATCAGGAAAATTGCATTACCTTTAGAAAAGTGCTGTAGTTGTGTTTGCAGCAGCACCAACACTTAACACACTGAGAAACAGGATTTATGATTGTGGTTGTATTTCTGCATGATTGTCCCATGTTGACCTTTGTCCATGCATTAGTGATATTGAGGTCTGATTCATATGAAATTCTGTCTTACTTGGTTTGACAGGAGGAGGGAAGGGTAACGGGGGTAAGTGGAGACCCCTCTTGCACAGAGATGAAGTCATTCCTCTGAGGACCCTTAATTAAATTGAACTCATGCTGGCTGCTGGGAACCATATGCATCTATACACTCATACTCTTTCCTTCTGCATCTATCACAACCACTAGAAACATTGTGCAGTTTTTCAGTGTTAAGAACGAACTAGAATGTATAGATAGATGTAGATATGTATTCATTTAAATATATCAATGCATCATTTAATAACTCTCAGCCATAATATATCTTTGTGTTTTCATGTGGTCTTATCATATTTCTATTACCATATAGAATGACACTGAATATTTTATATTGTAAGTAACTTGTTAGCTTAGCTGGTTAATTAGCATCAAAACAGAAAGAAAGAAAAAAATATTTGATTAATTTTACCATTGTTGCTTTAAATAAACACAATTTATTTTCACGGCTAAATAAGGGGTAAATAAATTATTTTCATGGCTAAATAAGTTGTGAATTGTTATTGTAAGATTTCTGATCAGTAATAGAATAACTAAAGCATAAAGCTGCATAAGCTATGAAAGCACATCAAAAATAAGTGAAAGTGTCCCATCATAACAAGTATTTTAGTCTCAACTGATTCCTAAGTCCACATGCACAGCAACAGTTCTCATCATTTTTTTGATTTTAGACAGTAAGTTTTCAGCTCATGTGATGGCCAAAAAAGTTTTCAATATGCAAATGTATATTCATAAATATGGTAGGCTACATGACAAACAGAAATAAGGTGTTAATGAGAAAAACAATGCCATTTCTTGCCATTTCTTTTCCAAAATTTGGGTATCCAAAGCGATAAATTCAAGAATGTCCAATCAAAATTTAATGAATTTACAATACCAAAACAACTAGTTTTAACTTTTAGTCAAAAAAATAACAAAAAGATTCTTTCAAAAAAAGAGGAATTCATGTTTTCACCTTCGTCAGGACAAAATGAACGGATCAGCTAAAATGTTACTATTTTAACCTTATTTGTTATAAGATATTTATCTTTGTTTTTCTCTCTTAGGATGCTGTTACATCAGTATTCAACACATTATTTAAATACTATGCACATTTTACTAAACGTACCTATACCTACTTATTTTTCTTTTGGCTATTCTTAGTCTTAACAGTTATTAGAATTTAAAAAGTAATTACAACTTTTTAAAAGAAGTAAACTCAACCTACTAATATGGACTAGTGAAACTAAAGAATTGAAGAAAAACACATGAATAGCAAATTAAAAATAAATGTTAGTAGCATAAAAATAGGTACAGTACTAGATAATCTGATGTAGAGTATGGCCCTTCTCTCTGGTGCTGGTCGTGAAGAGGTTGAAACACCACATGTACCATTTCCTGTTGTCTGTGGAGAACAGTGTATGGATGTTTGTGAGGGAGAGATATGCTTTACAGGGCTTTACTGTGTTATGCTTCAGACGTTTTCATATTAAGGATTGAAGAGGATCAAGGTGCATACATGAATTTATAGGACAAACATTCATTTCAGTATTGAGGGATAAAAGAAGAGAGTGTATGCCGGCGGGCAGATTCCTATTTTTGTAATAAATTTGAAAGATTGGATAATCTTGGATTTAGCATGGGAATGAAGTGAGGATAGCCGTATACTGAAGTGTGTGTTTTTGTCTTTCAGGGTGGTTTATTACAATTTGACAATGCAAAGCAGCAACATCTTTAATGGCAGATCCTTGGTAATGCATTCTTACAGTCGAGTAAATGCACAGATTAGAGGTTTGTTGCTGATTTTTTTTTAAAACCCGAATCACGCACTCTCTGTCTTGGTCTTAGTGCTTCATAAATAAATTAAATCATAAATCCACTCACTTTCTGTTCACAATCATCTTAAGTCCTGTGATTATACAAGGACTCTTAACTTGATTCCTTCCTCATAGCTCTCTGTAAACACAATAAACATATTCATTTTCCCAAGGATGTTCTTCCTGTGGACCAGTTTTAGTTTTAGATCACACACACATACACTTCAACGCAAGCTAGTATTTAGGATACAATGTGCAAGAAATACTTTGTATTGATGTTTTAGCGTAGAGTGTTATATATGAAGTAAATGAAAGGCATGGCAATGCATAACCAAACCATTGCACTTTATTATTTACAAGAAGGTAAGTTTTAGGTAATAAGAAACAAATCTAAAAGCATTGCAAGATTTATTTTACAAACTCACCATGGCGATCAATAAAAATGATTTCTGACATCATAAAATACACCCTCTGTGTCTATTGCAGAACCATTATACCTCCAGACACAACACCCAGCACTTAACTATAGCATTTACAGTCTCGTGGCTGTCTAGCTCAATAATGGCTATTGATTTATCCGAGATCAATAGTGAAGAAGTGCACCGGCTTATTTCTCTAAAATGTCTACATTTCCATCAAAATATCAGAACTTTGCTTGTCAGTGGTGCTTATACTTTGGGTTATGGTTCTGAACAAACCCCTAACCCCTTTTAAACATTTTTTTCCTAGTGATCAGATCTGCCTTGCTGAAGATGAAATACATGTTCAATAGACTTGCATTGGAAAGACCCAAACCAATGTCTAGGCATCAGAAAATGACTTGGGTCTTTTTGCCTATTAATCTTTTTGTGTGTGGACATTTCTGTATTGAATGTTTATTTTTCAAATATTTCTCAAATCATGTTTTTAAAACACAAATAATGTGCTTTTAGTTTCCTGGATATCTATTCCGAGAAGTGACAACTGTTTTTCCGAGTCTTTGCTGCTTAAATGAGTTTACTCTCGTGTACTCTCATGTGGGAATGAATGTGCATGAGAGTGCTCTGTCTAAGCCTGTACCTGAATGTGTCTTTTTTTGACCATTGTCACAGGTAGATAAACAGGCAACTGATGTTATAGGTAATTAAACAAAAACAAAGCTGCAGAATTGTGTGCATTATATGCTATTTACAGTTTTTTCAACTGCTTACATTTTCAAAACTTTGCCTCTTTTTTCAAAACTTTACACACAAATCCAAGAAATGCACACACGCAAAATGCAAAATGCCTAACATCTCTTGCAAAATGTCATAAAAAATATCACAAACACATCTCAAAAGCAAACATTTGCAATCACCTTTGCCACAATATTAATTCCTGTTAGATTTTTGTGTTACATAGAGAATTGTGTGTTGAAATTGAAAACTGAGTCAAAGGCTGAGAATTAGTGTATGGTTTTGCAGATTTGGTGTGTGGTTCTGGTGTTTCAGTGTCAGGCTTCAGAAATTGTGTGACAAGTAAAGATTTTGTGTGTAAGCAGTTGAAAAATACTGTAAATTACTGAACAGAACTGAGAGTGAGAGCGATACAGTAAGATTTTAATCTGTTCCTATTAGACAAATAAAGGAAAATCCCATTACACTAAGGCCTCTGTTTATTCACTGAATCAGGGGGATTTATGGTGATGCTATTGGCTTGTGCCTTTGATTGACACTAATCTGTTTGTTTCTCACCGAATGATAACAACAGTATCGACAAGTTTTTCTTTATTACTTTCTGATTCAGCACTAAAATGTCGGGCTGCCAAGAGGAGAGGGCATTTTCAAGTGAGAAGGTTCAAGCCTGAATGGATTTTAAGAGAGCAGAAAAGATTGTGGCTGTTTAACTGATTCTCAACTCAATGCTGGTACCAATTGCTGAGTTGGGTCATTCAGATGCCACCATTCTTTGGAACGGTGTTAGTACTAACCCATCTGAACTCGATGGTGCTGCAAAATTGAAACTGCAACCTTGGGCAGTCGAATGATAGAACAGAAAAGTGCATAAATCCTCCCTTCATCAGCAACATTTCGTACCTGAAAGCTGCCACCTGAAGTCAACATCACAACCCCATTACAAAAAAATGACTTATTTTATTGGCATAGCAACATGGTTGGTATGGTTATATAACTTGTGAGTGTGCCCAAGATGCTATGATGATTGTCTTTGTCTCTCAGTTTTCTTCAAACATGTCAAGCCTCAAATCTGTTTTTCCAAAATTCAGAATTGAACAGTTGACTCCTTTTCCAATTAACAAGTTGGAAATTGGATTTAATTGGCCACACCTATACGAGATGTTGAATTGGAATTTGAGTCAGAAAAGAGGAATGTACTGTAATGTACATCATTTAAATTCAATCATAAAACAGGGATTTATGCAACATTTTTTTCTATTAAATGATATACAGTGCCCTCCAAAAGTATTGGAACAGTAAAGACAAAATTGCTCTGTTGGCTGTGGAGTCAAGACATTTACAAATATGATTAAAAGATGAATATGAGACAAAACTACAGAATGTCACATTTTATTATTGGTGATTCAACACATAGATGTTTTACCAGTTAAGAAGTTCAGCACTTTTAGAGTTTCATCCCTCAATCTGATCTGATGTGAGCATAAGTATTGGAACAGTTGCCTCACAGGTCTTTCTAAGTGATCAGCTGTGTCCTGTTGCATTAATTCTTCAGATATTAAAAGCAGGGAATGTGTCGTATCAGTTATATCCATTACTTCTGCATTCTGAATCTTGCATTTGATGATGACACACACCAGGATGAAGATGAGGGAGCTGACTTTGAGAGAAAAGCAAGCAATTTGGATTCTAAAAGAAAAGAGGAAGTCAATTAGAGCTATAGCAAAAACAAAGGGCATGGAGAAATCAAGAGTTTGGAAACCACCAGCGACACCAGCAACCAACAACTACCTGAGTGGCTGAGAAAACAACAGTAGTTGATGACAGACAAATCATAAAAGCTGTGAAAATGAACCCTAAAAGACGTGTCTGTAAAATCACCAACAACTTCCAGAAAGCTGGGTTGATGCTCTGACAATCTACACTGTTAGACATTTCAAAGGGTTTTTACAGTAACTTACCGGCAACACTGTTGCCAGTAAGTTACTGTAATTACAATTTACAATAGCAAACTGTATTTGATTTATCAGTATACTACTGTAATTCATTCATTTTAATATAGATTTCATTGGATTTTATAATTTTTATATAGAATTCATTTTATTTTTACTCTACATAGGTACTACTGGCATTCAATTAAAACAGACACAATAATTACAAAATATCAAATTCTTTATTTAAAACATTGCATGTATAACACATAAAAATACAATCTTCCAACTCTGGAACAGTGCATCTTCACCATTTCTCCGGTCTTAGGACGGTTTGCAGTGCATTTTGTTGTGATTTATCCTCACAAAGAATCTTTAGGCAAACATAAAGACAAGCAGCCAAAGAATACATAGCCATCTGCAAAACCCAGGTGCTGCTCCAAAACGTAGCCACCATCTTTGCTCACCATCCACTTTGACAGAAATGTCTTCTCTGAAAAACAAGTAGAAGAAATGGCACACTTTTAAAAGGCAAACCTCATATAGAATACACAAATCTCTCAAAAACATAGTTGTTCTCTTACCATGAATTATCAGTCTCAGGGTGGCTGGCATGTCCATGTCTTTCTTGATGCTTCATTGCAGTTGCCTTTAAAACACAAATACAAAAAAATTCAGTAAATCTTAAATTCCATTAAAAACTATAACAAACTAATTCTAAAACTAGAAAGGCAGCTAGCCATAAAACTAGTTTAACCGAGCTAACATACAATTTTATTTTCTCAGGCTACAGGCCAACATTAACTACTAACACCTGAACAAAATTTCACATTAGTTAACCTAATGTTAATATAAGATAAGCGTTGCTCGTTAAAAACAATTTTAATTCGGTAACTTAATTCAATAAGCTGACAAAAGTCGTTTGAAACGACAGCGCAGTTTACCATGGTAAAGTTCTGTAACCGCCATGTTGACTAGTAAATGTTACTAATGTTAGGTGAACTGGTGTGCAAAAATCTGACACAAACGTACATATATTTTTACCTTGCTTGCTGGTCTTATTCTCTCGTAAGGTGCATCGACACACAGCGCAGATGTTCTCCGGAGCTCTCCCACTCTGGCGGGTTCATCCCCGGGAAAAACCCGCGACACTGCCCGCTGCTTCCGTGTCTTCCTCGGACACGAGTGGCGCAGCGAGGCGCGACTCGATAAAAAACAATATAGAACCCATTATATATACTATCTACAGTGGATGCGGACAGTAATGTGATGCCCCGGTATATTTCTGATGTACAGATGTACTCCAAGCGCTTGCGCTGTTTCTGACACGAAGTATAAACGGATTTTCCAATCATTACAAGCGATGTAACACATCCAGTAGTCAGTCCCAAGCTGTTGTGGCGTTGTAGACACGGTGTAGGGCAAATTGTGTCAATCCAAATGTAAGAAATTAGGAAAATAAAACGACCTCAGTATAATGGCGCCAAAGAGACCGTTACAGTAGTATACAGCAATTTAAAAAAAATACAGTAAGTCTCTGTATGTGGCGTCTGACGTCACAGAAAATTCCCATGATGCAAATGGTATTACAGTTATTTACTGTAAAGGGAATTTGCAGTATTACACTGGGTGATATACAGTAAATAACTGTGGAAATTACAGAAATGTCAAACAGTGTACTGTCCTCAGGAGACTTTGACACAGAATTACAGATGCTACACAGCAAGAAACAAACCTCTGACCAGCTCCAAAAATAGAAAGGCAAGATTAGAGTTTGCAAAAAAGCACAAAGGTGAGCCAGAAGAGTTTTGGAACTGTGTTTATGGACCGATGAGACAAAGATGAACCTTTATCGAGGTGATTGGAAAGCAAAAATATGGAGAAAAAAGGGAACTGCAATGATCCCAAGCAGCCTCATCTGTAAAGCATGGTGGAGGTGGTGTTGTGGTATGGGCACGTATGGCTGCCTCTGGAACAGGCCCTCTCAACTTTACTGATGACTTAATGTATGATGGTAGTATCAGAATGAATTTGGAAGGGTACAAAACCATCTTGCCTACCAATATTCAAGAAAATGCCACCAGATGCATTGGGAAGTGCTTCATATTGCATCAGGACAATGACCCAAAACACCCTGCCAGTTCAGTCAAGGAATTTATTAGGGCAAAGAAATGGAAAGTCTTAGATTGCCCAAGTCAATCTCCAGATTTAAATCCGATTGAACATGAATTTCACTAGTTGAAGAGGAGAGTAAAGGCAGAAACTCACCAAAACAAGCAACAATTGGAATTGGCTGCATTAAAGGCTGGGAAAGTATTTCAAAGGATGAGACCAAGAGTCTGGTGATGTCTATGGATCACAGACTCACTGCTGTGATTGTGTGCAAGGGATCTGCAACTAAATAATAGCTTTTAATCTTTTATATCTGTTCAACTCTCCCAATACTTATGCTCACATCAATGAGTGGGATGAACTCTAAAAGTGCTGTTCTTTTTATTTAGTAACATGTATGTGTTGAAACGGCTAATAATAAAATGTGACATTTTGTAGTTTTGTCTGATATTCATATTTTCATCATATTTGCAAATGTCTTGACTCCACAGCAAACAGAGCAATTTTGTCTTTACTGTTCCAATACTTTTGGAGGGCACTGTATATGTAAAAGGTCTTGCTTATGTAATGTTTACATAAAGTAAAAACTAATTTCTATAGGTGTCATTTTGAAACACTGATTATTAAAACTGTCCAGGTTATGTGTATATATTTTATGTTTACTCCATTTTCGTTTTAGAAATTTAAATCCAATTTCATTTTTAAAAGTAAACGTAGGTTTTCTATTAAATAAAAGATGTAAATGTTCTTACTTAATAAAAATTTCTATAGGTAGAATTTAAAACATTGATTATAAAAATCATCTAATGTAAATTAATGTAAATGTAAATTGAAATTATGTTTAGTGGTGTTTGCTCTTTTCTAGACATTTCAATTAGAATTCTGTATTATATGTTTACTTTAAATTTTAAATAATTTACATTTTTAAAAAAGGCATTCTCAATTAAATATAATTGTTAACTCAATTCAAATCTAAATTCTGTGTTCAATTTGGTACATTCAATTTGAAGCTATGTGGAATTTAAAATAATTGTTAATTAAATTCAAAATGAGCCACAACCCTGTAATCCCAGCAAATGTAATCTGGTCCTATTGCACAAAACCAGTTCGGTAGAACATCTGTGATGGTCCAACCGCAGGGCTTGTCATTTAGTGGATCACATTATTCTCATCTGTCTATCCACTTACAGTGACATCACCCTGAGAGTCAGATTGATGTCACATTAAAATGACATTTGATTCCGAAGTACACTTTTGGGATATGGCTCTCAGTTTTCTACTTTTCTCTGTCTCTTGCACATCTGAGTTGAGCCTGGAGCATTATCAACTGGATCTTGCTCCCCAGTTTGTGGCTTTGTTTTACTGTTTTAGTGGACTTTATGAGCATCATGCAACACATGCTTGTTGAAAGCAAAGCATCAGGTGAATGATTAAGAAGTGAAGCCTTTTCATGTCAAATTGAGTTGTCACAGTGGGAGAATGATGATAGTGGAGGGGGAAACATGTGGTACTGCCCCCAACACTTAAAAATAAAGCAGCCCCATTCAGCAGGATGGAACAAAAGAGACAAGCTTCCTCTGAACGTGCGGCTCTGTTACAGTGGTGTGACCCCAACCCGTGTCCTACAACGGGAGGCGAGGGATAAAAGGCTGGAGGAGACAAAGAGGGGACTGCAATACGGGTGGTGTGCTGCAGCTAATACTGCTTACTAGGAGGCCCCTAAAACCTCCAGGCCTCCAGTGACAGGCATGAGGATACAGTAGAGGGGCCAGGGAAAGGGAGACTCAGACCTGGGTAGAGTAAGCTGCGTCTGGGCTCTATAGTCTGACCGTCTGGGGCACAGACAAGTTTCTTGAATCACATGAGTGGATAGTTTTGGCAAGCATAAATGGATGCTGAATAAATATTATTGTTTTGTCAGAAAACTCTATCAGTGTCAATATTAATGCTATCAATTTGGAAGGCGGTTTTCAGAATAATAAAATAAAAAAATGTGGCTTTTTATCTTACAATTCTGACTTTTTTCTTGCAACTGCGAGTTTATATTTCATAATTCTAATTATAAATTGATGAGATCGAAACTGAGAAATGCAAGATGTAAACTTTAGTGTAAATGAAAAAAACGTAAATGCACAATTGCAACTGACATCTCACAATTATTATTTTTTAAGTTATAAACCTACAACTGAGAGTTAGCATCTCATAATTCTAATGTTTATGTCTCACAATTCTGCGTATAAAAAGTATGAACTGTGGGATGTAAAATTTTAAATGAGTTTAAAAAGTTGCAGTTATCTTATTTATTTTTTATCTCATGACAGAAAGAAGGTTCCATATATCTGAGCAGCTGAAATAAAGTCACAAAAAATTATGTGAACCCCATCCTCTTTTCTCCCAAATGACCAAAAGTGGTGACCATGTGAGTGGTGCCACTCATACTCCTTTTAACAAAAAAAGAAAAATAACCTAAAATGTGTTCATGTGTGGGGGTGGGGGGCTTTAGGGTGTAAAATGAGCATGGCTTTCATTTATAGTGATGTATGTGACCACAGGGATTTCACATTGTTGTCTTCACAGCTTCTGTTTGTCAGATGATACAGACATCAATCTTCAGTGTACATCTGACTCAAACACACATGCTACAATGTATAAATCATACTTAATACTTTTTTGTACTGCTGATGGGGCATACTTGCGTGTCAAGAAAATCATATGAGACTTTTCTCATCTGACACCTTCTGAATCTGAAACTGTTGATTTTTTTAGCTAGTCGAACAGTTACAAGTTACATTTAGCTGGAGGCACTGAATTTTAGTAGTCTGATGACACATCCTCAAATAGGGTTAGAAAAAAGAATTAAAGTATTCAAAGATGTTCATTTGGACTAAAAGAAAAAAAGATTGCCTGTGTATACATGTAGTAGAACCACATAATTTATGAAAAATAAGCTGTTGAAAACCCCAGTTCTTGAACAGTTAAGGTCTAGCACAAATGTCATAAGTTCATTTTCTGGAAGAGGTAACCCAGTGCTCATCATAACACTGCTCAATAAATTTAGTATTTTACATCTGAGAATGACATGCATTGCCACATTGCTCCAGGGAAGCTGTTCCTGCAGTTAGTGTGCTATTAGGTGCTGAATGAAAAGTGTCAGTCAAATGGCTCGTAACTCATCAGGAAAACCTGCTCTTTGTGTCCCTTAACTTTTTTTATTTATTTTTTTTTAAATTTTTTTTGTGCTTGTAGCTATACATTCGTTTAAAAAAAACACATGCTAAACATATACCAAGATACTAGAAAACATTTTGTCTTTTATTAACATATAAAAAAGCGCTGTGTTCACTATGTGTTCAAGTCTCTTAAAATCATATTGCCATTTAATTTTTTTTTATTAAACTGATGATTATATTCACTTATCTATTTACATGTACATGTACAAAAAATTTTAATATGCATGTGCATTTTAAAATAGTTGAAAATGTCATCTTGGACATCCTTATTTATCACTGACACTGAACAATTTGACGGTTCTTCTTAGCTTACTAATGTCTGTTCTGTGTTGGTTACAGAATCCGGATTACAATTTTTGCTTCTCAAGCTGTGAGAGATAAGAGTTTAATGATTTAATACATCCACCATCTGCTTTATTTAACTTTCATGGAGAGAGTAACCGAAGTGCCACTTCATGCAGTTTGAAGATGTTGCAAATATGAACTTGTTTTTCGGAGTAATAAGCCTGCAGACACTGCAACACCTATAAATGTGTATTGATGATTGAATCTGCTCTACTCCACCCACTGCATGAGTCTCACTTCAGATGTGCATGGCGCATGCAGAAATATGTGTCAGTAGTGCTACCATGGAAACCCATCTGAGGGGCATCAGTACCACATTCAGCACATGAGATTTCAGATAATGGAATCTTGCTTTTGCACTGTATTTAACGTTTAACGCATTCGTAGTCACTGTTTCATATTGTGTATCAATAACGTACGCTTGACGCATCCCAACGCAGTGATTATCAGATACTATTTGCTTTATTGTAGATTCAGAGTGCAGCTGAAATACATGTCATGTTTATTTCTGCGAATGCACATTTCTGTCATCTTACTACCGGTATGCACGGTAAAAAGGGTGAACTTGGGGGGCTGTCTTTGCGCGTGGTGCGCCGCCCAACCGGAGATGCGCGAACGGACGCTGGCTCATTCGCTCTGGTGCAGACACCGGAGTAAGCGAGGCATGTGTTTGGACACCGGCGTTTCGATTAAATAAAAAAGACAAACCAAACCAAACACCTGAGCGTTTTCTTTTCCCACCGGCTGTTATTTGCCAACGGCCGTTTGTCGCGCCGTCAGTTGTTTGAATTGCCACCTCACGCAGGATTGCAGCGCCCTGCTCTTCGTAAACATTCGTGAATGGAAAGCAGTTGCAGAACAGACATACATCTTGTCAAACGTTTCTCGAATCCTCTGCAGTTTTGTGATTGATTAGCTGGATCCTCTTGCAGCCTTTGAGGGAAGATGGAGACCTTCTTCGCAGAGGTGGGCTCATTTTCTAACCAGGGAACGTGTCATTTCATCTGTTGTGCTTTATGTGCAATCCAAAAACAATAGTTTGTGCGCTATATGTGTGTAATAATTCCCCAATAGTGTTATGATGTAAAAACCGGTGGATAATTCTCATTGGCTGTTCACCAGGATGTTGCATGTAATGCTGTGTCTTTCTATAACGGTGCCATTCCGTTTACATACAGTCGGTTTACTGTTTACCATTTTCAAGTGCTTCATTAAAAGGAGCCAGTGCGTTATTTGACACGTTGACAGTAGTTTATGGTGAAGTCGCGTGCATCGGTGTCTCGCGCGCGCCTGGGCTGTGGCGCTCGTGAGGGGGGAAGGGGCTCGCGCATTGAAGCAGAGGCAGGGTCTCTGACATGATGTTTCTGCAAGGCAAGGGTACTATGCAAGGTTTTACAAATGCTTTCATGCATCTACATTATTTGTTATGAATGAGATTAAATGTCGCTGATTCCAAAACCAGCTCCTGAATGTGTTGTGAAGGCTGTCAGGACATAACTGAGATGATTTCCAAATTCCATATTCACAGCATTCACCTTGAGTCTGATAGGAACATATATGCAAGGGCTCATAATGAACCTTTCACCCTGAATGCATTGGTGGTTTTATTCACCTGATCTGTATTCTGCAGGACAAGGCCTCACAGCAGGTTTTTTCATCTTATTTGTTTCATTTTTATGTCTGCTTCTCTTGCTTATCTTTTTCATTTTATAGTGCAATTAGATGCCCAAATCCTACTTGATTGGATGATTTGGTCATTGCTCCTCTCTCTCTGTTAAGTGCACACACTCTTTGCTCACAAAAACACCTGCATTTTATCTAATACTGAATTATGGCATCCTCATTAAGCCATTTATCCTCTTGAGCACATGCTATGTGTCTCAAATGGTTTTAAGCAGTCAGCATTTAATCTGTGTCAGAGTGGACAACACCAACACAAGGCTTAGTGAGTAAATGACATTAATTGATGACGCCGACACTATGGATATTGTATTTATTAGATAGAAGAGCAAGAAATTGCGAAAGTAGGCTATGTGATGGCCCATAGGAACAGAACAGGAGAACCTGATCTTTGGATCCTTCACAGGCTGCCATCTGGAAGGGCCATTAATTTAATTTATGGGGCATTTACAGTGAAATCTGTCTCTGTATATGGGTTCTAATTGCTGGACTTTCCAAGTGGTTCAGATAACTAGTATGCTTGTGATACATCGGCTATAATCAGTATGACTAGATAGCTGGTTCTTGTCCATGAAAACTGGCTGCTAAGATGGGAGTTGTAGGTGGTGGGCAGGTGGTTACAATGCCGTTTTCAGTGTATTGCTTGGCTAATGCTGGGTACACACCACAAGATAATCGGGCTGATTTTGGGCCGATTTCTCCCCTTCCAACAATCCTAGGTAATGTCCCGATTATCTTGGTGATTCTAAAGGTTATCTTATCAGATTTTCCTGTGGTGTGAGGTGTGTTAAGAGTGACTGAATCTGCTCGGAAGAACGTCGGAGGCACCCCGATCGCGAATCGTAAATATTCAACAAACTTTCCCCCAAAAGAGTTGTGTAATGCTTACCCTTTTAAATGGGGTAATACATGTAAGATGCAGTGGAGCACATAAGTCCCTATAAAACTCAAGACTTGACCCTCCCACTAATATCCATATCTCTACCCAGCATCCTAATGTGTCATTGCCCAGCAGCGTCTCAGGAGCCCAGGGGTGTTTCTTGAGATCCTGAAAGCTCAGTGATCCTTTAAAGCACAACACACATGCACAAACTGCTCTCGTTCCCATTTTATTCTCCCTCTTTCTTTCTGTTTCTCTTTTAGCACCCATTTCTCTGCTGTCTGCTCTGTGGTGACAGTTCAGGTTATCATTTTGGTGACTCAACAGTCCACACCTCCAGTCCCCACAGCAACATAGGAATAGAGGCATGTTACTGGGTCACCCCATGGTCCTAGTGCTGGGTATTATATTTTAGAATCTCAAGCATGTGGTTCAGAATTAAATAGATTTCTGAATAAAGGACTGTAGGGGAGACCCCGAATAGTCGACGATTCGATGGAGGATAGGAGGAGCCTGATTCGACTCTCAATCTCACAGTCGAATATTCGCGGGGTGTTATGATCATGCCATTTTGGCTATATGGGGGTGCTGAGTGCTCAGTGACTGATTTCACATCGAACTACCGGTTTTCTCTGAATAAGTTAATATAACAGCCTATTAAGATAATGCTGTAAATAAGAATCTGAAAAGAAAGAAGCTTTAAATAAATATTTTAATGTGCGTGAATAAATCAAACCACCCCTAAAGATTTAAGTTTAACTTTCCATCCGTGACCGACAGAAGCATCTTGGCGGCATAGATTTAAATCTTTAACAAGACTCAAACTGACAAAGGCAGAGAGTGAAAGACTGGATTTTTTCGATCAGGTAAGGTACAATTGATTTCAAAACATTTCAGCCGGTTTATATATATCGTGTAGCCTATATATTATTTATCTCATATAAGCTGCATTTGGTTGAGTTACGCTGGATCAAAGCGCTTCATTGTAGTAGGCTACTACGGTGATTAGCACTTCAGCACTTTATGTTGTATAAATAATGAAGTGTATTCTATATGACATAAATGAGTTAAATCCCATTGATTAAAAACCTGCTGCTTCAATCTACTCATCTTCAGCTCGCGTAGCTCAAAACAGAAATGCAGAACATTAATAATTACTGTCATATACATGACATTATAATGAGAGCACTATTGTAAAAAATGTTGTGAATTCTTAGGCTATCTTCCTCCGTGTGTGTTAACGTCAGTATTTATGACTGTTCATTGTCTGACTTGACTCTTGGTAAAGTATTTTGCCCCGCCCCCAAAAATATGATTCGACTATCAGTCGACTATTGGCAAGATTCTAAAATCCCGATTCGACTATGAAAATCCTTATGCCTGGCTCACACTACAGGATTTTTTGCCCGATTTAGCCCTGATTTCCGAATTGGAGGGAAAATCTTGTCAAGCACCTCGATCGGTCCCGATGTTCGGCGCGGATTATCTGGTAATGTGAGGCGTTCACCGATAGAACTTTGCACCTCCCGATCTTCTAGCACACAAATCGGGGCTGCCCCGATTATATCAAACATGTTTGATATTTAGGATTTAAATCGGGATGATGACGGCTATATGATTATGTCAGCACTTATATCAGCCAATGCGAGACCGCAAAAAAGCTGCTGTACGGCTCCATTGAATAGTGGAGATGGAGGAAACTGCTTCTTGAAGTTTTGTAGTAACACGATTGTCTGTATAATATGTCGAACACGTATCACAAACGATAAGGAGAAAGAGAAGCGCTGGGGTGAAATCGCCTCAGTTTTGAACATACCTGGTGAGTGAAAGCTGCTAGTACCCTAGCTATTATGTAAACATTGCTGACGAGCTGCTGCGTGAGATCACGTGAGGCACTCCCTCTGGCATGATAATCTTAATAATATCTTGTAGTGTGTGATGCTCCACGAATTTCAAATTTTGTAGTGTGTGCATGTTTAAGATTTGAGGGACGATAATCTGCAAATATTCTCTTTATGAGTCGGGGACACTCCTAAAGGACTGACATTTTATAGAAAAACCAAAATGTTTATTAAGAGTTATGACACAGTGGTGTAGTGGTGCCTGGAGAAGTGGGTATACTCTTAATTTATGCCCCCAATTTTCATTTTATTTTTTTAACAGCCTGGCAAAGGATGAATGACCTGTGTCATAAAGAGTGACATGTAAAACTAGTCTTGCATATTTAGTTCACTCCAAAATGGGCCAGTAATATTTGCACACTGTCACTTAACTTCTGCTGCTTGAGTAGGGATCATTATGAAAATAATATTATCCACAGAAGAGGTGCAGATTTTGCAATAAAAATAATAAAATAAATAAATATATAAACAGACTGCAGCAACTGACATTTTGTCAGAACCTCTTGTAAATTACATGCTATTTTGTTTAGTTGTCTGTTCAGAATTGTGGGAGAATTGTGATCTCTAACTTACTTGAAACAAACAAAAAAATCGTGATTCTCAATCATTTCAGAAGTGAGGGGGACAGAAATGTCATATATAATAACTTTTTTTGTCTAATTGACAGGTTTTGTGACTTATTATTATTTATTAATTATTACCTCTTGCTTTTAATTGGTGAGAAATCAAATACACTGCTGGACAATAACCAATAATTTATAATATTTTTCCTGTGTTTTCCTAATGACAATTTTATGATTTGTTTATATACTACATTTTTTCCCATTTTTATCACAGAATAAGGCAGAAGATATATTTTATAGCCTAGTATCTATTGCCAAGTGTAATAAATGCTATGTCAATTAGCACTGCATTATTCAGAATCAGATGCTTTTTTATTACCTGAAGATGACTTGAAAAACACACATAAACCATATTGTTGCAATCGTGTGTTTACTGTCTTCACGTTTCTTTTTATTCAGCTTAGCCACAGTAGAGAT
Source organism: Onychostoma macrolepis (assembly GCF_012432095.1). Classification (NCBI taxonomy): domain Eukaryota; kingdom Metazoa; phylum Chordata; class Actinopteri; order Cypriniformes; family Cyprinidae; genus Onychostoma; species Onychostoma macrolepis. The sequence continues at coordinate 8,145,715 of NC_081160.1, read as the reverse complement.
AGCTTTGGCTACAGCGATAGCTGGATTCTTGCACGTCGTGACTCGTAAGTTAGTACTTCTATGAGGCCGTTTTGTACTTCCTGCGCGAAAGCGCCATCCAGCTTCGAGTAGCCTATAAATGAAACATACACTGCATGAGAGTGTTTACGTCTTTACTGGATGTTTTTAGGGAATATTTGCATTTATTCACATGCGATTGGATTAGTTACTCATATGCTGGACTGTCATGATTTGGCTAGTGCAGGACACTACTGATTGATGCGCATCAGAGGGGATTTAGAAGCGGGTATATGGAATGCCGACTGATAAAGAAGTGAGTATACGCCATATACCCTCCACAACACCACTGTTATGAGATGTGTCATTGTTTTAAAAATATTACAAAATATTAGGCTAATTATGTTGGGGACCCACTTACTTTTCTAGGCAATTTTCTAATGTAGGCCAGAGATTATATATAAGTATTATTAGTGCTGACCATATAACTTCTGTTCAGATGAGAATTGGATGTGAAGGCCTACATCTTTACAGGAAGTTCTATTTTTATGCACCAGTTTTAAAATCTCAGTTCAAAAAAACATATCGTCAAACTCTATCTGTTTGAACTCATACAGAAAATTGTAAGTATTAATAAAGCATATCTAATTGGAGCATTGGAGCTTTAAAAAAAAAAAAAAAAAAAAAAAGGTCTGGGATGTAACAGCTAAATGAACAGTCAGATTTTTTTTCCCCCAATCTTGCATCCTGTGGTCACAATCAGCCAATTTTGCAAACCCAGCCTTGACCTTGATGGCACGCATTCTTGACCTTGATGAAATTTAAACACTATGTGAAAGTAGCTGTAAATCCTAAAATGATAAATGTTAGAGAGGATATGGACACAACACTCAATATTGAAAAGAGTGTCTGATTAAGTGTGTGTGTGTGTGTCCACCCTTTTATTCAATACTTTTTGAAACCTCCATTTGCCAGTTTAACAGCTCTAAATTTTCTCCTATAATGCCTGATGAGGTTAGAGAACACCTGACAAGAGATCAGAGACCATTCCTTCATCCAGAATCACTCCAGAACCTTTAGATTCCCAGCTCCATGTTGGTGCTTCTTCTCTTCAGTTCACCACTCATTTTCTACAGGGTTCAGGTCAGAGGACTGGAATGGCCAGCAGAAGCTTGGTTTTGTGCTCAGTGACCCATTTTTATGTTGTTTTTGAGGTTTGTGTTTGGATTATTGTACGGTTGGAAGATCCAAACATGGCCCATTATAAGATTTCTAACGGAGTCTGTCACTTATTGATTTTTTATCTGTTGATAGAATCCATGATGCCATGTGTCTAAACAAGATGTCCAGCAGAAATATAGGCCCACAACATCAAAAATACAGCAGTATATTTCATTGTACACATGGGGTACTTTTTATCCCTGTGTTCACCAAACCCATCTTGAGTGTTTGCTGCTAAAAAGCTCATTTTTTAGTCTCTGATAACTGAATATGCTGGAGTTTGTTTTTGGATGAGCGAGGAGAATTTTTCTTGAAACCCTCCCAAACAACATGTGGTGATGTAGGTGTTGTTTGACAATTATTATTTTTTTAAGGTTTTCTGGCCCCGAGACTCAACTATTTTCTGCAGTTCTCCAGCTGTGGTCCTTGGAGAGTCTTTAGCCACTCAAACTCTCCTTCTCACCGTGCATTAGGACGATATAGACACACGTCCTCTTCCAAGCAGTTTCATTACATTTTATGTTGATTGGAAATTCTTAATTATTGCCCTGATGGTGGAAATGGGAATTTTCACTGCTCTAGCTCTTTTCTTAAAGCCATTTCACTAATTTGTGAAGCTCAATTATCTTTTTCTCATTGTGATGGATGATTAAGGGAATGGATGATTAAAGGAATTTGGGCTTTGTTTTCCCTCCTATTTATATTTCTGTGAAACAGGAAGCCATGGCTGGATAATTTCATGTTCATAATCACCCCGGCGTGCTCAAAATTGTGAATATGAATGGGAATATACTTCAGAGATATTTTACTCATAAGAATTTATAGGGGTGCCAATAATTGTGTCCAACGTGTATTTGAGAAAAACATTTATTTCATAATGATATTTCCCCCCATTTTATATTTTTATTATCCAATGAAAGGTTAGATTTTTGTGAATTTTTTAAATAAAAGATCAAAAGGATTAACAATGAAGATTATTTTTTCAGCCTTCTTTGATCGTATTTACCAAGGGTGCCAATAATTCTGACCACTACTATATATATATATATATATATATATAATAAATAGTTTTAATTTAGTTTTAAAATTTACAATTTCATTCAATTTTAATTTTTTTTTTTTTTTTAATATACACTCCTTTTATGTTGATTTTAAACACACACACACATCTCTGAGCCAGAGCTGTGGAAACTGGAATCTAGACATTTGAAGAGAAAACAAAAAGAGTGATTCAAAACATGTTTTTTTTTTTCTTTAAATTTTTCAGGTCAAATTATGGCTTTAATATAATTCCTTTATAGTGTTTTTGTGTCTGTGTGCACTTAATATAATTTAACTAATAACACTACTTGAAAAAATGCTTGCAGATGTAATTGTGCCACTATGGCATGTCCACAGTCTAAAGCAATGGCAACTAGGGAATGCCAACCCAAAATGTCTCTCACCAAACACAGAGACCTATTTATAAAGATAGGCTGGGGGGAAAAGTAGAAAAAGGACAGGAAGTCAGAGAAAAGAGTGCTGAAAGATTGAAAAAAGAACTAATAAAAGAAGAAATATCTTTCATAATAATAATAACATAACAAACATCAACAATCTCTGAACTTCTGAATGGAATGGATGTTGGCATACACAATTTACATTTTTATGTCTATTGGCTATTAGCTAAATGTAGAATTCTAATAATCTAGTTTTTTTAAATAACACTGTTGGCGGATTAATAATATGTATTCTTGTGATGTTCTTGGTGGTTCTAGTTTTTGGTGGATAAAGATGTGAGAAATGTTATGTGATTTGCTGACAGGTGGTAGGAGCTTCAGCAGGTGTGCAGCTGTTTCACAGAGCAGAAACTAAAGTTCATTTGACGTTTCAGTTGAGAAATCTGTATCATCCTTTATTATATGCATCCCAGGTCAGAGCAGAATTCATATTAGCATCCTTTTGTTAGTCACCTCTTGGTGACATGAATTGTGTGTCCTCTCACGCTCTCTGTGGTTCTGTGAAAATCAGCCACTGGAGATGTGTGACCTATATTTCCTCAGCAGCTTCATTTGAAGCGAGTGCCTTGATTCGTTCCAGTGTGAATTTCTCTCTTTTCCCTTTCTCTGTATATCAGTCTCTCTTCAACATTGCTGTCTCACTCCTCTCTTTTGATTCATCCATTTCCGCAATGCACTAATTTCACAGGTTGTTTGAAGTACTGGGATTTAACATTGACTTTCTTCTTTAAATTATCTTTTTTATCACATGCTGTAGGCCTTTGGAAAAGATTGGTACCATCAGTTTCTATTCCCCTTTTCTTCATCATTCTTGCTTTAAGTTTTTGTAGTCTTTACCCTTTTCGGTTTGATTGTGTTCTGTGTTTTCATAATACTGAAGGAAGCTCTTAGAGATATTCTGTCTCTTGTGATTTTTTTTTTCTGTGCACTTGTTTGGTTGCCGTCTAAATGAGGTGTGATTGTTGTACTGTGTGTATCAGAGTTACATTGTGTGTGTATGTGTGTGTTTACTGCCTCTTAACCTGGAAAGTTTTTCTTTCCTTCAAGGGGATCAGTGTGTGACAAGTGTCAGATTCTCATTATCAGGTTAAAAATTGCATTTATTATGGATTCTTGTGAGGTTTTAATTTAACGTTGACCTCTTAGACCTTACACTGTAAAAAGTGATAAGTTGACTTAACTTAAAAAAAAAAATAAGGAACCCATTGCCTTTAAATTATTAAGTAAATAATAATAATAAAATAAAAAAAAGGTTAAGTGAACTTGACAATTCACTTAACTTATTTTTTTAAATTATCATTTACTTAAAAATTTTAAGGTAACGGGTTTCCTCAATTTTTTCAAGTTAAGTCAACATCACTTTTTACAGTGTAATAGCCAGGGGTGTGGACTCAAGTCACATGACTCGAGACTTGACTCGGACTCGAGTCCCAAATTTGATGACTTGCGACTCGACTCAACATAATTAAAGAAGACTTTAGACTCGACTTAGACTTTGACAGCAATGACTCGAGACTTGACTTGGACTTGAGCCCTGTGACTCGGAAAGACTTGATCAGATCAGCGTCGTTATCACTCTAGACAGGTGCGCTTGACTGGCAATAAGCCAGAGACTGCGTTCAGGGAGCGCTTGATATACAGTATATGCTAGTATAAATTAATGGAGTAACTGTACAATTTACGACAAAAGAACCGAGATACGGAAAAAATAAATAAATAACATGATTCGTCTAGTAGCTATCTCCGCTCGTGAAAAGCGCTGCCCTGCCCTGCCCATTTGATCGCCGCTCAGCAGACACACGGAGCGGGCAGGAGAAACGAGAGAAACTCATCATCACCGTGACCGCTGCTGTTAAATGCTAAACATATTCCTCACTTCTTTTGTTTGTCTGACACCGAGGTGCACCATGAGTGACGGATCCGCATCCCGCCACGACCCTCGCAGTTCTACCAACTCGATGTGCTTTAATTTTCATTTTTATTGGTAAACACCTCTCCGAGACCTTTTTTTTTTTGTCAGATCTCCACTGTTGCATATTTTAATTGCATGTGCATTTTATTTTATTTAAACCTCAATTAAGTTTAAAGTTAATCCATAATCAAGATTTAAACCTGAGTTTAAAGTTATGGTGCAAATATTACTTAAATCCAGGATCAAAATGATGGGTTAAAATGTAAACCTGCTTATTTTTAAAGGTTTAAAGTTTGGTGCGAAATAATTATTAGATAAACCTTGATTTAAGCTAGATTTAAAATTAATTATTGCAAAAAAAAATTAGCTATAATTTGAAGAAGAAAAAAAGGGGCAATTGGCCTAATGATCATTTTAAAATATAATTTGAAGAAATGTTCTTTCACAAAATTATTTGTGAATTGTAGTCTATATATAACTATAAAATATACTCAATTTTTCTCCCTCTTCACCAGGCACTCATTTCACTTTTATTTCGTTCAGGATAAATAGTTGAATTCACGTGTTGTAAATCAGTCTGTATATAGCACATAGCCCCTAAATTTAGCGATCAACTATGCATATTATATACTTAACATTTAACGTACATCATTTTGTCTTTGTTACTCTTAGTTATAAAGAATGGTAGCACAGCATATTGCAGGTTTCCTCTCACATGTAAAGCATGGTAGCAGTTATTTCTTCTAGTTCTTTCAAAGCGGTTCTTTCTGAGTTTCTGCTCACATGTTTTTAAATCTGTTTCATTGAGGTTCCAAATAATGGCTCATTGGCTTAGATATAACAAACACCTAGAAGCATATATTCTTCTTATGCACACATGCAAAGTATTGCAGCTGTTATTTCTATGAAATTATGTTGTCTTTGCTATTCTGTTACTAATAAAATTGTTTTTTTTCACTGCTTGTCCTATTTTGGCACAATCCCTAAACTGAACTTGAGTAGTTTTACTAAGGGCACCCATCTCACATGAAATTAAACTATGTAAAACATATTCTACCCAACTTCCTGATATAAATTACTATAAATTTGATATGGGAATTAATACTGAGACACTAATTTGGGCAAAGAGCACTAATGACTTGTTTAAGACTTGAAGCTAAAATTTGAGGACTTGCGACTCGACTTGGACTTGCCTATTTTGACTCGGGACTTGACTTGGGACTTGTCTGTCTTTTATCTTAAGTCAACATTCTACTTTAATAGTATAGATAATTTGACTTTTGCTTGATAAAATTAAGTTTTTAAAAGAAAAAAACATATTGACCTACTTTAAGTAACATTTTTGATTAACTGGTATGGTATGGTTTTTTATAAAAATTTCTTTTTAGTTTGTATGAATGTCAGTTTTTGTCTTTGGGAAAATAACTATTTTGATTAATATTAAATAAAAATGTAACATTTGAACCAAACCATAAATATAATTTGGGGTTGGGGGATGAAATAAATGAATTTGGCTGTAACAAATAAAAAAAATAAAAAGTTGATCCAAAGTAATTTTTTCAGTGTATAGCCATGTAATAAGCAAGCTAATGTTTCCTGATCCACCCTGTCAGGATTTATTTTGCGATAATGATTGGCTGACTGTACATTATCCCTCCTTTGGTTCCAGTTCACCCACATAACCGTATTATAGGATCATGAGCAGAACAGCAGGACATACAGTGACATGAAGGCTTTCAAAATCAGGATGGAGACAGAGACATAGAGAAAAACTGAGATTTAGCTGCATGTGTATACGCAAGTGTTTTCAGTTAGAGAGACCAGCAGAGAGAAGCACTGAGCAAAGTTGTCTCTCCTGACCCAGATCAGCCGCCTCCGCCTGCCTGTGAAGAGCAGATCTGACAGACCGCTCCAGGGAAAAGTGCAAATCTCTTTCTACCACAGCTGATGCACGTGTGCCCCTTCCTGTGTCTCCATTCCTCCTTTTCCTCTCTCACTGTACATTCATGGCATCATTATATGGTCTAGTCACTGTTCCGGTCCCTTGTGTATAATTTGAATGGTCGCTCGTGAAGTCTCACTCGTCAGGAGTGATAGCTTTTTCTTTTATTCAAGTCATCATCTTTGAGACTGTCAGAATATGAACTAAACCCCATGTGGAGAGAAACCAGGGTGCCTCAATCCCAACATTAAATCCCAGCCTCTGATCATTGCAGGGTTTTTACTGAGGCACATTTTAGCACTGGGGGCTACTGAAAATGCTGGGTTACTTCAGCCGTGGATAATAAGAGATACTTTTGAAGTGTCTGGCCACGTCACTGAAATTAAAGGGATAATTCACCCAAAAATGAAAATTCTGTCATCATTTATTCACATGTAAACACATACAGCACATATATAACACACACGTTTCTGTGTCTACTATAGGTGTATGTATCTGTGTTGATCATTGTTTCAATGCAAATAAAAGACTTAATTAAACCTATTTATTATATAAGGAAATCATATCTCTTCACAGGACTTAGATTAAGCTGCTCATTTTCCTGATTATCCCTGTAAAGCTGCTTTAAAACAATTTGTGTTGTATAAAGCACTATATAAATAAAGGTGACTTGACTTGAATTTGCATTTTAAAATTAAAAAGTCATACAGGTTTACAAGAGGTGAGGAAATAATGACATAATTGTCATTTTTGGGTGAACTGTCCCTTTAAGTATAATGTCCATGTACCAAGCAACAGCCAATGGCTCTCACAGAACATCACGGAGTACATTTTTACTTGGAAACTGTATTTATAGAAACAAACAAAAAAAATATTTATTTGGGATGATATTTATATAAAATCACTGAAAAATCAGCCACCAGATATGCAGAGAGATAGGAATGGACTCAAAGTTTATTTTAGTGGACTATGTAGCTAAATGATACTGGGTCAGGTCATGAATATTTTAGATGCTTTTTACCCTCATTTTAACCTATTGTTAATGGGTATTGCCAAGGAAAAATTTTATTGGTTTCAAATTGGTTTTAGTTGTTGAAATCCAACAGGTTCCTGATTTATGCATTTATTCAACATCTGAAGTATGAGTCTCCTTGGTAGTGTTTGAACAGCACACTGTATATGTGTGTGTGACGTATGCAGTCCTCACCTGAGACTCATCGCCATCTGTTCATACCAAGACCAGACTGGAAAAATGCAAAAACAAGAAAAAATAGATGGGGAAGTTAAAAATTTGATGACATTATCAGTGTAATAGTTTCTTTAAAGAAACTCATAGGGGCACCATTTAATGTCTAATATAATGTATAGTCTGCTACTTTGGAATTTATCTTCTGTGGTTTACATCTAGTTTTGTGTATTCAGTCCTTAGGCAAAAGGGTAAAAGGTTTGTGTGCATTTGCAATAAACCCCATAAGTTGAGAAAACCTGTAAAAGGCATTAACACTAAGGGTTTTAACTGTAACTGTAACTGTAAGTGGTTTGTTGCAATCAGCTGCTGGAAGAGACCGTCTGACCTGATGTGGCTATGCTGTCTGAGGCTAGTTGGCATGTGCTATCAATACTGACAGAGTGGCTGTTAAGAGGTATTTCCACATAAAACCATATCACAGTTTCCACAAAAATATTATGCAGCATATTATGTAATTCTTTCCAGCATTGATCAGAAATGTTTCTTAAGCACCAAATCAGCATATTAGAATGATTTTTAAATGATCATGTAATGCTGAATACTGGAGTCGTGGCTGTTGAAATTCAAAATTGAAATTGTGAAGCCATTCACATTATTACTGTTTTTACTTTATTTGATTAAATAAATACAGTCTTGGTAAGAATAAGAGTCTTCTTTAAAGGGCACCGATTATGGCCCTTTTTACAAGATATAAGTCTCAGTTGTCCCCAGAATGTGTCTGTGAAGTTTCAGCTCGAAATACCCCACCAATCATTTATTATATCATTTTGAAAATGGCTATTTTGAGTGAAAGCAGAAACACACTGTTTTCATGCATGACTCTTTAAATGCAAATGAGCTACTGCTCCCCGCCCCCTTTTCCAGAATAGGGCTGTGCCTTTACAGCTCATAACTCAGATACTCTGTCAAAAAACATCTGTTTGGTTTTGATTATCATGTCTATCTCGCTGAAATCATGTGTTTCAAAGCCATATCAGTTTACACTTCTGATATAGGGTTTTCTGAGCGCACACATTTGAAGCACTCGCACAGAAAGCGGCTGTCACACGACATGTGAGTATTAAACTAAGTTCTCTTTCATGTCTTATTGTGCTTAAACTGTCAAATACACACAAGTTTATGTTAAAAACACACAAGCTGCAAAAACACAGTCGTTATGTCTGTGAGTGTAAACAGCTGGGAAAGAAATCACATAATCAAGCATAATAGGTGACCTTTAAAAAGTCATACCAACCCCAAAATTTTGAACTGTAGTATTTATAAATGGTACTTTCTGTATGTTCAAGAGTATGAGCTGAGTAAGGTGAGAGGAAAGCCTCAAAATATATGCAGAAGAATGTGTGTGTACGTGAGAGAGCGAGATGTCCTTATTAATGAGGTAAGGTGGCTTACACCGACAAGGCACACACACACACAGACATGCTAAAAATACACACCAATGCTGCATTTGACCTTTCCATGCAACCTGCACAAGAGTATTTTTTGATCCTCTGCAAAGGCATTCAAAAATCAGTCCAGTTAGTCTTTATCCATCTGTGTATTAAATCAGTTCAATTCCCCAATGAAATATTTTCAACTTTAACATATAACCTACTGCCCTGTCCACTCCACTATTGCCCTAGTTCACACCCAGCACCTGCTGCCACAACCCTGCCCCTCTGTTGCCATGGCAGCCATGTGCTTGTGCTAAACCCTTTGATGGAGAGGTGGCAGCTCGGTGGGATTACTGTAACGCAGCGGGTTATTATAGTGATTATAGTGCCCTTATAACACTCACAAAGGCCAGGGTCATCTGTCTGAATCTTCCATGGGAAATCTAGTGGGAAATCACTGTTATGTCTATGAAACTGGACAAGCTGCACAAGCCTGCGTGTAGCCCTTTGGTAGATTACCAGCTTGTGTTTTCTCTTTCTTGCTGGCTGTATAGACCTATAATTATCAGAACGCAAACAGCTAGGCCCACAATGTAATTAACTCCCTTCGTCATTAAACCTGCAGCTTTGGCTTTCCTGATTTAGCATCGCTCGTTTCCCCTGTGATTTCACCCTTCTGTGATTAGAGCCAAAATGGATGACTTCACGAGTGTAGCATGTTAACCCAGCAGTTTTTTCGGTCACTTATTATGAGACAATGCTACACTTGAATCTCATAATGTCCTTGTCTCATTTTATACCAAAAGAAAAAAGAAATTGTTTGCAAGAAGACAATTCTTTGAGTAGATGAAGATACTTTATAACATACAGTATATGAAGAAGTTCATAACATATAAAATCCCCATAGTAAAATCTGTACATATTGTACATAATAAAATGTACATGTTATATATTGTCGCTATATATATCAACAATGTATTTTATTTATATATGCATCTTTGCAACTTTATTAAGAACAAACAATCTGTATGTTTATGTGTTTTTGTAATACACTTTTTACTTCATATGCCATATTTCATATATGGAAATATATATATATATATATATATATATATATATATATATATTTATATTTATATTTATATTTATATTTATATTTATATTTAAGATATGCATTTTACTTTGTCTATGGGTAACTACATGTCTGTTTCTCACACAAAATGATATACATAATATTGTCTCTTACTGGTGTTTGAAAGCCTCACCCCTTATTCATAGAAAAGAGCTATTAGCAGGGAATTTTTTATTTTATTTCTTCAAAGAAATAGTCTTGTGGGTTTTGAACAACTAGAGGATGAATAAATGATGACGGAATGTACATTTTTGGTGGAACTATTACTTCAAGCAAAATATCTTAAATTATAAATCTGTTTTAATTTGGGGTCACTCTACCATACCAGACATAATTATTCATCCAAAAGAAGTGGGATCTGGTTTCTTAAAAATACTTAAACCTAAGAGGTCAAGAAGCAATCAAGTATGTAATCGATTTTCCAGAGCTACCTAATAACAGCCTAGTGATGCATTTGCTTGTTTGCATACAGTAGATCGATTGTTCGGTATTGGAAGAGAGAGCAATGCCACACTGCCAGGACTTGCAGAAATGCTGCATACAGTAAAATCTGCTCTCTTCTGTACCTGTAGTCCATAAACATACATTCTCACCCTTTCCAGCACAGAAAACATATATCTTCCGTTGACAGACAATTAACTCCTCTACTGCCGTGGTGAACTGCTTGACCGTTTAGATCTCCGTCTCGCTCCTTTTCCAGGTGCATAAATCTGTCAGCGGGCTGTTAAAAACGACATGCAGGCATGACAGAGAGGGGGTCTCCAGAAAGGTGTCTCATTTCTTAGCCCTCCTTATTTCTGCTTTTAAATCAAATTGGGCCAAATTGGGTGAGAGACCGTGTGAAGGACAGAGCGGGAGGGAGGAACGAGAGGATGTAGAGTAAGGAGAGTGGGACTGTAAAACAGCTGCAGGACCTATGCCAGTCCATCACAACCCATAGCAAATAATCCTGCATTGTGTATGTATCACATTTAATATCTGAAATTTATTTACTTATTTGAAAACAATATCATTTTGGCCAACTCTACAGCCAAATTTATTATTTTTCTAAAATTATATTTATGCTTGGTTCAAACCTTAAGTTTTGTTTTAACATTAATTTTCCCAAAGACAAAAACATTTATGCAAAGTAAAAAGATTATTGTTATTGATCTTGTTCAAGCTGAGAATAAAATGCCCCATAAAACCAGTGTGTGGGTCTTTAGGGAGTGTCAGTACGTAGGCCATAAATTAAAGGAGGAGAGTGGAGAGGCGTAGAAATGTGTAGCAAAGTCTAGCATCCTCATCGTCTCTATTTTCTTCAGGATGGTGGGAATCTCTCAGGCACTGCTTTTAGTCTAACAGCTTCATCTATCATTAATTTCTCTCACTCGTTCTCTCTGTCCTCTCTCTCCCTCTCCCTCTCCTTCTGTCATGTATATTTGATAGCTGTACAGGAAGTGCAATGTAATGGCATTTTCACACTGTTATGTGTGAACAAAGATGAGGTTAGGAGACAAGAGTGAGATAAAGAATAGAATAAGGGAGGAAAGAAGAAGGAAAAAGGAAGTGGAAATCATTTTTAATATCTCAGCTGGTCCTTTTGAGAAGTTTGTATTATCTAAATAAATGTGAAAACCTTTATTTAGCAATAAATCTAATAATTAAAGGTGGGGTAAGTGATTTCTGGTAGCCAATGTTGATATATCAAATCACCAAAACAAACACGCCCCTACCCCAAAAGGGTCTCGCCCCTATTTTGATAGCTCCGTGCCACACATACGTACGCAACCCAGGCAATTAGTTCTGTGAAACAAAGCAAAACCAATGTTACTCACCTATCGAGAAGAAACAAAGCAACCTTGGCTTCTGATCGCAGGCCTTCCCGCTCCTTGAGTTCTCTCCAGCGCTGGAAAGCTGATCCGATATTTACACGGGTCCTACTTCTTGCCTTGTCGTAACACCGTGTCTACACTGGATGCGAGTGGCACCGCGCAACAAAATACTATAGAACTCATTATAATCAGTGATTCTGTCTGCACTGGATGGGACACGACAAGTCTCCGACAGTAAACTGCTGCCGCATTCTATTTATGACATATTGACACAAATTTCAAATGATATTCAACGGCCGCTTTGTCACGTCCAGTGTAGACAGACTTTAGCTGTTGCGGCGCGGCGCAACACGACAACTATTGCGTCCGATGTAGACAAGCCTTCTTTTGTTTTTTTTATCCGCAGTCTCTATCTTTCTGTCGTCACTCGGCTCGGCTAATGTCCATCATGTGCACTGAGCGCTCTCTCCTCTGCATCATGAGTAGAAACGCCCTAACTGCTGATTGGCTACAAATTTGTTTTGGTACGTGGCCCGACTTTTCTAAAAGCGTTTTCTACAGCGTTTTTGAAAAAAATACATACCCCAGCTTTAAAATTAATTTTGCTCTGCAATTAATTATCAGTATTTAAAAAGTGCAGAGCCACCAAACTAAATAGTTCAAAATAATTTTTGTTTTTAAATAATTCGCTAAATGTCTGAACTGTAAAAAAAAAAAAAATAAACTTTGAAAGTGAACCCAAGATAGAAACTTTATTTTATTTTATTTTTGCCTTTGTTTGAAAAAACATTTTAGGCACCAAAATATCAATCTATATAAAATCCTTCAAAATTAAAAATGGGAATCCAAGGTAGAAGCTTTTTTTTTTTGGTTTGAATAGTATAGTTTTCAAAACAATTTTATGCACTAAAATTGCCTGACCTGTAAAATTTAACTGTAAAATGAACTGTCTGAATATGTGTTTGAAATTAAAAGGAGAGCCTAAGCTTAAACCTAGTAAAGGTTCATAAAGATTTTACGCTAGCTTTTTCATTCTTTTAGGCTTAATTTTATTGCAAAGAGCAGTAGAAATGAAATCCTGAGAGAAAATCACAGGGGGAATCGCAGTCATTTGTGTCTTCAGGACAGTGTGCCAACAATAAGGACAGAAGCTGTTTTCAGATCACCTGAGCAGCTAAAATTCTCCCTAGAGGGCAGAAAGATGGGCAGACTGTTGGCATTATAACTGAGTGTGTCTGAAATGGAGCAGAAATATCTCAGAATGGTTGTGTTGCAGTAACTGAGACTCCAGTGATGAACACTGAAATGTCAGCATGTTTAGGGCCGTAGAAGTGGGTGATGGGATGCAGCATTTTCCCTGGCCAGTGGGTTATGTTTTCCATTTACAGTCAATACTCTCCTTTCTTTTGCCATTTCTCTCTCCATGTCTCCTTGTCCAGCTGTATCATGCTTGATTCATAATACCCACACATATGCTTCTATTCTGCATTTCAAACACGTTGCCAAGTGTGCCACTTCCCTGATGCTTTATTAATCCTCAAAGAATCATTCAGGCACTGATCCACACATCCTCTGCTTCTCATTGTCAATGTTATTGTCTGCTGGAATTGGTAAATCCCTCACTGGTGGGTGATGAGAGGTTGAGAAGCTGTCTGGTGATTAATTACACTGGTCATTACATGAAGGTTAATAATGGCTTGTATCTGTGCAAGGAGATTTTGAAAGCCAGTGGTTTTCAAGGTTGTGCAGATGTTCCATAAAAGTTATTTGATTGGTTCAGTGAGTCTATGTGCTGTGGTTTACATAGCGTGACTGCAGTATTTAATGCAACTGAACAAGCCCAGATTTGCTGTGCTTGTTGGTAGGGCTAAACAATTTGGGCAAATGTTTTGATAATATATCAGTATGGCTATAAAATAATAATAACGATAATAAATAACCAAATAATAATTGTTTTTTATGTAAATTATAAAATATAAAATATTAAAATATGAAATAAAAACAATATTTTACTGTAAAATAAAAATATAGAGTATTAAATATAATAATATTTTTATTTTAGGTTTATTTTGATTAACTGTGCAGCCCTGTAGTCAGGTCATTAATGTTGCTGGTTCCTCAGGGGCTGCATCTTTTATATAGACCCTCTTGCATACCCTCCCCCACTAAGAGCATGCTCTCCTTATTCCCTCACATACGTGTGTGGTTGGATGTTTCTTTCATGTTTTCCAGTGGATGTAGTGGTTTTCTACTGACAGCTGTGCAAGAGCAACAGCAGAGTTATCTGTTGATGAAGACGTTGAATTCTTTCATCTCTGTTGTGTTCATGCATGATTACACACTCCTGCTCTCCATAGGGCCTGAGCTCTCATTAATGATTCGTTCGCTCAGATTGGGGCACAAACCAACAGCCTCTGCATCTGTGCTAATTACTGTAGCAGCTCCTGATCCTGTTAGAGATGCTATCTGCGGCTGTGTAAAGCCAGGAGTTCCTGATAAGAACATGAAGAGTGCTTGAGAGAAAGACAAGTCAAACATCATTAAGTCATTTTTAATTTCTGAACTTCTTCCCATGCACACAACACAAACAGTGGCAAAAAGCTGCACGATTAATTGAAATAAAACCGAAATCACAATATGGCTGAGCGCAAACCTGTCGGCGAGTGAAAATCGGGGTTAAAATCATGCAGTGTGAACTCGCCATTACAGTTTCTCCCAAAATAAAATCTCAGTGAGTTAATTAAATTTTTTTTTGAAAATAAGTCATAATTAATATGATATTTTTCTTAAATACATTTTTTAATAATAGTAATAATAATAATAATTATTATTATTATATTTATAGTAATATTATAATCACAATCACAATTTTTATCAGAAAAATCAAACTTACATTTTCCCCAAAATTGTAAATTGCAGCCCTATATCTGTTTTTACTGCTGTTCCCCTTGTCACAGTTTCTTCCACGATTAAGACACAAGACATAGGTCATGCTATTTTTGATACTGTACATAATATATAAATGATCTTATATTAGCTTCTGTGAATAGGCATTAATATTAGTGCTGGCTGTGATGATTTCATTTCTGAATAACCCATTATTGTTTCAATAAAGTCTGGATAGGCTGTGGAGGGAGTTTTGTGTTGTCAATAGTACACTGAATGATTTTTTCCCCAAAAGAGCAGGGAAATCTTTTTAATGTCTTCTAATGGAAATGAAATGTGTAAGTGTATGTAGCTCAGCTGTCTGTTGTAAGTGTTTTTTCTGCCTGGCTTGGTTCCTTTACCCAGGGGCAGAGCAGCCTGTCTTTTGTCTTCACCACTGTAGCTCCTCTGACTGGAGGTGGGACTGCTCGTCATAGTCAACCATCTGTTGACAAAGAACAGCTTCTATCGGTTTATCAGTCTGTCTCTCGGTCTGCCTGTCTGTTTGCCTATTTATTGTCCAGAAATGCATGTGTCGTAGGGGAGGTCATCTGCTTTAAAATCAGTATTTCTGATGTCCATGTCTGGGAAACTTACAATCATTTTCTAGTTTGAGGTTTGGGGTGGATTCACACATTATTCTCTGTTTGTTTGTGGGCAGGCATGAGTTTATGTACGTCCAATGAGTCAAAATTTCAATTACATGCTTGTGTTGTCTATTAGTGGATTTCGATGTTGGTTTCAAATACTTATTTCAAAATCCTCTTTAATTACAGTAGTATAATATTTGTGAATTCTGTCAGGTTGTGACAGTTTACCTCATTTACTGTGGGTATTAGGGAATTTTGTCACAAAATAATACTGGAAATGTAAATGGATGTTTCTTCTGGGCCATTTAATGCTTTGGAAGTAATGTGTGATTTTCTTTGTTGAAGCTGGTGATTGTGTATTGAATTTCCTCTTTGAAGCTAAGGGCTTATCGATCCGTTTCCCAATTATTAGTAGTTAACTTCATACAGCTGGCCATAATTCAGTCTGGTGCTCACACAGAACAGCACTTTACTGTGGAGAAGAGCAGGAGGACATCTGAAATTACATCATTGCTCACTTTGCTGTGCGTTATTGCATTTACAAATTATAATGTGGGGAAATTTAGTAACGCACAAGCCTCCCATGATAAATTTGCTTAGTCTGAAAACCTTTCATACTTCATTTGTATTTTCTTTGAAAGTGATTATTTAATCTTGTAATATTATGTAAGAAATGTTGTTGGGTCATTGTGCCTTGTTCAATGATGGTGAGATTATCTTTGAATTTTTGTAAGGTGTTAAACATTTCCTTATAGTTATGTATGTGTTTTAAGTGTAAATAAATTGCCTTGTGTAATTTGAGCTAAATTGAAAATAATGTCAGAATATAATGTACACTTAAAGCAATTGGTGTAGAATTTAACAATGCTTTCTCAGTCACAACCAATTCTTACGTATTTTATGAAGTGGCTAATTCGATTTTGTCTGATTTCTGTGAGGGGTAGGTTTAGGAGCGGGGTTCAGGGTGGTCATTTGCATAAATTCCTACGAATTTGCCACCTCGTAAAATACACTAAAAAAATGATACTACATTTTTTTAAGGTAAATGGTTGCAAACAATTTATTTTAGCTACATTAAAAAAACATGTTGAAAGTTAGTCAGATAAATTTATTTAAATGTAGCTAAAATAAATTGATTGCAACCACTTACCTTAAAAAATGTAGTAAATTCAATTAATCATTTTTTTCAGAAAACGTACAAATTCATATGAGTGACTTCATACGAATCAGCCACCTAGTGAAATATGTACAAATTGCCATGAGATCAGATTGGATTAAACAATTAAACAATTTTCACTCAGAAATTGCAAGTACATTTCATAAACAATTATAAAGAAGTGGCAAGTAACACATTGTATGAAACATGAAATTTTAAAGTAGAAAAGACTCTAACATAACACAACAACAGTTTGGTAATGGTAAAACAATATAGACTTTTTGTAATTTTTTAAGTCACATTATGATAGATTTGTTTTATATCAATCTTTTTGATTTTTAAAATTATATATTTTAACAGGATCAATATTGCAATACTATGATCCTGTAAAAATGACCCAGTTGTTTTTTGGGGGAAGACTGTGCTTGTTTCTTTTCATACTTTTTTCATTATACATTCTACTTTATAATGTGCTCTGAGGGTATCAGTTTTGCCTTTACTTCACTGCTTTGTAATAATAAAAGGCCAAAAAACACAAACTTTTTAGGCTTGAATCAGACTTTTGTGCACAAAGACATGTCTAAGCTTTGTGTGTGGGCAGCTGTGAGTGTTTAGAAATGAAAAGCCACCCACAGGTCATCCTGAAAGACATACATTTCAACAGTGAATGACTACATATAATCTGGGATTGTGCTGGTTTGTGTCTGACTGCTTTTGTGTGTGTTTTGCAGGGTTCTCGAGTGTGGGTGAATCATAAAGATCAGCTGGTCCCATCTACAGTGAACTCCTGTGGAGATGGAACCCTGGTGCTCACCACTGACTATGGGGAGGTAAGACTCAGCAATCTGTCATAAACACACACACATGCAAACACACAGATGTTGCCCTTTATGGCTGAATGGGTGTTGTGTGAGTCAGAGATTACGCTGGCTTGGTATTGTGCTCTGAATGTCATCATAACAGTGCTGAGGAGCTGTGTGTGTGTGTGTGTGTGTGCATATGCATGTTTGTGTGTGTATGTCTGCCATCTGCACGTCTGAGGCTAAATCAATGCATTCACCCTCCATAAACGACCATGTAAAAGAGACTATATCATATAACCAACCATAATGCACTCCTCCATTCTACATGAGCTTTTGGCCAGTTCTGGTGCAATGTGATATATGTAGATTAATAATCACATGATCGAAAGAGAGACAGAGTAGAAGAGATAGAACACTCTTATTTTAGTGCAGAGATGTCCACTAATATTTGCTGTCATGGTAACAGGGTGTCCTTTGAAAGGTGATGCAGCTGGAGAAAATTTGACTAGACCTTTCTGACAAACCCAACGAGCCAGTGCTTATAACCTTCTGGTATAACTGGACATGCAACAATGTCATATAGAGACTGAAAAATACCAGTAAGCCATTATAAGTAAATAGTGTTGCTTTTGCATTAGCTTCCCTCAATTAGAACATGCTAAGTTAAGTTTTTTAATTAGATAGATATATTTAATCTTTCTCTATATATACTGGAAAATAATTCATACTTTTAAAAGGGGAAAATCTGATGGGAAAAGAGTCAGTAATTTACTATATTTACTATATAGCATATCTTAACATCTTGATTGCTTGTTTCATCAAAAAGCATAATCTATATTATCGCCCAGCTCTAATCTATTAAATGATACTATGGGGCATAAAGACATTAAGATATTATACACATTAAGATTTATTGTGAATATGCTTTGAAAAAATGTGTATTGTGAAAAGTGCTAAACAAATTAATTTAACTTGACAATTTGATTTAAATCTACTTACTTCCTTGGCCTATAAATACAGCTACCTTACAAAGAATAGTGTTATCTAGAACATAGATAACATAACACATGTTTAAACTGAGAAATTTTATAATTTTATGCACAAAATGAGCTCATTTCAAATTTGATGCCTGCTACAGGTCTCAAAATAGTTGGGACGGGGGCATGTTTACCATGGAGTAGCATCTCCTCTTCTTTTCAAAACAGTTTGAAGACATCTGGGTATCGAGGTTATGAGTTTCTAGAGTTTTGGTGTTGGAATTTGGTCCCATTCTTGCCTGATATACTGTAGGTTTCCAGCTGCTGAAGAGTTCGTGGTCATCTTTGATGTATTTTTCGTTTAATGATGCGGCAAATGTTCTCTATAGGTGAAAGATCTGGACTGCAGGCAGGCCAATTCAGCACCCGGGCTCTTCTACTATGAAGCCATGCTGTTGTAATAGCTGCAGTATGTGGTCCTGCTGAAAATTACATCATCTGGAGGGGAGCATATGTTGCTCTAAAACCTTTATATACCTTTCAGCATTCATAGTGTCTTCCAAAACATGCAAGCTGCCCATACCGTATGCACTTATGCACCCCCATACTATCAGAGATGCTGGCTTTTGAAACTGAACTGAAAGCTGATAACACGCTGTAAGGTCTCCCTCCTCTTTAGCCTGGAGGACACGGCGTCCATGATTTCCAACAAGAATGTCAAATTTGTACTCTGACCAAAGAACACTTTTCCACTTTGAAACAGTCCATTTTAAATGAGCCTTGGCCCACAGGACACAACAGTGCTTCTGGACCATGTTCACATATGGCTTCCTTTCTGCATGATAGAGCTTTAGTTGGCATCTGCAGATGGCATGATGGATTGTGTTTACCGACAGTGGTTTCTGGAAGTATTCCTGGGCCCATTTAGTAATGTCAATGACAGAATCATGCCGATGAGTGCTGCAGTGTCATCTGAGGGCCCGAAGACCACAGGCATCCAACAAAGGTCTTCGGCCTTGTCCCTTACACACAGAGATTTCTCCAGTTTCTTTGAATCTTTTGATGATGTTATGCACTGTAGATGATGAGATTTGCAAAGGCTTTGCAATTTGATGTTGAGGAATGTTGTTTTTAAATTATTCCACAATCTTTTTACGCACTCTTTCACAGATTGGAGAGCCTCTGCCCATCTTTACTTCTGAGAGACTCTGCCTCTCTAAGACATCCCTTTTATAGCTAATCATGTTACAGACCTGATGTCAATTACCTTAATTAGTTGCTAGATGTTCTCCTAGCTGAATCTTTTCAAAATGTCTTGCTTTTTGAGCCCTTTGTTGCCCCCGTGCCAACTTTTTTGAGACCTGTTGCAGGCATCAAATTTGAAATGAGCTCATTTAGTGGAGAAAAGTATACATTTTCTCAGTTTAAACATTTGTTATGTTCTCTATGTTCTATTGTGAATAAAATAATGGCTCGTGTGATTTGAAAGTCTTTTAGTTTTCATTTTATTCAAATTTTAAAAAATGTCCCGAACAGTCACTTGTTTTGCCGTTCTCATGGCTATGAGCAGATGTATGATGTGGGAGCCTTATTATATTTCCTTGATAAATGTCTTTTGTTTTATTCTCTGTACATGGCACTATTGCAAAATCTCAAAATGGAAAATAAAGATTATATTATCTCATGTAAAATACACCTCAGAAAGATTTAATTTGTTTCTACAGTAAATACTTTTGTCAATGTGATGGAGTCTGTGCACCAAACTGTGTCTATCACATTTCTGTACAGTTCAGTGATCAGAACTGCCTCTGTTTTGAGGTTTAATTGTAATCAAATGGTTGTATTAGCAGTTAAACTCCCACACAAGCACTCACAGTGCTGATAGAGGTAAGTAGTTTGCGATAGCTGTGGGTGTTAGAGCTGGCAGAGCTGTGATGTCAGGCTAATAATAACAGCTGTGCTGGCCTGGATTCTGCTCAGAAAGAGAGACTGCACAGCAGGGAAGGGTTATCTGTATGTACAGATGCATACAGGAAGCCTGTTTGCATTTCTGTTTTGTCTACAAACATTTGTGTTTGTATGTTTGTGGTGCATATATGTTCGTTCATGTACATGCTTGGTAGAGGTGGGCAACATGGCAAGAATATCCTATCACAGCTTTTTTCACGCAAGATCACGATCCACAATTTCCTCACCTGTGGCACTGTGGCACAATCATCACAAATTTCAACCCGCTTGATATATTAACATTAACTTTACCAAGTTTGGAGTGGAACTTCTGTTTGACCAACCAATAACAAATGGAGGGAGTGTTGTAAAAACAATATTTTTGCAATTACAGTATGTTTGGTAATGCTAGTGGTGCAAAAGTTACAAATTGCAGCTTTAATTAGACAGTTCACCAAAAAAAATCCACCACAAAATTTTCTCAAATGCTGTTTCAAACATTTATGCATTTCTTTATTCTGTGGAACACTAAAGATATTTTGGAAAAAGAAAGAAAGAAATCCCATATAATGAAAGTCAGTAGGGTCAGATGACTTTCATTATATGGGCATGAACAG
The DNA here is from genome assembly GCF_012432095.1 of Onychostoma macrolepis. Classification (NCBI taxonomy): domain Eukaryota; kingdom Metazoa; phylum Chordata; class Actinopteri; order Cypriniformes; family Cyprinidae; genus Onychostoma; species Onychostoma macrolepis. Next base: position 8,124,561 of record NC_081160.1, on the reverse strand, counting down.
TTGTAACATACTTCAAAATATCTTCTTTTGTGTTTCACAGAATAAAGCCAGTCATTTAAACAGAACTTTTACTTTCAATATAAATTACTTTATAGTTTTTAGTAGCTGTTACAGCAAACAATACTCCCAATAAAACAAACTAAATATTTAAAAAGGCCTGTCTAGGGGGTTTATTTTCTAATCATCTGTCATAACATAAAATAAAAAACATGTGTAAAATGCTGTAAAATGTGTAGGAAAATATGTGTATAATATAAAGGAACACTTTTGAGTGTTCACTCAAATGAATAAGTGATATTTTTCCCACCAATTATTTGAAATGGGCATCTGAATAAACAGAATCCCTAAAATGATTCAAACTTTCCAGTTCTACAGCCAATCCAAGGCAGGTTCCAAAAAAAAAAAACTTGAAAAATCTCCTTTAGGTTTTATCTAAGTCTGCATTTGTCTGCAGCCTGTATGCTGGTAACCTTGATGTTTCATACCCTGAACACCAGAGAGCTTGTGCTGACATAAGAATATTCAGTAGCATTCTCTGCAGTAGTTCAAACCCTCCTCCATAAATCAATACACCAATCCAGCCTTCTGTTAGGTCTCAGGCAGCCTTTACAGGAAACTCCAGCAGGCTCCATATTGTCTTTCTGGGGGTCTTCTTACCCATGTTTTTGGCCCTAAGGTCTTGGTCCAAAGGGTTAGAATAACTGTTTTGCTTGTGTGTGGGATATGTTTTGAAATGGCAACCCTGTTGGAGAATACTGAATTTTTTATGTGGATTTTAAGGTATAGTATAGTACAGGGCTGGATGCAAACTGACATCTCTCTCTCTTTTCCTCGCTTTATTTCTCTCGCTCGCTCTCGTTTCTGATTTGGTTAATAATTTAGTTAAGTACGGGAGTGACCCCATTCCAGTGGTTCTGACCGAGTTACTGGGACAGTATGCATACTATGCACGCATGCATGCTTGTGTGGATTGTACATGTGAATTGAAACATTTTAAATATGTTCAAGAAACAACTAAGATATGCAAATGTAACCAAGATCAAAATTTAATGATATGCAACCTGCTACGTTTTTGCAACATTATGAAAACATAAAAAATGTTGCATAAAGCAAAACATATTAAAGGAATATTTCCCTCAATGCAAATGAGTTTGTTTCTTCATTGGAACAGATTTGGAGAAATTTAGCATTACATCACTTGCTCACATGTATGCAAGTGAATGATGCTGTCAGAGTCCAAACAGCTGATAAAAACATCATAGTAACCCAGAAATAATTCACACGACTCCAGTCCCACAGTTAACATTTTGTAAAGTAAAAAGCTGTGTCTGTAAGAAAAAAATTCAAAACTCTGTCCAAAATATCAGTCCATAATCCATAATAATCCTTCCTCCAGTGAAAAAGTCCATCCCCCGTTATCCTCTCACATCAAAATCCACCAACTATATGTTGGCTATTTTCGCTTGTAAACAGTCCTTGAACTGTGCATATCTCTCTCCTGATTCAGACAAAGTGACTTTTTCACTGGAGAAACCAATATTATGGATAGAGGACTCACATTTTAGCCAGAAGCAACAGTTTAAAGTTAAAAACTTTAATTTGATGATTACAAACATGTAGCTTTTCGCTTCACAAGAAGTTAGTTGATGGACAGAGTATGGATGGAGCTAAGGATGGATAGATTTGTTTGGAGTACTTGTGGATTTTATAATATTTTTATCAGCTGTTTGGACTCTCATTCTGATGGCACCCATTCACTGCAGAGGATTCATTGGTGTGTAAAGGTCATTGCACACTGAGTCCAACCTCACGTTGTGTCAATCACGTTTACACACTGCCTCCGAAACTTTCATCCGTCATAAAAAAATTCGGATCAGGTTCGATTTTCTGCGTTTTCGCATCTGTAGCATGCATTTGGATAAGAAAGGATGAGGAATACGAAAAAATGGAAAAATGCACGTGAAAATTTCAGACTCCGTGTGCAATGTCCTTAAGTCATGTAATGCTAAATTTCTCCAAATCTGTTTTGATGAAGAAACCAACCCATTCACATTTTGAATGGCCTGAGGGTGAGTATATTTTCAGCAAACTGACATTTTTGGGTGAACTATTCCTTTAAGAGAATAGTGTAAATGTGTTAGCATAACCTTCTCATGACTTTAAAATGTTTTGTAATGTAGTTATGCTAGCAGGGTTCTTCTGACTTTGTCACAGGGCTATATTGTGTTGGTAGAGCTTGATTCCGTCATAGAAGGTTGAATTGTCAGCCTTGTCCTTTTAGGTTGAATTTGAGGATGTGAAAAAGGGCACTTATAATGTCAGTGGTCATAATATTGGCCTTGTCCTTTTAAGTTGAATAAGAATTTAAGTTAACGTGTTAACATTTTGTCAGTACGTCAGGAATTCTGGTGTGTTTTCCCATATTTCTCTGTACACTCTTAAAAATTGAAGGAGCGGATCGCAGATCTACAATGGCCTTCATAATAATATTAATTATAACATTTCTTGAATGTTATAACCAAATGTTAATCAAAGGTACATTTATGCATGTTAGAAAATAAGCTAAATATGGCTTTAGTCTGCCTTTTTACTCTCTAAGAAACTGCTCTCATTGTTAATCAAAGGTACATTTATGCATGTTAGAAAATAAGCTAAATATGGCTTTAGTCTGCCTTTTTACTCTCTAAGAAGCTGCTCTCATTGTGTGTGTGTGTGACCATATCCGATAAGGTTTAGGGCTGAGCCAGGCAACGTTGAAGTAAGATAAGTGTTTCTCTGCATATGTGTGTTAGTATCTGTCTGTACAGAGAGATGCGGAGACAGCCCCAGGACGAAATGTTCGTCTGCCAATGTCCAGCGTATCAGATATACTTCTTTGGAGAGATGTATTGCGTCTGACCTCTGATCACTTGTCACCAAAATAGTCGTTAGAAGATATGCTTCAAGTTTGACAGCCATATGTGGACATTTTCTATGTTTATCTATGTCTTGACCAATCAGAATTTTGATGACATGGATTGATGCAATTTGCAACCTCTGTTAGAGTATAATTGCTGGTGTTTATGAATTGTAAACCAGAGCGGCCGACGAACTCCGTTGGAGTGTTAAAGATGACTTCTGCCTGAAACGGCAAACTATTTTCTTCAGTAAATTTCTTCAACTGAATCGCATTTCTTGACTCCTGGTCTTCATTCAGCACACCTGGTCCTTGGGTTTTAACTGTTTTCCCCAACAAAATAAAGGTGCTTAAAAGGTTCTTCACAGCGATGCCATAGAAGAACCATTTTTGGTTCCACAAAGAACCATTCAGTCAAAGGATCTTTAAAGAACCATCTCTTTCTGACCTTTTTATAATCTGAAGAACCTTCTTTCGCCACAAAGAACCTTTTGTGAAACAGAAAGGTTTTTTAGATGTTAAAGGTTCTTTATGGAACCATTTAGACAAAAAGGTTCTTCTATGGCATTGTGAAGCACCTTTATTTTTAAAGGGATAGTTCACCCAAAAATCATTCTGTCATTAATTCCTCACGCTCATGTCGTTCCAAACCCGTAAGACCTTTGTTCATCTTCGGAACACAAATTAAGATATTTTTGACGCATTCCGAGAGCTCTCTGACCCTCCCATAGACAGCAAGGATCCTTACATGATTAAGGCTCAGAAACGTAGGAGATCGTTAAAATAATCCATGTGACATCAGTGGTTCAACCATAATTTTCCGAAGCTACGACAATACTTTTTGTGCGCAAAGAAAACTAAAATAAAGACTTTATTCAACAATTCATCTCCTCCTCATCACCCTATAGCAGAATTTTGGAGAGTATCACATACTTAAGAGAGCTCTCGGAATTCATCAATTTGTGTTCCGAAGATGAATGAAGATGACATGAGGGTGAGTAATTAATGACAGAATTTTCATCTTTGGGTGAACCATTCCTTTAAGAGGGTATCAGCTGGAAAAACTGTGTGTGGGTTCTTTTTTTGGTGTGTGCCCTCCGGAGCATTGGTCAGTGAGTATCTCCTTCCTACTATTCACGCTGAGGTGAGTCTTCTGCTTCACTGCTTCAGTGCACATGTGTGCGTATGTGTGCAAGTTCACCTAAAGCGTTCACAGGTTTGTTATAGGATTTAAAAACTCCGAGGCACAAAAATAGACTGTAACCTAAATTTGAGAAGTTGACTATACGAATTCACACGTAACTCTGAGCTACAGCGCTCGAAGGCGTCTCACCCACCCCCTTCTGAGATGGCCTTTCTTTGTGTCGTCATGTATGTGAGAGCTATTTCTAATTCAATTTACATTGAGAAACATCAGAAGATGCTGAATGTAAGCTCAGTGGATAAAATGAAAATGGAAAAAGCCTAATGAAATTAATTGTATTATATTTCAAATATGTTGATAGAATTTATTGCATTTAATGACATGCATACACAAAAAAAAGTTCAAAAGTTTTCAAAAGACAATTATATTTGGCAAGGATGCAATAAATTGATCACATATAACAGTAAAGATATTTTAGTATAATGTTAGAAAGATTGATTTCCAATAAATACTGTTATTTTAAACTTACTTATCATCGGTTACTTATTCTCACTGTTTCCACAAAAATATTAAACAGCACAACCGATTTTAATGTTGATAACATTAACAATAAGAAATGTTCCTTGAGTCAGCATATTATTAGAATAATTTCTGAAGGATCATTTGACACTGAATACTGAAGTAATGATGCTGAAAATTCAGCTTTGCCATCACAGAAATAAATGATGTTTTAAAATAAAATTTAGTTTTTAAATTGTAATACAATTTTTTAAACAGTTTTTTACTGTATTTTGCTCAAATAAATGTAATCTTAGTATACACATTAGAGACTTTTGAACTGTGGTTTAATTATTTGCAGTGAAAAGGATGATATTTAAATAATTCAGTCACAATACATTTGTGACAAATGAAAGCATTTTTTCAATGCCTTTAAAAAATCCATATATTGTATTCTTTATTTCCATATTGCTGAACACAAGCCTATCACTGGCCTACAGTCTCCAGCAATCCAAATGGTCATCAGTCTGTCTGTGATGAACTTAGGGGTCAATGACACATGGGCACTTTTATTATATAATTTTTGGTCTGTGTGCACAGGCAGACAGATGTCTTTAACCATTAAGTTACATCTCACTGTTTTTCAGTGTCTCACTCCATGTGGGCCTTGTTTTTATTTCAAATTTAAACATGCATCTCAGGACCCCCGCATTCTGTTGCACTTCTGTTTCTCTATAGGTGTGAATGTAGGTCACTGGTGCTTATAGTCTCTCTCTCCCATGCTCTTTTTCAGCTTTCGTCTGAATCATGCAAAGCAGCTTCAAACATCAAACAGATTTGCAGGAATATCCATGCACTGAGGGGAGAGAGATGGAGCGGCTGTGTGCGTGTGTGAGTGGGTGGGTGGAGAAAATGGAGCGTGAAGACCTCCTCATCTCCTCTTTTCAGCGTCTAAACTTACAATCATCACAGACTCACAACCAAAAACACACAGACATTTACATAGCTATCTAAATGGGGACATTACATATACTTAAATTGTTTTTACAGATAGTTATAAATACAGTAACCTAACCCTAAAACATTTACTTTTTTATACCAATTCTACAAATGAGGATGACCTGAAAAAGAGGTTTTAGGAGATTTTGTCAGGTTTAGTTTGCTTCTGGGTACAATTTTGTCCCCAAAAGAAGTCAGTCCACACACATACAACAAATCTGAGATGTGTCCAATCCACATTAGATACTGCCCAGCTAACAAAAATGTTTTGCTAACATTCCCGTTAAGTTATAAATATGTTATTTCTGAATGTTGTCTGAACATTTTTTTTGTTTCCGAAAAGCTTTTCTTGGTTATGCAAACTTGAAACATTCCATTTTATCATTTTGCACACATGATATACAATCTAAAAGTAGTAACATTTATAAAACGGTAGATGTCCAACTACAACGTTTCAGGGGGAAAAAAAGTTCCATATACAACGTATAAATAATGTTTTGTGTTAAAGTTTTGAGAACATCATTTAAGACCAAATTATCAAAGAGAATAACTAGAACTTTGAACAAATATTTCGTTATTGTTGCTAGAACCTTTGTTTCTTTGCCAGAACATTAGCCAAAATTCTGAGTATGTTCCCTGTTAGCTGTGTATATTCATGTATGATAATTACTGTAAAACTCCAAAAAACACACCATACAAAAGTATTGAGTAGTAGACATTTGCGCTATATTTCAGGTCTTCAGCTTTGACTGAATGTTAGAAGTGTCTTTCAAATGTTATTTAAATAAGCATGTTATATAAGCATCATAAGCTATAACCAGAGACACTTAAGCTATAACCACAGGCAAACACAAAGGTTTAAATATTAGCAAATTATCTAAAGCATACACAAGTGATACAGAGATTTGACAGTATATTATGTCTGCGCTCTCTCTTCAAAACGCACACTCTCAAATACACTGAAATTCTGTCGGCGCCGATATCTTAGTGGTTAGTGACATAGCACAACTGTGCTCACGGCGACCCGAGTTCGAATCCCGTCTCTAGGTCCTTTGTCGATCCCGCCCCCTCTCTCCACCCAATACTTTCCTGTCTGCATTCCACATAGCATAGTCCTATCTAATAATAAAAGGCATAAAAGCCCCCCCAAAATATATATATGTAAAAAAAATACACTGAAATTCTGTGTTATTCCAAATCAGGTTTGTTTCTTTATATTTCTAAATAAGGTTTGATTCTGATCAGGATTCTGGAAGGTCAATGTCATTACTGTCAGTTGTATTGATTAGCAGCAACTTGTCTCAGCTCATAAACTTTGACCTTTCCTTCTTCTCTTCAGTCTGTCAACCCCAATTTAGCAGCATGTAACTAAGGCAAGCATATTTCTCTCTCTGTCTTGCCCTCCAGTGCTGGGATATATGTACATGTGTGTGCACTTAAAAAGATTGTGGCTGATTTAATGGGTTTGAATAGAAACAGCTCATAAATCTATACCTGAAGTGAACGGTACACACACACACACACACACACACACACACACACATTAGTGGCTGTATTGATTTTTAATCTATCAGGCTCTCAGCTCTCCCTTCATGAACTGGGCTATGCTCTCTGCACACGAGTGAGGTTTCAGCAGAAAAGAAATAGACAGAATGCTGAGAAAGAGAGAGAATGTCTCTTCCTTTTGTTCTGTCCAGTCAAATAAAGCAAAGAAGCTTTTATCAGAGTTCATGTAATTTACATGGATATTAAAACTGAAGTGTGTAATTTCTGCAGCGATATCATCACCAAATTGCAAAAAAATAATGACTCTTATCAAACAGGTTTTCGGAGCACTTTTCCGTGCCTGCAGACCCTAATTTTTGAGGAAATCAACATACAAATGACTTAATTATAGTTGTCTCTTAATACTTAAGGCGCAGTGTAAAGGAAGTATCAGCAGATAATACTACTACTACTACTACTAATAATCTTTATTTTCTATTGCACCTTTAAATTTTACATCTCAAAGCGCTTTACATAAACAAGTAAAACAACAAAATCCACCATATGAACATTATAAAATAAGCAAGAAGAGAAGAGATGCATTCAAAACACTTAAAAGTAATATAATATAGAATTAATACCAAAAATTCAAGTAAAAGCTACCCTAAAAAAATGTGTTTTAATATGAGATTTAAACATCTTTTCTTCTACAATATATTGTAAAATTAAAAAAAAAAAAAATCTTAGTTCACCAAAACATTACAATTCTGTCATCATTTACTCGCCTTCAAGTTGTTCCAAACATGTATGAATTTCTTTCAGCTGTTGAACACAAGAAGATATTTTGAAGAAAGTTGGTAACCAAAAAGTTGACGGTAGCCATTGAGTTCTATAGTATGGAAAAAAATACTATGGAATTCAGTGGCTATCAATGACATTTATAAGCTACATATTACACATGCGTTTAATGTTAACTCCTGCATTATTAAAAGTTTCCTTTTTTCTGAGTTTAAATAGGCCAGACTGTACTCTCTACTTGCCAACACATCTGCTGTTTGTCAAGCAGTGCCTGATGGGTATAAAGGGTAAAGAAAGGCCTCAGCATGCTGAAGCTCTACGGAACAGAAAAGCGGGAACCCTGCTGTCTGACTAATGCATTATTCAACTGCAGGCATTCCCTTAAAATGGCCCAGGAAGGATCCTCTCCCCTTTTGTGATATACTACTCATGCATCTGTGTATCAGCAGGTTGGTGTGTGTGGAAGCTGTGTTATTTTGTTAAGGCCACTCTGTCTGTTTCTGTCTTTCAGGCGGTGTACCTGCAGCAGGCGGAGGTGAACAGGGAGAAGGTGTCCCCCATGCACCAGAGCAGCATTGATGGAGTGGAGGACATGTCCACGCTGGCAGAGCTCCATGAGGCCGCCATCATGCACAACCTTCATCAGCGATACCAGAAAGACAACATCTATGTAAGAATGATACAGACATTTGACCGCACGAATGTCCTTCAGACCTTATCAGGGTTATTATTGTATCTAACTTTGCTGCAAATGTCTTCTGTTGTTCTGTCTCATTAAAAACAAATGTTGTTCTGTCTCCTTAAAAACATTTAACACACCTTAGATATCTTAATCTAAACCAGAGTGAAGTTGCCTATAACGTTGTTAAGCCATATGATATTTTTTCTGCTTTTGTCTGTCTACTCGTCAAAAGTCTCCTCACTTGTTAGAGGCCAAAAGTGTATGATCGGCCACTAAAGCTAAACATGAAATGTTTGGGATCAGCACGCTTTTTGATTCTAAGTACTTTAATACTTTTACTCAGCAAGGACAAAAAGTCAAAAGTGACAAGAGTGTAGAAAGTTATAATGTTACAAAAGATTTCTGTTTCAAATAATTGCTGTTCTTACACAAATATTAAGCAGCACAACTGTTTTCAGTGTTGATAATAATGATAATAATAAGAAATGTTTCCTAAGCACCAAGCTTATTGGTATATTCAAATGATTTCTGAAGGATCATGGGACACTGGAGGCCATCACAGGAGTAAATTAACATTTTAAAATAAATTGAAAACATATAGAAAACAGTTATTTTGAATTGTAATAATACTTCACAATATTACTGTTATTGCTTTATTTTTGGTCAAATGAATGCAGCCTTGGTGAACATTACAGACATTAAAAAAAAAATTACAAAGTTTTAAAATCTTATCAACCCTAAATCTGTTGACCGGTAGTGTATATAAAGAAATGTAAATGTCCATAAAATAAAACCTAAACTGTAAAAATGAAAATCATTGCTAAAACTAACTAAAACAAAACTGCAAGTTAAATCGTTTGAAATTATTATTGAAATAAAAACAAATTTGAAAATCCAGAATTATAATAACCTTGAACCCTGTACATTTCATACATGGTTCTTATGTATGTTATATACATATTGGACATTTTTTTGTTTTGCAGTAAGATTGGTCTACAGACAATAGATGATTAAAAAGATGGATTAGTCAGAGCTGTGGCCTTGTATTTTGCACACACGCTTCAGCACACTGAGCTGTGGTTCTAATGTGGGATCATTAATGGATCATTAATGTCAATATTCTTAATTTAATTAAATGGAGATTTTCTAATTTTCTCCAGGGATTCTCTCTACTTTTCTTCATGCCAGTACTTTGTTAAAAAGTAGGTCAGGATGGCAGTTAATGCACAAGGGTTCACTCCTCTTTCCTGTGTAATCAATCCTTTGTTGTTTTGTATTCTGAGTTTTGAGGGTGGGCAGCAGTCTGACTGGCTGAGAGAGGAACCGGAGTTTCTTGCCTAAGTTTAGCAGAGTGATATTAAACATCTCGGCCTGAGACTGAAAGGAAACCCTGTTTGATTAAGGAACTTTCCTTCTTCAAGAAAAACATCTGAAACCTAATACATCCCAAACTGGGTTTTCAGACAAAACTGATACTAAAATATGTACTGTAAATGATGGCCCAAATGTGTAAATGTTTCAGCATCTGCTTTTATTTCCATTGTTTAAAGTGAGTTTATCAGCTTAAATACCAACAGAAGATTAAAACTGCGCTCAGCAAGTGCTCAATGGACAGACTTTTTCATAATTAGGAAGTAGAATTTATGCTAAAAATAGCACTGTGTTTTATTGTATTGTAAATGAATTGCAAAATCCAGAATCCGACTATTAACCATCTGTTCATAACTTGCAATAATGCTCTTATGTTGGTAATTCAACTCACTTTTATACAGTATATACTGTATGTTTCACACACTGTAACAGCATCCGTGTGTGTGAGAGAGACAAAGTGAAAAATCAAAGAATAGGCCCTCTGGACATGTTTTTAAATAAATGTGAGCCACTATAGGGTCTTACTGATCATGTTGACAAAGAGAAGGGTTCATGTGATCGGATGGTGAGTGCAAGCTGGAACCTCATTGGTCTAAACAGAGCCATACATCCCAGACTGCTGGTTTAGAGTTGTAGCCTGGAGGAAATGATATGACTCACTGTCTGCATTATGATCCAAACATTCCAGCTTGACCTTTGCAAAATCCATAGAAAGAGACCTTAAAGCCAGTAAAGCATTCTTTGTAAGGATTGACTGGGACAGAGACAAGCATACTGGAAGTTTTCAGCATGATTACACGGCTTTTATATGTCAGATTCTTTTTAATCTTCCATCATACAGAGCTATTGATAAAGTGATAAACTTAACTGAAGACAGAAGCTTAAAAATATATTATTTAAAAAAGAAATGCATTATGTGGTTATATAACATGATCATATTATTTTAAATTAGAGATTGTAAAGGGATAAAATGAAAATTCTGTCATCGTTTACTCACCCTGATGTTGTTCCAAATCTGTATTAAGTGTATTTATTCTGGAACATAAAATAGCATAATTTGAAGAATGCTGATATTCAAACTGTTTTGGTCATTGACTCTACAATCTACAATGGAAGTCAAAGAAAACTGAAACTGTTTGGCTATCAACATTTAAATATGTGTGTGTGTATATATATATATATATATATATATATATACAGTATATGCAGAAAAAATGCATACAGGCTTGGAACGACACAAGGGTCAGTAAATGATGACAGAATTTTCTTTTTGGGTGGAGTATACCTTTAAGAGGCTTTTTTTAAATGTCTCTTAATGTGTTTTTGATGCCTATATCCTAAAGGTGTTCTAATCTTTCAGAAAAACTTTCCAATTTCCAGCATTCTGACAAGACCAAATGCAAAAACTATTTGAATCAACTATTGCATAAAACCCTAATACCTGTGATTCAGTAGACACTATATCAAAATAAAATACTGTTTTTCACACATTATAATTTATAATGGGACTAAATTCTGATTAGATAAGCCATCCTCAAAAAAAGTCATAAAATAAACAACCTACCTGTAACCACAACTAACCACACATCGGTTTAAATCTTTACTAATAAAGCTACATTACTTTGCATATTTCCCACGACTACTACAATTTATCAAATTGTTTGGTATTGTTTTAGTATTTCACCACAAATAAATGCCATTTTTACAGGCACTTGGACTATAAAGTCTCAGTCCCTGTGTCAGAGGTAATTACTAGCAACAGTCGTGAACACGACCTGCCCTGTTTAGTTCACTGCAGAGGGACAAAAACATCCGACAGTCATCTACACCCAAAACACATCATGCAATCTAAACCCATTTCAGAGTGTAGTCCAATAACCTGCTCGAACAAGTGAGATAATAGCTGTATGGTTGTTTATCTTGGTATATTTGTGCTGGAAATGAAATGGGAGACAGGGTATGATAAATCAGTCTAGTTCACATATGCAATACAGGAAATTATGTATGGATGTTTCTACGATTAGCAAAGGTCAGTGTAATGCTTTTTATTAGTAGAGCTGGAATAAAATTTCACTATCAGTGTCTGAAAATTGCTTATATAAATTTCCCTGTCATTTGAATAAAAAAATAAAACTGCATGCAAGACTTCATTTGGCTGCTGTATTGTTGATCTTGCCTTAGACTGCAGATTTGTGTCATGTTGTGCTCAGTGGAGTGAATGTGGAGGGTCTCTCTTATCCCATCTTGGTAAATGGATACTGTAATTCACCTTTCCCAGGATGCATTGCATTGCTAGCATCTGAGGTTGATGACTGATAGCAGTGGTTATCTGATTTATCTGAGACACCAGGACATGGTTGACCTGAATGAGAATGACTCTTCTCTCTATAGTGCCCTCTTGGGGCAGTAACAACAAAATATTTTTTTTTGTAAGGACAACATTGACACGATTTCAGATCCACAGATAATATACAGTGATATCTTTTTTTTTTCTCATTTGTGTAGTGTCCATAATGTTGTGTCTAGATGTGTTTGGCACCTCTCCAGGAATCAAGTAATGTCTCAATTTAATCTCATCATCACTGCTGTTGCTAAGACCAGTAAATCATATTACTGCCAGTCAGCAAGGGTGTTGTTAGCCACAGTATATGAAAATTACAATCACACACCCACACATAAACACATTAATAAAACCAGCATCTACTAATGCAGTCAATATTAAATGAGATGGATTTATGTTGTCACAGTGCTCATAGATAAGGACAAACATCATCCACAATCCTCTCACGACCCACTGACACAACCAGCTGTGAAATATGACCGGATCATATACTGATTATTAAAGTTCCTCTGAAATTTCCCTTTATCTGTGGGTATAAATTAAAATATACACTGATCACAAATGTGTGTGCATTTGTTTCAATATGCTGGTTTTATTGTTTTACTATTTGCTGGCTTTATTATACTCAATACCCCTTAACTTACTGCCACTTTTTCTCTATCTCTCAGACTAACATAGGTTCTATCCTGGCGGCCGTGAATCCTTATAAGCAGATCAGTGGGCTGTATGATCCCTCTGCAGTGGAGCTGTACAGTCAGCATCATTTGGGCGAGCTGCCACCACACATCTTTGCTATTGCCAATGAGTGCTACCGCTGCTTATGGAAGAGACATGATAGCCAATGTGTCCTGATCAGGTAATATAAGACCTCCAAACACTTTATTTGATCTTGATAAGCAGACAAACTTGCAGAACATGAGAATACAGTAAATAGATTATCAGTAAAACGCGCTCATAAAATGCTAAAAGTCATGATTGTATATTATTCATTGGCTGGAATGAGTATGACCATACAAAGAATTTATTTTTTATAACCATAAAAAACAACTTCCTATTAGAATGCACTGAACAAATCTTTGCCATTTTTAATGGATTTCTTATGTGCAGTGATTCATGTAAACACGTCTGATTGGTTACTGAGTATAGCACCGTTGGTGCAACAGTGTAAATATAAATAAAATACTTTAATCAACAATTTTCGGTAGCTGTAATTGTAATTGTGACTTTTTTTCTGACTAATTGTGCTGCCTTAGTCACTAATATATTTATTATTATCATTATTTTAAATATTATCATCAGACCCCAAACAGCATGTTTTACTTTAATTTATGTAAAACTCCTTGTAAAACTTTCAAAACACACAAGACTTCCATACACTTACATTAGAAATGAAAAAAGAAACAGGCCTGTCTGACAATATGGCATCTATTATAAACAAACTGACCCTGAATGAACACAGGTGCATCTCAATAAATTATAATGTCGTGGAAAAGTTCATTTATTTCAGTAATTCAAATCAAATTGTGAAACTCGTGTATTAAATAAATTCAATGCACACAGACTGAAGTAGTTGAAGTCTTTAGTTCTTTTAATTTTGGCTCACATTTAACAGAAACCCACCAATTCACTACCTCAACAAATTAGAATACTTCATAAGACCAATAAAAAAAAAACATTTTTAGTGAATTGTTGGCCTTCTGGAAAGTATGTTCATTCAATTGGTTGGATTTTGTTAAATGTGAGCCAAAATCATCACAATTAAAAGAACCAAAGACTTAAACTACTTCAGTCTGTGTGCATTGAATTTATTTAATACACGAGTTTCACAATTTGAGTTGAATTACTGAAATAAATTAACTTTTCCATGACATTATAATTTATTGAGATGCACCTGTGTGTATATATATATATATATATATATATATATACGTATATATATATGTATATATATATATATAAAATATTATATATAATATTATTAATTTCCCTTGTGCTATCTAAAAATATCTCTATCGCTTCTTACTGGAAAAATGCAGTGATTTTTTTTTTGTATCTTGTTTTAAAGCATGTAGGTAATGTGAGGAAGGTTTGGAATTCTTTTGGTTTTACTCACTGATCCATTATTACATAGTATCTTAGTTTACTAATCTCATTTGTGTTAAACCTGAAGGCTGAGTTTGAGCAGTTGTGGCTTTAGACCTTTGCCACAAACTGCTATCAGATTTCACAGCATTGCAAATTCAATCAGGGTAACACAAATGTCAGTGAAGGTCACAAATGAATGTGTGCATGTGTGTTTACCAGTGGTGAAAGTGGAGCTGGGAAAACAGAGAGCACCAAACTACTGCTACAGTTCCTGTCTGTCATGAGCCAAAACACTGCCGGGACGCCACCTACAGAGAAGAGCACACGCGTAGAGCAAGCCATCGTACAGAGCAGGTAAAACACATTCCTAAACATACACACAGCCTAAGCATTTTCATGTGCACATACAAATCACAACCTTTTTTTTGCAGCCCCATCATGGAAGCATTTGGAAATGCCAAAACAGTCTACAACAACAACTCCAGTCGCTTTGGGAAATTCATTCAGCTTCATTTCTCTCAAAGCGGGAACATCCAGGGAGGATGCATCGTCGACTGTATCCTTCTCAGAGCACACATGCTTTCATACATACTTTTTCTATACTGAGACATCTTGACATTTACAGATGGTACCATACCCATGTGAAAAAGAAGTGTGCTTAATTGTATTGAATGTGCACTTGCAGTGTGCTTTTAATCTTTCATATAATATAATATAATTTAAATAGGCTACTTACAGTATCTCACAGAAGTGAGTACACCCCTCACATTTTAGAAAATATTTTATTATATCTTTTCATGTGACAACACTGAAGAAATGACACTTTGCTACAATGTAAAGTAGTGAGTGTACAGCTTGTATAACAGTGTAAATTTGCTGTCCCCTCAAAATAACTCAACACACAGCCATTAATGTCTAAACCGCTGGCCTCAAAAGTGAGTACACCCCTAAGTAAAAATGTCCAAATTGGGCCCAATTAGCCATTTTCTCTCCCCAGTGTCACGTGACTCGTTAGTGTCACAAGGTCTCAGGTGTGAATGGGGAGCAGGTGTGTTAAATTTGGTGTTATCGTGCTCACTCTCTCATGCTGGTCACTGGAAGTTTAACATGGCACCTCATGGCAAAGAACTCTCTGAGGATCTGAAAAAAAGAATTGTTGCTCTTCATAAAGATGGCGTAGGCTATAAGAAGATTGCCAAGACCCTGAAACTGAGCTGCAGCACGGTGGCCAAGACCATACAGCGGTTTAACAGGACAGGTTCCACTCAGAACAGGCCTCGCCATGGTCGACCAAAGAAGATGAGTGCACGTGCTCAGCGCCATATCCAGAGGTTGTGTTTGGGAAATGAACGTATGAGTGCTGCCAGCATTGCTGCAGAGGTTGAAGGGGTGGGGGTCAGCCTGTCAGTGCTCAGACCATACGCCACACACTGCATCAAATTGGTCTGCATGGCTGTAGTCCCAGAAGGAAGCCTCTTATAAAGATGATGCACAAGAAAGCCCGCAAACAGTTTGCCGAAGAGAAGCAGACTAAGGACATGGATTACTGGAACCATGTCCTGTGGTCTGATGAGACCAAGATAAACTTATTTGGTTCAGATGGTGTCAAGCGTGTGTGGCGGCAACCAGGTGAGGTGTACAAAGACAAGTGTGTCTTGCCTACAGTCAAGCATGGTGGTGGGAGTGTCATGGTCTGGGGCTGCATGAGTGCTGCCGGCACTGGGGAGCTACAGTTCATTGAGGGAACCATGAATGCCAACATGATCCCCTCCCTTCGGAGATTGGGCCGCAGTGCAGTATTCCAACATGATAACGACCCCAAACACACCTCCAAGACGACCACTGCCTTGCTAAAGAAGCTGAGGGTAAAGGTGATGGACTGGCCAAGCATGTCTCCAGACCTAAACCCTATTGAGCATCTGTGGGGCATTCTCAAACGGAAGGTGGAGGAGCGCAAGGTCTCTAACATCCACCAGCTCCGTGATGTCGTCATGGAGGAGTGGAAGAGTACTCCAGTGGCAACCTGTGAAGCTCTGGTGAACTCCATGCCCAAGACTAACCGTCTTGGCAGTGCTGGAAAATAATGGTGGCCACACAAAATATTGACACTTTGGGCCCAATTTGGACATTTTCACTTAGGGGTGTACTCCTAAACATTCAAACATGAGTTCAACTAATTGCATTAATAAAAATTAAAAGTATAAGACAATGTCATTTAATTTGCAAATAACATGCAATTACATGTCAAAAATCCAAGTTACTGTACCATAATTACTCATATATTTTCATTGAAAAAGAGCAGAATGCTGCACATCAACCATTTAAATTTTTGCCAGAGATTGAGTATTGTCCACTAGTGTCATTTTATTAACATAGGTTTTCTTTTTTCCCATAGAAATGAATGAGTAACTTGGTAATCAGGTTTTGTTTTCCCCCCATGCTTAAACACATTCACTGTACAGTGCACTACAAGCTGCTGTTTCTACTGTCTGCATTTCCCTTAATTTTTGGCCCATCAGATTTGCTTGAAAAGGTAAACCTTTCCGTCTGCTGCTGACTCACCCCTAACTACCAGAAATCAGTCTTCTATGATCAACTGTTCACAGTATAAAAACAAGCCATTGTTCTGTTAATACAATTTGGCATTGGATATCTTGTCAAAGGCAGAATCACTCCACCATTTTGGAGAGAAAGAGTGTCTGCCAAAGTGAGATTCTCGCCCACTCAGCATCTGTGATCTGATCTGTGTTCCAGAATCGAGTGGTAAGGCAGAATCCAGGGGAGAGAAACTACCACATATTTTATGCTTTGCTGGCCGGGGCTAGCAAAAGCCAAAAGGGTGAACAAATACACAATGCACATAAACACACATGCATTTACACACATTCACAAATGCAGATGTGCTGTCATCAACCAAAATACACTGATTAGATATGTCCATCTCTTTTTAGAGACATATTTTCTGGAAGACTCCCCTGAGTTATTTCACTACCTGAGTCAGTCAGGATGTGTGAAGGACCGCAGTCTCGATGACAAGCAGCTTTTTGACGATGTCATGGTACAAGAAATTTGAATAGACTTTTGTTGATCTGATAATTAACATTTTTGTGGTGGACAAAAATCTAAGTGCAGCATGATGATTCATGCTCTTTTTATCTTTTCATCTGCAGGAGGCTCTGAAGGTCATGGAGTTCACAGAAGAAGAGATCAGAGATATGTTTAAACTGCTATCTGGAGTTCTGCAGCTTGGCAATGTGGAGTTCATGACAGCAGGGGGCGCTCAGATCACCACCCAACAGGGTGAGAGGGGTCATTTATCACTTAATAATAGAGAGACTTTGCTAATATGCAGTGCTGGGTACTAACTGATTACATGTAGTCTGGATTACATAATCAGATTCCAAAATTTAAGTCCGTTTTAAAATGCAAATAATCAGATTACAGTTACTTTTTTATGGATTACATGATTACATATTATTCACACAATGACAGTAAATTATTCATACTTTATTGATTTACCCCAGTTCTTATTTTCTTCTAAATGTTCATTTCTAAATGACCACTTATAAAGATGAGACTAATAATTACAGTATGCAAGTTATTAAACACTGATGATGGCTAGCTGTGAAATACTATGTCTTCATCATATCCATAAGTATTTTATTGGTGTATTATTGGAGGTCTGAACAAATTGATTTAAAACCTGGAAGACTTGGGCCAATTAATGTCATGTGCATATGTTTACTACTGTTTGTTCATGTAATGTAGGGATTCCCAAGCTTTTTTATGAGCTGAACCCCTTTGATGTAAAATATTTACTTGATGTACCCCTGAGATTTCAATAATTTAGCAACATATTTGTATGTTCGTGATTCTTTGATGTCAGTGGACACATTGTCACATTGGTTGCACTGATAAATTTTATTTCATTTTTATGATTTCATTAATTTATTAGCTTTTCTTCAACACCCTACAGTTTGTTTTACAAAACCCAGTTTGGGAAACCCTGCTGTAATGTAATGTTTAATGCATTTTATGATATTGATAATGTTGGTAATTTTTTATCAATATGGTACACAATAATTCCGTTCAAGTCTATGTGATGAACGAGTTATGTCAAAAGTAATCTAAAAGTAGTCAGACTACATGACCTAATTTGTGTAATCCAGATTGTTACAATTTTTGTCATGTAATTTATAATCAGTAATGGACTACAGTTTGTATGTAATCTACCCAGCACTGCTAATATGTGTTTGTTAGTAAGTCTCTTCTCTGTTTTCCTGCAGTTGTCACTAATGTGAGTGAGCTCATGGGCCTGGACAGTTTTCAGTTGTCTGAGGTTCTGACCCAGCGTTCCATGATCCTCAGAGGAGAAGAGATCTGCTCTCCACTCACAGTGGAACAGGTACAGTCACACATACTTTCTCATATTGATATACTTAAAAAAAATACTTACATAGTTTGGCAGTTCTTCTCTTCTGTCTCCACTTTATCAAAAATGGGCATTTTCTTTTATCATGCTTGATTGACAGGCAATAGATTCTCGGGATTCGGTTGCTATGGCGCTTTATTCTCAGTGCTTCTCGTGGATCATCATGCGAATTAATCAGAAGATAAAGGGCAAAGATAATTTCAAGTCTATTGGAATCTTGGACATCTTTGGTTTTGAGAACTTTGAGGTGTGAGGCCACACTGATCACTTGTTCATGCACAGACATACATTTTTACTGAGATCTAACCCAAGTGTTTGTGTGTTCTGAAGGTGAACCGTTTTGAGCAGTTCAGTATTAACTATGCTAATGAGAAACTGCAAGAATATTTCAACAAACACATCTTCTCTTTGGAGCAACTGGAGTACAACAGGTAAAGGCTGACAACTGTGAGTGCATGAGAGTTTGTTCTTCTATTAAATGTCTATTTTTACATGTGTAATGCATCTCATAAGTGCCCAATCACATGAACAGCTATTTCACATGTAATTTAAGCATCTAAAAAGCTTATTGTTAAGTTTTGTGTACTAAAATTGTGTGGTACAGGGAAGGGATTCACTGGGAAGCCATAGACTGGATGGACAATGCAGAATGTCTGGATCTGATTGAGAAGGTAAACCAGTTATGGTCAGCTATCAGGAATAGTTTGGTTTAATTAGTCTGACTGCCACATATTTATACATACATTTTATATTCAAAGTTCAGTTTGATTATTTACAATAGTAGAAGTTTTCAGCTTTGTATTATGTAACACTTATTTACTGTTGTGTTTGTGCAGAAACTGGGCATGTTAGCTCTGATTAATGAGGAGAGCCGATTTCCCAAAGGCACTGACTTCACCCTGCTGGAGAAACTGCACGGCAGACACTCTGTGAGCAAAGTTCTTATCACACAAAGACATAATACTGTTCAGCCAAGAATTTACAGTATAATATGAATGAGCTGAGTAAAGACATGAGGCTGTCTTTTTCCACAGACTAATCCCTATTATGTGAAACCCAGACTGGCAGACCATCAGTTTGGGATAAAACACTATGCTGGAGAGGTATATGAAATATCCATGTCTGTCTGTCTATCTATTTATCTCTCTGTCTGACTTTTTTCATTATATTTTTGTCTTCCTTTTTATAGGTCTTATATGATGTGAAGGGGATTTTAGAGAAAAACAGAGACACATTTAGAGATGATATACTGAACATGCTGAAGGATAGTAGGTAAGACGCAAACACACAAGTGCACAAGCTCACACACGCACTGAGGCAGTTTTATTGTGTACAACTTATGTCGCACTCTCATTTAACCTTTTCTGGATTATTCTGTGTGTGTGTGTGCGTGCGTGTGTGTGTGTGCAGATTGGATTTCATCTATGACCTGTTTGAGCAAGTGAGCAGCAGAAATAATGAGGAGACCTTGAAGATGGGCACAGCAAGAAAAAAGCCCACTGTCAGCTCACAGTTCAGAGTGAGATGAAACTCCTATATCAAGACTTTCATATAATAGACCTAAAATTGTACATGCTGAAGTACTGCTTGTCAAAACAATTAGGAACTAAATCACTAGTCATTCAACCCTGTTTTTTGTTGACATATTTTCTGCAGTCCTTTCTGATTGTCAGTGATTTATAACATTTGATTGGTTGTCTCTTCTGTCTCTCAGGACTCCCTTCATGCCCTAATGGCCACTCTCAGTGTATCCAACCCCTTTTTTGTGCGTTGCATCAAACCCAACATGGACAAGGTTAGAGCAGTCACATCAGCCAATAAGAATGCAATTTATATTCCACACATATTATACATTTTAATAATGCATTTTCTTTTGGTTCTGTAGACCCCAAACAAGTTTGACCCAGATGTGGTTCTCAATCAGCTGCGGTACTCTGGCATGTTGGAGACAGTGAAGATTCGCAGAGCTGGATTCCCTGTCCGACGCACCTTTAAAGACTTCTTCAGCAGGTAAATGTTAAAACACATACAGGTGCATGAATTTTTGTTTGTCTTAAGTTTTCTTGGAGACTGCGATTTTGTGGTTGTATACATCAGGTATAAGATCATTTTGAAGGAGAAGGAAAAGGCAGCTGTGGCTTCAAATGGAGATGAGAAAAAGAAGAGCACAGATCTGCTGACACTCCACGACAGGTCCAAAAAGGAGTGGCAGATTGGGAAGACCAAGGTGAGTGACCATTGACATCTTGCTTAATCGCTTCTCAATTGATAGTTATCTTTTTCTGTCTGCGAGGTTATAAAGGTAGACTCACACATGGACATTTTCTGTCATGTATGAGCATTTGTTATGTTTGATTGCACTAACCTGTTATAATTTTTGACCCCAAGGTGTTTCTGAAGGAACCTCTAGAACAGAAGATGGAGAAGCAGAGAGATGAAGTGCGAAGCAAAGCTGGACTGATTATACGAGCCTATCTTCTGAGATACATTGCAAGGTGTGTGTATTTCTTGGTTTTTGCACAGATTTACTTAGATTACATTAGGTATAGTTTCCAAAACATTTTCAGTACACAACATTTCTTTAATGTCATCTGCCCCTTCAAAGCACACATATTACCTATATGGCCTAGCTTCCAACCTGTCCTGATGAATTTTTATGATCATCTTGTTTTCTTCAGAGAGTTAATACCAAAAATATTTAAATATTCACTACCATTAATTTTTTGTGTTTTTGACAGAAGTCTCTTATGCTCACCAAGGCTGCATTTATTTTGAAAAATATAGTAAAAACAGTGATATTGTAAAATATTGTTACATTTTAAAATAACTGTTTTCTGTTTTAATATATTTTTAAAAATGTATTTATTCCTGTGAGTTTTTAGTTTTCAGCATTACTTGATCCTTCAGAAATGTCTTTTTTGCCACTTTTTATCAATTAATTTATTCACAAAAATAGGAAATGAATTTAATATCATATTTGTTTTCAATGTGCCTGGCACTTTTCTTATCATGTGGTTGGCTTAAATAACCACACAACCCTGGGTAGTGCTGCAGAGAGTAAACCCTTTGCTTTCTACTGCAGCCAAATAGCAAGGAAATAATGAAAGCAAAACTTACAAGAGCAAGTTTTTCAGACTATGTGTAAGTGCCTATTCTTTACCTGTTAGTGCTCATCTAGACATGTCAACAAGTAGTGTCTTAGTGAAAGCTTTAAAATACTGATCTCACAGTTACTTATTCTAAGGGAACTTGAACTGTGTACTCACTACAGAAAGAACTTTAAGAAGGCTCTGGACAGCATTCTGACCATCCAGAAGAACTACCGCGCACATTTCTATCGACGTCAGTTTCAACGGAAACACTCAGCTGCGCTTGTTCTCCAGAAACACAGGCGAGGGCAAGTGGCAAGAGGAGTGTGCCGCAAATTACGAGAAGAGAAGAGGAAGAAAGAGGAGGAAGAAAAGAAAAAGAAAGAAGATGAGGAGAAGAAAACAGAGGGAGACCATGAAAAGACTAATGAAGAGGAAAAGGAAGGAGATAAAGCAGAGGTCAGTGACTTTAACATTCCTTTTAAAAGCTCATAGACCATGCATACTAGCTGTGTATATATTTTAGGGCAAATATCCCACCTACCTTTTAAGGTCACCATTATGGTGATTAGTGTTTGTTCAGGGTATATGAAGTAATCAACATTTTTAAGTCAGTCTTATCTTATTCCAAACTTTGAAACTTTCCACCATGAATATGCAATATGTATGTTTAGCTAAGCTTTTAAATGCAAGTTTGTCTGATTATGCTGATTGATTGTAATTATTGTTGTCACATAGCTTTGTCTTTATTCGGTATAAGCCCATTTCTGTCACATAAGAAAAATGCTTTGGTAAATTATAATTATGACATAAAAAGTCACAATTATGACATTACAAGGTGAAATTATGACATAAAAGTTTAAAGGGGTCATATGATGTTGCTAAAAAGAACATTATTTTGTGTATTTGGTGTAATGCAACGTGTTTACATGGTTCGAGGTTCAAAAAACACATTATTTTCCACATACAGGTGCTGGTCATATAATTAGAATATCATCAAAAAGTTGATTTATTTCACTAATTCCATTCAAAAAGTGAAACTTGTATATTATATTCATTCATTACACACAGACTGATATATTTCAAATGTTTATTTCTTTTAATTTTGATGATTATAACTGACAACTAAGGAAAATCCCAAATTCAGTATCTCAGAAAATTAGAATATTACTTAAGACCAATACAAAGAAAGGATTTTTAGAAATCTTGGCCAACTGAAAAGTATGAACATGAAAAGTATGAGCATGTACAGCACTCAATACTTAGTTGGGGCTCCTTTTGCCTGAATTACTGCAGCAATGCGGCGTGGCATGGAGTCGATCAGTCTGTGGCACTGCTCAGGTGTTATGAGAGCCCAGGTTGCTCTGATAGTGGCCTTCAGCTCATCTGCATTGTTGGGTCTGGTGTCTCTCATCTTCCTCTTGACAATACCCCCATAGATGGGGTTCAGGTCAGGCGAGTTTGCTGGCCAATCAAGCACAGTAACACTATGGTCATTGAACCAGCTTTTGGTACCTTTGGCAGTGTGGGCAGGTGCCAAGTCCTGCTGGAAAATGAAATCAGCATCTCCATAAAGCTTGTCAACAGAAGGAAGCATGAAGTGCTCTAAAATTTCCTGGTAGATGGCTGCGTTGACTGTGGACATCAGAAAACACAGTGGACCAACACCAGCAGATGACATGGCAGCCCAAATCATCACTGACTGTGGAAACTTCACACTGGACTTCAAGCAACATGGATTCTGTGCCTCCACTCTTCCTTCAGACTCTGGGACCTTGATTTCCAAATGAAATGTAAAATTTACTTTCATCTGAAAAGAGGACTTTGGACCGCTGAGCAACAGTCCAGTTCTTTTTCTCCACAGCCCAGGTAAGATGCTTCTGACGTTGTCTCTGGTTCAGAAGTGGCTTGGTAGCCCTTTTCCTGAAGACGCCTGAGCGTGGTGACTCTTGATGCACTGATTCAGCTTCAGTTCTCTCCTTGTGAAGCTCTCCCAAGTGTTTGAATCGGCTTTGCTTGACTGTATTCTCAAGCTTGCGGTCATCCCTGTTGCTTGTGCACCTTTTCCTACCCAAATTCTTCCTTCCAGTCAACTTTGCATTTAATATGCTTTGATACAGCACTCTGTAAACAGCCACACCTTTCAGTAATGACCTCTGTGACTTACCCTCTTGTGGAGGGTGTCAATGTTCGTCTTCTGGATCATTGCCAAGTCAGCAGTCTTCCCATTATTGTGGTTTCAAAGAACAAGAGATACCCAGAATTTATACTGTAGGGATGGTCATTTATTCAAACTCAAATGTAAATATTCTAATATTTTGAGATACTGATTTTTGACTTTCATGAACTGTAAGCTCTAATCATCAAAATTAAAAGAAATAAACATTTGAAATATATCAGTCTGTGTGTAATGAATGAATATAATATACAAGTTTCACTTTTTGAATGGAATTAGTGAAATAAATCAACTTTTTGATGATATTCTAATTATATGACCAGCACCTGTACTGTACATTGTTGTTGCTCCTCTATGCTCCGCCTTTCTGAAACGTGCCGATTTTTAGAAAGCTCATCGTTCTGAGAAGCGAGGTGTGCTCTGATTGGCCAGCTATCCGGTGCGTTGTGATTGGCCAAATACCTCAAGTGTGTGACAAAAATGTTACGCCCTTACCATGTTGTGATGCTAAAACAATAAAACCCACTATAAACGATGAATTTGTTGCATTCAGTGAGGACATTATTACTGATTATAATGACTCATATGGTCTTTTTGACACTTTTGGACGCCGTGCTATGTAAAGCTAACACCATGTCTGCATTTGTGATTGTAGAAACGCTAAACAAGCGCTACTCTACACTGCTCAAAACTCGCGTTTGAATAGTCAGTAACAAATTCTTTAAATATCGAAACGTACTTACAGGCTGTGAGTCAGAAGCACCAGACTGTCCTTGCGATGTTGGAATTGCCCCACTTTATAGTAAAATAAAATGCGCTGCACACACTCGAATATTTGCGTTGTACTGTTCTGGAACAGTGTTGTAAATATAACTTTACAACTGATTTCTAGTTGTGTACTCATTTGGGTGGCCAAACAAAGTACTTTCGCTTTCACAACGAAACACAGCGTCTCCACGACATGGTGGCGGCAACAACAATATGCATATGCAGATCTTCCCACACTGTGACGTAGACATGTGGGGGCGTGTTTGAATGAGCCATTTTAGGAAGACTTGGCAGAGTCTTAACTTTTATAAAGAATATCTCTTGAGACTTTAATCTTTGCAACTTTACAGATCTTATATATGCACAAACAGCTTGTAACACTCCAAAGACCAAGGAAAACATGAAATCACATCATATGACCCCTTTAATATTATGATCAAATTATGATATAAAAGTAATTGTGACAAAAGTCATAAGTACGTGATAAAATAAAAAATAATAATTAGATATTTTTGTCAAAACTGTGGCTTTTTATCTAATTTGGACTTTTTCAATGTTATGACTTATGCCACATTTGAGAAATGCATTTGTAAACCAAAAATGCAAGTAAAGTCTAAATTATGGCATAAAATCTTTATATCAAAAATGTAAAATTATGATACAAAAAGTCTCAATTATGACACTCTTTGAGATAAAAAGGCATAATTATGACACAAAAAGTTCAGATTTTATCATAATAAGGATTTTATATCTAATAATTATGAATGTTTATGATTTTTTTTATGTCTAGAAGCTAGGTTACCATGCTTTTCAACAGCATTTTAAACAGACAAATTATAGAGCAACATTTTATTCTTAATGAAAACTTCAGACTCCTCCTCCAAAACAAATGGGTTTATGTGCAGTCTACCTGTCAAATATATATATATATTTTTTCAAACCTTCTGGCATCAAATCTAAAAACCTGTCAGAGTTGCAGACAGGTGGTGTCAACATTTTTATAATGCTTGTTTTTCTCTAACCAGTGTTTCTATATCATTCCTCTCTCCTACTCTCCTTTAGTCTCCACACTCGTCTGAGGAGCACCGTCAGATGGAGGAAATTCTGCGTTTGGAGCGAGAGATTGAGCGTCTGCAGAAGAAAAAAGAAGACGGTGTGTCTATGCTTTGTGAGAGCTCAAGACAGGAACTCCGCTTGCGGCGTGATGCAGAGGTCCTGCGTCAGAAAAAAGCAGCTTCTCGTGTCGCTACTGAATTCCTTGAACTGCTTGACACCGGAGGCCCAGAAGTCATTCCTGGTGATGCTAAACAACCTGACCCCAGACCGGCAGCCGCCACTGAGGAAGAGGTAGATGAAGGCTTCCATGCAGAGGAAGAGTGCATACCACTTCCCGAGTTCCCTCCTCCAGTGGAAGGTCCAGTGGATCAGGAGATCTTAGGCACTCTGCCACCTCCTCCTCCTGCCTTTGCCGAGGGCACAGTGGCCCCGTCTGCACCCAACGTTCCACCTGGGGCTCCTCCACCACCTCCTCCTCCACCACCTCCTCCCCCTCTCCCTGGCGAAGCCAAAAAAGAAGTTGGAAAGCCTGAAGAGGCTAAAACAGTTGTGAATGGGAAAAAGGAGGGAGAGGATGTGGATCGCACCAGCAAGCTAACTGCAGCAGAGTCTCTGCCAGACACAGAGGAACCCATCTACAGTGTGCCTGGGGATGGCGAGTCGGACTACGACCAAGACGATCTAGAGGATGGACAGAGCAGCATTGCAGCGACAGACGCAGAACATGCACGCAAGTCCACCTGCACCAACGCAAGCCAGGAGTCTTACAACCGCAGCTCAGATTCAGTGAGTTACACATAGAATGTGCATCCAAATGGAAATGTGCAATGTACTTCCCACAGTATCAGTTTGGATCTTCATAGTGGTAGCCCCATTGAAGGAACAATTAACAGTACTATTCCTTCAGTTTAACTTGTGTTGGGTTAACATACAAGAAACACATCATGTATAAACTGTAGTAATCATAGAAAGACTATTTCCTTATGCTTATTCCTCTTCTAGACCAAAATACTGTCAGATTAAAAAATAATAAGTGCAAAAAAACTAACCCCACCATTCACAAACATACAGATTTACATTGCTATCTACATGGGAACATTCTATAGACTTCTATTGTTTTTATAAACAGCTATTTATAAATAATATAACCTAACCCCAACAAAAACACTTTCTGTATTTTTACAATTTAAAACAAAAACTTTGAATTTATACCATGTTTACAAGTAGGAGCATCCTAGATGTCCCTCAAATGAGGTTTTGTCAGGTGTAGCTCACTACTGAGTGCATAACAAATTTGTCACCAATACTGTATATGGTTAAGTAGGTATGCACACTCACACACAGACCATTCACTCTATCTGTTTCTTTTTCAGTACGCTGACAGCGATGATGAGCATGATGGGTACGTGGACACAGATGAGGAGGTATCCAACGGTAAAGTCAACATCTTGAATGGGAACGGACCTCCGTATTTCCACAGTTACCTTTACATGAAGGGTAAGAAATCAAAGATGAAATCCTTTTACATTAAATGAAGTCCCTAATGCTGTGGTCCTCTACCTTTTTAAATTTAGTGCCTCCATTGTCAAAAATAATATACAAAGGGCCAAAATGTATCTGGTACTTCTGCTGTAATGACGAAGCTGCTCATTTTCACACTTTTCAGACGATACATATTAAAATAATAAAATATTTATTAATTAAAACAAATGACATAATTTTAGAACTTTTAATAAAAATAGAGCATGGCATTAACAATTCCAAGGTCATGGGTTTGATTTGCAAGGAATGCATAATTTGATTAAAAACAATATACATCAAATGCAATGCAAGTCGCATTGGATAAAAGCAGCTACCAAATGTATAAAATTCATATTCATTATTAAAATTTCCATGACTTTTCCAGGAAATCACACTTTTAAAATTCATTCATACAGGATATCCAAGTTTTTCAAAACTGTGAGAATCCTGGTTCTTAACTATAAATTATATAAAATAGAGAATGATTTAAGATAAAAAGTTTGTAAAAAGCTTGTTTTGTCATATTTTAAATCATTTAAAGACATCTTTGAGGCCCCCTTAGAAGTTTGCTGTGATCCCCTAATGTGTTCCAGTCCCCTGGTGAAGAACCTCTGTCCTAATGTTAATGTAATACCATCTCTTAAAAAATGATAAAACAGCTGGGACAATGTTGTTCTTGAACTGACGAGGTATAAAAGTACAAATCTTCTTTGTCTCTTGCGTCTCATCCACAGCTGGCTTGATGATCCCGTGGCGCAGGCGTTGGTGTGTTCTGAAGGATGACACGTTCATGTGGTTCCGCTCTAAACAGGAGTCGTTAAAGTCAGGCTGGCTGTACAAGAAGGGCGGCGGTCTATCTACTCTCTCTCGCAGAAATTGGAAGATGCGCTGGTTCGTTCTGCGCGACTCCAAGCTCATGTACTTTGAGAATGACAGTGAGGAAAAGCTGAAAGGGACAATTGACATCCACTCAGCCAAGTAAGTATGAGAGAATTAGGAAACAGTATTGTGGTATCATGATTCATGAGGTGTCTATCTCAGGTAGGAAAACACTTTTTGTGATTGTTTTGTGATTTGTGAACTTACAGAAACCATGAATCAGGGTTTATCAAGTTTTTTCCTATTTTTAGGGAGATTGTGGACAATCATGAGAAAGAGAATGCTCTGAATATTGTGACAGATGAGAGAACATACCAAGTGTTTGCCGAGTCACCGGAGGATGCCAGGTATGTTGACACTTTTATGTCTAGGCCTATGTGTTTTCTGTAATTGGACCAAACTGCTCTCCCTCACTCTGCATGCTGTCTTCTGCTCTTCTTCTCTTAGTGGCTGGTTTACTGTGTTGAGTCGGGTCCAAAATGCCACCCCAGAGCAGCTGCTGGAGATGTCTCATGAGCAGGCCAACCCAAAGAACGCTGTGGTCAGTGTCCTTACACTACGTGCACTTTCACCATTAAACCTCCTTTCAGTTTTGACAACTGGCTTTGCTCTCTTTCTCTCAGGGCACACTGGATGTTGGATTGATTGATTCAGTTTGTGCTTCAGACAATCCTGACAGGTGAGTATCATCTTTGTTACAGAATACTAAGGAGAAAACCAACTGCTGCAATTACTTACAGCAATTGAAGCTGAATTGTGTTATTTTTTCTTCTTCTATAGTTTTAATTTTTCATTTTGCATTCCCATTTGCTTCAGTAGCAAAATAAAAAATACACAACAGCGATTCTATGATCTTCCAAAAGAAGAAAAATGTATTGATACACTGATTACAGTGATTAAAAAGAAATTGTCACTTCCTCAGCTGTATGTAGCAGTGTTAATTTTTTCTGATTTAATGACAAAGTATTATAATGCAAAGTACAGTGTTTTAAATGTATGTAAAACAAACAAACAAAAAAAAAGTAAAAAAATAAATGAAAATTAAAAAACTTTTTTAATTGCTACATTTACATCAATAACTGGGGAAACATATCATCACAGTCTGAAAAGGGTAAGCTATTTGTTGACTGTATCAAAATATTAGTAGTTTCATGCTTATGTTATGCTAATGGCACAGAAGTTACACATTTCACCTTTAACATTTTGAACTTGTACAGCTAAATATCTGAAGATAAAAAAGTGACTAACATTGCCATTTTTATCTGGTGCTAACACAACTTCTGTTTCCTTCCAAACAGGCCCAATTCATTTGTAATTATCACAGCCAATCGTGTGATCCACTGTAACTCAGACCTGCCGGAGGAAATGCATCACTGGATCAGTCTGCTGCAGAAACCCAAAGGAGACTCCAAGAGTGATGGACAGGAGTTCCTAGTCAGAGGTGTGTTATTCATCTTTAACAGAGTTGTAACCTGAATTTAGGTACCAAATGAATTTTATTTATGGTTGATTAGGTATATAACATGTCCATGAGTATTTGGATTCAAAGTGATATTACTGTCCTATTATTAAGGACAGTGTATATTTTAGGTTCTTTAACTGGTCACAGTTTGCTTAAACTGTGTGTGTGTCTGTGTGTTCTTTTGTGACACAGGATGGCTGCACAAGGAGATGAAGGCAGGAGCCAAAAGTTCTGCTCTCAAACTGAAAAAGCGCTGGTTTGTCTTGACTAACAACTCTCTGGATTACTTCAAGTCTTCTGAGCGCAATGCATCTAAGATGGGCACTCTGGTTCTGAACAGCCTGTGCTCTGTGGTCCAGCCTGAGGAGAAAAAGTTTAAAGAGACAGGTGAGTATGATATGATCATGATATGATGTGACTGAGTATTCATACTGAGTAATGATGTTATTAAATGGAATTACAACTCATGCTGCTTGAGTAAGTAATAGAACAGAATAGGAATGTCCATACCATAGCTATAACGATTCAACACAGAGGAAAAATATATTTGGAATCACTTTTAGAATAATTTTTTTTACAGCTGATGAATGTTAAAAAACATCCGGCGCTCAATCAGAAACCACCAGATTTAAAGAGTTCAAGCATTTAAAGTGGCAAACAACATGTATGTAGTTTATGCTTGTAATAAACAACATTATCTTCTGTTGGTGTGGACGCTAATATAGTTATCGTTGTAGTTAAATAGTTATCATTCTTGGTGTAAATGGACCTTTTAGAGAGAAATCTTTTCACAGATTCAATTCACAATTAAGGAAGCAAAAAATAATTGTTTGGAACTGTTGGCAAGCATTTGCTGTATTGTTTGCAGTCTGCTGTTGACAGCAATTACAGAGTGTATTTTTAAAGATAAAAAACTATTTATTTATAATACAAGTTTTTAATTTGTTGGTTATGTATGGTCATTCATTTTGCATTTATTTAAAAAATGTGATTTAATTTTGAAATTATGAAGATGTTTTTCTTTTTATGAACTAAGATACACGGTGATGCTGATGTCTGGTTACACTGCAGGTTACTGGAACATCATAATTCATGGGCGTAAACATTCATACCGTCTGTACACCAAGTTGCTGAATGAAGCCATGCGCTGGGTGTCTGCCATTCAGGGCGTCATTGACAACAAGCCGCCCATCGAAACGCCCACCCAGCAACTCATTAGGGACATTAAGGTAACCAGTTTTTAAAACATAAGTCTGTTTTTTGCACTAAAGGTTAGAATAAAACTGCTGTTTATGTTTATGTTTTAGATAAAACTGCTGTTTAATAAAAAATGGCACATAAATCTTGGCCTTTCCTTTGACCTTTTCTGACATTTGTGTAGGAGAACAGTGTGAACTCTGAGGCTGTGGAACAAATGTATCGAAGAAACCCCATTCTGAGATACACCCAGCATCCCTTGCATTCACCTCTTCTGCCACTACCATACGGAGAGGTCAGCGAAAGCCGTGAGTATCGTTCATCAGCTAAATCACTCACACATCTAAAACACACAAAAACTGACACATCATACATATCCAACAATCTTACTAACAGATCTCTCTCTCTCTCTGCAGTGCAAAAGGAGAAGGGTTATGGAAGCCTGCAGGATGAGGCCGTGAAGATCTTTAACTCACTTCAGGAAATGGAGATAGTTTCAGACCCTGTCGCCATCATCCAGGGCATCCTGCAGACCTGCCACGATCTGCGGCCACTGAGAGACGAGGTGTACTGTCAGCTGATCAAGCAGACCAATCACGTGCCCCAACCCAACAGCCCTGCAAACCGCGCACACTGGCACCTGCTCACCTGCATGAGTTGCACCTTCTTACCCAGTCGCGCCATCCTGCGTTACCTCCGATTCCACTTGAAAAGGTAAGAGAGAGAGATGCTCATTAAATAGCCTCTTGAAGTTGAATAATGGCTATATTTCCCTTTCAAAGGTCATTTGACAAATACTGCAATTTTCGTGTCTTTCTGTGAATAATGTCTCAGAGTTAGAGAGCGCTACCCTGGCACTGAGATTGAGAAGTATGCCCACTTCATTGGTGAGTCCCTGAAGAAGACAAAGACCAGGGAGTATGTGCCCTCTCAGGAGGAGATCGCCGCCCTGCTGAACAGACAGGAAATGACAACTACTGTGTACTGCCATGGAGGAGGGTCTTGCAAGATATCCATCAACTCACACACCACAGCTGGAGAGGTGAGAAGAAGAGAAAGAATGTTATCGAATTTATTAGCATACTCAGACATCATTTTAACATCTCTTCTTTTGAACTGTATAATGAAATGACACACCATGTTATGCAAATTAGGATGAAAGTGACATATTTTTTGTGCTTGTCTTTGTCAAGGTGGTGGAGAAGCTGATTCGTGGTCTGGCAATGGAAAATAGCAGGAATATGTTCTCTTTGTTTGAGCACAATAAGGTGGAGAGTCGGGCTATAGAAAGCCGTGTAATTGTAGCAGATATGCTTGCAAAGTTTGAGAGGTAATGTACAGTTCATATGGTCTATGTTGATTATATGATTTTGAATGAATGGTTGCTCTATTTCTGTATTTAAAACTATCTATAGCATCTATAAAACCTATATTTCTGTACATGTAATTTCTGCTTTGCTCTTCCAGGTTGGCAGGTAGTGAAGATGAGGAGGAGGAAGGGCCATGGAGGCTATATTTCAAGCTCTATTGCTTTCTTGATGTGGAAAGTATGCCCAAAGAAGGAGTGGAATTTGCCTTCATGTTTGAGCAGGTAAATTAATTATTTCTATTTTGTAAATTTTGTAGAACCATCATAGAGAATTCTTACTATTGATTAACCCATTTAAAATGTTACTGATCTTGTTTGTAATCGTTGCTACTTTAGTAATTGTTGCTAACCCTTGTAATCAAAGTTTACGGAAGTCATTAAATGGAATTTACCTAGAAAACGCAAAACCTTATTTACAGTCTTCACATCACTTTGCCTCCAAAACCTATATATATATATATATATATACTGTAAATCGCACTAGCTAAATGAAACAATTTACAGTATGTTTCATTATATAAAACCATATTATATTAAAAATACATTTTTCACTTGTATTTTCTACAATTTAAAACCAATTATAAATAGAACAGAAGTGAAAATATGCTTCAGTGTCATGTTTTTCCCCTATCTTGTGATATAGCATGTTATATTCTTTAATTCCCCCTTATTTCTCTCTTTTTTCACCATCTCTCTTAGGCTCACGAGAGTCTCATCAGTGGTCATTTCCCAGCCCTTGAGGAAACCCTCCAGCACTTAGCAGCCCTGCGACTGCAGTACATCCACGGTGACGTGGCCCGTACGCCCTGGAGCCTAAGCAGCGTCTACCCTGTTGGACGACTTCGCACCCGCATACTCCAATCCACTAAAGCAGGGGGTGCTGGAGTACCCGGGGCTAGTATAGTTGGGCCAGGAGGTCACACTTTAGAACGCCGGAAGACCAACTTCCTTGATGGGACGCTGAGACGCAGCTTCAAGACGGGATCGCTGAAGAAACAGCGTGTGGAGGAGGAACAGATGTTGGAGATGTTTGTAAAGGAGGAGATGTCAGCCACACTGACCAGCGTGCTGGAGAAATGGAGCCGTCTACAAGGCATGCCTCAACACCAGGCCATGCTCAGCTACATGACCGTCATCAAAGAGTGGCCGGGATACGGGTCCACACTGTTTGATGTGGAGGTATAAATAATTTCTTTAAGGTTGAGAGTATCCCTATTATTATTATTTTTTTAATCACACCTCTGGTTCAGATTATCAGGGCTACTACCTAAATATATGGTTACAGCCTTGTAAAGTAGAAGTTTTTATCATTACTAACCCTAATCCAAGCCCCAAAGTGCTGTTATTTCAAACCTGTGAAAATACAATTGGAACTAATAATTACCTATAATTCCAACAGATAGCTAAATTCTGACTCAGCTTTCCTTAATGTTACAGTAAGTCTAAGCATTTAGCCACTGATGTTAATGGTCATTGTTTGTGTTTTTATTTCTCTGTCTGCAGTGTAAGGAGGGTGGCTTCCCTCATGATCTGTGGCTGGGGGTCAGTGCTGAAAACGTCTCTGTGTACAAACGGGGTGAACCCAAACCACTCGAAACTTTCCAGTATGAGCACATTGTTTTCTTCGGAGCACCTCAGCCCAGCACATACAAAATCATTGTTGATGAAAGAGAGATGTTCTTTGAGACGTCTCAGGTAATGCACTTCTGTGCCTCTGTTATCAGTACTGTGTTGGACAAAATGTTGTTTAAAGGTGCTGTATGTAGGATTTTGACTCTACTAAAGCATGAAAATACCATAATATGTTTGCAGATATTTAAGAAACATGCCAAATTAACATACTTGTTTATCTGAAAAACAATTCTACAGTCAGTTATTCTCCTTTGAAAATGTGCATTCCGGCCCAGAATGTCTGTGTTTGTTATGGTTTGTGAAACCCGCCCACTGCCAGTTTACCCAATTGTATTTCGGCACCCCGGGTTGCCATTTGGCGGAAAACACAGCGTATTTAATTTCATTCATCGGCATGTGCGCTCGTTCCTGTTGGTGTTGTTAATCTGGCAACCTGCGTGTGCGTCAAGTCTGAGGAGGAGGGGCTGGGTGAAAAAAACCGTCTCCAATATTTTGAATTTGGACTGCAATACCTAGTTCAACCGCTGTATGTCAATCCTACATACAGCACCTTTAATTGTTTGTATATAAATGGTTGAGGAGCATTTGAGTCTTTTGAGGATGTACACCACTGTCCAAAAGTTTGGGGGTCAGCAAGATTTTAAAATGTTTTTGAAAGATTATTCTTAGGCTGGATTAATTAAGTAAAAACAGTAATACTGTGACACATTTTACAATCTTTGTTCTAAATTGAACCTATAAGTCTAGCACTTCTTATTTAGTCACTTTATTCCCTTTTCTGTGATAGGATCAGCATGTGATTTTTAATATACTGATTAACAAGTTTTTGTTTTGTGCTTCAAGGTGGGTGAAATCACTAAGATCATGAAGGCATACATCAATATGATCGTCAAAAAGCGCTGCAGTATCATGTCCATCACCAGCAACAGCAGCAGCACCTGGATGAGGTGATCGACACCAACCAGCGCCCAAAGTGTCTAGCAACACAATGTGATGAAAGTGAAGTATACTACTGACCGTTATTGATTGGAGAATGAGAGCAGAGAAAAAACAGAGACTTCACCCTTCCAACAATTGAACTTAACCTACTGGAATCCTCTGTATACCTGTCCTAAATACAACAGCACATGTTTATTTAGTATTTATCGGACCAATTTCACCTTTACAAAGCACAAGCCTGGTAACCTGCTCACCGTTCTTTCCCCTCACTGCCAGCACCCTGACTGATGACCAAACTTATTTATTTTCTTCTCTCTCCTTCTACATTTCACTCCCGTCTATACCCTCAGTGATGTTGTACCTAACCAACAACCACCTACGACTCCATTTACCGGTAGTTTTACACAGGTGTGTATATTGTGCTTGTGTGTGAGATCAGAGTTTGTGCACACACACACACACATACAGGTGAATGCTTTGTGGAGCACATACAGAGCTATTTTGTATAGCCATGACTGCTGGAGGCCGTTCAAAGAGCTGGAGGAGAAAGCTATGTGTTAACATTCCCATTCATCTCAATGGCAGCTGCTCGGCTGGCCCAGGACACCCCAGAAGTACGCTGTTTGAATTCTGCCATCTTTGCTCGTGGCCGCTCAATTTCACATACAGGTTTTTTTGAGCCAATCACCTGAGCCATAAATGCCATGTGACTTGAGCCGCAGGAAAATGACATCATGGCAGCTCTGATTGGCTGATGGCAGCAAAAGGAACATGCAACATGATAAAAAAAATCTGCTATAGTATAATGAAATGTGTGCAATTTATATGTTGCTTCCAAAAAATTTGCCTTGTGCCCTCAAAAGTGTAGTTACAAAATCTACCAGCAGAGGCCACCTGGAGTCAGTCAGCCAATCAGATCACAGTATATCTGAGGCTGGCAGTATGTGGATATCAGCAGCGACTGTTAAGACTGTCCACATGTTATCAGTGCAACATTCTATTTTGTATTAAATTCCAGAGTCTATAAATACATATGCTGAAGTGTTACATTTGATACTGTCTAAATTATTTGTATTTACAGTAATTACAACATTTTCCTTTTTTGTTATTTTTGCCAGTGATACAAAGCTTGTGTAATTTTAACTGTACCAAGGCACAAAAGCATACCCATTTTGACCAGTTTGGTTTCCTAAGCACCTCTATTCACTATTACAGAGATCGGATAACGGTTATGAAGTGTTATGTAAGTAGAGCCAGTTCTGCCTGCCCAAAGCGAGCAATGAAAAGTACTGTATTAAGCAACAGCAGTCAAGATTCAATAAGCATGTATTTGTACTGTTTCAATACGTATACGTAATATTAATTGTGAAACACTTACACTTATTCTATGATTAAAGCACTTAAACTGTTTAGAGCCTGACATTTGATGCTAAATTATGGGCCCACAGTATGTAAGGCTAGAGATCTTTCAACTATCATTCAAACGTTTGGGCTCAGTAAGATTGTTTTTTTTTAAATACTTTTATTAAGCAATGATGCATTCAGTTGATCAAAGGTGACAGTAAAAACATTTATAATGAAATAGTATATAAATGCTGTTCTTCTGAACTTTCGATTCATCAAATAATCCTGATAATAATAATTCCTTGAGCACCAAATCAGCATATTGGAATGATTTCTGACTGATCATGTGACACTGCTGGCTAAAAAAAGAAGACAGAAAACAGTTATTTTAAATTCTAATAATATTAAACAATATTAGTGTTTTGTATTGTATCTGACAGCAAACGTTTGAATGGGATATATAGTCCTTGCATACATTTGAAATCTCATTAAACTGTATAATGTCATCATATCTGACTGCACAGAAAAACCAGCACAAGCTAAGACAAGAGGGTTTTTGAATTTAAAAAAAAAAAAAAAAAGGCTTTGCTTAAGGAGCATATAAATCTTATGAGGATGTATGTAGTTTGCTGGCATGGACATTATACCCATTTACTTTACTGGGAAAGCCTCAGATTCTTTAAAGTGCATTTTGACCAACTGGTGGCTAATCTTACGTAGCTGCATATCTTTTCCCTCAAACCACAGGTGAAGTGACCATCTTGTCTTTTAAAGAACTGCCTGACAGATTACCATAAACATCTTATATTAAACAGACATTAAGACACATTTTTATTTCGCTTTCTGGCATTTTATCATGGCCAAAGCAGCCTTTTTGTGTTTCATGTCATGATGGAGCTCTGCTAAGACTGTTACCAGAGTGGCCATGCTGCCAGAGAGATGACAGACAGCAGACATAACAGAGATCTAAAATGGACCATAACACCAAAAAAAACATCCACTGACTCTCGATCCACACAGAATGAGTCTAAGTATGCCTGTTGTTTTTATTTATGTGAGTATAATCCTGCGACAGTACCTGTGTAATTTTGCTGTTTTATATGCAACTATATTTGTCAGTGTAACGCAAGGTTTTTTTGTTTTTGTTTTTGTGAACGTGTATGTCTGAATTTAACAATGAATTTAAATAAGGATAATGATGATGGAATATGATGAAGATGTTTAGGGAGCTATGTGTATGGGAATTTCTATTATTGTTGTTATGATTATATTTATGAAACAGAATGGGTGGGTGAGGGTTTGGTGTATTTATCTGTTATGATGGTGTTATTGTTGATAATTGGAGAAATTAAGGTGTAGGTTTACTCTTTCATGCTGATCTCAGTTTTTTGGAGGCTTAGATCAGCATTAAAGGGCTGCCAACGCTGTGAAGAAATGGATAGAGTTGACTTATCATGAATAAGTGGAGAAGATTTGATGTGACGGTGTTTTTAAGTAACAAGCAGTATGTGTTGATGTTACTGTGTGTGTAAGTGTGTGTGTTAAGAGAAGGTGGTGTCTGAGCAGCCGGAAGTCTCAGGTGCTAGCTTACACTCTGCCTCATAACACACATTAACACACACATGATCACAGACATGCTCACACACAAAGATCAACATAAAACATGCACTCAGATATAGCACGGTTGGTTCTGTCTCTCTCACACATTCACACTGGGGTCCTTGCTCAGCTGCAGGCAGCCAGTACAAGGCCTGAATGTAATTTCTTCATTGCCATTGTTATAATACTATAAATTATAGCTTACTCAAAAAAAAATAATAATAATAATAATTGTGCTTGTTAAAATATTGAGAGAGAGAGAGAGAGAGAGAGAGAGAAAAAGTTTTCTTTTGTAACTGGCTTTACAAAATGCTTTAATAAATTATTGTAATTTATCTCAAGCACTGGTTTCGTTTGTATACTGAATATATGGTGTTTTATTTATTATCCACCAGAGGGTGCCAAAATCTGGTTAGGCGTTATATTATTACTGGGCGTTTCTAGGGGCACTTTTAGCCTTGTGAAGTTGAATAATAAAAAAACTTGTTCAAAAGTCATGTAACACAGTCTCATAAGTTTAAATAATTTGTCTAGTTTTAAGGTCTGTAAGAGGACAAACTTAGATTACAAGAGAAATTGTTAATATTTTACATTTTTTCCAACCTGCAATGAACAAATGTCATTTTCACCACATCTCAATATACAGCTGTTTATTTAAAAATAGAATAACTTATGCCACTCAAGAATTGTCTAAGATCATTTTTGTAGTTTTACCAGTTTTTCCACAATGTACAATAATTATACACTTGTCAATGATATAAATTAACTGCCCTAAGGACCAAATGCTGAACTGTACACCTGTCACGCTCTGAAATGTAATATTGGTTTGGGTAAGAGCTTATTAGAAAATAAATATAACTTAAATAATTAATATTGAGTAGAGCATGATCTCATAAATTGTGGATACATGTGTGATGAGAGCTTTTTAAATATTTTTTAAAAATATGTGTGGTGATGGAAATGACAGGGTGTTGTGGAAATGACGATGAATTAACGTGAATGTAGATATATTTATTAGAAAAAGTCTTAAACTCATCACACTCATTAAACTCAATTCACAAAGTCATTAAACAAATCAATTGTACTTTGTAACCATAAATGTAATTTCCACCACAGAGGGCAGTGTGGTGGAAATGACATTTCTGTAGTTTTTTGTGAAAAAATGGAAGATAGCTTCACTGATTAGCTTTGAATTAATACTTAGCATTTCATGTATGCAAAATACTCTTATTTAACTTGAAATTTTTAGCTTTTTTAAAAAAACCTTGAAGGTACAGCATGGTTGGAAATGACGTAGAATAAATATATTAACTGATCAAGCAATATTTACCTTTTTCTTCATTTGTTGTTGATGAAAATTTAAATTCCCTCCATGTCCAACATGTGCTCTGATGTCACTGAACATTTCCATAGAAACCACCTAAGCAATCTTTCACACAAACTTTTTAAAGGGACATTACAGTGTTGTGGTGGAAATGACACCAATACTGTGCGACAGCTATATTTTGTATAAAAATAATATTGATAGTGGTCTCACATTAAATACTATAATGTATTTTAATTATTTTACTAGTGCTTAATTCAGGTATATTAATAGTTACCAGATAAGTCATATTTTTAAACTGCATTTTCATTGTTGACGTTTAAAAGTCTGGGTGTGCGACAAGGAGAAAACAATGATTCTGATACCTAAAAGGAGGTTGAAAAGTATGAAAAAATCATTATAGAAAGGTAGTAAAAAGTTAGGTGGTTTTATTGTTAGTTTGACAAAGAAAGAGGAATTTATCCAAAATTATATGTATTTTTAAAAATATGACCAAAGAACATAAAAGTGCCCATAGTCTTAGAATCACCCAGAAATAGGCCCGTTAGCCAATAAGAAATATGACTCATATAACATAGGCCTAATGCTAAACAATTAATTATTGTACAAATAATAAAAATAATTCAAACAATTAACATGTATTTTACTTTTAATTTATCTAGTTTAGGCTATGTGTTAACGTTATTCCGTATTGAACAATTAAGGACACTTTATCTGTTATACATATTACATATTTCATATACATGTTTCATATAGTACAAGTACAAAATAATTACACTGTAGTACTATGCATACACAAATATACAAACAGTTTATGGGAGATTTGGAAACGTATAGGCTATGCTGTCCTTTTTATTATTTAAAAGATTAAAACATTAGGGTGAAAAAAAAATCATGAAAATATATAGACCTCGGGATTAAACAAGCTTTTGCTTGTGAATATAAAATTTAGCCAACAAAATCATTCGCGAAATCATTCTCTAAAAAAGGTTTGCCAGAATTTCGCCATTGGAAGATTACATGAGCTACCTAATAGCCTATTTAAATTTAAACCATCGCTGTTGAAAGATTACAATGCAGTTTTTGCATTACATAGCTACTACACAATAATAATAAACCACGCCTTCACCGACGCATGTTTGTAATTTAAGCTCGTGAAGGATGTTCAGCGCCATGAAAGAGAAACAAAACTAGAAAACTTGTTCCCAGTTTCTGGTCGGAGGAAGTGTCTGCGCTGAGGTTTCAAAGGGAGATATTTTACTGACCAAATTTATTACAAACTAACAGAGGAGTCAGTTTTATTTAGGTGTTCGTTCATTAAAAGAAGAGAACATGAAGTGTATTCCTCTCGTCCTGCTTCTCTTTGGTTTGAGCTCAACGCTGGCACAGAATATTGCAGATGCTCCAAATATAACAACACAGGCTACACAATCTTCAACTACGACAACACAGACTACATCACAAACTACTACAAGTAAAGCACCGACTACAACACCACGTCCAAGTAAGGCAAATAGATACTTTTGGCTGAAAACATTCTAGAGGGAGATAAGATTCAATGTGTTTTTTACGGTTGTAAAACCTCTAGTTTCACAGGTGTTGAATTTACATACAAACAAATTTAAAACTTGGTCTTTGTTATTTGACGGGAGTTTACTTCACAATAACCACACTTATTTTATTTTTTTGTAGCTATCAGTTTTACTACTTATTCTAAATGAGCAAAGCCCATTGTAGAGCCCAAACATAAGACCTGCTGTTTAATGTTAAACATTTAATTCCCCTGGAAAACCAACTGCCTTACTCTGATTGATTTCCCATGCTGCTTTTTTCTTTTCATAACTAACCAAGGCAACCACTGTCTCATAGGGAGTCATTGTTGCCTAATATATAGAGTCAGGCAGCACTAATGAGCATTGCTGTGTTTAACACAGAATTAGATTCGTAAGTTTCAGTTCATTTCTATAACTAACATGTCCTCTCTCACACTTCTCACTTTTCTAGGTTGTGAGAGCAAGAATGGTACAAACTGTGATGAGTGCTTGGCATATGTGGATGTGAGTTTGAATCAAATTTTGCCTCTCTCTTTGATGTTATTGAGATATTATTGTCTTTATATGTGACCCTGGACCACAAAACCAGTCTTAAATGTCAATTTTTTTCCAAATTGAGATTTATACATAATCTGAAAGCTGAATAAATAAGCTTTCCATTGATGTTATGATAGGACAATATTTGGCCGAGATACAACTATTTGAAAATCTGAAATCTGAGGGTGCAAAAAAAAATCTAAATATTGAGAAAATCGCCTTTAAAGTTGTCCAAATGAATTCTTAGCAATGCATATTACTAATCAAAAACGACGTTTTGATATATTTACAGTAGTAAATTTACTAAATATCTTCATGGAATATGATCTTTACTTAATATACTAATGATTTTTGGCATAAAAGAAAAATATATCATTTTGACTCATACAGTGTATTTTTGGCTATTGCTACAAATATACCCCAGCGACTTAAAACTGGTTTTGTGGTCCAGGGTCACATATGTTTGCATGTCACAAGTCAACAAAGCCTGTTTTATTCACACTATTGGTATTGGTGACCATACTGTATGAGAGAGAGAAATGTATAAATGAGATCTGACGAGAACCAAAAACATGAGATGAGAAAGAGTGACTTATCAGAGTGACAAGGAAGTAATGAACTCAGCAAGCAGCAAGATTTGCAGGATTTTTTTACACTTATCAGATCATCACGTACCTCACCTGTGGAACAGGTTTGGGCTGTTCTGGGTGTTTACAGCTTCATACTCTTTCCGAGAGCTCAGCGTCACTTGAGACGTTCAGTGAACTTCCCTTAAAAAGTCAGTCTCGTAAATATTCATAAACGGTCGACCTTTTATTTAGTGGTGTTTGCCAAAGCAAGCATCACTGTTACTATAATTCACCAAACATTTGACCAAAAATCCAACCCTGAATATTAAACCTGAGTAACATTTGTGACTTGAATAATGCTTCAAATTGTAGCTTATCATGAAGTGGTGTGCTAGCACTTTTCTAAGCAATCAGAGTTAGTTTTCCCCTGTTAATATTTTACATTTTAAACTAGTTCTCGTGTGCTTACTCATGGTGCTATCAGCTCCATCAGTGCATTTGAATTGTTTGTGTATAGTTTAAGAATTCGGTGTGTTGTTGCTGCATGATGTTGACATTCTGTATTTGTTGAGACACTCCCAAACAAACCTTTTATATACCACAGGCACGCACACACAGCTTTTCTCACAGTTAATGACGTGTGTCAGTATCAACCCTGTAATAACTCGTCTCTTCTGATGTCATTACCCTCATCGTCATTGTTACTGTAACTATCTGCAACCCTAAATTCAGAGAATAAAACATCTCGAGCTTTGAATAGTGGATACAGTGGATGACTGTATATAACAATCTTTTGTCTTTTTAGTGTCTGTGGTGCATTCCAACTAAAACATGTATAACATACCCAGCCAAAACCATCCTGCCCCCCCATTCCCTCTGCCCACTGAGTGATGCTCGATGGGGCCTTTGCACAAGTAAGACATGTTTTTAAATTTGTCTCTCACTTATTTTTCTACATTTGTTATTTACGACACCGTGTTTCCCAGCCTTTATAAACTTCTTTCTTTTCTTCCTTTTTAACAAGACATAGCATAACATATCATTTAAATCACAAAATGATAATTTAAATGACAAAATAACTGCATAAATAAAAATAAAATAATAATAATTAGTAGGAATGCACAGAATACAGCACCATACCAGTTATCTAGTGGGTACTTAAGGTACTTAACTTTCTATTTTGTAATGATAATTAAAAAAATATAGTATAGATTTATAAAAAAAAATTTATGATTGGCCTTGGCCATAATAGTTTATTTCAATAGACTAAAACAATCATCCCTAATAATTAATACTATTAATATTAAGATATTTGTAAGTAATGTAATGATTTTATTATTGTCTAATAGTAATTATCTGTCATTATTATGTCAAAAAAACAGAAACGTTTATGTATATTAAACAGACACTTAACCCTCATAATGCATTAAAAATCTGCATATTATTTGTGCATTCCAGATCTGTTTTGGACACACAAAAAAATCATTGTTTTATAAAACAGTTTTAACTTATTAGGCCTATGTGATTAGCAACTTCTCATTAATGAGTGAACGTTTTGATTGTTACATTGTTTGATTGTTATGGTATTACCAAGTTATTACTGCATGTACCCCTTTTTTAATTGCATATGAACCACTTTTTTTTTTTTAACTATTATGCAAAAAATATGTATATTTTATTTTTCAATATTGATTAGAAATTTTATTTGAATATATCATTGTATGAAATATAAAAACATATAATCAGAGAATTATTAATCCCATTGGAATGAATGGATTTTAATTAAAGTCTGAATTTATAACTCATGATTGCTCAAAAAGTCAATTTTTTATTTCGTAGATAATTTTACAAAAGTATTTTAACACCTAATGATACTCCATACATACAAAATGTGTAACATTTTTTTAAATGGCTATATCTAATTGAAAAAAATGTCTTCATTTTGCAAAGTTTCATTCCCTTACTAAAAAAATAATTATTTTTAGAATGTTTTATTTATCTCTTGATCAAAACAGACCCAAATGTGTTATGAAGGTTGAACATAATTAAAATTGGTATCAGTCATAAACAAGCAAACACACAGGATTGTCTGTAGTCTTTTCTCTAGTACAAATTCCAAATTTAACAACTAAAAATGAACTACAGTACTTCATCAATTTGACCATAATCACATGTGTTTGCCATAAATGTTATATGAGTTGATACAGCATCACATTTTTTTAACACTTTCTACAACTTTGTCTTTTTTGTGTGAATTCAGTAAACTTCCAGATTTTGATCATTACACTGTCAGTGGCTGGAGCGCTCCTCATCATT
This sequence comes from Onychostoma macrolepis, assembly GCF_012432095.1. Lineage (NCBI taxonomy): Eukaryota > Metazoa > Chordata > Actinopteri > Cypriniformes > Cyprinidae > Onychostoma > Onychostoma macrolepis. The sequence continues at coordinate 8,080,500 of NC_081160.1, read as the reverse complement.
GGTGTTTTGCTGTGTATATTCTGCTGCTGCAAGTGTGAGAACATTGGGTAAGTCTGCACATACGAGATGTGTTTGACCAATTGTATGTCACATCAACTTTTATTATATGGTTGACAAATAAGTCGCACCCTCCATTTAGCTTTCTTAAATACTACAGGGAGTTGGTGTCACCTCCCTCAGGCTGTGATTACTTTTGCTTGCATAAATGTAGATAAAGTCAAAATAATCAGACTTAGACTTTTACTTTTACTTTCTTTACTTATTGGTTAGCTTTTCTGCATTACTGTAAAATGGCAGAGAACCAAGAGACCACTAGATCATTAAAGAAAGGCCTTGACGACTCAACTTTCTCAATTTAACAAACTTTGTCTTTCAGATCTGCTCGATTTGAAAACAGGATGAACCGGAAAACAGACAAGACAAAAACAAAACAAGAGCAGAGGTAAGAGTGATTGACATTTGAATATTCAAAATGGAGATGACAGGAAATACAAGATAATATGTAAAACCAGGTAAAAGGGGAATAATTGACGTTTTCATTAAGTACTTTGTATTGAACTTCTGCTTTCATCAGTACATATATATGTACATGCAGATGCATCATGGGTAGTGTATCAACATTGGAATTTTCAAAGCAGACAAAACATATTATGTTACGAGGAACTAAGATGTGACAAATGATGTTCTATGAGAAACCTGTTCTACAGCTGTAATGATTACAGATCGTCAACATACCTTTGGGGTGTGAGTGTGATTTCACAATTAATTTATGTTCTTGTGTTCTTGTTTCACAGAAAAGCTGAGTTGAAGATTAGACATGATGAGATCCGACAAAAATATGGTGAGTCAACAATTCCCTCATCTCAGAAACGGCATAAATAAGTTAATTTGAACTGGTTGTTACGCTGGCAGTGCAAGAAAAAAAAAAATCATGCTGTCAATCAATATAAAGGTAAGGAGCATATGACAGTGTTTTAAAAATAGGTCCAGCCTAGTGTTTTGGAATGTTTTTTAAAAAATGCTGCATGTTTTTAAAACACTATGACTAGTCAAATTCTTTATGAAGTTGTGCTCCCTCTAATGGTAATTATTCAATTTGGTCTCTTGTGTTTCTTCATAAAGAACATTAATGAGCGAGATCTTCGAGATTTTGTTCAATGGCCTTTTTTTTTAGAAAAGAAAAAGATGTTTGTTTCTATATATTTGTTTGAAATGTATATTTGATTAATTAATATAATTTTATCTGTTGTGTTTTTTTCCCCCTTTTCTCTCTATCAGGTCTCAGCAGGGCAAGTCCTTATGCCAGATTTGACAGTCCCAGCTAAAATGATGCGTGCACTGTTTTAAAGATGAATACTTTGACTATCTGCTGCCTATTTGAAAATTGATTGATGAAATAATAAGATTCCATTACACTCAAAATTATGAGTTTCCGATCAATAATAATAATATGAAAGTATTTTTTTATTATTTTAATCAAAAATAGGTTTCACTGAAACAACAATAATAATAATAATAATAATAATAATAATAATTGGCTCTCATCTGAAGCCAGTTGTGAGCTAGGTTTGGAACAGATTGAAGGATTACTTATTAGTCCATGACTGTTTTTCATAGCCTAATAGACCTTTTTAAGATAATTGGTAAATACCTGCTGATGTAATATACTCATTTATTGAATAAAAAAATAATTAAAATTTGGTTGTCTGTTTTGACTTGAATGTAATTTTACAGTTTTGTTTTGTTTTTCAAAAAATTGTCAGCGTGGAGGTGTTTAATGTTAAAATTTTATTGACCTTGGGATATGAGCTGTTTATTTAATTTTTTCTATAAGGGTATAAATATATATATATATATATATATATATATATATATATATAGCTATTTTATAATATTACTTAGAAATGTTATATATATATATATATATATATATATATATAGCTATTTTATAATATTACTTAGAGAAATGTTATATATATATATATATATATATATATATATATTTATACCCTTATAGAAAAAATTAAATAAACAGCTCATATCCCAAGGTCAATAAAATTTTATATATATATATATATATATATATAGCTATTTTATAATATTACTTAGAGAAATGTTATATATATATATATATATATATAGTTTTAATCAACTAACACTTTGAAATCTATACAATATGACAACGTTCATAAAAATGTAAACATAAAATAAAAACTACACCAGAATGGGAAATGTGTCTCTCAGTAGGGGTGGCAAGTTAGAAGTCACTGATAAACTTATATGTGGGTTACAGAGCTGAAGGTTGAGGTTGATGAATGCAATCACCATCGCAATTTGTGTAAAAATTGTTAAAATCAAATCAGATTATTGGGTTGGATAAGGGTTAGATACAGCTAAATATTATGTTTTTGATTTTTCTCTGACTGCATGCTAATAAAACACATACATTAGATATAAAGGCCAAGGGAAACTAGGCCAAACCAGCATTTGACTGTGACACATGGCCTGAGCATTCCTGTGTAACATAAAAAGACATTTGCTTTCAGTCTCTCTTTTTACCTTCAGTACTTGTGTTAGGATTCTTTTAACACTAACAGCACCATTGTGTACAAATGTGACCCTGGACCACAAAACCAGTCATAAGTAGCACGGGTATATTTGCAGCAATAACCAACAATACGTTGTGTGGGTCAAAATTAGCAATTTTTCTTTTATGCCAAAAATCATTAGGATATTAAGCTAAGATCATGTTCCATGAAGATTATTTGTAAATTTCCTACCATAAATATATCAAAAATCAATTTCTGATTAGTAATATGCATTCAATATTTCGATTTTTTTGCACCCTCGGATTGCAGATTTTCCAAAAGTTGTACCTCAGCCAAATATTGTCCTGTCCTAACAAACCATACATCAATGGAAAGCTTATTGATTCAGCTTTCATGTGATGTATAAATCTCAATTTCAAAAAAAAATTGACCCTTATGGTTAGTTTTGTGGTCCAGATTCACAAATGAGGAATTATGGCTGTCAACTACAGTTGTGTCTCATGTAAAAGCAATATGTACATATTAATTAAAAATCAACTAATTCATTAGCCCTGATGTCAGGACCTAAAAGTACATGATGAGCACAGGCCTGAATTTCCACATAAATTCGCGGGGAGCTTTGCTCGCTCCCGCGAACTACAGGAGAACCACGTGACCAGAAACCAACCAATCGCTGATAAAGTAGGTAAAGGAAAGCGCGTCCCCGTCGGCAGCTGTGTTGCTCTACAGTGTGGAGAGCGCATCTTGTGTTCAGTATATTTCCATAATACAGACCAACAGACACCTGCAAAAATGTCCGAAGACAAGCCTAAGGTGAGCATCCGATTTGTAATTTTGCCGTATTTTGAAGCTTCGCTCAAAACGAGCCGCGTGACGCCGAGTTATAGTTTCATTTTGTGCAACCTTGCTGATAGTCAGATTGCGCATTTATGCGGGAGAAAGGCGGTCGGCACGCAATCTTTGTCTTGTTTTCATACAAACGCCATCCGTTTTTAATTTGCAGGTTTGTGTTTTTATTAAAGCGTGTTTTAAATGGTCCGTTAAGCAGATGCTCATTCAAAGAACGCCATTATTTATTACGCTCCGGTGTAATTCAGCGTTTGCGGGTTTTTCTTTGTGAGAGCGGAGTGGCGCTGACCGGCCACGTTACGCCACTGGCGTAAGAAAATGCCGCAAGAACAGCGGAACGGAATAGAAAACAGCGTCGGAGCGCTTAATTGTCGTCCGCCATTTGGACGATAAATAAACGGATACCGTGTATTTTCCACGCTAGTCAAAAGTATTCAGCCAAGAAGTTTGATTTGGTTAATCTGTCGGTTACGGCATTGAGCTCCGAGTTGCACCTCGCTGCGCCAGATGCTTAAAAATGGCGCACAGAGCTGCAACAATGTTTGACTAAACGGCTAACATTTTGCTGCTGTATTTGCATGTCTGTTTTTGTACGTCTCGTTCGCTTCGCTGTTGCTGTTACTACTGAATAGTTGGATGTCCTGAACATTATTATAAAATGTATTTTTAACCCCCCCTCATTTCACTTAGTTCTTAAAAACTTAGCATCCACTACTAGGCCTTGTTCACTGCTTAAGTTATAGCCTTCCAAGGGCCTCATATCATATTCTACAGCAGGATTGTGTTTCATGTATCTCATATGTGTACATTTTGCACTAATTGATCTTCCCTGCCTTCTCATACATGTACTTTATTATTATTGTTTCAGGAGGGAGTGAAAACAGAGAACGACCACATCAATCTGAAGGTGGCGGGACAGGATGGCTCGGTGGTCCAGTTCAAAATTAAAAGGCACACGCCACTCAGCAAATTAATGAAAGCATACTGTGAGAGACAGGTAAGGCATCTCCACCAGATCAGTAATCGTGCTCATGGTAAACCCTGGCACTCAGGACTGCTGCGTGGGCTGTCCATGTGAGTCACTGTGATTTTGGAACAAAACGCATGTAGAACTCCATATTTATTTGAAGTATTATTAAAATTCTATAATATATCCAGTTCCAAGACTGATGTAAATACTGCTTTTGTTTCAGGGTTTGTCGATAAGACAGATTAGATTTAGATTTGACGGGCAACCAATTAATGAGACAGACACACCGGCGCAGGTGAGTAAAAGTGCCCCTTTTTTGTGACGAAATCTCGTGTTATTGTAGTGCTATTTGAATACTAATATAGTATTAATATTTTGTATTGGCTTTTCTGTTGGTTTTTCATTTTAGTTTCAGTAATTGTTTTTGTCAGTTTATTAGGGTTCTTTTTATTTTTCTGTTTTAGTAATTTTAGTCCTTTAAACAATTGAGAAATGTTGCCTTTACAGCTAACTAAAAATGTAGGTTTAGTTTACTTTAATCTACTTTTTATTTTATTTCAGGTTTATTTTAGGGGGGTTTTTTGTGTGACCAGATGATGATTGAATAATAAATATAATTTTGATAACCTAATTGGGTAACACTTAACAGTAAGGTTCCATTTGTAACATTAGTTATTAACTATATTAGTTAACAATGAAAAATACTTCTAAATCATTTATTAATCTGACTTAATGTTAATTTCAACATTTACTATTGCATTAAAAATGTGAAGTTGTATCTGTTTATATTAAATAAAGCCTCCCAAGTTAACACAAACTATCAATAAACTGTAATATTTAATACTGTAAATGTATTTTTTGTTGTTTGTTAATGTATTACCTAATGTTAACTTTGCATTTGTTAGTTGGAGATGGAGGACGAGGACACGATTGACGTATTTCAGCAACAAACTGGCGGCTCCTGCTAAAACTCCACATCACCTGGACCCCACACTTATCTATTTTATTCCTCATGATGTTTCATTGATGCTTTCACATCGTTTCCCCTTCTCTTTCTCTCTCTTCTGTCATCTCTAGCTTTCCTAGAGTGGGCATCACACATGTGTTTCCAGTAATATTTATATGCGAAATGGTTAGACAGCTACTGTGTTGGGGAAACAAACTCAAGAAGGCTGCCAGAGGGCGTAGTTGTTCAGAATATCCACACCAGCCACCATGCAGGGTTTTATGTTGCTCCAAACACTCATTCACTCGACAAGCCCCAGGAACCGTTCATCCCCTCCATAGTATAACTGCCCAATAAAAAGTGAGGAAGCATAGGGTTTTTTTTTTTTTTTTTCACATTTCAATTCTTAAGAGCTTTAAGTAGGCCTGTTTCAACTCCGATTCTATTTGACTGTATGTGTTGTAGAAATATGTTCAACCAGTGTTGTATTCATCTGCCTTTTAATGGGGCTACTTCTCGTATGAGCTCGCTGTAGGGATGGTATCTGTGAACCATCTCGGTGGAGGTCGATTAAAAACGAAGAGACTGAACACATGATACAATTTACAGTCACCCTTTCTGGACCAAACCCCAAAGATGGTACTCGATTAGCAAATAGGGGCAGGATTACACCAACTAGTTCTGTGTTTATACTTTTAAATGTCTGTAGAAATATATCCATTTACCATTCCTATTTCCTCTTGAGTGTTGGTTGAGGAAACAGGAATGACCTAAAAAGACCAATATATCTTTTTTCCTGTTCATTACTTTCTTTTCCTCCTTTTTTTTTTTTTTTTTTTTTTTAAATCCCAAAACTATGACCAGGTCTTGAAGCAAAACAAAAGGGAATCCTTTCAGGCTTTGAGGTGATGTGTCTGTCATCGCTGACAAGGACTGGTCTGATTTCTTTTAACATCTCTTGCCCTCCCACTGTAATTCATATGGTTGAAAGGGAGAGAGAGTTTGACTCAAAGATTTCCAGTTGTTGTCATCCTTCTGTACTGATATGTACATTTTTTTTGTTGTCCTTTACTACTGTAAACAATAAATATAGTTTGGTACTCATTTTTTTTTTTTTTGCTGAGGCTTGTTCATCATGTCCAAAGAGTGTTTTTTTTTTTTTGTTTGTTTTTGCGCAATTGTTTAACAGCATGTTTTTCAGTTTGTCATCAAATATGAAGCCTGTAGAAAAGCTTATAGAAGCACAATGACGCATCTTTATCAAGATGTCGAAAGTTTCTTTATACACAGTTATTACATGTATAAACATACAAAACATGAGATGAAGTGTCAATAAAGATTAAATATAAAATATAAATAAAATCTGGAGTGTCACAAAGGCACTTGAATGTACATGTCACACATGTAGCTTTTTGCATTGTCTTACAAGACGAGATGCAGTGTCTTTTCATGTCCACTTTTAAGATTAAAATATATTTCTAAAAATCTACAGTTACAGAGAACAAAATGCTTGTAAAACACTTTTCTTACACTGAAGTGCAAAACTGCTAAATAAAAATCTTGCCTTCAGAATGGTGGTGAACAATATTTTCTTGAGATATTAAAACTCTTTGATCGGTCAGCAGTAATGAAGTCATGTAGTATTTTATTGCGTACAGGTTGCATGTTCTTTCATCCAGCCATTGTTGTCCCTTGTATTTGTTTACTTTGGCTGAAACGAACAAACACCACAGCGTACTTCGGCAACTGTACTGTTTTTCTCCCTAAACCCTCTCGTAAAAGCTTTAATTAGTGTCTGAAAGGGAGTCTGGAATTTTTCAGGGAATTTTAGGTCAAGTATATGTGGCAATATGTTTGTAAACATATTTGTCCTCTTACGTGATTCTATACATAACTGACGGTCTATGAAGAGAACTAAGAATCCACTAGAGCTTATAGAATTATCTTCATTGATCTGTAATTTAACTGTGCAACAACATTAACATGTTAGCTATTCACATTCATGTTCTTTCACCATGGATGCTGTGGCACAGGCAGAACAGACTCTTTCCTCCCTAATTGTTTTGCGTATTTAATTAGGTGCCATATTTACAGGTTTCCATCAAATACACCGTTCTGTAACCCTACAAATAGCTTCTGGCAGGAAAGTCTTTTTCTCATTCTTCCTAAGCGCTGCATAGTGTTACTATGCCCATGGAGATGGCGAGTAAACCTGAGTAAACACTTACATCTTCAAATTTAACAGGCAAACCATTTTCGTTTGTGGGGAAGTGTGTGATTCAAGCGTCTGGTCTTTTCCCCTTGTGAAGCACCAGCTGTATTATTGGGATGTCTCTCTGTTCTGAACTGAGAAATGGAGAGTCTGCAGATTCTTTGCTTTCGCCACAAGGAGGCGCAAGAAGACAGTCGATGTGTAAAGTCTTATAAAAGCCCAGCTTCCCTGCACATGTAGTAAAACTGGCCTCGTTTTGCAATAAGGTTACTGGGCGAGTCCATCTCGACGATATGTCCTTTATCCATAACAATCACCCTGAGAGAACAAAAATAAGGTAAAACATTAACAAATTAATGTGTAATAGGCAAATAAAGTAACGAGGTTCCCAAACTGTAGCGACGTCCTTAAAAATATGTATAATAGCGCTAAATTTTCCTGTTTGGTCACGTTAGTATTAATAAAACATTACATTATAGCTAATATGGTCATTTGGGCAATTATAATGAACATTTGGGCTGTCAGATAAGAGTTTAATTTCATAAATTACGCAAGCTGACTGTAGAGTTCATTAGAATTGAGTCACGCAAATGAATGGATGACTAACGTTACATTTTACGACTTGTAAGCAGCTAATGCAGTCACTTTCCAAAACTCGTCTCATTATAATGCGGTCACATTAATGCCAAATTTGTCAATAGTGTTGCAATGAAGAGATAATTGCGTGACCAACTTAAAACGCTGCGAAATCTTAATAAATTGTCCTCGTGTGAAATTGCCAATCGCATGGATTCCTCCTATTGAAGTGACTGGATTTCACACAATGGTACAACGGTAAATGTGGTTGTTTTTGACCCCTCAAACAAACAGAACAATGTTCGTGAATGCCACAGAGAACAATTTGGGAACCACTGTTCAATGGCTTCGTAAAATGACATACTTTGTGTAATCCATAATGGTATTGAGGCGGTGCGCGATGGTAAGAACAGCACAGTCCTCAAACTGGCTGCGGATGGTAGACTGGATCAGGGTGTCTGTCTCCAGGTCCAATGCAGCTGTGGCCTCATCCAGCACCAAAATTTTTGTCTTTCGGAGAAGAGCTCTTGCTAGACAAACCAGCTGCCTCTGACCAAGACTGCAGGAAGAGAACCGTTCACCATTGTTACCATCCAAAATCTCTACTGATTAAAATGTCTTAGCTGCAACTTGCAGGCCACTGGTGAAAATGAAATAAAAAGACCACTTTTTAGTTAGTTAAAATCGTGAAAGATTTTGGATGCATTTACCTGAGATTTTCTCCTCCTTCTGAGCACTCATGATTGAGCTTATCTGGAAGTTCAGACACAAAATGTTTAAGGTGAGCCAGTTCCAAGGCATTCCACACTTCCTCATCAGCATAGGCATCGAAGGGGTCAAGGTTCATACGGAGAGATCCTGAAAACAGCACTGGGTCCTGGAAAGACATTAAAATTGCAAAACAGATTTGTGAGGAGTTCATAATAATTTGAAAAAAACCATTACATGAAGTTATGTATTATAGAGTAATTTTGGTTCCAAGTGGAGTATCTCAGCTGTACACACTTGTGGAATGATGGTGATGCGGGATCTTAGATCGTGAAGCCCGATCTCTGCAATATTGATTCCATCGATGTAGATCTGTCCTTTTGCTGCTTCCAAGATCCGGAAAATTCCAAGAGCCAAAGATGATTTTCCTGCACCAGTTCTTCCCACAATACCAATCTGAAAGGATAAGGAACCAGAGAGTAAGCCTGCGGGAACGTTTTCAACATAGCTTGACTTCCAGACAAAGAAATTATGGAACTATTATGCAGGAACACTTTGCATTACCACAATCCCACCAAATGTTTGTCAAGCATAATTACAGCAATGTACTTTGAACTTTCACCGTATATCCTAGTTAGAACAATAAAATGGTTGTAGTAATTGATGACATTTTTGGGCGAGCTACTTCCTCGAGGTCTACAAGAATCTAAACTTGTTCAAGAGAAATGAGGCGAGGTATATATCATTCATAAAAATAGACAGCAATAATATTTTAGAGTAAATGTTGATGTAGAATACTTCAAAATCTTCACTTGTACCTTCTCCCGCTCTTTGATGTGAACAGAGATGCCCTTCAGGGCCAACTCCAGGCCTTTACGGTACTGAAGGCCATAATCTTGAAATTCTATGGTCCCTTTTTGAGGCCAAGATGGCGGTAAAGAACTTCCCTCTATGCTCCAAGCTGCCTGTAAATAACGATAAAGACAGAAAAAATGCTTGCTATTACTGACCAGCAAAGAAAAAAATGATTTACAACTGGAAGTAAAGGTTGATAAAATTAACTGTTAAAAAAAAATAAAAGATTGAATTTTGAGTTATGCTATACAGCCACACTCACTTCTTTTGGAGTGTCTGCATACTCTTTCACTCTCTCAACTGATACAATGTTGTTCTCTACATCCGTCCATGACCTTACAATCCAGCTCAGGAAACCTGTCACCTAAAAACAGCAAACAAAAATGTAAACTAAATTATTATTTTTTAAAACAGTCCATAAGGATGGCATGTGATTTGTCTGATCTAACACAGACAAATAAATAATGTTTACATTTTCTTCTCTGAATGTTAATTTGAAAAAGGTTGACCACAAATGAAAGCTGCACCACAGGAGATCTTGTGCAAGAGTGAAAAGCTTTTTTGGTTTGAGGGTGAACATTGCAAGAGCGAGACTGCCACGTGAAATATATCTGATAATGTCAGATTCTGCATAGAGACATTTGAAATGATTCGCACCTGAAGTGAATGAGACACGGCCAGACCGACCATCCCAGGGCTCAGGGTTCCTTTTGCCATCACAGAGAGAATAGAAGCAGCAAGGACAATGCCATTACCTAGAAACTCCAAATTCACACCCAGCCACCTGCACAAGAAGACATCCCAGAACAAAGTTAATATCAATATCATGCAATCGATATCTATGTTACAGGATGCCCAAAACCGTAGTATATTAAGGTGCCATAAAATTGCATCAGCAGTGTTTTTAAATGGCTGTTCCAGTCCATTGCACCCACCTAGTTGTTTCTGAATACAAGAACATTTTTGATATTTTTTTCTGAATGTAGATGTTATTGCGATTGTAAAACAATTTTGAGCAGTGCCTCACCTTGTGGCTACAAAACGGGGAAAGTAAGCTGTTTGGTTGTGATCCACCTTGTGATTGACACCCATAATGAAGCGTGACTGCTCATTGAATGCCCTGATGACACTGGCACCCTGCACTGTCTCGTTTAAATGCGTGTAGATGGGAGAGCGACTCACTGACTCCAACCGCCGCAGCTGGCAGGATGTGGCCACGTAGAAACTCTTCAAGGTTGAAAAGAGTGAGAGAGATTATCATCAAAACCATAATGATTTCAATCATTGCTTCTGAATTCAGGTACCGTTGGTTCAGCAGATGGGTTCTAGACAGTTCTAGCAAATTAGCCTTCTTTCCTTAACCCCATAAATGCAGATTCGGGCATACCTGTATGAAACCATAGAGGAACCCCATAGGAAGGATGATAACGGCTGCGAAAGGAGTGGCCATCAACACGATGATACAGACTTCCATCAGTTTGAAGAAGTAACCTAGCATCATTTTCAGCCCATCAGGGATCATATTGTCTATGGCATCTATCTCTTTAGCAAAACGATTGAGGAGGTTGCCACTGGGAGTGGACTCGAAGAACGACATAGGGGAGTGAAGCACGTTGTTCAGAAGTTCCAAGTGAAGATGGCGGGAGGCGATGATGCACCCTAATGAGATGGCCACCGTGGTACCAAATATGGCAATTCCTAAAACAAAAGAAATTCAAATCAGTTTAGTTTACTTGAATCATAACTTGATCTGTTGAGGTAAAACACTAAGACTCTGCTGACCTTGAGCGAAGCCGAGAGCTCCATAGACTCCCAGTTTCAGAGCCGTGTTTAATTGAGTGCCGTTGATGACAGGCTGATCAGCCCACAAGCTTAACCAGTAATTATAAGACAGAGATGCTGCTTGTTGGAAGGCATACAGGAATACAATGGAAACTATCAACGGCAAACCAATAGTGCGGAAGTATTCAATGTACATCTCAAGTTTGACCTATTGGGACAGAGGGAAAATTGAGATCATAAGCCAAACTTATGTGGTCAATAGAAAGAAAATGTCATCAAGTTTTAGGATAAATATTCTTACTCTGCCAATCCGTGCTTTATCAACCTTAGTCAGTTTGCCCAGGTCTTCTTGGATGTGGTCCTCATCAGAATCGGGCAGTGGCTCAATTGTAATACTGTTGGTGTCACCGCTAAAAGAGAGTTTGAATCAGTCTTTATGCTTCTCATATTTGGTGAATAACTTAACAAGCGCTAAGTGCTGCAGACATACGTCTAAAAATATCAATATCAGTGTCATTTCCTGTTTTCTGCATCATTTAAAGTCATATTCAGTAACACCGAATAAGCAAATTTAAAATCTCATACCTGATAAGCTGCTCTTGGGACAGATCCCTGGAAAATGGCATGTATTCAGTAACACTCAATCTTACGGACAGTCTTCTGGAGCCTGCAAATGTATGGATTCAACATAAAATGATCAATAATACTGAATCCATAAGTTTTTTCACATTAAAACAACATTTGGATCTGACATATCCCTTCTGAGAAGATCACCTTAAACCGCTATGAAGTTTCATACTAGTCCTGGTTGCTTTATGCAGAATGGAGACTGGTGTAGCTTAGAGTGTAACACTCGTTTAAGCAGGGCAACACCAGAAAAACATGCTGTGCACCAGACAACATTGCTTGATTCTCTGGTGGAAAAGCCTGGTGGGGACACCAGCATCCACAACAACTGCATATATCTTTTCAGCTAGTATCAATGCCTGAACACAGTAATATTACCTCTTTGGGAGGCCTCTGAAAAGCACTCTTTCCTTTCAGAGCTTGCAAAGGTGTGGATGAAATCAGCAAAAGCACCATTCCGGTTCAGAAGTTCTTGATAGGAGCCTCGCTCACTGATCTCCCCGTCCACCAGAACCAGAATCAAATCCGCCTGAGGCAGGAAGCTCATTCCATGGGTCACCAAAACCCGTGTCTTTGAGAAAAAGAAATGTTGAATGTTAGATGTTGGAAATGCTGAGGAGATAGAAAATTACCCCCCATTCCATCCGTAGTGTAAACACTACAGTGATAGTCACCTTGTCTCTCAGTATGCCTCTGGGTCCAATGACTTTGTTGAAGATGTGCTGACCAACATGTGCATCCACCGCAGACAGGGGGTCATCAAGCAGGTACACGTCACCTTTCCTGTAAACAGCACGTGCCAGGCTCACCCTCTGTTTCTGTCCTCCAGACAAATTTAAACCCTGGCAAAAAACAATGTAGAAGCTATTTTTATCTCACTGCATATCAAGATTTATATACAGATGCATGCTCATTCATGATTGATCTCATGGATGCTTATTGAGCCTATTGAATCAATCTGAATCATGGAAGTTTAGCTCATACAAGCTCAGTCCTCTACTTTGGGTGAAGTACGATGGTCTCACCTTCTCTCCGATCTCAGTAGCATCTCCTGCAGGCAGATTGTCCAGATCTGGCAGCAGGGCACAGGCTTCCAGCACCCGCTGATACCAGCTTTCCTTTTTTTCCCGTCCAAACAGAATGTTGTCCTGCAGACTGGCATTTTGGATCCAAGCTTGCTGGGGAACGTAGGCAATTGAGCCCTATATTGACAGGAGCAAAGAAATGCTAAGAAGACAATCAGCTGTAAGGATGAACTATTTTGCACTTTGAAATTTGATTAGTGGCCTTGAAATAGTGCAGAATATGAAATAATCTGGACTCTTTTCGAATTGCTAAAACTTTGTTTATTTCCACATTTAAATCTGATTTTCAATGTGGTTTCAGACTTTTGTACCTCTTGAATTTGATAATTGTAATACGTGAGTCTACTCTGAAAGACAGGGCTCTCATTATGGTCACTTTCTGTATAATCATAACATGCCATTCAAAATCATATTTCATAAAATATATACAATGAGCGTTATGGTTGATTAATGCAAGTACCTTGACTGAGACTGCCCCGCTTCTTTTTTCAGTCTCCCCAAGCATGGCAGAAAGCAGCGAGGATTTCCCACTGCCAACATGGCCGACAACAGCAACCAGTGAACCACAGGGAACTCTAACGCTGATCCTGCTCCAACACACAGAGTAAGTGAGGGGGATGTTGCTTAAACTTGGACACTTATTGCCTGATTGTGTATTCAGGAGTCTTGTGGAAACTTTCTGGATAATGATACCTTTTTAGACATGGGGGGCCATCCTTAGACCAGCTGAAGGTTCCATTCTCAAACACTACACCATCCACATCTGACAAGCAAAGAGGAACAATCAAAGAGCAAAAGTAAATCATGTAATATCATGCCTTAATCGCTTACCATAACATGCAATTTATGAAGGCAGACTATCTACACAAACACAAATTGTTCTGGAGAAAAGTGCAGTTGAAATTACAGAGATCGCTTCTGGGAAACTAGATTTCTTCTGCAGCTTGTGAAATTATAGACTCACTTTAATTACACATTCTAATTAGCTTTATCTTCACAATAACAGTTTTCACAAGCTATCTTGAACAGCTTTGATGAATGCCGCCCACCACTGTCCCCCAATCAAGTTTCTTTGTATAATAACTGCTAATCTGTATGCTTGAGCGTTGTTCATGGCAACATACCAGTCATACTTTAATCATTTTTCTATACCAACATGTCTTTTTATGTTTAAAAAAAGAACTTTGAATTCGGGAAAACATGTTGCAGTGTAAAAAAATAATTAGAATAAAATAATACAAAATATTTAAAAGTGATATAAAAGTTATAAATAGTATGTTGACTAATAAGTCCATATAAATGTAACTTTGATTTCAGAGTAAATAAAAATGTATAATTGAATACTGTAATATTGTAGCAGTGTTTATTTTGTCACAAGGCTAATCGTTTTTTTAATGAACCGTTGTTTTTGTGCAAGGTCTACGCTGATAAAATAAAATAATATTTTATGTAGTAGGCTACACTGCATTCACATGCAGGCGATCCAGTAAGTTTTCAAAGATCTCTAATTGTTTTTGCCAGTGAGAGGAAGTGAGACATCACTGCCATCTAACTGTGAAATTTAGAGTCTATTATCAAACTGTTGTTAATCTTGCTCTCACTCATATTTTTACTGACAGACGGAAGTGAGGGGCAGAGGGAAAGTCTCACAGGGTACAGACAACATTCAGTCTGTTTTTAGCCTTACTCATCTATTGCACAATAATGTTTGTCAACAAGTGATCTCTCACCGGATTTAAAGGATTCCCTTGTCACATTTTCTGGTTTGAGTTCATCTTGACAAAGAAATTTCCCCAGACGTTTTAAAGAGACAAGAGCCTGCAACACAAGAATAATTTGTATTGTATTTAAAAATAACTAAATACAGACACCATCATTAAATAATCAGGGCAGAATATTCTCACCTGCATGGTTGTGCTCATGGCAAAAGGAAGTTGGCTTAGGGGGGTTTTCAGTATGTTGATAAGAGCCATTGATACAAAGATTTTCTGAGCATCCAGAACATTCTTATCATCAATGAGCACATAGACGCCAAACATGGCAAAAGCAATCTGGCAAAGAATGGAAATTGCAGTCAAAAAAACAAAAACAAAACAATATCACTGACCTAGAGGTAATATATGTTTACAATCATTACTTCTATCATGTAAATGTAGGTTTAGTTCTTTCCCAAAAACGGACATGTGACCTGAAGCATTACTTAAGAATCTGTTATTTTTCTCACCAGGAAGGATGAGGAGTTGAAGGAAGCAATAGAAACAGAGTATAAGATCTGTGATTTCTTCAGAGTTTTAAGCTCCTTCTCTCTGTATCCCAGGACCTGCTCCAGAAAAGCCTTTTCCCAGGCGTAGAACTTCAAAATCTTGATACCATTCAGAATCTCATTCATTAAATTGACCCGTCCATCCATGTACTTCATTTGTATCTCCTGTGGAATGACCAGAAAACAGGAAACTGTCATTAAACGCGACAAGTTTTGTCATGACACCACTAAATCACAGTATATATATATATATATATATATATATATATATATATATATATATATATATATATATATATATATATATATATATATATATGCATATATTTTTTATTAATTTATTTTTTGGTTATTTGAAGTCTGACTACCCATCTAACAGAGTGCAGCATAGCTGGTTATCAGCATATGTTTTGTTTTCATTTTCTGATGTTCCTACAAGGCTTCTTGACTAACTGAACCAGTAAAACTTTCTTGGTCAACCACCAATACCATTAACCATCTTTTGCCGATGAACGCCAATTAGACCAGCATCACACCAATTTGGGCTGGTCTTTTCAGCAGGATGATCTAACACTTGAATGACTGATACTGAAGAAGGCAATAAATTCCTAATTGCATGTTAAGATATTCTAGAACACAATAGCTATGAGCTGAGAGATTGACTCAATCAGTGGCATGCCAAATGTCTGTTGTTTTCTGAAAAGAATATGTAAGTTTTATTTGCCATTTGCAGGCATTGTGGTTACTTCGCTTCGGAGGAAGCATGGGGAACTTCAAAGGAACAAGAGAAGCTTGAATCCAACCCGCACACCCACGCTCTGCTCACTTCACTATCTAAACCAGCTGTGGACCCTTCACGCTGACTTTCTTTAGCACTCATTCACAGCGCTCCTCTACGGTTTTGTGGCTCCGAAAGAATTTTAGTGGGTGAGATAAACAAGGAAATAATTTTCATCTCCTTTAATGAGAATCTGATTCAGATATTAATCAGACATTAAAAATAAATGTACTTGCCTCCAAGGACTAAAATACTTGGCACTGCCGTAGCTTGCAATACAACATATCTTTGAGGTATGGAACTTGCAGTATGTTTTATTGGAGAGTAACCTCTTTAATCATGACCTCAAAGAGCAGATGGGTGACAACACTTGAATCATGGATGAGTTACAACATTACAGTACCTGGAGTTTGCTTCTCTTCCTTGCAATGAATCCGTTCAGAGGGAAAATGAAGATCACAGTGGCAATGCCTGCTAGAGCAGATGGTCCTAAATGCTGAAATAAGTCAAACAAGACAAATGTTCAAATGTCAAATAACTTTAGATGCCCCCAATATTAAATATGTTAAATTAATGAAATGGACACCAAAAATAATAAATTATTATTATAAAACATTGTACATTAATCTACACTATTTCTCTACTGACACTTAGTATCAGTCAGTCAAGCATTATAATATAATATTATGATAATTTTATATTATATGATGATATAACTTTAGTAATTAGAATAACCAAGTATGAATGAATATTTGTCATCAATATAAAATGCCCTAAGGATTAATGAGCCGCTGGGTTCATGAATATTAATCACGTTGTCTGCGTTCGCTCGAATTGATTTGCTGAAATTAAAACAGGGACGATAATAGGTGAGCGCCAGCCAATGAGATTGTCGTTTGCGCATTAGTTCCGCCCACTACTGGAGAACCCGGCAGTTCTTAAAGGCTGAAGAATTCCAAAGGAACTCCGTTATTTTGACAGGAAAATACAACAAAGAATATCGTTTACATGTAGCGCGTCAATTCTGCATGTTATGAAAGACTCTCTTGCTCTGTATCTTTCTTTGCGTGCGTGTATGTGAGAGAAAGAGACGGCGAGTCGTGCGCTTCACACTAGAGTTTATGGTACGTCAAATACAGCTACACTGCGCATCCATTCAGTTGAACTGAAAAATTAAATTCTAATAATATAATTAGTGCTGGGCAACGATTAATCTAGATTAATCTCATCCAAAATAAAAGTTTTTGTTTATATAATATATCTGTGTGTACTGTGAATATTTATTATGTGTATATAAAGACACACACATACAGTATATATTTTGAAAATATTTACATGTATATATTTATATTAATATAATTTATATGATATATAAATATATTTAATATATAAACATAACACATTTTTTTTTAAAATATATACATACATGGGTGTGTATTCATATATACATAATAAATATACACAATACACACACATATATTATGTACACAAAAACTTTTATTTTGGATGGGATTAATCTAGATTAATCGTTGCCCAGCACTAAATATAATATAGTAACGCCACATTTTATTGTCAGTAACGGTAACGGCGTTGTAACGGGGGAAACAGTCATTCGTTTGATTACGCGTTACTGAAAAAAATAACGCCGTTAGTAACGCCGTTATTCCCATCACTGCTGGAGTGGAATAAAAAATAAGCAAATATACGTGCCCTCACCTGCCAAAGAAAGAAGAGACAGAGTGTGACCTCAATGGGTGCTAACCACACTGCATTGAAATACACCACAAAATCCATCAGCTTCTGAGTATCAGCAGAGACCAGATTGACAATCTCCCCCACTGTGCATGTTCTGCGTGCTGCGCTGTTCATGACAAGAGACTGAGGAAAAACAAGATGGAAAAACAAAAGGATTGATTAAAAATTGGACTGACTCCCTTTCATAAGGGCATTTGAATTGACTTGAACCCTAGTAAAAAAAGTAATATATTTAAAATACATTTATTTCATACTAAGTATAGTTCAAATCTATTAACATATTTATTGACAGATAACTCGAGACCTACTGATATAAAGATTTTAATGAAACTTTATTTGGAGTATTACTTGTGCACAATGCACATTTCTTATTAATAAGCCTAAAATGTGTTTTAATGTCACTTTTGATGAGGATTGTATAATATCGCCCTTTAAATGCAAAATATGTGGACCTAAAGTATACTTGCAATAGTTCCACTTTAATGCACAATCAAATGCACTAAGTATGTCTTTAATTGGACTTCAGCACTACTTCTGCACAATTAAAGTGCATTAAGTACAAAATTAGTTCATGACTTTTGAAAAGTACAATTGCAGGGCATTTTATTAAGTACATAAATATGAAAATGTATTTGTAGTATACTTGGCATGAAATAAATGTATTTAAAATACAAGTGTAAACTTGTCACACTTTACTTTCAGCCCATTTTGAAGCCAATTTGACAATTCTAGGAAATTTCATGGTACATAAAATGTTTTTTTTTTATGCCTCTGAAACCATTTCTGTACATACCCTCAAAAATCACAAACTAATCACAGAATCATATGTTCTAAAAAGGTTTTTGTGCAGGTGAGATGGCCCACCTTTCTGTAGACCAGACCCATGACAGCTGTTTTAACCCTCATGCCCACAGTAAAGCAGGTGTAGGTGTAATGGTGGTTGAAGATGGACTGCAGGCAGGACAGGAGGAACATAAGAGAGGCGTAGAAATAGCCCTTCCACAGCGGAGCATCCTCATCCTTCATAAAGCCTAACAACAAACTTTAAAAAAAGAGAGAAAATGGTTTGAATGAAGGCACTATATAGTACGTAGAAATTTGCTGATTTCTGATGTAACTAAGCATTTGGCTAGATTCCTCTGTAACAGACCACATCCAACAATTATGGTTAGGCTCAAGGTTTACAGTAGCGCTTAAACCCACAGCTTTCTTTGAAAATGTTTTGAAAATGAAGACTGGTGGATTTGTTGAGCCTAACAAGAGGTAGCATGTTCAACTGGAAAAATGTTTTTCTGAATGCTAACCAAATGCTACAAAATCCACGTTGGTTACTCTGAGGGCAGAAAACCTTGTATGTTTCCACAGTTCCCACCAAAGTCCACCTTTTTTGACAGTGGATCCCAGTACAATACATGTACTTGCTACAGTCTGGATCTCCCTGCTCGCTGAGAGCTGACCGAACCTCCCATTTAGCTGGCTGCTTGCCTATAGTAACCACAACCCCGACAGTGTTCCTCTACCCTCCCCGAAGCTAACACGTCTACGGCGGACAGAATGCTGTGGTCATCTCTAGCTCGCTCAAGCTTTCAGACTTGAAGCCATAATTGCTTCTCTGTGGGCATAAACAGCATGATCTCTGTCTGGCTAGTATGGCGTCTCTGACTCAAGCACCTGCTGCACACTGCCACTTCCTGTTTTCATCCCAAGATATTGTGAACCGTAAGATGTCTCTTCTAAAAATATTTTGATAACCTAGCAAGCTGTCTTTAAAAGCACAGAGGGGCCATCTGTGTTTATTTGAAGGCAGAACTTCTCATAAACACAACCCAAAGCCTAACTTATCCTAGATATACCAAAAGCCCAAAGTTTATGAACTTAAACTAAGGACTGGGCCAAGATGACTCATTAAATCTGCTTTGACTTTCTCACCTTAGAACCTGTGGAACTGAAAACATGAAGGCATCGTGGACCATGATGCACAGCGTCCCTGTTAGGAAGTAGGGTCCGAAGCTACGCGCGAGTGTCCGTAAGAGACAGAATCCCGAACTCTGCTCCTTCTGAATCTTCCGGAGAAACTGGGCCTGCTCTGGTAGTCGAGATCCCAAGGCAATACTGGTGCTTAGGTGGTTCTCCTGCCTGTAGATGAAGAGGCAAACGGACATGTGCGTAAGGAATTGATGCTAAAGCCTAAATGCAGTTGTTAAGCTTTTTAATACCTCTTTGTAAGTTGTAATTGAAAACAGAATGACATTAAAACATCCTGTGCCACAACGCAAGTTTCCACAAATTGTAAACTGCATGGGACCTCTGACATGTGAGGCCTTAAAAGAGGATTTCAGAGGACTTGAAAACACTGTATGTTTAAAACAGAAAAGTGTTAACAAGCCAACCAATTGACACAATCCTCCTGTCTCGACTGTATACGCAGCAGGCTCCTTTTGACTCATTTTAGGTCTGTCTCTTTTGTGGGCATCTTTCAGATGGAAATGTGATTGCATTGATCAAAGCAGCATGAGGATCCACAGCAACATGGACAAACAATATAAATGTGCTTCAAAATGTCACGTGTGGGAAAAACTTGTCTGTTATTTCAATAATACTTACTGCTGTAATTTGGTGCGCTCCGCTGTCCATTCTTCTTCCAGGTCAGATATTATCTTCTCAGATGTATCCTCTTCCCTCAGACTCCACAGATCTTCTGCTTGCAGAGGAGAACGGTAGCCCTTAAAAATCAACCTGGAAGCACACACAACACAAACTAAATGCATTACTTTCACTGTGACTGGACCAACAAGTATTTAAAAGAGCATTTTCACAAATTATAAATGGAATTCAAAATCATTTAATTCCCTACCCGCTGAACCACCAGAAGAGGATCTTGGACAAGAATGATGCATCTTGAACAGGACATGCATTCTGAGAAAAGAACAAGAGCAAGTTGGCTACAAATTCACTATATGGGCAAAAAGTACAGAATGTGGATTAAATATATATGAAATAAAATAATGCTTACAAACTCAAGGAAAAAAATGGTTTGACAATAGGCCAACTAGAAATACCATTGGGTCCTATCTTCCAATAGTCATTTGGCTATAATTTATTGACTTAAATTTGCCCACTTTAACGATAACATTAAAATGTATTGTCCGATACTGATACCTAGCAGTGTCTTCATTGGAATAACCAAACCAAACATGTTAATTAAAATATGATAGAGGTACAATTATATCATCAGCTATAACAAGGATAGTTGAAAACAGTTCTCACATTATACATATAAATAACCAGGTGTGTAACTGTCAACAGTCAGTTTTCGAAAGAAGAGTTTCACAGTTTTGCTTTCTTGGATGGAGAAAGGAGTGGTTAGAAATCATATTTGGCAACAGTGAACTCACAGTAAACAGAGAAACAGTGTGAAAATATCTGAGTAAGAGTGGTAGACCTCTATCTGTGTGTGTGCATGCCTTATGTGCCACTGTAACACACTTCCACCCACTGCTGACCTCAGTGCTGCCCTCTTGCCCATACAGCCATCCACCCAAACACTCACTCTCTCTCCCGCCTCCTCTCCGGAGGTCTCACTCTTCAGGATGCTGTGAATAACCCTACACAGGAAGTGACTGAGCCAGGACGGGATCAAGGGGTGTGGCACCGACGTCTGTGGCTAGAACCTCATCACAAACACACTAATTCCTCTCTGAGCTTGTTTCCTTGTTTTTCTCTGGAGGAGAACAGTCAGATGGACCACTATCTCACGAGATGTCTGGAGATTACGTTCTGTGTTGCTCTGTGTGTAATTTGCATACATAACAACCAAACAGTGGGCAGAATGAGTCAAGAATTTAGTTTAAAAAAAGGATATATCATTATCCGGGAAGGAGGACCACAGAGTGTCCATGTTGATGAGTCAAGCTGACTGCCGAAAAACATCTTTTTTATCCAATAGCTAATATCTAAGTGCTGCATGCTTGTGGGAGACAGTAGTTGAGTATCCTACCACCATTACCATAATTCACTTCAAAATGGTGGGGTTGGGTTCTATATTACATAAGGACACTGGTAAACAACAGAAATTCACCACAGGATTGTTTGTGATGGATTATTTTAGCTGATGAAGAGTTTGCTCCATTCGTACCTTGAGGATGGCTTTGCCTGAGGGTGCCCGGTCTGCAAAACAGCTGAGGAAGAGTTGCGCCAACTGCAGGGCGAAGTACGAGAAAAAGGCCAAATACCGCACAATATCCGGAGAGAGACCCTGAAAAGCAGAGACACCAAAATCAGCAGATCACATACAGATTACAGAAAAAAGAGAGTGCAGGCTGACTTCCCATTTTAAACGAGTACCACATCCAGGGATTTCCCATAATGTACTGTGATGTTATTCCAGTTCCGATCCGCAGACTTCCCAACATGCTGTTTACATGCTGAACATTCTGTTCTTATGGAACTCCGAACCAAGACTACACCTTGAAGGGCTTGTTTACTGAAGACATTTCGAAACGTCAGTCAGAATGTCATGCGAGAACCCCCTGACTACATATAAGAGCTAATTGGTGGAGAAAGCAGAAGACATGTTGTTGTTTACATGTCAGTGAACTAATGATTAATGTAAAAAATATGATCTGTTGTTTATTCTGTAAGAAATCAGGCAGTGCTACAGTGCAGAGTCCCTTCTTACTTTGCCTAATGTCAGAAGACATGGGTGTGCACGAGCATTAACAACATAGTAAAGCTTATTTTGAACCGTTAAGGCAAATCATGGTGAAAACCAAACTCTTTAATGGCCTGCTTTATATAAATGAATTACGTATGAAAAGAGCCATAAAAGGCCTCAAGTCACGCTACAATCTGGAAACTCATAGATTGCTGCTGTTCAAGCCTCCGGCCACTATTTGCTGGTGAGGAGCCAAAGTAGCTATATTTACAAAAGCTTCACATGTGCTGTTCATATGCTGCTCATGCATTTCTACACATATAGTAGAAGCTAAATTTGTCTTTCTGGTGTCCTGGATATAGCGTCCTGGCTTCACTATTGGAGCGCAAACCATGTTGAGACAAATCTGTAGTAAACATCCCTTTGGACGTCGAGACCCTTGCCAAGATAGAGGCTTTATTCTTAACCACACCACAAAATAAAAAAACAAGGCCAGAGTGGTTTCGGCGGTCACAATGTAGGTTAGTCAAAATGTCTTCCCACTCTTATTCAAGCATAAAGTCAGCATGCCAGTGAGAAATATGCTTATCTGTCTTTATGTTTGACCCAGTTGTGCATGATATGGGTCAAAAATGCCTAATTTCTAAAACTGGTAAACCTGTTTTCTTGCTAGCTGTGTTATTGTCCTTGGGCTGAAAAGGACTGTGTGGCATATAAAATTGCTTAGAATCATTGTACTCTGGCCTGGTTATTGACATGGCACATAAAAATGTTTTGAACTTTGAAATGTTTCATGCATTTGATTTTAATTATTTAGTTAAATAAAATAATTAGCTTAACCCAAGTGAGTTGTTTACCTAGTTTACATCAAAACAATATTCATACTATACTTCCACATACTGTAAGATTCAGTAGGGGTAAAAGGACACTCACTGACATATGTTTCAAACTAACACCTACTTGGACTTCACCTGAACTCATGATATGAATGTGACAAACCAAGTCCAAACCTGGAGTGCTAAAAGTAGAAACTGCTGGAATGCTGAGCTTCTGTGTGTTTGTGAGCGTGTGCTGCGATGTATTTTCTTGTGCATGTGTGGATATATATCTGTGACTCTGTATGCATCTGTGTTTGTCTGTATGTTTTCATGTGTGCACCTGTGTTTCGTCAATATGTTAGTACACCCATATGTGCAGGGTTAGTCCAAGGTTTTGTGAATTGTAACGTGAAACTGAAAATCCCCAGATTTGGGGTCTGTGTCAGTTGTCATTTCTCTCACCTGATCCACAGCCAGCTGGACCTTTGCATGAAGCGGAATAAGGGAACAGACCACGCCCAACAACCAGAAGAAGAACAGGAAAACAGAGGAACGGCATCCTCGCACTCTCTCCCAATGAATCACGCACACAGCTAACACCTGTCAAACACACAGCCGTTAATAACATTGTTCTCATCTGCTAAAATTACAGCCTGCACAAAACAAGTGATAAATAACTTCAAAAAGGAGCCAAATTACAGAATGCCCTCTTCCTGATGAGTATCTATTGAATGATGCAAGTTTACTTTAAAGGTGAAGCATGTAATTTTTTCAATGCTAAAATACTTTCTCTTTTTCCCGGCTTAATTCATTTGTAGGCTCCGCCCCAAAAAGTGTAAACATTGTGGTTCTGTTTTAGTGACCACTGGTGTGAGTTGGGGGTGGGACTGTCTGTTTGGCCGACCAATGGAAAACTGGGAAAGTGTTCCGGGAAACTTCATTACTTCATCATTTTTGAAATTACACATTTCACCTTTCACTCTAACTCATTGTGAAAGTCTTTAAATAGATTTAATTACATTTAATAGATAACTACTGAGGCCATGTCCTTTAGAGAGAAGAAAAAGCAGCAAGCAAAATTTAATCCTGTAAAACAAATACCCAACCAAGAAAAAAGCATACATGCAGGTTGCATACAGCTTAACTCAGTCAATTCAGCTTTTGCAATGTATATGGATAAAACATGAAGCATCTGAGAACTGAATTTAAGTGGAAATGGACTTCACTTTTAAAATTGTACTATGCTTTTGTATTATCCATCATTAAATTTGTTTTGTTTTTGTTTGAGCAGTTTTGTCGAGGTTATATTGGGATTTCCCTGTCTACCACCACAGCTGTCTCCTCTAATAAAACAACAAATGTAAAGAGTGGCCTGTGTTGATCCCACATTTCTCTTAATTACTGGGACTTTTCTTCATCCAAAAACATTCTCCATTTCTCAAAACTAGACTGATCTCAAGCTTGATGTGATGTTCAGTTGTTGCTGTATCTCCTAGGTAGCGCAAAACATCGTTTGATTACGTAAAAAGCAGCCTGGTGCGGTACAGATGAAGGATCAGGACTGGGCCCAAAGACGCCTCCTCAAAACCAAACCAAAACCATATAACCTCAGATAAATGAGGTGAAACCTTTAAAAGGAACTCCTAATCGCGTCCTAACGAAACACGCCTGCGGAGGTTTTTGCGCTACCTGGAAACAGAACACGTAAACCACATGCAACATCTGCATTGTTGATGTTGTGTTTAGACCTTACGTCTTACGAAAATAAGCCATGACTTCTCCTCTGGACAGTGGGAGGAAGCCAAAGCTTGTAATTATACCGGAGAGTTAAGAGCGATAGAAGACAGAGACAGATCTGCTTCCTGCGGCTTAAATGACAGCACGCAGTGAAGCCAGGCACAGCTTATGCTGGGTAAAAAAAAAAAAGTAGCCAAGTATTCCAGCAGACTTCAGCTCCACACAAGGACATAAACCAAAAACTCAATTTGGGGGCCAAATGTAAAAGATTTCGGCATCAATCTCCACATCATTTTCACAGGTTCGAGAACAGGTAAATGTCAGATTAAAATAAAAATAATGATCAAATGATGAAGAGCATTTTAAAGAGCCATTTCAGGTTTCTAAATCTGATGGACTGATGGCATACAGTCCCAGGAAAGTATGCTAGACTGCAGTAGTCTGCTGCATTTTCCACAACCTAGTACTCACAACTAACCTGAAAGATGGGAATTTGGGCAAATTTGGTGTTCTTTTAGTGATTTAGGTGCTACAACAATCCAGACAGCGTGTGTAAATAAATTGCAATTGGGGGCGCAATTCATTCTTTGCAAATTCTCCCTCTAGGATCAGTAGAGTTGTGGTGGCTGTTGCTTTCTAAACTGCTCATTACATAAGCTTATTACACAAGAAAACCCATAGGTGGTTGGGCAAGGCAACGAAGCAATATTTTTATAGAAATTAAAAGCAATATTTATGCACCTACTTAATAAAATCTCCAAAATAGTTATTGAGGTTTGATACCTACATTCCAGCACTTCACCAATCTATGACAATGCATTATTTCACTCGGTGACCAATTAAGATCACAATCTGTTGTGAAGAAAGAGGGCTTTTAAGGACAAGATCCCACTGTTTAACTCTTTGAGTGTTTTTTTCTTTGGCATTAGCCAGTGTTGACTTAGGTGTCTGGGGAGACCACGGATGGATCATGAGTCTGGTTTGGAGCCCGTCTCTGCAGGATGCAAATGGAACATGCGGACAGAAAGCGATGATGAGATTGTGTCCATTAGGCAATGTGTAGGTGTGCCCCTAACCTAGTTCACCTCAGAATGTTACACTCTATTAGATGAAAACAGCTCCTGCTGTGTAAGGGTTTAGGAGGCATTTTGCAGACATATGCAGGCGTGTTGAGAAATGAATTATGGGAAGGAAGGCTTGTAGGAGGGGAATGAATGAAGCTTAAATCTTTAATGTACACTCGTGTATGTGGCCCCATGCATACATCATTAAGGCTTAATATGGGATGCTGGTGTTCCCACTATAGGCTTCATAACTATCACAAAATAAAGATCCACACACTGCTGCAGAATTCCCACAATTCTACTTGATGTAGATCCTCTGGATCTTGAGAAGGTTCTGCTTCATTAATTTGCTGAAATGTCTGACATTTTGTCTAAAGTCGGATGGACGTACATTCTCTCCTTTTTTAACTAGCTTCATCAGCAAGACTTCCTTGGTCAACCAGCTTAAAAAAACAACAACAACACTAATCAACCGAATTCACTAGCTAAGATTTACATGACTATTCTTGTCAACCCGCTATAATTAAACACTGCTAACATGGGTAAATCAGTCTAGATTAGAATGGAGATTCATTTTGGTCTAAACTTGTCTTTTCAGCAAGACTGGACAACATATTCAATTTTAAAGGTGCATTAGTGAAATTTTGCAGGCAAAAAGTGATTAAGTCACTTTCAAACCAAGTAGGTGACCAACTTTAACTCCCTGCAAAATTTGCATGGGGTAATCTTTCAAATTCATGCGAAATTCCTGATTGTGTGGATTCTTATTCATATTTAAATTAATGGATTCGCCAGCAATTTGCTAACAATTTGTCGTAAATATAACCACACCTTAAGCCTGGGCAGCAATTTTTAAAAATGAAATAAAAATAAATCAGAGATAAAATGAAGCAAGTTATGTAACAAAACCAAGAATTGTATTGTTCCTTACATTCATTGGATGAAAACATCAGATTTGGGCTAATTTTTTCATTAATAAACAGTTCTATGCAACTTTTTACCCTGGCTTCAGCTTGCACTGCTACATATTTCTTATACAGTAAGTATAGAGGCTAGGGGTTACATTACCACGGTGAGACTACGAATGACGGGACTGAGCAAGAAGACAAGGTGTTGCTGGATTTCCTGTCTTCGTTCCAACAGGATGTAGAAGAATTCCACAAAACCAAAGGACGCCAAGAAGAACCCCAGCAACTGTAAAAGAGCAGAGGAATACAATTCATATCAGGGTGAGAACTGAGTCACTCTCCCGGAAGCTCCGGTGGTCAATGACTGTAGAGAAGAGGTGCGATTTACATTATGATAAGACTGGATAGGAATCTGTGTGACTCTGAACAAACGAAGGAACAACTGTATTTCAAACAAAAGATTTTTAGAGCGGAAGAGTGAAAAGTGACATCACAGCTCACCTCACCAGAGTGCCAACCGCACTCACACTGCAAAAACTGTGGCTACACACATCACTCTCTCTTTTACTGTCTTCCTTGGTTACTAAACCATGAACTCGACCCCTCAGTCTACCCAGACCACCACATTCACTTTGTTTTAACACTCTGGTTTGGGTTTTATAGCCCACAAAGCTGGTACGTTTGAGACCCGAACAGGCTTGTATAACATTAATGGGTCTTAGCGGTCTGTCTCACCAGCTTGGCACTGCAGAGTGAAGAGAGGGGCAGCCGACCTCGGCCATGGCAGTACAGATGAAGGCAGTAGAATGGAGAGAGGACCCACAGGTAGATGCACGGAGCCCACACCAGGACTGTGTTCTGGAAGCAGTTGCTCACTTCAGGTTTATGCGTGTACCATGTCTGGTTCCAGTCCTAGAGATGAAGGAGAGGGTGTGCTTAACTCTTCAACCAGTTATATTATAATTGACAGTCTGCATTCTTTCATTGGATCAACATTTTCTTGATCCAAATCCAGTCCACACAGAAACCAGATATGTCCTGCATGTTCCAGAACATCTCAAATAAGGTTATAATTTTGAACATTTTGAGCTTTGTTTACCATATTGGTCAATTTTTGCTTCTTATTGTTTATCTTGGCCAAGCTCATCACTGACTTTCTCTTATCTCTTTCTGTTACTGGGTGAGAAACAACCGAGTTTCAATTAAGTCTTGAGATTGGACTAAATCGGTGTAATTGAAGGAACAGATCTTCCAGAAATTCTGACAGCTAAAGAAGCTTGTAAAATCAGTGTATTAAATTGCCATCTGCTAGCTTGTTTAAAATATGAAATGTTATGTAAAATAAATTACATTCCAAACTTTGACCACAGTGCATCATCTTAACTTAATGTGACACATTTATTAAATATTCCACCTTTAACTGACAAGTCATAAAATGCAAGAACATCAAAAAAACACATATATTCTGGTTCTCAGGTTCTTGAAATATAATGTTTCCAAAGTACTTTCCATATAAATATAATTTATAAATATAATTAGTCTTTACAGGTATAAATGTAACATATAAAATCTAAATTAAATTAACTGTATAGACATATTAAGTATATATATATATATATATATATATAATATTCAAGATTTAAAGTCACATAAGAAGTTTGCTCACCCATAGAGGGTCAAGTCCGCTTAGACTGCATAAGGTATCCATTCACTCGTCTGGTCCTGAAGCTGTACCTATCCCTGCTGTGTATCCTGGTGTTTTAGACTGTTCTGTCACTCTGTGCTGTGTCTGAGTCAAACTCTCCTTTCGTCCTGGGATCTCCTACACACTCTCTTTCACTTTTGTTACTGCCTGTTTCTGAGAGTGTCTGGAAGTGTCTGCTTTTTGACCACCAGTCTGACAGCTGCTTAGGTGGGTGGTTATATTCACTCTCTCCTCCCAGCAGTCTTCCTTAAACTCTCTGTCTCTCCCTCCTTCTCTATTTATCTTCCTCTTTACCCGACTCCCACGTACTTTAGGTTCTTTATCAAAACAGTACTGTGGTTTTTGCAAAGTTCTCTGACACCACCCAAAAAAAAATCCCCACCCTTAACATAGTCCTCTCCTCTCCCCCTCTCCGCCTCCTATAAAACACCATCACTCTCATTTTCCTCCAAGTAGTCACCTCCGTCTCTGTCCAAATGCAAAAAGGGCTGCTAGTAGCACTCCAGTGCTATTTGTTTGTCTTTATAGAAGTGCTATATTTCAATTTTCCTGCATGTACCTGAGAAACATTTAGTAAGATCACACACAACCAAGCACCACACTCTCCACTTTGTGTTGTGCATTTCATGTCCAGAGGGACTTACGGTACACTTAATGCCCACACTCAGTCCAGCCTGGAATTCAGTACCTTGCCTAATGGCAACATTTATTATCAATAGTGGGACTTGACTCAACAATCTTTCAGTTAGGCTACCATTTCATATCATAGACTAATGGTTCTCAACTAGTGAAGCCAAAATTGAGTTAAAAGGGGGGTGGGTGGATTAAATAAATAAATAAATGGAAATAATTAAGGTCAAATAACTAGGCTATATTTACCGTAAAATAAGCTTCACTTCCTGGAAGCTAGACAACTTGACCAGTTGAATGCCCTCATCTATGAAAACTATGAACAAAACTAAACTAGATATTTTAAACGTATTTCTATTCACTATTGTACAATAAACTATTTTGAAAGCTGCACTGGGTCACCACTCATTGCCCAATGCAAAAGCTGGGTCCTGACACAAAGCCAGTTGAGATCCGCTTCGCTTAGATTATACAATTTTTTGACTCAACTAAGGGTATAGACTGGTCTCATTCACTAATTATCCTGTACAATTTGCGTATGCATGTATGTGAGTAGGGAAAAGTTCTCATGCAGAATTTTCCGCCATATTCATAACAGGTGCTCAAGCATTTCAGTGTTCCTCATTCATCGAGCCTCATGTCCATAAAAGGGCTTTCCGTACAACCTTACCTTACCTCTCTCTCCCTCCCCATCCCCCTCGCATTATGGTTGTCTCTCGCACGCAGCGTTGTCTAAGAGCATGCGCAGTCCCAGATCTTCAATGATATTCAATTTCTATTAGTATAGTTTAAAAAATTGCATAACATTGTTAAAAAATGGCTAATTACTTGTTGCTAAGGCTGCCATAATTTGTGTATGTGCTTTCACTTTGTTCTGAATGTTACTGTAAGTTTTAATATTACACATTATGTACAAATATATCAATACACACATTTAGTAAATGATAGCCTACTCACTGTTTTGAATCTGCGCAGAAAACTATAGGCTACAAACGTGTCATGTTATAAAATGTCTTGCTAAATTTGGTCTCAAGCTGAATTTGCGAGAACTGTAGGCTTGCACCTGTTTGGTGTGTTTAAAAGAGAAGCGCTCAAGCATTCTGTTGTAAATAGACCAAAAAACGATGCACTGAGACATAGGTTTAACACAGACATACTCACGTAATGCAATACATACACATTTTCACACACAAAAACTCATTCACATAAGCACCCAGACATTCTCACACACAAGTTTGTATTACTAGGCTGGCACAAGTTAAACAGACGGTCAGACTGATATTATGTCTGTCTCTTTTGAAGCTCTCAGTAGTCTGTTATGAAGTAACATCAGTCCAACAGAAATCCTGGAAAAGGCCGTACCCTGGTGGAAAGTTTTAGGTCGACCTCAGTCAAGGAGCTTCTGCAGAGACATGGAAAAAACGATGGATGGACAAGCCGTCCCATAAGTGCTCCCTGCGGCCAGTCATGTGTGTGAGGAAAGCTGTATTGTGTTATTCCTCAAGGTGAGAGAATATACTTTAAAGATGATTCTTTTGCAGCACCATATAAGATCAAAAAACATTCAAATAACAGGTCTCATTTCTATTATACTCACATACACTGACCTAGGATCATCAAGTATCATTTCTAATGAACAGAAGGCCCAGTAAATCATTCAGAGTACCCAATAACAATCAGGCTTTTAAAGGGAGCTTGAAAGAAAGTGATAAAATAGCAGCAAGAAGCCTGACCGCTCATGGTGATAATGACTTGGAAAGGAGACACAAAGGAGACAGATATAATCAGTCCTGGTTTGCTAGTTGCCAATTTTGCCTCTTAGTTTTCATTGCTTTTAGAAAAGCTCTCAATTCAAGCAAGAGCTGGTGCAAAATGACAAAACTCTAGACTGATTTTCCAATCATTGTGAAGGAATGAAATGTGGTCAGAAATTAAATTAGGAAGACACCTAGGACTAGTGGTTCTTATGAATGTCAAACACCGAGAATTTTCATTTTTGGGCAAAGTATTCTTTTAACTAAGGTGGCAAAGCAACAGTAAATCATTTTAAACAGTCTGAGAGCTGCTCTCATGTATAAATGTTTATCAAATTTGCACACTTTTCAGTTGCACTATCGACTCTCACTTGGGCTTTCAGTGGCCAGACCACCTATAGAAAAGCCAACATTGCAAAAACATAGCATTATACTGTCAGAACAACTAAACAGAGAGATGAATTGATGCATTCTTCCTGGTCAACCATGAATCCACCAGGGGTTTGGCAAACGGACTCCAAACAACAATGACCATCTCATTCTGTCTATAGTTTTGAGGACTGCACTTATGACAGTAAATGAGCCGAAAACTTCATGAAATGAGAAAATGCCACATTGCCCTAGTGCGATAAAGCTGTTGCTGAAGAGATTATTTACATGTGACGGTAGCTCTGAGAGAACAAACAACTGTCGGCGTTTCCCATTTAAAATACTCAAATCAGCATGGCTGCCCACTTTTGTTTTTGTTAATCAAGACCAGACAGCTAAATAACAGTCTTACAACCAAACAAGTCAAAGTGCCATTATCTTTTTATGCTGTGGGGTGGGGCCAAACTCTTTCCCACAGCTGTGTGTATCAAAGGTCCACTACATATAGTGTTGTGCATCATGTCCTGTGCTCACCACCAGGACATACACTTCGTTATGACTCTATGTTGGGTAACCAGTCTGTGGTGTTGAGTGGGAAGCTAAAAATAGCCAGGATACCAAAATTAAACATATACGTCACTTAGCCAAAGAACTTTGCATTCCTAAATTTATACTTATCCATACAACAATGTGTTTTGGGGTGGGTGGGTATTCCATATATATTTGTATATATACAAAATATACTACAAAGTGTATTTCAAGGGGAAAGAAAATGCTAACTGTATTTTTAAATATATATTTTGGATAATATAATTACATTTGATAGAAAATATATATGAAGAATGGTCAAACATTATATGAAGGAATATAAATAACTAAAATGTACATACAATATATTTCAAAATAACAATACTTTAAAAAATAATTTAAAAATAAATATATATTTTTCTGCACGGGAAGATGTTTTTAAAAATCTGTTCCGTCTTTCAAACTGAAAATTGTCAGCGTGATCAATTAGTGATCAATTGCAAAGCACATAAGTCACTGAACTTAGTCAGATTAAAGTAACTACAACATACAGATAAATGTATTTTAATATAACTTAATTTAAAAAAAATTATTATATATAAATATTACTTAGGATATTATATAATTTATATATAAATAATATACAAAAATGTTTTTAAATATATATTTTTTTGTATAGATGTGATTTTTTTAAAATTAGTTTCATCTTTCAAATTGATAATTGTCAGCGCATTCATTTAGTAATAATATTTGTGTTGAATCAAATAAACATCACTGAGAAGGGTAAGAATTTTTACAAATCCAATGGTTTAGACTTCTTACTGGCATTTTTATGTCGGATGTGCTCTGCATATGCTTCGCTAATTAGTGTAAAGCCGTATGGACTAGATTTAACATTAGTGGAATAAGAAACTGAACTCAAAGCTGTCCAAAGAAACTTGGATTGTTGCCACTTTCAGCTAAAAAGTGTTTGTTAAGTTGGCATACAGGAGAGACCAGAGTGTCTGGCAGAAATAGTGCCAGAGCATTGGTACACCAGTCAAACTCCACTCTATTTCCTCTAGCCTCTCTCTTTCTCTATCTGTCTCTCTCTCTCTCTTTCATTTACTCTGGAGCGAAAACAGTCTAGAGAAAATAATGCTGTCATTTTCATCCTACTCTCTCCAGTGCAGATAAATATAGCTCTGGCCGCAGAGGTGCCAAACCCATTAAGACACAGCTTTTGGTAGGAAGTAAGAAAATATCTTCTTTTTTTCAAAGAACCATCATAAAGTCTGTGGCAAAGGGCCAAGGAGTGGTAAATCCAGATGTGTCAGCCTACGCATGCAATTATGACTTGTGTTGTTTTCTGCCACTCTCTCCCTCCCTCCTTCCAGCCTGCTACGTCGTCTGCCCCTTCTCATGATTCAGGAGGGATCAAACGTCTGGCTATGTGCTGTCAAGGTCATCTTAAATTGATGAGGATTTTGACGGGTCTGTCGTCTACAGACATGTCTCACAGGTTTCCGCTAGCCTTTCTGTGGGATATTTGCCACCAGGTTCTTCTGAAAACTGAATTGTTAGTTTAGACATCCATAAAACTGGCAATATAGCAAAACATGCACACACACACAGAGAGAGAGATATATATATATATATTGCATGTTTTTTTTACTAATTTATATATTTCATATAGTTGCATGTATTAAATATTTTTTATTTTATTTTATTTATTTTTATTTAATTTTGCTACATTAAACATATATCCCTCACATATCTTACAAATAATCTGTAATTGTAAATTCTGGAAAAAATAAAAGATTAAAAAGATTATTGGAGTGTGTTTTAAAAGAACATTTTAAAAATTGTATCTACGTGTATTTCAATGTTATTTGACATTTCTTTGTAATTGTTTGTTAAATTTATTAGCAATTTCTGAGTGAAGATTGTTTCTACAGCGCAGTAAGTCATTATATGGTGTTTTTCTTCTTTGGTCATGTCTTATCTTGTCAAAGCATGGCACCCCTGCAGAAAATGATTAGTATTGCATTTTTTAGTCACAATATGGGAAGAAAATTTCATCTTATCACATATACTCCACTAATGTTATATAACATTTTTTTGCTGAGATTTTTGCTGATGAAATGGATGGAATTCCACGGTAAACACAAAAGGAAAACCACAAAAGGAAGAGTAATCACCCGCTAAATTGCAGACACTATAAATGGAGGGTACCTCTGTCTGGATGAGATGATGGTTTGCTCTAACCGGAAGTGGATGCGTCAAGATTTTCATCACTCCAGTCAGTCTCCTAATTACAGGCTGGTTAAACGAAAATGTATCTTAATTTTATGCGTCTATAAACTCGCCATATAATTATGTCTACATGGCAGGCCTATCAACAAATGTAACACCTTTATATCAGAGCCAGAGTTGTTAATCGTTTTGGCAGTGCCACCTCTATATAGGCCTATACTGTAGCAACTGAAGAAAGATGATATAACAGGCTATTTCTTTTTATTTAAAAAAATAGAACAAATTAGCCACATTCAGAATAAGAATCTTAACATTTAGGAAACTACTATGTCATTGTACAGACCCCCAACAATATCTTCTTTGACCTTTTGTCGGCCTGTGAACCCTATGCAAGAATACCTTGGTATTAAGAGTATTATTCTTCGCAGAGTCAAGTAGGACTCCAAAACATTGGTGGCCCTCCCTCGCAACACTAAAAAACCACTTATCATTTCCTCAAAGATTATTACCTATTATATTGTCATTCTGCCCATTAACAAATCAGATTTTTAAGGGAGCACTGCAATTTTAAAGGGGCACGGAGGAAGGCAGCATGTGTGGGCCACATCAGGATGATGCATCACTGTGTCATTAAGGCTATTGCCTCTTATTATTCCCAAACTGCAGATCAAAGACCAGGCACATGTTCAAGAGTCCTTGATTAAAGACTCCAAAAGATGCTGTCCACTCACACAGACCTATACGTGCATCCATATGGAAAACCTGCACACTAACACTTGCTAACTAATAGAAAGACAATGCTGTGGCAAGACTTTGAGTAAACATCGTCCAATTACTTTTAACTGTCTTTAATAGGATGCTGTGGCTTTTTACAAACTATAAGCAGGCCGTCTTGCTCCAAAATAGAAGCTTGTGGAAATCCGTGGGATCGGCCCGCAGACAGCTCCCTGGAGCCTGTCCTGTAATCTAATGGAGAATACCACCTACTCACCCCTGCTCAGTGACGTACATCCATTCATTTATGACATAATTCGTGGTACGGACTCATGCTACACAAACACGACTTAATGTTTATTGGCATACTTTGGCTAAAAATATTTTTGCAAGACCGAGGAATAAGCGGGAGCTATGAGTCCTTTATGAGTGTTTCTCCACAAAGAGCGAGAGTGTTTAACGAAAATCAACATTTTTTGAACTGTCGTCTGAATATTTTATTTTCTTACTTTCCACAGCTAATTGGAATCAGATGGAGCTCTAAAAATATTTCAAATTATTAAACCATTTTGGGTTTGGTTTTATACTTCATACTGTCAACGGTACTGAGACTTTTTACACGGGCTGTGATAATTACAGTACCGTACATATCTCCATATACATACAAAGCTGTCCTGGTATGACTATATCAAAAAGGCAGTTTTAAAACAATTGTATTTGTTTAATTAAACATAAAAGGACTGAACTTGTATTTTCCAAAATGATACTTTTTTACTGTCTTTGTTTTTTTGGGTTTTTTTTACTGTTCATGGTTTTGTTTATGACAAATGGCACAGCTGTCATCCAGATGGGCCGTACTGCAGTCTGTATAGAAGAGGAGGGACAGCACTGTAACAGAGAAAAACCTTTAGCGAGTATACAGTACTTCACAAATCAGAATATTTTTCCTCCTGCATGAATTTTTGAACACATTGAAACAGAAAACATTAGGTCATGATTTAAAATAAGATGTTATTGAGAAAAGTCGCAGTTCAATGAGCTCACTGTTGTGCTGTATTAAATGGTCCAGAAAAAGATATTTAAGTATTCTAGTATGACAGAGATTCTCAGGCATCTCAGACACACCCTGACGGTCATGGCAAATTAAAACTGTAGGTTTTCAGAAAAAAAATCAAAAATACCCTCACAATCACACCTTTTAAATGTGGAGTGCCTGCACTTTGGAACAGTATGACATAACTGGAAGGTCATGACCCAACAATGGGCTGCAGGTCTGTTCTAACAGGGAAGCATGGGGGAAAAAATGTGAAGTGCAAATAATATAGTGTAATTAACCACGTAATTGTGAGGAGAGGAAACAAATCACTTCCCTTACCTTTTGCACTTGATGTTAAAGGCTGCACATCAAACTCTTATTATATTCTGACACAAATGCATCTGTAACTTTGTAACTTGGTAGTTAAACCAGTTGCAAACCACCAATTTTATTAAAGGAATAGTTTCGCCCAAAAATAAAAATGAGTTGTTTGTAGAGGAGTTTGTTTCTTCATTAGAACAGATTTGGAGAAATTTACAGTGGTATTACATCACTCACTCACCAATTTATCCTCTGCAGTGCATGGGTGCCGTCAGAATGAGAGTTCAAACAGCTGATAAAAACATCACAATAATCCACAAGTAATCCACACATCAATTACCGTCTTGTGAAGCAAAAAGCTGGGTGTTGTAAGAAAAAAATACATCATTGGGACGCTTTTAGCTTTAAACTTTTAAGTCCTCTGTTGTCCTCTTACTGTATATCAAAATCCACCACCAACATATTTTCTCAGAACTGTTTTGAACTGTTGCTTGTAAATGGTGCATGATCAGTGCATATTTCTCTCCTTATTCAAACAAGATGACTTTTTCACTGGAGAAAGCAGTATTATGGTATTTTAGCCAGAAGCAATGATCTGAAGTTAAAAAAATGTTTCAATGGTGAAGCTTCTTACTTTAAAAAGACATATTGATGGACTGGAGTCGTGTGGAATACTTGTATTATTGTGATGTTTTTATCAGCTGTTTGGACTCTCATTCTGACGGCACCCATTCACTGCAGAGGATCCATTGGTGAACAAGTGATGTAATGTTAAATTTCTCCAGATCTGTTCTGATGAATAAACAAACTCATCTATATCTTGGATCATGGCCTGAGGGTGAGTACATTTTCAGCAAATTTTCATTTTTGGGTGAACTATTCCTTTAATAACAATCAATTAATCAATAAATGTTTGTCACTTGTCTCACTTATTTACTGCAAAGGGAACAAGTTTCAAATCAGACCCAGTCAGAATACTGTGCCCTCTTCAAATCTATACAAAATGTGTGTAT
The DNA here is from genome assembly GCF_012432095.1 of Onychostoma macrolepis. NCBI lineage: Eukaryota > Metazoa > Chordata > Actinopteri > Cypriniformes > Cyprinidae > Onychostoma > Onychostoma macrolepis. The sequence goes on along the minus strand of NC_081160.1, from coordinate 8,043,059 downwards.
AAGCAAAATAAGGCAACTATACAAGATCACTAAATGTCAAACATTGTTTCTGTCTTTTGTGTCAATCATAATATTAGTATAAGGCCATCTTTCCCAGCATCTGCTGGTGCAGACAGAATGTTAGTAATAAGCATTTGTATATTATTTTGTCGGTGATATGCAGACTATTGCTGTTTGCCAGCTCATTGTGAAATCTGATTCATCCCAGCCAGCCACAGAGAGGTTTGTCTGGACATGAAAGCATGCACCCCACAGCCAGGTGCAGATGCAAAACATGTTGGACAAGCCTCTGACACCTTCTCCTTCAGTAGTCGCCTTGTTACAAGTGTACAGACAGACGCAGCAGCATGCACTAACTTACATTAGCCTGCTGAATTCCCAAAGTCCGCAAGAGAAGCCTGTTTTTAAGCGGTTTAACAAGGTCTGAAAATGAGAAGAAACATTTCTGAGGGCAAACTCTTCAATACTGGCGGTAAAGCTTCTCCTCTCCCTGCTTAAATAGTGGACTATAAAAAGAGGTGTGCGTCTATTGGGAGACAATGCAAATTTAAATCTGAATTTGATTCTTGTGCTGTTGTCGTGACTTTTATGAGTTGGTTTGTCTTTTCCAGGGGGATACCACTGAGCAACAATAAAATAAAAAGTGTTGAGCCAATTTTTAAACTTGCACTAGGGTTACATAACAGGCGCAAGCCAGTAACTCAGTTCCTGACCACAGACTCTTATTCTGACGGCACCCATTCACTGCAGAGGATCCATTGGTAAATGATGTAATGTTAATTTCTTCAAATCTGTTCCAATGAAGGAACAATATGATCAGAATTGTGTTCAATCAATAATACAAAAAAGTGCTACAAACTCTATCTGTGACAAAGTGATACAACACCAGGTGATGTTGAAATGGTATGTCAAAACAGTTTTCCGTCTAAATATTTGGTAAGACAATTGCACACATTGCTCCCTCAAAAACAATCAAGAAGATTCCAGAGGTTATACCTCAATGTACTGAGCAATTGAAACTGTCCATCATCCAAAAGCATTCAAACAAAATACATTTAATGATACCCTTTGTGCATTTTGCATTAATTAGCTAAAACACATTGACTTAAACATAAAATTGCATCTTATTGTATTAGTAAAACCTAAAATTACAGTAATCACAATTATTTGTCACCAATGATTTAACTGTGGCAGCATAAGAGGGCTGTGCAAAATGTGGACGTTCAACCACTAAATGCATTATAAGCTACTAATTAAATTACTTACTATACTCTTGATGTGCTACTATGTCCAACATTTTGAAAATTAATACATCACACGGCCCTCAACATGCATTAAAGCAAGAGTTGTCATGTCTCCCTCATCAGTACAAACAAATAAACTAAATTTTGCATGGAGCTCTTAGACATTGCTCCACCACAGCTATGTCTAAGGCTGTCTGACCAAAGGCTTGGAACAGACATGAACACATTTCTTTCCACACTTGTGGACATATTACATGCCTACAGAACTCACTTAAAGCTTTCATATACTATTTGTCTGTAATAACATAAGATCATTATATATATCATTAGCTAAAGGTGTCAAATACCAGTAACATAACATATATAGTTGTGGTGCTTAAATTATATGTTAGGTTCAACCACAAACATCTGCTAGTGCATTATTTTAATATACTACACCGCAGAATGATGGATATCTCATTTTACATATCTTGATTAAATAAAGATTCATTTGAAATATAGCAAGTGTTAACACTGAACTACTTTTTTTGTTTCCTGAGGCAAACACACTATTCCCTTTTCTCAGTTGTTTGACCTCACATTTTTTTACACTACATAATACCCCATTGTTTAAAGCTGAAATTGTCTTGTCATGTTGACCTAGCATCAGATTCCCATAACTAACTCACAATGTTAACTGTACAGGGCGACTTCTACCTACAGTTCAATGTTTACCTAATGCCAGTCGCAGTTCCATAGCAGTCAGCACCTTCTTTCTTCAGATGGCCAGGCTCCATTTTTATCACTGCAGTGAAATATATGCAGTATGTCTTAATCTAAGACATAGCTACAGAAGCCATGGAATTTACCGGTCGACTTGGATGAAAAATCACATTCTACACTTTACCAAAGGCATGTAAACTCAACGCCTACAGTTTACACACCATGAAAATAACTTTGAATATTCATTTACTGGTTTACTAGACCGTTCCACTAATTACAAAGGGTGAAATAAAGCCTACCAGAAGGGCCAGGAGTTTAACCTGAATGCAAGGGCAATTGTTTATGTCTACGCCACAGAATTGCATTGAGAACAACTGTGCAAGTATAAGAATAACATTTAGCTATGGGAAGCTTTTACACTGACTACCCAATCAGGTGGAAAAATGTCTGGTGCTGGAAGTTCATGATGCAAATCACTGATACTTTAGCTGTTCTACTGACAAATGCATTCTGTACTACTGCTTCCAATCCATACATTTAGTAACCAAACTAAAAGACTTATTGGACTCATTTGTGTGACAGTGCCGCCTATGGGGCGTTAAGAGAAATTCTGAAGAGTTTATAAAGCACAATATGTAATATTTTTTATACCCTGCTTTACAGTTTTCTTAGTTTGCTATCGTTGTCTTCAAAAAAAAAGTTCTCTGTCACATAAAGCCCACCGACATCACGCAAACACACGACGTCTGCACGTGCACGAACGTAGCTGCGCGATGACGTCACTTACATGCGCCACAACCTTCAACTTTAATATATTTTTTCTCTTTACAGTTACATATATAATTGTATAATTTCTAGACATGCAGAGAGCCGCGAAGTGTGCTTTGAGACTGGACCTTAGTCGTGCTTTCTGTCCGTCAAGCGTGAGGAACTGTCGTGCAGTAAACAGAGGTACGTGTGAGCTCATGACAGCTGCTTCACACTGATCTTAAGAAAACAATTCTTCCAGCTTCAGCTGTAATACTGCTTAAATGATGGCCTTAACATAGGAATAATAATAGTAAAAAAAAAAAATCATAACTTTGATGATTTGTAAAGGTTAGATTGTTTTATATGACCTAATGTACTGAATCACTTTGCTAACTGGGTACAAAATAATGCTTTTTTCCCTTTCAACAAATGGTTAGTGTGGAATTGCTTGCATAACATTAAGAAAATTTTGATTGTTGAACTAAAATGTAAAATTTCCATAAATTTGAGTTTTTATTTATCTAGGTTTCTGTTTATTTTCTATGTTTGCTTTTTTTCAACCATGTGAAAATTGTGTACATATCTAGTTTAAAACTAGTATAAAACCCTGTTACCCTTTTTAAACTGAATAATGCAGTAAATATTACATTTTATATGTAATTGTTTTACCTCCATAATTTAGATTAAGTCCAAATTATGTTGTTTTTTGAGTTGTGCTGAAAAAATTGTGCTGTTTCACTGTAAAGTGATTACTATTATTTTAAGATGTGGAAATAATAATAATAATAATCAATGACAAGGTGTGTTAAATCTTTTGTGTATTTAAAGGCAAAGTGAATGTGTTCTTTTTCTTACCGAGTTATTTTGTTTGTATGTGTGCAGTAAATGGCTCCGTGTCATGCAGAAGATACAGCGTCCTTCCTCCATCACGTGATGAAGAGGAGAAAGCCATGCTGGACAGTATGTTGAGGGTTGATCATGCAGGAGAGTATGGAGCCAATTGCATCTACGCTGGGCAGATGGCAGTTCTTGGAAGAACTCAGACAGGGCCTCTAATCCAGGTACTGAACATTAGTCTTTAAATGCACATACGCAGTTTAATGCAGTAATTGATTGAAATGTACTTTTCACATCTGCAGCATATGTGGGACCAAGAGAAAATACATTTGGAAAGGTTTAATGAGATCCTTGGTGAGCATCGGGTTCGACCAACATTATTGTTGCCATTATGGAATATTGCTGGGTTTGCATTAGGTATGTTTATAACAATGCGCGCTTATTTACTTGCGTTTGCACTATACTTTGTGATAATTTGCTTCCACCTCTGTGGTTTCAGGGGCCTGTACTGCTCTTCTGGGTAAGGAAGGGGCTATGGCCTGCACTGTTGCAGTGGAGGAGAGCATCTCAGAGCACTACAACAGCCAAATCCGAACACTAATGGAGGCTGACCCAGAGAGATACACAGAGTTACTACAGGTAATGTGTGTATTTATACCAGTGCTGTGCATGCACACTTATAGCACAGCATTTAAAATCACCACTTCATTCAAACCATTTTTTTAGCTAAATGCAAAAAGGTAGATATCTAAAATGCACACTAAGACATAAACTTAATGTTTTTAATTTAATCAGCTTATTAAAGAATTTCGTGATGATGAAATAGAACATCACGACACAGGATTGGAGCACGATGCTGAGTCGGTGAGTTTGATATGTTGGTTTGCTTGTTTGGTTCATATGAAATGTATGTTTTCATTTTTTTTGTTGTTGTTGTTGTTGTGTTTTAAGTTATTTTATTTATTTTTTTTTACTTTGTTTTTCCACTATAGGTACCAGGATATTTGCTTTTGAAAACAGCAATACAGGTTGGCTGTAAAGCTGCTATCTATATTTCTCAGCGTATTTAGAGTCATTTTAACAATGCATAAAATATTGTTTAGTTTATGTCAATCATGTACAGTAAGTAGTTGATTTATGGAGAGCACATTTTGAAAGAGGTTATGGTCAGTTTATGTGATTCTAAAAGTAAACTTCTGGCATCTTTAACATTTGAAACTATTTTGTAATTAAAAAAAATTGTCTCACAAAACTGTTTATTTGCTCCCAATAAATGTGTTCACAAAATCGTTGTTTTGTTTTATTTTGAGCTGAGAGGACACCCTTAACAGGCAGGCTATAAAAGAAACCATAGTGGCTTAAAATAAACCATGACATATTATCAAAGACAAAAGTGTATATATTGATAATAAATTCCAAGTAAAGTGACTACTATCATGCATGTTGTCTGTATGGCGCCACTTGGTGGACATAATATGCTAGATGACTTAAAGTGATACTCTGCCCAACAAATATGAAAATTCTGCCCTCTTATCATTCTATATGCATTTCTTTATTCTGTGAAATATATATACTAAGATATTTTGAAAAATGTTGGTAACTAAACTGTTTTGGTTCCCATTGACTTCAATTGTATGGACAAAAACACAATGGAAGCCAATGGGAACCAAAAGTGCAGTTCAAAATTGCAAAAATAAATCGCTTTAATGCAAGAGGTGTAATGGACAGCTCTATGAAAATCTCTGAAGGCCAGACCTCCAGAAAACATTTGTCAGAATTGATAAGAAATAGGAGATTAGATAAGAAGTGGAAGAAGTTCACATTTATTTACAACAAGTACTTAATTTTGCAGTTAATATAATTCCTAAAAATAACATCCATGACCTTGTCATTGCTACTACTAAGTTCCACCACTTGATGTATAGAGATATGAAGACAGGCATGAATGTAAGATCTGACACTTATAAGCAGAGATTCAGTGATCTGAGCAGTTTGTCTTTTCCATGAACCAGTTTTCCATCGCACAATGGATCAGATGTTTCAGTGTTCAGATGACTTCACCTTCCATCCATACAGCACCCTGAGACAAACTACCGCCGCACTCTAGTTCACATATATAAACATTGACGTGTGTGTTCATAAATCATAAATCATGTCCCCCAGTTTAGATCCTGTTGCAAAACACTCATAAATTTCAAAAGGTTTGAGAAGAGGTTAAACAACAGTGCTTTGATTTTGTTTAGAATATGCATGGTGTAAATGACAGCTGTCAAACCTTTCTGAGATGCCACATTGCTGCATTAGATGTGTTCATTTCTCCAAAGCACACAACTATAGGTCAGATTTCAGTGTTTCAATTCAGTTTATTTAAATTAACAGTATAAGCCAAGAGATTAATTAATATATTTAATTTATGGAACATTAATGGCATAAATGCATGCCATACATACATAATGCCTGAAATAAATAATCTATTATTAATATATATTTTTTTATTAGATATCTTTTTTTTTTTACTTGGCAGTTTTTAATGGTTTTGTATTTGCCTTTCATCTCATTATGGATAATAAAATATAAACAATATTTTTTGCTCATTACTGTTTTTCCCTCTTTTTTTGACATATATTGTTAAGACATAAATGAATATTATTTATTTATGCCCACCTATTCTCTGAATGACAGCAGAATTTGCACATCTTAAAGTCCACCTGAGTCAGGGGTTTATTTCTGTTTTAGATTAATAGTGCTGACAGCTTCATTGCATGATGTAAGATGTTTTTAAAAAGCAACAAGTATTGAACTGCATATTTGGCATCCAGATTGTGTGACAAAATTACCATAACATAAAAGCATGAGTGATGAGTCCGGTCAAGCTGCAGGTGTTAATACCAGTAAACCGTAAAACCGACAACTATATTATCTCACTGTTTAAGAGAACAGAAAGAAAATTCCAAAACTTTGAGTCAATGCACAGATGTGTTCACAAAAAAAAAAAAAAAACATCATAAAATAGGAAGGATGAGAAATAAACAATATTATTCCACCTTATACATTTCTTTTTTTTTATTCCCAACTCCTGTCTTCCAAATCTACCCATTTGTCATAGACCATAAATGTATTTTTATGTGCCTGAACTCAACTTTTTGAGCAGATCTTTTTTGAAGCACAGAATAATTAGCATACAAAGCAGCTAATTTGCAGTAATTAACTTTTTCAGTGGCCATGGTTCAAACTTACTTGGGAACTATCAACCTTTATTTCAGCACCCCAAATACTTAACCATAAAGCTTCCTACAATTATGTCCCACAGTGCCAGAGCCAGCAGTAAGCACAGAAACAGATTCTGTCTTTACCATTTCATTCTGCCATCATAAATATAACATCACTCTATCATTTATGTTTGACTCTATTAATCTCACTCACTTTACAGGCCGTTAGTGTGTTGAGTTTTTATTAATGCATGATCACTTCATCCAACATGGCAGATGGCTACATAATAGTAACTTTTTGTTTGTTCTGATCTTCTTCTTCTCTGCCCTAAAAGTGTATGAGAGTCAAAGACTGTAAATCGCATAGACCCCAAATTGACATGATCTGTTTGACACTAAGTGTTGCTATAATAAGGGCATTTATGTTTTATATCATACTTTGGAACCGTCATTTCCATGTACACATTTTTTCCTGCCATCTTGCACTTATATATAAAATCTGAATTTGAGGAACCTTAATACAACTAGATAAGAGGACATTCTGAAGCCGCATGACAAGCCATGTCAAATTCTACCCATAGGGTGTGCTACAACTGAAAAACCCTCAGAACTCTGCAACCATTTTGTTCCATAAAGTTGAAAACTGGTATACTTTGGAGCAAATGCTAACATTTTCTTTAAATATCACTCGGATCAACCAAAAACCATGTCTGCCAGCAGCCAAACAAATTTCAGCAGCTAATAGTGTGAAAATAAGGGCCAGCCTTTTGTGGGAATTAAAAATTTCAAGAATAGCTTTTGAGCAAATATGCATTAGATCACTGGCTGTCATTCATAAAGTCAAACTGATGTTTATGCATAAGTAATGTGTTTGTTTTGGATCCAGTTTGTCTAACTGCATGTGCCTGGAAAAGAGCTTTGCCTAAAATCACCTCTCAGATGAATCCACTTTTATATTGAGGAAATCAACATCAAGAACAGACTTAAAAAATTTAAAACATTATGGCTTCTGTATCTGTGAAAAATTGTTGCTGTAAATTCTGAGCACAATGGTAATATAAATCCACACAAATCATAAAAACTTTCGGATGCAGTTCATTTCGTTTCTTGGCAACACCAGAGGCTTCCAATGAATCACTGACTATAATGTTAAACACCATCTCTAGCTCACATCTCTCTTGTCAGTTTTTTTTTTGTTGTTGTTGTTTTAATATGAAAGTTTACCTGCTCATTTTTGTACAGTAAACCATAGTCATCTGTTATGTCTACCACCTTAAACTGTTTCTGGTTCATCACATTAACAAAATTCACAAATTCTGCTATTATTTACTCACCTAAACATTCCAAACCTGTATGATTTTCTTTCGTTTGCAGAGCACAAAAGCAGATATAAAAGCAGATATTTTTTATTCCATTCTTATCATTCTTAGTGGTTTTTCTTAGATTTTACTAGTGCAAAATAGTAAATACTGATTTTTATAGGCCAAAATTACTAAAAAATAAATAAATAAATACCACCATGAACTTAGCCTCTATGTTAAGACTAAATCTTATTTTTTGGATTCAAATTAGACCAATCTATGATTTTATAAAACCATCTTTAATAAAAAAAATAAATTTAAAAAAAGTTATGACCAAGCTTAAAGAAAAAAATTAGATGACTAACTTGAAAGACTAGTCTTAGCATTTTATGCAACTGGCCAAAGTATAAGCTCACTGTTATTGTTGTAATCACAAATATTATAATTTTCTGTATATTTGTATTTTTAGTATATTAAATAGAAATCTCCATGTCTAATCTGATGACTGTGACATATAGCTTGGCCACCAACCATTAGTATGAGTGCATGATTAGGGGTGTAACATTGGCGTTTAAAACAGGTGAGCATATGTATGAATGTATAGATGTTTGTCTCTGTAAGTCATGACATTGTTTGGGGAGCCTACAGTTGTGTTGGCACCTCCAACGGCTGTGTTTCTGATCAGATGGGGCAGCTTATGTGAGGTCCCAGAGGGTGGCGTGACCCCATGGAACATTAATCAATGGCTTTGACAGGAGTGTGGCTTCACCAGCATGACTTCAAGGCCATGCTGCTGCTCAGACTGTCATGAGTTTGCGTCGGCTCTTCAAGCTATTTGCCCAAGCATTTGATGAGGCCCCACACGACCCAACTAGTGGTCACTAACAAACTCTTACAGATGGATCCCAATAGTGCTCAGAATTTAGATACGTTTAGTTATGAAAATGTACAATCTGGGCTGGTAATCCCACAGGGGGCAATCTATGATGACCACTGTGCATTTGAACAATACACTTCAACCTAGGATACGCAAGGCAACTGCCCCTGTAAAAAGTATACAGTAAATACGTTTGGATAAGAGCTTTTTTTTTTCTTCTGACTTAAAGAGTTAGTTCACCCAAAAATGAAAATTCTGTCATTAATTACGCACCTTCATGTCGTTCCAAATGTGTAAAACACAAATTAATTTTTTGATAAAATCTGAGAGCTCTCTGACCCTCCATAGACAGCAATGCAACTGCAATGTTCCCAGGTCCAGAAACGTAGCAAGGACATCGGTAAAATAGTCCATGAGACGGGTTCAACCGTAATTTTACGAAGCTACGAGAATACTTTTTGTGCGCAAAGAAAACAATAATAACATAAGTTATTCAGCAATTCTTCTCCCCGAGTTACCGTCTTCTGCCACTTTAGAGAGTACCCCAGAACATAATCAGCATTGTTTACATTCAGCATGCGTGCGCTTTCTACTCAACGTAAACAACGTTGATTACGTTCTGCGGTACTCTCCAAAGTGGCAGAAGACTGTGTTGTGTTCCGAAGATGAACGAAGGTCTTACTCTTACGGATTTGGAACGACATGAGGGTGAGTAATTACTGACAAAATTTTCATTTTTGGGTGAACTATCCCCTCCACTGTTTGGACTGTATCTTTGTTTGCACATTTCAGACATTGAGTGTGTAGGATAAGACAATGTGCATTTACTTTTCAATTTTAACATATTCAGAATATTTTAAATTTAATGATTAAGCAAATTACTTTGGATATCATTATTATTAAAATATAAAATACTCAATACTCATTTTATTTGACAACTTAGTTAAGTAATTGAATAAAAGATGACAGGAAAGGCAGAATCCCATTAATAGATTGATCAGAAATCAATATATATACACTGAAAAAAGTGATAAGTTTACTTAACTTAAAAAATTGAGGAAACCCGTTGAACTTGAATTGTCAAGTTCACTTAACTTTTTTTTTATTATTATTATTTACTTAATAATTTTAAGGCAACGGGTTTACTCAATTTTTTTAAGTTAAGTCAATTTATCACTTTTTACAGTGTATTTATTTAATTGCAAATATTATTAGCCAATTAATAATTCATTCTTAATTGAAGATGTGTCATAATAACAACACTATGAATTCAAAAGATTGTTTTCACTCAGTTAGCTTAAAATAGATCGCTATTTTTCAGAGACACAAAATTAATGCTGTGGTACACAGGAAAGGCGTTTCTATGGTATTTGCAAACAGTGATTTTATTAACATTTGTTAACCTAACCACCTTACTTAATGCTGTCCTCATTGCTTAACTGGCCAGCAACACAAGAAAATTGGGTAACACTTCATTTGCACCCTGCTATTATAATAACAATAAATTATGCATAATTACATGCAAGTAACCCTAAGCCAAACACCAATCCTAACCCTAACCATATAGGAAGTAAATGTAGTTAATTAATATTACTAAGTACTTAAAAGCATAATTACACTGTAACAATGACACAAAATAAAGTGTAACCAAAAATTGTTGTCACGGTTGTTCATCAAAGAACAATGCAACATGGCAGGTGCAGAATGTTCAGGAATGTATTTCTACACACCTGCAATGTACTTCAGAAGTCAAGAATTTGTTTTCTCGTCATATTCAGTACATACCATAAAGGTACAGGAATTAGTATGCAGCCATTGACTCTAATACACCTCATTTGGGTGTGAAGTCTTGAGTTAAAGCTTGTGCATGATGAAAGTGACTTTTGACTTTTCACACTCTTGCCATGGAACCTCAAGATTCAAATCATGCCACTTGTTTTCTATGTCTATTACATCATGGAGCGTGCCAAGACCATCAATCCCGTTGACTGCTTACAGAAGGTTAACATGTCATCTAGCATAATGCTTGCTTCAGCACTCGTCCCTGCAGTGGGCGTCTCACACTTTGCACCAATCCAGCAAAGCCTGAGATGTCAGTGCTGATGACAAACAGCCATAACCACACAACCGTTTTCAGCAAAGATAATCACACGTCTTAGGGCATACACTGTGAGTGTGCAAGTCACCTGCACCTTTGCATATATATTTCTCTCTCATAAAGTGCACTTGAGCACTGCTGAGTCAAAACAATCTAAGCTTTTCTAATGATCTCATTCCTCCCATGGTTCAATTCAAGCTCCAGCTCCAGATGAACTTGGATCTACATGCATTGAACAACTGCCTGGTGTGTAAATTGTGGATGTTTAAGTCGCAAGCATTCAGCTTCGATGTTTAGATGATATGATCCCTTAAGATCACGACCTTTACACATTACTGTGCTCTGAAAATCACATCTATACAGTTCTCGGTGGTGCGGCATGCTTTGATGCCTGTCAGCTGAGAAATGCACTCGCCTGCCTTCAAATGCAGTGATGACACACACAGACACAGACAAAGTGCTCGGACCACTCGAGCGCTCAATGTCAGGAACTGACCTTGGCTGTACATTTGAAAAACACATTCCAAACAAAACCGAGTCCTAGTTCTCCGCTGGCCACCCGATTATCCAATGATATGGGATTGGTTTCCTTTTTAACAAAAATGAAACATTATACGGGCATCTGCTCTTCTTGGTGTCATTTCTGGTCAGAGCAGCGGAGTTGCTTCAGGTTCAGACCCACAGACAAAGTCTGAATATCTGCAGCATCTTGCCAGCTTCTATTGAAAGAATCTATTGAAGCAGATATCAAAGACAAAAAAGACAAGCAATGCCATCTAAAAGCTTTTTTCAAAACATTCTGGCTTGTATTGGAAAATAAGCTGAAGGATTTACACCTTTTTTTCTCTGTTTTTCTGCATTTTGAGGTCTGCTTCGCAGATTGTTGCAATGAATTCTGGGAAGACAGGGGCAGCGTGCGTGCTTCTAAATACAGAAAGAATGAAGAATGTTTTAAGCTCAGTAGATCAAATTCAGAAATGTCATTTGATTAGCTGTTTAGACATTTTTTGTCTAAATATTTTCACTCATCTGGCAACACTTTAAAGACTTCGGCTCTTACAACACAATGAACGGTAAAAACATCTTGATTCTGAAACTTGTGCCTACGTGAAGTCAAGGTTAAGCAAGCGTTATATTATATTATATTATATATTAAGCAGTCCAAATGTAGAGAAGAAAGTAGGATAATTATGTTGAGTTGTGCTGAATCTGATTCACCCTTCTCAAAAATTACCAAAAATCTACCAGATATAAGATTATAAAATAACACACCAATAATATAATTGTGAAAAAAACTGTCCTTGTCCTGTAAGAAATTCTTATGAAGAAACAGGTAATGTGTTTGGTAATGAGCGCAGATTGGTCAATATTCTGAGTGTGACTGAGGCTTTTTTATTATTGTTTTATGGAATTTTTTGGAGAATCTTGCATGATAAGTGGAGTATCTCAGTGCATCTCACCACTAACCTTTTACTTGAGGCTCATTAATGCCTGCTGACATGGAAGGATGGTGTACACTTCAGTGGTGAGACTTAAAGAGGGCCAGACTTGTGATCAATTCGTAAATTATTTCTGAATTAATAGGCCTAATTATTTTGTAGCAATATTGTAGATGCAAAATGTTGGCATTTGGTTCCTTACTGGTTATCTGATTTTCACTGCTTTGAAAATAGTAGCATTTTTCTGCATTTGTAGCGTGCTTCTTGTAATTTTACTGAATGAATTCATATATTTTTAATCTTTATTCTTGTTGAGTACTGGTTATGTGCAGCAATTTCTGGATACATTTCTCTCATATTACCACTTGATTACAACAATATTTGCAGAAAGTTCTCATGTTTAAAAAAGTGGCCCTGGACAGTGCTTGTACTTAGATTGAACCATAATGCTTCAGTTGGTGAGACTCAAAGACAGGTCTCCTATACCAAAGGTTAGACGCGAAGGCATGTCTCTTATGCCAAAGATGTAGCAAACTTTCCATAACATCATTCATTTACATATGCATTTCACTGTGAGTGGATAATGACAGCATCAGCCTATCAGCTGTTGCTTTATGTAAGGCAACCCTGTGAGATCAATCAGTAGATACTCAATTCGCTCGCTTCCATTTCTTTAATTTGAGAAGACTACATTTTCAGAAGGATTATTTTCATAGGATTATTATTCAAGTGAGTGAAGAGTTTCTCCCTATTAGAGTGAACAGGGAGAGGTCTGCTCCAATGACCTAGAGCCACATGCCATGTAGCTGCAGGGTTATGCAGGTATTTCAACCATGTAGGTGTTTAAATCAAAGTCGAGCCTGGTCTAGGGGAGGGCGGGAGGGCTTGTTGTGAGACTAAGTTAGGTGGGGAGGGGATGTCTTTGAAATATGGTTGGTAGAGCGCATGTTATCTTTTCTCCTCGCCATTAGACGTCCAGGTTTGGTGTGTCATTGGTTGCAGCCCAGAGCTGGCACCAGCTCAAAGGGGATGTTGAGAAATGCAATCCATATGGTGGCACTATAAAATCTAGCACGGACCGTAAACCAAAGACCAAGATCTGTTCAGGACGCCGGCATAGCATCAATTCGAAAACCACCTTTCCTGCAGCGCCTGAGGATTTTTGCTCTCCAAGACGCCCAGGGGACCAGGACCAGTTGCTCTAAGGGGTGAGTGTTTGATCGCATAAAGTTGATCACTTCTAATTTCATTGGCATGACAGATTGAGTCATTAAATGAATTCAAAGCAGTGTCTTTTCAAAACATGGGCCTTTCATGATAAAAATGAAGGTGTTGCTTTAAATCGTTTTTGGAGTTTCATCGCAGACTGTTCCATTTGGCCTTTTTTAGGGAGGTCCTGTCGGATTTGATATGAATATTCTGTGTCATGTTATGTTCCTGCTTCTGCTGGGAGTCATTTCTTGTCAGAACAACAATCGCAATGCCAAGTCGGGTGGAAAACCTGCAAAGAAGCCAAACAGCCAGGCTAAAGAGACAACCCAGCATGGCCCTGAAGATGACCCAAACCCTGCGCTAGCAGGTGCTGGCGATTCCAGTAAAGAAACTAACCCTGGAGGTCGTGGCACCGCCCAACAAAGTGCATCTGTCAACAAGCCTGTTGATGAAATGAAGCTGCACTTTCTTAAGAACACATTAGTGACATGCAATGATGGCACTGCCGCTGGGTAAGACACAGCACTGACATCCTCACTGCTGGCCAGAGGTGCTTAAACTTAGCAATTTTGGCAACACTTGGTAATTTGTAGAGCACCAAGGTCATGGGTTTGATTCCCAGAAGATACATTAGCTGGTAAAATTTCACTTTGGATAATAGCATCTGCCAAATGCATAAATGCACAAAACTGTATTAGTGTGATGTACTTTGACAGATTTGTAAATGCCCTCGTATGGCTATGTTCCCTAGACCATCTATATTTATTTGTGGCCCCCAGGTTTTACCTAAAGGAGTTCAAAGGAAGTAAGAGATGGCTGATATTTTTGGAAGGTGAGTATTTAAAACGAAGTTAATTTTGTCGAGAGGTCAGCAGGCTTAAATGCAGTGCTCAGCATTATTTTGACGGCTGGTCATCTTCTTAGACATGTAATTTTTCTTGCTTTTTTGGAGCATGTCACATCACGTTGGTTCAACAGTATGTCGAGAAGATATAGTGTCACTGGTCAAGAAAAGCAACATGCGATATTGAATTAGACATGGCAAAATTAAACAATGCAAGAGGGAGAACAAGGTGTGAACACATAAATCATGCAATGTCTCTCTCTTTACTTGGAAAGTCTTGCCAAGAGGAAGCAACTTTAAATGGAGGGGGAAAGACTAGCAAACTTACTTTACATGCAATAGTAATAATACTTAGCTGTAACTCCTGTCATAATAACAAGCTGACACAGATTCATTGTACACTGTGCTGTTTTGTGACTTACAGTAACTAATTCAAACAAATTTGAAAATAATATAGTAACAAGATGTATCCTCTCTACTGCAAGTTGTTGTTTGAACAAGGTAAGCACAATAAATTTGTGCCAATACAGTCCAAGCTGTGTAAGCTCTTGAAATCTGCTCAAAAGAAGGATAATGTGAGATTAATTCCAATTATTCTCTTTTAGGTGGCTGGTGCTGCTACAACAAAGAGACCTGCGATTCCAGATACAAATCTATCCCCCGCCTTATGAGCTCAGCTGACTGGCCACAGACACGCAAAGGTAGGCTGATATTAACCAGACTCACAGCAACACATCTTGCTTTCTTCAAGCTAGTCTTGCAAGCCATACTTCTGTGAATCTTGCTGAAAACAACCTGATTATTTGCAGGAAGTGGTTTACTGTCAACACAAGTTGATGAAAATCCTCACTGGTATAATGCCAATATTGTGTAAGTATCTAAAAAATTCAAGAGTGATATTCATAAAAGCTTTATAAATAACATCTGACTTACGTATTTTATCTGATGTGAATAGGTTTGTTCCCTATTGTTCGAGTGATGTGTGGAGTGGTAACAAAGCAGCATCAAAGTCCAAACAGGCAAAAGAAACAGGTACATTTTTCAGAGATCATTTTTGTCAGACTATTAACATTTTTTGTTTCCAAAATTAATTATTTATTCCACCACAGAATATGCTTTCATGGGATCTCAAATCATTCGGGAAGTGATCAAAGATCTTGCCCCTAAAGGACTGAAACAAGCCAAAGTTGTAATGTTGGCAGGAACAAGGTGAGAAATTGTTT
Source organism: Onychostoma macrolepis (assembly GCF_012432095.1). Lineage (NCBI taxonomy): Eukaryota > Metazoa > Chordata > Actinopteri > Cypriniformes > Cyprinidae > Onychostoma > Onychostoma macrolepis. Next base: position 8,027,323 of record NC_081160.1, on the reverse strand, counting down.
TAGTACTTATGACATTGGTTTGTATCTACTTTTTACATGTTTCTCAAATGATGGGATGCATTTATCGTAAAAGAGAGATTACGTAACCATCCTTAGGTACAATGAATTTTCCTCAATGACTGGCCTGAAAGATTTTTTTCTGCTATTTGTTTCCACAATCCAAGAACCATATATTATAAATCCCATAATTAGATTTGAATTCACTCATAAACAAAGACAACATTAGACACCCATTACACCTGTTGCTGCATATTGAAATCTAATAACAAGATGCTATGAAAAATTGAAACAGAGCCATCTGGGGTACCATGAAATCCTATTCCCGTCCATGGACCACCCCTTGAGTTTTACCACAACACTGACCAAAGCACTATTTTCAGCACATCCTGTTGTCTACCATAAAAATGTTTACTGCAGCATGTGATGCTATAGACAATGACATAATATCTATATATGGGCCTGACAACGAGGCAAAACAAGTTCTGATGATTCCTCCAATGTTAGCAGCATGTTTTGTTGGTTATCCCAAAGCATTTGTTGAAGCCATTTAATATTCAGAACAATATTTGTTGTTCACTGGTTTGACAAACTAGATTTGGAGGGTTGAGATAATATTTTGGGTAATATTATTTATTCTCTCCTGCAGTGCCGGGGGAACAGGCGTGCTGCTGAATATTGATAAGGTGTCCAGTCTTCTGGAGCAGTTGGGGGCTGATACTCAGGTTCGCGGCCTTGTCGACTCAGGCTGGTTTCTGGAGAGTAAACAGCAAAAAGCTCCTGATTGTCCAGACAGTGCCTCCTGCACCCCTGTGGATGCCATCAAAAAAGGACTTCGGTAAAGTATACATGCTAATCTCAGTTTACCAGAATGATGAATATTTTTTGGTAACACTTTAATTTACAGTTTCAATATTACACAAATCTTTTTTAAATTGATTAATTACATAACAATAACCATAATATCCCTTGTGAAAAAAGATGTATATTTCAGCATACTTTTAAGTATTTTTAAGTATTGGCCCTATATTTCATTAAGAATATTTCATCTGCAAGTACAGATTCTGCACTACAAGTGCATATTCAATACAATAAAGATCACAAGGGATAAAAAATAAAAAAATAAAAAAATAAAGTTTGGTAACACTATTTTAAGGTGTCATAATACAGAGTAATTACCTAATTAAGTACTTAGTAGTAGCCATTGTACTTACATGAAATAAAACACAGCTTAAATACATGTAATACCTTTCTAATTACATTACAATTACATAATATTACACAAACATAAGCTACTTAAAATAAAGCGTATCAAGATTGTACTGAAGTGTACTTCATGTGTATCTATACTGTATACCTTATCCAGCTGCACCTTAGTTTGATTTAACCCACCAGTACACAGCTTAAATACATGTAATACCTTTCTAATTACATTACAATTACAGAATATTACACAGGCATAAGCTACTTAAAATAAAGTGTATAAAGATTGTACTTAAGTGTACAAGTAGCTGTGTAACAGACTCGGTCTGATACATATGTGTAACAGTAGCTGCCTATTACATCTGCATAATTACAAACTGTAAGTACAGGCTGTTCCATAACTTACACGGTAAGTACATTTTATTTCATGTAAGTACAACGGCTACTACTAAGTACTTAATTAGGTAATTACTCTGTATTATGACACCTTAAAATAAAGTGTTACCAAAAGTTTCAAAACATTATGTGTTTTGTTTCTAAAGCCAGCTTCAATGTTTGGTATTTGACTTAATCTTCAGTGTATTACTCATCCTACATATTTTTCCTGCAGACATAAATGAATTCTCTAAATGTGCTGCTTGATGATTATAATTTTTTGGTGATATTATGTCTCTTTTAGGTTGTGGAGTGGTGTTGTTCCAGAAAAGTGCAAGCAGCAGTATAAAAGAGGCGAGGAATGGCAATGCTTTTTTGGACACAAACTGTATTCATACATAACCGGTGAGGGTGTGCCATCTGTTCGATATGAATAAAATCATTTTTACAGAAGTGGTTAATGTTAATCGAACTAGCTTCCTCTAAAATAACAGAGGATATGTCCTTTTCTAGCTCCATTGTTTGTAGTGCAGTGGTTGTTTGATGAGGAACAGTTACGAGTGGAGAACATTTACATGGGCGGGCAATCGCTCTCAGAGCAGCAATGGACCTACATGCAGAACCTGGGAAAAGAGTTTAAAAACTCTCTCAAAGATGTTACGTGAGTATATTACTGTATATCACTTAAACTACCTAAATATGTCTCCAAAACAGCTAAATAGTTACTAATAGTTGAACAATCACGCCAAGATAATGTCATCAACAGTATTTTTATATATAAATTAATATAATATATATGTCCTGCTGTATGTTGTTTTAGGGCCGTGTTCGCCCCCTCCTGTCTTTCCCACACTTTGATTACCAAAAGGTAAGGACACGCAGGCACCCTGAGACACACTCCTCATGGGTGAGCTCATACGCCTGCATTTGAGCACTCGTCCATCATGATGCATTCTAAGTGTCACCAAAATGCCACCTCATGGTTTCACGCTTAATTAATGGCCCACTGTATGAGCTCAGCTGAGAGAGCAGTGGGACAGATGATTTGTGAGGTGAAACACAACCATGGCGAAACACATGATGAGGTCAAACTTACAGCAGAGCTGTAGCTGCTTATAAAGAGACTGATTAGACTACTGCTGATTATATAGCCATTTAGTTAACACTTGTTCCTAAAGAAACCTAAAGTGCGCTAAACTTGATAAATGATATAACTTTATTAAAATGCTTATATACAGTATATGCATTTTTAACCAAAAACATACAATTCTTGAAACCTCTGGAGTTAATCCACACTCTCAGTTCCTGTTAATAATTAATCACACCACAATCTCAATTAAAAAACTAAATTTACTTACTGAGAAGAACCGTATGGAGTGGAATTTTAGTTGCAGAATTATGTTTTGTAATTGTACTTAATTTCTTACATTTCTTTAAATGAGAACATTTAATAATATGGGGATGCTGAAAATCTTTTTATCTCTTATGTTTACCAAAGCTGCATTATTTATTTCTTTAACTGGAACCCTACACCACATTTTTTGCATTCTTTCGGCACTTATGCACTTCACCACTTTTTTAAAGTGATTGAGACTTCCTGACAGAACCCACTTCTGAAGCAAACAGGACAATTAAGGAACATCCATTCAGAAAGTAAAGGTCTATTTTGATTTTGTGCTGCCTAATGTTTCTCTCCTTCAGTAATTGGATGGATTTCCAGATCAAGGGGACGTCACTCTCTCGTGCTCTGCAGTGCTGGGACAGAAGTCTTCAGGAGGCTAATAAGAACAGCAAAACGCCTCTAAAGGGCTGTCCCTTTCATCTCATCGATAACTGCCAGTGGCCACAGTGCAACCCAACCTGTCCAGCCCTGATTGACCAGGCCACGCAACAGGAGATGACTCTGCTCCAGGTGCTGGCCAGTATGGGCTTGGACCTGCAAAAGCTTGGCTTGGATGTAAGCGGAGATATTTCGGCCAGCATGGTCAGCAGTGGTGGCTAAATTAGCATTAGCGGCAGTGGTGTTCTCATCGACACAGTTCACCTCATCCACACTTTTTAGAGATTGTTCAGTGGCTTCCTCTCTGGCCACTTCCAGAGAAGGACCTGGGTTTGTCTAGTGAACACGTCACTGGATTTCAGTACCGACAGTCTGCCTTTACAACCGTGTTCTGGAATGATTTTGGGTTCTCCAAGCGAGCGACTCTAGCTAGACACAGTTAATCAATGGTTATCACAACTGCTAATCTAATTCATCACTTCAGTAAGAGAACTGGTGTCTGAATTCAATGCTTTAGCTAAAACTGTCTGACAACATCATAATGTATCAACAAATCAAAAAGAGCTAAATTTACTGTTAACTGAATCTGAAGAATGTACAAGTTGATAAACAACAAGGACATTTAGAAGGATGTTTGTCTTTCCATCACATTCTGGAGAAAAGCAGTGAGCAGTAAAATAACAGTTGATTTAAAAAAAAGTGACAAGACACCAGAACATTGCAGTAACCACATCCTGTCACAATACTTACTCTATGTTATATAACTGTATTATTTTTTTAGCAAGTGCATGCTGTTTTAGGACATTGTAGTCCATTTTGCAGACAAGAATCATAAAAATGACACATACTGATAATAGTGAATTGATAAATGTGGTATCTGTTTAATTTTGCCTTATATATGAATAAGATATGTGCAGTTACATATTAACAACCATCTGAATGCCCTTAAAAATAAAACAAAAACAACATCTATTTTAAATAGAATTATCTCACATCCATATAATTATTCTCCTTGCCTATTTTCATGATCTGTAATACCTTTTGACATGTATAGTTGGTTTGACTTATCTTGAACCCTAATAAAAGATGAATGAAAGCTTTTATATGTACAACATGTTTTAGAGACCTGCTATCTCAGTGTGTGTGTGTGTGTGTGTACCTGGTATTCCCCATGTTATGGAGACCAAATGTCCCCACAAGAATAGGAATCAGTCATTTTTGACCTTGGGACTTTTTTTTTTCCTTTTTTTTGGTCACCATGAGGAAAACAGCTTATAAATCATACAGAATGAAGTTTTTTTTTTTTTTTTTAAATCTAAAAAATGGAGAAAGTTTTGTGTGAGGGGTTGGTTTAGGGGCAGGATTAGGGTAAGGGGATAGAAAATACAGTTTGTACAGTATAAAACCCATTACGTCTATGGAATGTCCCCATAAAACCTGGAAACCCAAAGAGAGAGAGTGTGTGTTTGTGTGTGTACCTGGTATTCCCCTATTCCCCATGTTATGGAGACCAAATGTCCCCACAAGAATAGGAATACCAGTCATTTTTGACCTTGGGACTTTTTTTTTTTTTCTTTTGGTCTCCATGAGGAAAACAGCTTATAAATCATACAGAATTAAGTTTTTTTTTTTTATCTAAAAAATGGAGAAAGGTTTGTGTGAGGGGTTGGTTTAGAGGCAGGTTTAGGGTAAGGGGATAGAAAATACAGTTTGTACAGTATAAAACCCATTACATCTATGGAATGTCCCCTGGAAACCCAAAGAGAGAGAGAGAGAGAGTGTGTGTGTGTGTGTTTTTGTGAAAAGTCAGGACATAGATTTGTATAATGACAAAGGTATGACATAGGTATTACAAGGTGAAGGTGACTTTTCAGGACATTGACCCATGTCCTCACTTTTCAAAACGCTTATAAATCATACAGAGTGAGGTTTTTTTGGGGAAAGTTGAAATGCACAGTCTCCTGTAAGGGGTAGGTTTAGGTGTAGGATTGGTGTAGGGCAATAGCACATACAGTAAGTACAGTATAAAAACCATTACGCCTATGGGATGTCCCCACTTTTCACAAAAACGAACGTGTGTGTGTGTGTGTGTGTGTGTGTTTTGCTAGAATGTGCCTGAAGAGCACAGAGGAACCACATGACAAACATCATTATTAGGTTTCATGTTGGACATGTAGTTGGACTAATGGAAGCTGACTAATGTGAAACTGCTTAAAAAATTGCCATTTAAAAGGACAATTGAATCCGATGGCGAATGGCACAGTAGCAACTTTACATTACAAAAACACTGTGGTTAGATGAATTAACTTATCTGTTTGAAATGTGATTCTTGTTCCAACCCAGAATGATTTCCGTCATACATTTTTGTGCTTAACCACAATCTTATCAGTGATCTTTTTTCTACTCTCTAGGTTAGCTGTATAGTTGCTTGCTATCTTACCACCATCTCATTGAAAAGATAACTAAAATCAACTAAATTAACTTTCGGAGAAGGACATTTTGGAGTGGAATTTCAAGATTTCTACATTCTTGTTTGAACTGCAGGTTTTTTGTTTTTTTTCTAGGCAGAGATATGTTTTATAATTGTACTTTGTTTCTTACATTTCTTTAAACAAAGTTTCTTTGTTTTGAAACACTTCTTTATTGTAATAGCTAGGTATAGATCTTCCTGATATTTCTTTGGTTTTATACAAGTTACCCTAAAATCAGCAAAGTGCTCTTGGGTTTCTCACCATTTGACATACCAAAATAATGAATTGTGGTTTTGATGTTATATCTTACTGTTTTTATTAAAACCACTGTCAACTATTTCTCTCAAGCTTCTATGAATTACGGTGACAAGAGGCTACTGTTTTAAAGGCTACTTTGGCAAACCGTATTTTGTTTCTTACCATTCTTTTACATTATTTTAGGCTTGATGTCAATTTCTGGAAGGTCTGCAAGGTTTCATTTTCCATGAAACTTCCTAAAAGATTAAAGCAGAGACTTTGAGTGGGAGTTTCATGAGTAAAAAAAAAAAAAACGTTATGTTTTCACATACGTGATTAAGCAAAGGCATGACTAAGAAACTTCCCAGAAGAGTTAGAACACATCATGTCTAAAGGGAAATTTTACAGTTACATCCATGTGTATAAATAATTCATTATGAGACGAACACACCGGTGAGGGAAACAGGGCATATGTCAGAGTGTAGCAAGCTTAGCCTGGCTTCCTGTTCACACCATCAGCGAGTAGTTTGACTAACGGACCAAGGTCACTTAAGGTTGTAGCTGTTATTTATGAAAACCCAAACTCTAGAATCTACTATATTTCACAGAATATGTCTAGTGAATAGCTAATAGAAGAGAAAAATAGAAGAGATCATTTGTGCTTACAGCCATGGTACAACATTGAGGCGTATATTGCATCGCTTGACTGGTCTTCTGATTAAAATGATTTATACAATATTCAATATATTCATACAATTCAGTCAAAATATTCCTTTGCAAATACTGAAGCATTTAACTTTAACATGCGTTTGCTAAGATAACATAGATGCTGGCCCTAAACTACTAAAGAGCAGCTGTGCAAGCGTCGCCTCAACTCACACCCAATAATATTTTATATACTGGAATTCTATAATGCATATGTAATTTACAACTAATTTAAATGCACATAAGAAATCCTTCTTTATTGTAATAGCTAGTAAATACCTAAAAAAGGTATAGATCTTCTTGATGTTTCTTTGGTTTTATACAAGTTACCCTAAAATCAGCAAAGTGTTCTCGGGTTGCTCTTGGGTTTTGACATACCAAAATAATGAATTGTGGTTTTGACAAGTTATTACCATTTTTATTAAAACCACTGTCAACTATTTCTCTCAAGCTTCTATGAATTACAGTGACACAGATAAAGAGCTATATCTAAAAGTGATCATAGGCTACTGTTTTAAAGTGCACACGCTTGCGTGCACTTTGGCAAACTTTCTGTGTAACAGTGTGCATCGGTTTGTTTTTTTTTTACTAGAGGTGGTTTGAGAAAAGGGAACTTTCATTGGTGTGTTGTTTTCCTTTGTGATTTTGGGGTGGGGGGATGTGTGCTCCTTTTCTCTTTGATCTTTATTTGATGAAACTCAATGCTTGATAGCTACAAACAGTCTATGACCTACATTTAAAGAATACAAATACAAATACTTTTTTTTTTTAATCCTCTGCATGCATGCACACACATGTATATAGGCCTATATATATATATATATATATATATATATATATATATAGTCCAATCTTAAGGCCACTTATCAGTCAATAACCAAAAAAAAAATAAAAACACCAGTGATTTCTGTATAAACAGGTTAGTGTACAGGTGACTGTACCAGTGAGGTTTTATTCACCATTTGTGTGAGCTAACTGAAGCAGTTCTTTCACCACGCAAATCACCTGAGTTGTGGCCGAAACACATCTTCCTGCTTAGGCTTTTTTTCCTGGCAGCGATGTACACACAAACCCACAGCTGCACATGTGCAGCAGAGTGTGTACCTGTGCAGAGTTGAAACTTGATGGAGGGGTGGGGGTGGGTGTTCTGACAGTGATTGAAGACAAGGACATTTAAAGAACCAGAAGTGGGGTAAAAGCAAGTTAAATGAATTGTTGTTGTTGTTGTTGCTTTATAGTCTGCCTTATTTGTAATATGCACTTGTGTTCAGGATTTTGACAGAACTTGTAATACACTGTAAAACATCACAGAATAATCAGAGCAATACAGAGCAGTCAGAGCAAGATACTTCACACACACACAAAACGTTTTTATAATCAAATAAACTAATTATATCTCCTTTAGGTGGATAATTATATCTGAGTCATCAAGGTATAGCATCTAAATTTAGACCCTATCTACACCTGGGTTACATTGTATAAAAGCCGTTTTACCATGTGTATCTGTGTCTAGTAAATGACTGTTTTTTTTTTAAACTCATAATGTTTAAGAAATTAAAGCAGAAATTATACGCAGATAATTAATAGATAATTGTTTTTTAATTATTACTGGTTGGTTTAATTTAGTGAACTGCAGGAAAATATTTAAAATGGGATGAATTTATGGTGGAGGACATCTATATGGTTGTAAAGGTAAGAAATGAAGTTGTTTTTCTTGAAACACAGACTGAGGCTGTGGTGAAAACCCTTTCCTCTGGTCTTGGCTTCAAAGTTAAAAGTGGTGCTTCACCTTTTTAACACAGCAGATGCAGAGCTCTCGTATTCACTGTGTTGTTAGTAGTCCTGGTGAAACATTCAAAGAGAAAGTCTTAAATCATGCATGCTTTTACCGGTAAGCCTAAAAATGTATCTGTTGAATAACGCTGTTAAATGTATCAAATAGCTTTACAAATCTATAAAAATTTACAGGATTTGGTCAAAGAAGAGACATGATCTATTAGTGTAGTTCTATATTTTTTTTTTCAAACTTTTACTTGCATATGAATGAGATCTATCATTTTGTGTACTTTCTGACACTTTGCGTTTTTCATCGACAGTTTTTTGCCCTTTGCTGCTGATGTGGTCGTGCCAGATTAAGGTAATTTGTTAATTAAACTAAGACAAACTGCACGCACCTTTCATTCTAACCTCTAAATCCAGAGAGTAGTTCACCCAAAAATGAAAATTCTGTCATCGTTTACTCGCTCTACTCATTGTTTCAAACCTGTATGACTGGCATGCTTTTGTGGAACAGAGAAGGAGATTTGAGGGTGAATCACCATTCACTTTCATTGCGCACGTTTTGCATGCAGTGAACGGGGAATGGTGACTGAAGCTGACATCTTTTGTACGCTACAGTAACAAGTAAATCGGTAACACTTTACAATAACGTTAACGTTGGTTAATGCTTAAATTAACATTATCTTTTAATGACAATACACATTAGTTACAGTAGGCATATTCATTAATCATATGAGCTTGGAACAAGATGCCAGAATTTCCATTTTTGTATAGTAGAATGGGTTTTTCAAACACTTTACAGTTAATCTCTAAACAGGAATCATGTTCAGATTTAGACTGTCTAGGGATTGTAAATTTATAGGATAATGACACCTTTTTCCTTGAATGGTTTTTGTGAAGCATCTGCATTACCTTTATTTCAGAAAAGCTTGTCCAATGTGACTGCTGATTACCAAATGGATAACAAATCCACAACAGAGTATGATTATTCCCCAGAGACGGTGGATTACAGCGATCATGAATTAATATGTGATAGAGGCTCCAACCGTTCCTTCCGCGCCTGGTTCCTGCCCACCATCTACACCATCATCTGCCTCCTGGCCCTCGTGGGAAACTTTCTGGTCATCCTAACCTACCTTTACTTCAAGAGGCTGAAGACGATGACTGACGTCTACCTGCTCAATCTAGCCATGGCTGACCTACTGTTTGCAATTTCGCTCCCCTTCTGGGCAGCTAGTTTCATGAGCAAGTGGCACTTGGGTCCGTATCCATGCAAGGCCATGTTTACCATCTACAAGGTCAGCTTCTTCAGCGGCATGTTCCTTCTCACCTGCATCAGCGTAGATCGCTATTTCTCCATCACAAAGGCCATCTCTGCTCATCGCTGTCGCTCCAGTGCGGTCTTTTACGGACAGGTGTCTTCTCTGGTTACTTGGGTGATGGCAGTGATCTTTTCGGTACCTGACATGGTGTTCTCTGAAGTCAACATCAATGGCACCTGTACGGCAAATGGCAACAACTATGAAGACTACCGCATTAGGATGCTGGTAAGTCAGATGGTCCTGGGTTTTATACTTCCAGCGGTTGTCATTGGGTTCTGTTACATCTGTATCATCAAGACCCTCATCCAAGCCAAGAACTTTGAGAGGAATAAAGCCTTCAAGGTCATCATTGCAGTGGTATCTGTCTTTGTGTTCAGTCAACTACCCTACAATGTAGTCATGGGAGTGACCACTCAGGAAACAACAGACTGCAACAAGGACAAGAGTCGCATTTACGCTTTGGATGTGACCAGAGCCGTGGCCTTCTTGCGCTGCTGCATAAACCCCTTCCTGTACGCCTTCATTGGGGTAAAGTTTCGCAATGATCTCCTGAAGCTACTGAAAGACTTGGGATGTATCAGAAAGAGCCACCTCATGTACACCTACTGCGGTAAACGAAGATCCTCTGTCGGCCTGGACACCGAAACCACAACTACGTTTTCCCCCTGAATGCTCCTATCTGTTAAAGAGCAGATTCCAGAACAACAAAAAAAAGGTTTTGCCAATTTACTCCTGTTACATAGTGGTAAATCGCTTCATAAGCTCCATTCAGATAACAGTGCCTGTGGAGGACTGTATGGTGCCATATACTGACATGCCGCAAATTTTGCTGTGCAGTGTTACTAGTGACTTATTGTACAAAAACTTCCTGCTTTATAACAATGAGCTTTTCACTTCTTGTTTTTGATTCCTCTTTGAGAAATGTCTGTCACTCTTTGTTATATGATGTAGCCATTTTGTGTTCTATATCTTGTTCTCAATATCAATATACTGCATATTACACATGCTTTCAAAAATGAGACATCTTTAAGGCTAACCATCCACTAAGATGTGAAAAATGTATTTAGCTGGTATTCATTATTCAAATTCATTTTATTTACTCTGTCTGAGATGTTATAAAACTGAATAAATCTACATTTTCTGAAATAACTGACTTGATATTTGTGTGTTAGAAACATGTGCTCAACAAAATAGTTTCACCCTCTTCAGTTGTGTGCAAAATATATGTAATGCTAAAATAAAAACTGAACAGGAGAAATAGGTTTAGAAACTACAAACACAAACATAGAACATTGTTCACTTGCAGGAAACTGTGAACTATTGCCTTGTTTGGTTTCTCACCCACCTTAATGGTTTGTAAAGAAGAATTTATACTCATTGTCTGTGGTCACAGTTGGTGTGGTTTTGGTGAGTCAAAGTGACAAAGTGAAGTTGACCCATACTCAGAATTTGTGCTCTGCATTTAACCCATCCAAAGTGCACACACACACACGATCAGCTTTTTATGGCACCCAGGGAGCATTTGGGGGTTCGGTACCTTGCTCAAGGGCACCTCAGTTGTGGTATTGAGGGTGGAGAGAGCCCTGTGCATTCACTCCCCCACCTACAATTCCTGCTGGACCTGAGACTCGAACTCGCAACCTTTAGGGTTACGAGTCCGACTCTCTAACCATTAGTCCACGACTTCCATTTTAAGTCTGTGTTACACTTAAAATGCCCTGCTTGCAGAGAAGCTACATACAGCTCAATTCAGTTTTCATTTATTCATTTTTAGATACTGCCCAAAAAATTGGTTACATTACATATGCAACCCACAAAAACACTTTACTGAAGAACAAAAGAGGTACAAAGCTGTCACTGGGTCAGGTACAAAAGCTAAAAGGTACGTCTTTGCACTTTATTTACCCCAAAATGGTACTTTAAAAGTACATATTAGTAACCAAAGTGCAATCCTACAAATCAGTACCTTTTGAAATGGTACTGCCCCAGTGACAGCTTTGTATTGTAGCTGAATATTGAGAGAATATTGAGAGTTGTGAGCTCTGCTGTCACTGTTTAAGCTAGACAGTGTAAGCGCCAAGGGATCAAGGTTATTTTCACAAATATGTTATGATATTATAGTAGATATATTACATTTGCACAATTTGGTTTTGTACAGTCATTAATGAAGGGCTTAAGACTGATCTCAAAACAGTCTGAACTGAATACCCACGAGCAAGGAGATCCAGGGGATCTCAAGTTGAGGAAGTGCCATTGCACCTTCTTGGAAAAAAAGAAAGAAAGAAAGTTGTATATATATATATATATATATATATATATATATATATATATATATCGATAGTTGTAATTTTGCCAAATGTGTTTGTCTTGCTTTATTCTCAGCATTATCTAAAAAAAGAACTGACATCAAAATCGCTTTTTTTCCCCCATTTGGAGCCAAGTTGCATAAACTTATCTTCTATGTTAAGCAGTGTCTTAAAAACTAGTCTGACCAACTAGTAGTTAGCAAAGGGGTAAGCAGTCTTACTTTTTGGATTCAGCTGAGAATAATCTATTTTTTTAATGTAACTAAATTCAAAAAAGTATGACTAGTATTAGATGCTAGGCCAACTTTTAGGGCTAGTCTAAACCTTTTATGCAACCAGCCCCAGCTGGGTAGATGCTGGTGTCTCACTGGGGTCAGTATCACCATAGAGTGCCTTTCAACCCTCACAATACTCAAAAATTTTGGTTTTAATTTCCCATTCGCTTTATAATAGTAGACACTCAAGTACTATAGAAACATATTAACTGAGCTCCCACACATTTTTATTTTTAGATAATTATGGGCCATTATTCAAAGCATCCATCCTGTCATCTATATTACTGTTAAATACGTTTTCATTGCAAAATGAAGATGTAAATTATATTTTCTGAAAAGTATGATGTCCCTCTCCTAAACAGGGTTATTAAAAAAATTACAAATTACAACCTCAATCACATTGATTATACAACTAACCCCCCAATATTAACTACAAATGAATGCTATGTCCACCCTGCCATGTTTATGTCCACTCTATCGAGTCTAAGTGGCCGACAGGGTGGACATTTTGAGCTTCAATAAGCATATTAGCTTACAACAAACTGTGAATAGCTAAATATTTAGTCTTCTTGTCGAAGAGAATTTTGTATATTTAAACTTTTGAAATTTTGAATATACTGTATTCAAATCACACAACAGGGTGGACATGTTAAGCTTTGGTAAGTAAGCAAACTCATATGAAGAAAATGTGTTAATTGAAAAGTCACCAAATTATTCACCTCAGCCTTGAAATTCCCGCCACTGAAGAGACTAAATAAAATCTGTTGTCCTGATTTCACTAAAGGGGATGGCCTTTTCTTAAAGGGGCGGATTCCCCAATATGACAGGGTGGACAACCATTCAAGGGATATGGACAAACTCTTCTTTTTTTATTAAATAAAAATTAAGTTTTTATTGCCAAATGATCAATACACTCAAATTGGGTAATCTCTTATTTAACAAAATACTTATAGGAGATTTTTTTATTTTTTTTGTTTTATGATTTGACAATAGGCTATTCTACTATCATTCAAATTTAATGAGCAGTGCATAGGACATAGCAAAATAACACTCATCCTGTTACACAAAACAAAACAAAAAAATTTTGAAAATGTATCTAAGAGCCAAGTGATGCTTTTGTTATGAATATAAAAACTTAGCCTAATAACACACACCCTTTCGTAGTCATTTTTATGTTAAGTTATCATGGCAAATGAGTTATTTATGTACAGGACACCAAAAAGCACCCTACAGTGACATTGACCCGCTGCTTAATGTTAGGTTAATATTGCAAGATATTAGTTGTGACTAAGAGAACCTTTCACCTTTACATGATACTTTAACCCAAAGTAACGTCAACAAGACTACACCTGCACTTTTAAACAAGTGGACAATTTTAAACATTGTATCTTTGCTCATGGGCGTACTGTTTTTTTAAGCAAAGTTGTTAACGCCATGTGACTACTCACTGTAGATTTGCAGAAAAATTACATGATAATGCTGACATGACAGTGTGTGCTGATTGGCTGTCAGTACCACAGGAAACTTCACAAGTGAGTATTTTGAGCTCTGACATTCAACGCATTAAACCAGGCACTGCAAAAAGAAAAAAGAAAGAGAGAAAGAATCAAGCCATTATGTCGTTACACTCTTTGCCGCAGTTCCAAAATTTAGCCGCTAGAGCGCACTCTTGCATAAAATCATTTTGATGCTGGCAACCATTTGATCACATAACGATAAAGTACTACTCTTGAACAGCAGGTGTCAGCAACATTTGAGAAGAAGGGACAGCACAGGAAACAATAAAATGTGTTGGAGGTAGAGGAAGTGCAGCAAGGAACACTAGGGAATAATATGGGAAGGGCACAGTCACCTTTAAATGTACAGTAGGAGCTTCTTGAGCAAAATTTGTAACAATGTAAAACCTAATTCATATTATAAGCAATGTGGGAAGTTTTTAAGCTTTTCTGAATCTTGAGGTCAGAAAATTATGGACAAAAATTGCATTGGTTTATAACCTAAATACCTAAAGGTCATGAGAGGAAATACACTCACAGTGCCTCTCAAGCCTTTTTCTTTCACAGTCTTTGAGAACAGAATCAAAACCTAGATCTCAGATGTTGTTTTATTAATAGACTGATATTACATTAGGTCTCCCTGGAGCTATTTATGAACTGGCCAACAGTAGAGGTGATAACCCTATAATGATGGCTAGTTAGGAGAGAGGACGTGCTGAATATGAAAAAGAACATGGCTTCAAAAGCAAGGATTTTTGTTCGTTGCTATCAGAACAGTCCACAATTGGTTTGTTGTCTTGGTAACAAGGGCAGCAGTGAATTGAATTCAGAGGCTTGCAGTGTTGTAGCAGTTCAAGTAAAGGATAGGAGCAAAGATCTGGGATAGCATTTGCGTGAGTTTAGTTTAGATAATAATGATGTTAATAGTGTTTTAAGACATTAAAATTTTTCAGGTTGGGTATTACATTTCATGGCTCTCTTTTTGGTTTGAGTTGGGTCAGTGAGTTCATCTGTACATGAGTATAATTTAGTCAAAATTAAATAAAAGGCCACTTAAATGTGTTTAAAGAGAGAGCACATTTATGACTGTTTCTTAACATACTTAAGTATACTTACTATTTTCAAAGTAAGTTTAAAAAGTACACTTATTTTGAAGTGTTGACTAAAGTACTAAACCACATGTAAAGTATACTTGATTATAATTTTAACTCTAATGTGTAGATTTAAAGTTATTTACAAATGAAGAGTTCAGATGCAAAAGCCTCTAAGTGCCATTTGAAATTTTCTTCTAATATGAGTATTTTTGAGAGGCTCTCATGTGTAGGTTCAGTAATTTCACTTTAACGGCAATGAATAAGTTATTTTCATTGGTATGAAAGTGAAATAACTGAACATAAATATAAGAGTATTAAGATATAATAAGCACTTAGGCTTCTGCATCTGAACTCTTCAAATATATTTCAATACATGTCATAAAAGTTTCAATAGAAATGACAGTAAAGTATTTTAGAGTACAATAAATGTTTTTCATTACATTCAGCAGTATTTAACAATATTTCAAAGACAACAGAATTATGAAATTACAGGTGCATCTCAAAAAATTTTAATATCGTGAAAAAATGTTTTGTAACATTTCAAAAAGTGAAACTTTCATATATTCTAGATTCACTATTATTTGTCACTATTATTTGAATAGCGCTTTTAACAATGCAAATTGTGTCAAAGCAGCTTTACATCAGCTTAATATAAAGCTGGGTGGCTTTATATCAGCTTTACAGTATTTAGCCGGGGAAATAGTGTGTCGAAATAGTGTCATTCTCCTCTGGCCAGACAAAATCAGCAGTTTAAATCTAGGATAAAGCAGAGTCAGATTGTGCAGAGGACTCATCTGTTTCCTGTGGTCTTATCCTGATGTCCGTCTAGGATCTTCACTGGGGATCAGTCTCTGGGGCTCATCTAGTTGTCCTGGTCTCCGCTGACATTCAGGGCTGTAGAGGCCATCTCTAGGTGCTGTACCACCGTCTGATCTGGATACGGACTGGATCCAGGTGGCTGCAGTGACCATCTGATCTGGATACAGTCTGGATATGGGTGGCTACGGTGACCTCGGAATAAGAAAGAAACATACTAATATTAGCGTAGATGCCATTCTTCTAACGATGGAACAAGTACATCGAGTGTTTTGGGAAGTGTTCCCGGTTCTGGTTGACCTAATTAATGCAGCTTAACAATCCTTCAATGGATTTGAATTATAGAAATGCAATAGTGTATTATGTGTAAGCCAGGTTAAAGAGATGGGTCTTTAATCTAGATTTAAACTGACAGTGTGTGTCTGCTTTCCGAACAGTGTTAGATAGTTCCATAGTTTGGGTGCTAAATAGGAAAACAATCTCCCGCCCGCAGTTGATTTTAATATTCTAGGTATTATCAAATGGCCAGAGTTTTGAGATCGCAGCGGACGTGAAGGACTATAGTGTGATAAGAGCTCACTCAAATACTGAGGTGCCAAACCATTCAGGGCCTTATAGGTAATTAGCAAGATCTTAAAATGTATACGATGTTTAATAGGGAGCCAGTGCAGTGTTGACAGAACCGGGCTAATGTGGTCATACTTCCTGCTTCTAGTAAGAACTCTAGCTGCTGCATTTTGGACCAACTGTAGTTTGTTTATTAAACGTGCAGAGCAACCACCCAATAAATTCCTGGCTGGTGGAATGATCTTCCCACCCATATTCGGAGTACTGGATCCCTGTCAATCTTCAAGCAACAGCTGAAAACTCATCTCTTTCGACACTACTTGACTTCAACCTACACATAAAAAAAAAATAAAAAATAAAAAATATTTCTCCTTACTTATTCCTTCCCTTGCTAGCTTGTACTTATTTAAACAGTGCCTGAGACTTGGTGTTACAAGCACTTCCTTTGTCGAATTGCCTCTTCAAGATAAATCGCTTCATGTGTTCCCCAAATTGTAAGTCGCTTTGGATAAAAGCGTCTGCAAAATGACTAAATGTAAATGTAAAGCATTACAATAATCTAGCCTCGAGGTCATGAACGCATGAATTAATGTTTCTGCATTTGACATTGAGAGCATAGGTCATAATTTAGATATATTTTTAAGATGGAAAAATGCAGTTTTACAAATGCTAGAAACATGTTTTTCGAAGGAAAGATTGCTATCAAAAAGTACGCCTAGGTTCCTAGCTGATGACGAAGAATTTACAGAACAGCCATCAAGTATTAGACAGTGATCTAGGTTATTACATGCAAAAGTTTTTGGTCCAATAATTAACACCTCTGTTTTTTTCAGAATTTAGCAGTAAGAAATTGCTAGTCTTCCAGTTTTTGATATCAACTATACATTCCGTTAATTTTGCAAATTGGTAAGTTTCATCAGGTCGAAGAAATATAGAGCTGAGTATCATCAGCATAACAGTGAAAGCTAACACCATGTTTCCTAATGATATCTCCCAAGGGTAACATGTAAAGCGTGAAACGTAAGGGGCCAAGTACTGAGCCTTGAGGTACTCCATACTGCACTTGTGATTGGTATGATACCTCTTCATTTACTGCCACGAATTGATAGCGGTCAGATAAGTATGATTTGAACCATGCTAATGCACTTCCACTAATGCCAACATAATTTTCTAGTCTATTTAAAAGAATGTTGTGGTCGATAGTGTCAAACGAGGCGCTAAGATCCAGTAACACTAATAGAGAGATACAACCACGATCAGATGATAAAAGCAGGTCGTTTGTAACTCTAATGAGAGCAGTCTCAGTACTATGATATGGTCTAAAACATGACTGGAAATCCTCACATATATCATTTTTCTCTAAGAAGGAACATAGTTGTGATGATACCACCTTTTCTAATATCTTTGACAGAAAAGGGAGATTCGAGATCGGTCTGTAATTAATTAATTCTTTGGGGTCAAGTTGTGGTTTTTGAATGAGAGGCTTAATAACAGCCAGTTTGAAGGTTTTTGGGACATATCCTAATGACAATGATGAGTTAATGATATTCAGAAGATGATCTATTACTTCTGGAAGCACCTCTTTTAGGAGCTTAGATGGAACAGGGTCTAACATACAGGTTGTTGGTTTAGATTATTTAACAAGTTTATACAATTCTTCATTTCCAATAGAAGAGAATGAGTGGAATTGTTCCTCAGGGGATCCATAGAGTATTATCTGATGCGATACTGTGGCTGACAGCAGCATGGTTACAATTTTATCTCTAATAGTTTCAATCTTGGAAGTAAAGTAGTTCATAAAATCATTACTACTGTGCTGCTGGGTAATGTCTGCACCTGCTGATGTTATATTTTTTGTTAATTTAGCCAATGTATTGAATAAATACTTGGGGTTGTGTTTGTTTTCTTCTAAAAGAGACGTAAAGTAAGCAGATCTAGCATTTTTAAGGCTTTCCTGTAGGAGAGAGTATTTTCCCGCCAAGCAATACGAAATACCTCTAATTTTGTTTTTTTTCCAGCTGCGCTCCATTTTCCAGGCTGCTCTCTTTAAGACCCGAGTGTGCTCATTATACCACGGTGGTCCTTAAGCGTAAAGGAGCAACCATATCTAAAGTACTAGAAAAGAGAGAGTCCATAGTTTCTGTTACATCATCAAGGTGTTCTGAGATATTGGATATGCTGAGGAACTGAGATAAGTCAGGAAGATTATTTATAAAGCAGTCTTTTGTGGTAGAAGTGATGGTTCTACCATATTTGTAACAAGGAGTTGGCTTTACAGCTTTAGCTATATGGAATATAAAAGAAACTAGATAATGATCTGAGATATCATTGCTCTGCTGCAAAATTTCAACACCACTGACATCAATTCCATGTGACAGTATTAAATCTAGAGTATGATTTCGACAATGAGTAGGTCCTGACACGTGTTGTTTAACACCAATAGAGTTTAGAATGTCTATAAATGCTGATCCCAACAAATCTTTTTCATTATCAACATTGATATTAAAATTACCAGCAATTAGGACTTTATCTGCAGCCAGCACTAACTCCGATAGAAAATCAGCAAATTCTTTAATAAAGTCTGTGTGGTGCCCTGGTGGCCTGTATACAGTAGCTAGTACAAACATTACAGGGGATTTATCATTAACACTTGTTTCTTTGGATAACGTTATATGAAGCACCATTACTTCGAACTAATTATACTTGAAACCCAACCTCTGAGAAATACTGAAAATGTTGCTATAAATTGTAGCAACACCTCCCCCTTTACCTTTTGGATGCGGTTCATGTTTGTAACAGTAATCTTGGGGGGTAGACTTGTTTAAAGTAATGTAATCATCTGGTTTTAGCCAGGTTTCTGTCAAACAAAGCACATCTAGTTTATGGTCAGTGATCATATCATTTACAAAAAGTGCTTTTGTAGAAAGAGATCTAATATTCAATAAGCCAAGCTTTATCATTTGTTTATCTGTATTATATGTGTTTTTTATTTGTTGAACATCAATTAAATTGTTACTCTTACTTTGGTTTGGATGTTTTCTGTATTTTCTAGTTCGGTGAACAGACACAGTCTGCCACAAAGTGTGGCATGGAAGCAATCATCCTGTGGCACTGCAGAGGCACTATTGAGCCTCAGCTCGTCTGTATTGTTGGATCGACTGTTTCTCATCTTTCTCTT
The DNA here is from genome assembly GCF_012432095.1 of Onychostoma macrolepis. Taxonomy (NCBI): domain Eukaryota; kingdom Metazoa; phylum Chordata; class Actinopteri; order Cypriniformes; family Cyprinidae; genus Onychostoma; species Onychostoma macrolepis. The sequence goes on along the minus strand of NC_081160.1, from coordinate 8,007,722 downwards.
GAAAATATCTCATGGGGTTCAGGTCAGGCATGTTGGTTGGCCAATCAAGCACAGTAATATCATGGTCAGCAAACCACTTGGAGGTGGTTTTGGCACTATGGGCAGGTGCTAAAGTCCTGCTGGAAAAGGAAATCAGCATCTCCATAAAGCTTGTCAGCAGATGAAAGCATAAAGTGCTCCAAAATCTCCTGGCAGACAGCTGCATTGACTTTGGACTTGATAAAACATAATGGACCAACACCAGCAGACGTTACGACACCCCAAATCATCACTGACTTCGGAAACTTCACACTGGACTTCGAGCAGCTTGGATTCTGTACCTCTCCAGTCTTCCTCCAGACTCCAGACCTTGATTTCCAAATGAAATGCAAAATTTACTTTTATCTGAAAAGAGGACTTTGGACCACTGAGCAACAGTCCAGTTCTTTTTCTCTTTAGCCCAGGTAAGATGCTTCTGACGTTGTTTCTGTTTCAGAAGTGGCTTGGAAGCCCTTTTCCTGAAGACGTCTGAGTGTGGTGACTCTTGATGCACTGACTCCAGCTTCAGTTCTCTCCTTGTGAAGCTCTCCCAAGTGTTTGAATCGGCTTTGCTTGACAGTATTCTCAAGCTTGTGGTCATCCCTGTTGCTTGTGCACCTTTTCCTACTTAATTTCTTCCTTCCAGTCAACCTTACATTTAATATGTTTTGATACAGCACTCTGTGAACAGCCACCCCTTTCATTAATGATCTTCTGTGACTTACCCTCTTTGTGGAGGGTGTCAGTGGTTGTCTTCTGGACCATTGCCAAGTCAGCAGTCTTAACCATTATTGTGGTTTCAAAGAACAAGAGATACCCGGTGTTCTGACGATTTGTGCTACCCGCTCGGATTGTGCTACCTCCCATTAAAAAGATAGCTACCTATCAGATTGTGCTACCAGCATCTTATTCATGTGGTTTGAGGCTTTTTTTAATGTCCATACCTACCCCTACCCTAAACCTACCCGTCCACACCTACCCTTACCCTAAACTTACCCTTAAATTAAAACAATGCAAATATATTATTGGTAGCACAATCTGATAGGTAGCATGTTTTGTCGGTACACCAGAATTTACACTGTAGGGATGGCGTAATGAAACTCAAATGTAAAATTTTGACTTTCCTGAGCTGTAAGCTCTAATTATCAAAATTAAAACAAAAAAAAACTTTTGAAGTGTTTTACTTTACATGTAATGAATCTAGAATATATGAAAGTTTCACTTTTTGAAATAAGTTACTAAAAAAGAACTTTTTCACGATATTCTGATTTTTTTTAGATGCAAGTCAAGTCCCACTTAAGCACTTATATCCCACTTATATTATTTCCACAAAAAGTATTCTTCTTAAAAGTATGTTAAAGTGTACTTATTTTTCACAAGGGCCTTTTGGTGTTTTTGGTATGAATGTATCCCAGCATTCTAAATTCAATTGCATTTAAATGGCAACTTTAAAATGCTGGAGCTTGTTTTTGTTTGTGTTAAGCTTAACTAAATGGATTGTCTTTCCTCAATTAGAAGGCTATATAAAACAATACATGTGAAAGCAAAAAGACACACACCTCACTGCAAAAAAAAAATTAAATAAATAAAAAAATATAACATATAGATTATAACAGGTGTTATTTTCCCATACTGCATACAACCAAGGTCACATCACATCAGGAACGCCTCTGATAGTGACTCAGAGCAATCCTAACTTGTTAGTCAGAGTCACAATGACAACTCAAGTGTGTTCTGTAGGTTAAGTCTGTTGTTTTCACACGGAAGGTCCAGTTATGACATTTTGATTGAACATTACAAGGTCAAAAAGGTCAATAAAATTAAACATATGCATGGATGAATCACAAAAAGTTATTTAGAAAATACAGTGAACTCCATTTCATCCTGGCTATAATGTCATCAGGATAGGAAGATCAAAGGAATTTAGGGAACTGTCAGAAACAGATTCAGTATAGAATATCTGAGTTTAAAACAAATTTAAATTTGTAATGTCAGTAGGTCGTTTTAACGTAAGTTGTATGGCAGGTGAGGATGTGTTATAAAAAGCTACAGAGATATTTCCATTTGAAAGGAGGCACGTTTCAAGCAGTTTTCCTTGAGAAATTGCTAACATGTAATGTTTACGAAACGCTATACAGTTATGGCATATTGACGAATTTATGAACGTCTGGCAAGACCTGTCATTTGTCATTCCTGTCAGTCACGTGAGTGCAAACCACCCTAATTATAAGCTCTCATTTGTGAGTCACCTGTTGGCTTCAGGTGTTGACGGGGAAACCCCAGATAACTTGAAAATCAAGTCTTCTGGACACCTCTCGTGCTCATTTCCCAGTGAATCGTGTGAATGGTTACGTGCCGCAATGTAATGAAACTCCTGTCACGCAGACAAACGCTCATGTGACGCAACGTCAGAGTCACATTAGGCTACATGTGTACAGAGGAGGAGCTTGTGGTCTGCTTGAGTAATGCCTACCTTTGAGGCTTGTTTCAATGTGCAACATAAATATAATTTGTTAATTAACAGTATACTGTATGCTGATATAAAACGCGCTCAATATTGTTATCAGGGTAACCACACCTTTTAACGAATTTAGATAGTTTCTCATTAATTAATGAATCAATATATAGAAATATATAGGACGTTTGAAAAATATGTATAAAATAAAATATTTTCTGAGAATAACTAAGAAACAATATAGTCATATTATTGAAAATGTAAGTTTGACGAAAAGCCATGTTTTCTCCATCCCTTTCATTTACATGTCCAGACTCTGAACTCCGCTTTATCTAAACCGATTATCTCTTAAAGGCACTGACTGTCACAACTCCATAGATGGTTCTTCAGGGGAACAGCTGCGGGACCGCGACCAGATTCGTCGGAAAGAGACACGTGACGGCTCACGCAGCGCATGATTGTGACGTCAAATACCGGAGCGCTCTCTAAAATGAAATGACCTTTCTTTTTCGCCCTGATACAGAATCAGTTCGCCGACCGGCACGAACAGAGTACCGCACTCCGCAAGATAAGGAGATTCCTCACACGGCCTGAAAGGTAATATTATCTGCCCTATTAAACCGATCGCGTCCGCCGCGTTGATTATCACAGATGTGACATTTAAACGAAATAGAGGATTTTTAAGCGGTTCTGAGGAAGGGTGGCGTAAGGTTGCGTAAGCTTACCGGTAACGTTACTCTTCAAGAACAATTGTATGTCACGGAAGGAAAATAACTTACAGGGTTTAGTAACCATCTCTGTATATTTGTTATTGAAACAGGAGGAAGGCTCGTATTTGGTAATTGAGCAGTAATAAACGTTCAGTAATTCATGAGAAAGTGCTTTATGTAAAACTAGCCAGATGTGGCTAGCTGTTAGCTTCCGCAACGTGTATCTGACGCCGGTTTACGACTTCTGCGGTGTTCTTCAGAAATGTGTAGTTTATCTGAGAGTCTTTTGATAAGTTAATTTGGGATTTTGTCACACGAACTCCGATCCGGCTTCTCATTAGTGGTAAGCTAGTTCCAACAGGCGGATGCCTAACGAGCTATACCTCTGTGATTAAGGCTTCTTTTAATGAAGGCGATTTAAGGTTATCCTCGAATGAACATCTTAATACCGAGATGTTTACAGATACGAATTTGCAGAGATTGGATGTCATAGGAAACATATTCCATCTACCTGGAAACCAACAGAAGATGCTTTACTTCTCAATGGGTGGTGAACTGACTATTTAAGCAATTTTCGACCTTGATTTGGTGGAATTATGTCTTGAAGTTTATGGGTTAAGCATATAGGTGCTCCATCCTTGAATGACCTTCAGATGATCTGTCTGCTGTGCTTTTAAACCGCTCACCCTTCAAATGCCTTTCTGCAGTGTTTTCACCTCTCCTTTACCTCTAGGTAAATATGGGTGACGTTGATAAGGGAAAGAAGGTTTTCGTCCAGAAGTGCGCCCAGTGCCACACAGTTGAAAACGGAGGCAAGCACAAAGTGGGGCCAAATCTTTGGGGTCTTTTTGGACGCAAGACCGGTCAGGCACCGGGATATTCCTACACGGATGCCAATAAGAGCAAAGGTAAGGCTTACTGATGATGTTACAGTTTGTTTGCTTTTCACAAAATGATATAATAACAATATTTAACAATTTTTTTTCTTTTTTACAGGCATTGTCTGGGGTGAAGACACCTTGATGGAATATTTGGAGAATCCCAAGAAGTACATTCCAGGCACAAAGATGATCTTTGCTGGGATCAAGAAGAAGGGCGAGAGGGCAGACCTTATTGCATACTTAAAGTCAGCCACATCGTAATACAGTTGGAGAGCGAGGAGATTGCAATATTTAAATTAACTCTTTGTAGTTGGATGTCTTTAACAATATCTATTCAAAAGGTGTGACACATCCAAGTGGCCAGGATTATTCATTATAACATGTGGCATGCTTCTAATGCCAGTCCATTTTAGCAGTGAATATTTCCACTTCTTTGTTTGTCCAAGTGATGTTAAAATGAGTTGAGTTACTGCAGATCCCCAGTGTATCTACTGAGGGAATGAAAACCATGTCCCCTGGTTTCACAGGAGCTGTTGTACATTAAATTATTAAATTGTATTGAACCCTTGGAGTATTTGGATCACAATGAGAGACTGAACAAGCAGCATGCTTATTGGTAACTAATTGTATCAGATGGATTTGATCTCAAATAAAACGGTAAAAACAGTCCATTTTTGTCGTGTCCATTCATGGTCTAATGCATTTGCCTGCTAATGTTTCTCTTTGTGCACTTTAGTGATAGCTCACAATTTCTTCAGTTTTACCTTTTGAGTTTCAGTTCTCAATGTACCAAGCAGTCCTCCAACCAATATTGAAGCTTTCATGTCAGGAAATTGGTTGCACTGCCATAAGTGATTAATTATAATGTTATTACAACAAAATGATGTTACTACAAATTTAATACCACTAAAGTGCATTCAGATTGCTTTATGTGCTCTGTTTTTCAGATTCATAACATCCAAATTACTGATTTAGATATAGAACAACTAAAAGTAAAGAAGTTACTATCATTCATGGATGTAAACACGGGCACTTGATTTCATCTTTAGCTTGTAGTGGTTGATTAATTGTCATATCTGACCTGGGTACTAAGGTCAACATTGTAGCTTCATGAGTAATTTGAGACAAGACAAGTTACCAGGAAAGACGTAAAGTAATTACGTAGCGCCTAACAGACCTTATCAGCCTCAGCTTTGAATGAACTTGAACATTATACGTAGATACGTGCAGTACACATCAGAGAGCAAAGTCCGAACAGAGATCCCTCAGAAAGTGCACAGCTGGTAAAATCCAGTCTAACCATCGACCTAGTCTACAAAACTTTGTGTGAAAGTTCCTAATATATTTGGAAGATTACAGAAATGTAACAAACCTGGTTTATATGCAGATACACATCTACCCTGAGCCGTTAAAACTGCAACAGTTTCAATGTCAGTAGCAGTGTCATTTCAAGTGAAAATGCCGCCACCTACAGGACACCGAAAGTTACGCAACGATATTTTGTAACACTTTTTTTTTTAATTGAATATACAGGTTGTACAAGTAACATGAACGTATGTTGAAACACGTAAGACATGATGTCTAAAATTTGTCTAAATTCTGTTTTATTGTTGTTTGAATAAACATTTGGTAATCCATGGCTTTACATTATGCCAGTGAAATTATTATTTTTTGTTTATGGTATATGTAATTTCGGTGCTGTGACATTTAATATGAATATATTTGTTGTATCCTGTTTATTTAAAGCTTTACGACTAGAATGTCTTGTTGATTTATGCTTTTGACATAAATAGAGCAAGTCCACTACCTGTCTGTGTTTGTCACTGAGAGGAACCCCTGCCAGATCTTGTATATCGAAGATGTAGCAAGTGTGTTAGGTCAGAGTGTCAACGAATACAGCATCCTTTCACTTCTCGTTTGACCTACAATCTATGAGCAGGTTGTGGACACGGATAGTTTAGTGAATGTGTGTGTAATAGTGTAATAAACATACAAAGCAAACTTTTTTTTAATTTATTTATTTTATTTTTTTTATCTCTTTTGTGTCAATTACATCAACATTCTCAAGGTGAAACTGATACAGGAACCGAGATCAGGAATATGAATAAGACATGAGCTGGGAGGGATCAGAGGACGGTGCTGCCACAGAACTCCACTAGAGGGCAGCAGTCAGCTATATTTCATTTTCTTTCTTTCTTTCTTTCTTTCTTTCTTTCTTTCTTTCTTTCGTAAAAGCTGTAAATGTTAACCGCAATAGAAATGCAGGTGGAGTTGCAGATACAAAACTCGCATGCACATTGGCTAATAAAGATGTTATTATTCTTTAATTAAGAGACATGAAATATTTTTACTTTTTAACAATATCAAATTAAAATTAACTAGTGAAGGCAAAAATATTATTGAAAATTGTGCAAAATTTAAGAATTCGTAAGAAAGTCATATACATTTAACCTACAATAACAAAATCATGTTAATGGATGTTAAGTGAAGTTTGCAGCCAAATATGACTATAATCAAACATGATTGCATTGAATGCAGCGTACGTAACAACTGCAACACTTTATTTCGCTTATGGGCTTCAAGGATAATATTCAGATTAGTCTCTCTGATGCAATACACTTAAAAACTGTGAGAAGTTATCCTCTTTAAATACATTATGTGCCATGAATTCACCAGATGACAGTATATACTTGTGAGACTGACTGCCTGGCTTTTGCAAATTATAAATTTACGTAAACCATTTTAGTTCCAGCAACACTTAGTAATATAAACCATTTTGAGTTGCAACAGAATATCCCAAGCCAAGAAAACAAAACTGTATACTTTCACACTTGTGAAATATGCTCGAGAGTGTAAATAAGAAAAACAAAACACTTTGTTCAAAACATAGAAGATTTAATAAGTTCCAAAATCTGCAAGCTGTTACCATGGCAGTAATATGAATTATGATGATATCATCATAAATACATATCATTCATTGTTGACTGCATGTCTTTTTTGTATACTGTTCTTCGTGCTCTTAATATTTTTTATATAATTTCTAAATTACAGATTTTAATAAATACTAGTAGGAAGGATTCAGGAAGGACAAAAGTCCATTTGTTGCCAACATCTGAAATACTGACAAAATTATGTTAACAAAAAGCATATTAATCTATGTTAAAGTATACACTTAAACCAGTCATGAAACTTGTAAAACCAAGCCTTTATTTTCTCAAGGATCAATAGAGATTTGACGGGTGGAGCTTCTAAAGCAAAGTTCTGTAATGCACTGACCACACACTCACACAGCCAGAGTGGACCACAGAACTTTCCCCGAGGAGCCATGGTTGAATGTGTGTGTTTCTCTGCATAAGTGTGTCCATATGTACATACTAACTTGTGTGGGTATGCAACTTTGGAAGACGAAGCCTATAAGCCTTTTTAAATTCTAGATGTGTCTTCAAAATGTATCAAACATTTACTGCAATCATTTAGGCTTCAGTCAGTTCGCTGGCAGTTGCCTTGAGAAGGTTACCCACTGAGGACCAATCAGCTCCTGAGGTTCCTGGGAAGTAAAACACATGTTAGAATTTATGTCCACTCTCTAGAATGAGCTGACGTGTCTCCATGCATTAACAACTTCAAACTGTTGCAACAATATTAAGGAGAATGCTAATTTGACACAGCCTGTGATGGAGGTCTTATTTTATACAATCCGCAAAGGTTTATTTTGGCATGTTGAAACAAGAAAAAAAAAAAAGAAAAAAATCAGCCAAGATATGCAATATATGGAAACATACACAACTTTTTCCTCCTAATGTAGGCTATAACATTTAAATTCACCAATTCAGTTTTCAGAAGCATATTTAAGAATCAACAATGTACATACTGGCCTGTGTGAATTTGTAATAGAACTGAGGGCTGTTGTTTAAAATAACAGCCATCCATGTTTTTGCACAGGTTCTCTGCTTAGGTTTTGTATCCAAAACTTCTCAAATTTCTCTGTTAAATAGTTTAAGCTTGGCATCACTTTAAGAACTGCCTAAAAGCAGTATAATTTAGTGCGCACGCTTTTCTGAGTTTAATGCATCACCTCCAAAAACATAAACTAGAGGCCAAAGCCACTAATGAAAGTTTAATTCTGGACTGTAAAGTGTCTGCTTACCTCACGGCTGACCGGTGGCTCTCCTGGCTGAAGCAGACTGAATGCATTGCTGGACCCCCTCTCTCTCTCTCCGTCGCTAAAGGAATGTCGACGTGGAGCTGCCAAACGTGAACGTGTAGGGTGCTCATGAACGCGCTCGTCGGAGATCTTCTCTGAGCTCGTACCCTTGGCATAGGTAGAGTGGGCATGGCGCTAATCACAGCTACCTGTCACATTTCGTGGCGTGTTGAAAACTGAGGGGGAAGACATTCTTGAAAGACGGCCAATGCATGATTCATCTGAAGCTGTGTTTAAATACATTAAGTAGCCTACATTTTTTTTTTTTTAATGTTTAAACTGTACGCTGTGCATGTTTAACGTTGGGAGCATTTCATCAAAACAAACTCCTCATAAGATTTTACTCGGCCGTTAAACTTGTATTAAATTATATTTTTACGTAGCCTAGTTGTAGACTCTAAAAAGAAGAGCAGAGCAAGTTGCAGTTAGGCTATTATGCCTTTATTTTACGTTTTAAGAAGTTAAACTTTGCGTTTTCGTTTGTGACTGTGAAGATTCGATATAAAACTGTTTCATCAACATGATGATCATTGATGAGGAAAGAAGGTTGTAATTTAAAGGCATGTTGTAAAGTGATGAAGGCATGTCTAGTTGAGTTGAAAACTGTTATTGGTCGATGCTTTTTAGTAGGCGGGTCAATGTTAATATTTGTGTTCTACTGATTGATTGGCTGGTGGATGGTTCCTCAGTTTGTTATCTGCTCATTGATTGGCTGATGGAGATTGTGGGCGAGTCCTGTCTGTTACACACGCGTGTCGTCAGATTTGATTCAGAAATATGCTTTGCTGACGCTTGTATTAGACATCCATCAGACAAGTCCTTCAACATCAACTGAAAGACATGGACGACCCTTCAGCTCAGTTTCAACACGAGGTAAGTTTAAAAAACAGTACTTTGATAAGAAACCAAATATGTTTTGTCAAACTTTACACCTTGGACTGGGTTCATGTAAATCCATATGCATATATACATCCATGAAATTTGGTACAACTGATGGAAAAGGACTAATTTTTTTTTTTTTTGAAGTCCCATTTTTGAAGTTGTTTTTGTGTAATTGTAACCTTATTGTAGAATTGCTGAGATTATCTTAAAAGTTACCTGCGAAATGAAGGTATGAAGGTAAAAAATAAAACAAAAAAAGGACAGAACTAGCCTGTTAAGAATGATAAACTTACCGACGCGTTGCCGTGTTTAAAAGAAATAAGAGAAAGCCATCAAACGTTATTATTTTGTGGAATTTTATATAGCCTACATGCAGTTTGGTCTTTTTTGGTTACCTTTACTGTCATCATCATCAAGTAGTGTGTATATAAAAAAACATTTATTTGGATAAAAGCGTCTGCAAAATGACTAAATGTAAATGTATACACTGCCGTTCAAAAGTTTGGGATCAGTACGGTTTTTTAAAATGTTTTTGAAAGAAGTTTCTAAAGCTCTTCAAGGCTGTATCTATTTGATCAAAAATACAGAAAAAAAAATAGTTTTATGAAATATTATTGCGATTTAAAATAAGAGTTTTCTATTTTAATGTACTTAAATATAATTTATTCCTGTGAAGCCAAGCTGAATTTTCAGCATCATTAGGCTACTCCAGTCTTCAGTGTCACATGATCCTTCAGAAATCATTCTAATATGCTGATTTATAATCAATGTTGGAAACAGTTGTGCTGCTTAATATTTTCTGAGACCTGTGATACTTTCTTCAGGATTCTTTGATAAATAAAAAGTTGCATAAAAAGAACAGTGTTTATTAAAAATATAAATTTTGTGTTACAATATACACTACTATTCAAAAGTTCGGGGTCAGTACATTTTTTTTCTTTCTTTTTTTCAAGAAATTAATACTTTTATTCAACAAGCATGTGACAAAGGGATAAAAAGTGATAGTAAAGACATAGTTAGAAAATATTTTTATTTTTAATAAATGCTGTTCTTTTTAACTTTATATTCATCAAAGAAAAATGTATCGTAGGTTCCAAAAAAATATTAAGCAGTACAACAGTTTCAACACTGATAATAAATCAGCATATTATAATGATCTCTGACGTTTTAAAAAATAATAAAAAATAAAAAAATTTACATGGTTATCAATGGTTACCTTTACTGTCAGTATCATGAAGTCTCTCATCCTCTGTGTGTGTGTATACAGTGTATATATATATATATATGAAGAGTTAATTTGCAAAAACATATAACTCCTTTTTTTTTTAATCACGTTTTCTTTATTGTTATCATGTTTTTATTATTTTATTGTGTTAGTTTTTTTAGTAATTTTTAACCTAATCAAAATAACCAAACAGTTGGATTGAGATTAATTAGAATGCACAATGAATAAACATGATTTTTTTTTTAAATTTATCAGTTTTCTGTTTTTGCAAATTAACTCTTTATATATAGAGAGAGTATTCAACATTTGAAGTGAATCAAAAAAGTTCATCAAAGTTGTCCTAATACAAGAATTTGTTTTTAGGATAACTTTGATGAAAGGTTTTGATCCACTTCAAATGTTGACTACTGTATACACACGCACAAAAAAAAAAAAAAAATATATATATATATGTATATATATATATATACAGCAGCACTAATAAGAAATATACCAATTCAGCATATTACAGGAATAAAATACATTTTAAAATATATATTTTTTTTAAATAAAAGTTACGTTAAATTCTAATAATTTTTCAAATAAATGCATCATTGGTTAGCACAAGAGACTTCTTTTAAAAATAATTTTTTTAAATCACACAATAACCCCGAACATTTGTAGTGAAGTTAGTTTGAAGGTGTAGCATAGGAACTGTGTATATTGATGTGACGATATAATAAAAGTATATGCACATTTGATATATATTCTTAAAAAAAGCAATTAGAGCATAGTTTTGAACTGCAAAAACAGTCCTTTTTTGTATTTGAATACTGGGCTGTAATGGGGAGTGGAGGACAGTCAGAAAAGCTTTGGACCTGAGGTCTCTGTAACACTGGGGCAGGCCACCCACATAAAATTTGTCTCAGCTGTCATGAATTCAAGTAACCGGGTTGGTTAAATAAACATTTCACTTTGTGCACCTGATCCAGACACACCCAAGACTGCACTACTGTTTCAGGGTGGGTAGCCATTTACCCCAATGAGAAGAGTTATTTCATAAATCGGTTGTCTTTTATGCACACAAGGCTCTATCAGCCTGTCTACACTTTAACACAGTTGCATCATTACACACCCAGCTGTAGGCGTGTGTATTCACCTTTCACTCAGCTTACCTTTATACCTTCTTTCTCCCAGTTATTCTTGTTCTGGAGTTTTTTCTATTATCTGGTGAATTGTTTTCCTTAGGTTGCTCAGTGAACAAAATTCACAACCTCCTACGTAAGCTGGAGCATTTATTTACTTGCGTGACTTCGGTGAGAGGGCAACAAGTTCAAGGTCTTTATGACCGACTCCATTACAAATGCTACGCCCACCGCTTAGAAATTTTGTTTGTGTACCAGTATATAAAGTGCACTCACTCAGAGGACCGCGGTGTCATGGCCTTCAGATTAACACACACGCTTTTTACACGGAAACAGCAGAGATGGAATGGACATACGCTGATTATAGGGTCTGATAGTGGTAAAATATTCTTGAAAACATTTTTAATCACTATCATCATTGTGTACAATGTGCACAGCTCTATATCTCACCTTGTAAACACCAATGGCAATATCTGTCACTGATAGTGAATTAAAATGACAGTAAAAATAGGTTGTAAATTAGGCTTTAAACCACAGTAAATAACAAGCTGACTCCTGTTGTTCCCTAATGTGTGATTCTCTGAGAAGACCAGTAGATAAAAATGGCAGTATGTTAGAAATAAACAACTTTTTTTCTTGGCCACTGTAACATTTTGTTTGCTCACTGGGGGAAACAATTTATTTTGAGCAACCCCATATGACAAAAAAAATCTATATATTTTCATTGTTTAAAATATATTTAAAAATAGCCAAAATGTATAAATTTTTTAGTAAAACAGTGGGATTTCATTTAACCTGAAATGAATGGATCTGAACTGTACTCAAAGGTCTGTTAGCATTCCCATTCAACTCAATAGCAGTTGTTCTGTTTTCCTGCCATCTCTGCTCATGGGCTCATTCAGGTTTTTTTTTTTTTCACCTAAGCCATAACTGGATTCATGCCAACCAGCCAAACATTTACCCCTTGTCTGAACTGATCTGATCTGCACTGAAATGAACTTATCTGATGTGAACTGATCTAATCTAATCTGAACTGAATTGAACTTACCTGAACTGAAATGTTTCTATTTTCAGTTCCACATCTGTAGTGTGCACCGTAGATGTCACTGACATTTACTTTGAGTAGAAAACAAAGCAGAGACATACTAAAGCACTTTATTGGTCTAGTATTGTATATCAGGCTCCCTCAGTGGCAGCACAACCTCTGACCATACAATCAGGGCTCATAAATGTATTGATTACCTTTTTATCATATCAAAAGAAGCAATTACAAGTGATCCTTTTTGACTGCAAGGCCCCACATTGTCCACAACAGTATTCAAAGGCACCATAACTTTTCCAGTCGTTCGTAATTTACTGGATAAGAATGAAGATTTTTACAAATATGTTTTACTAAGTTCTTGTAGGCCTACATTCTTTATAAAAATGCGAGTTTTCTTGCTTTTTTTATCATTTTAGGTGGCCTTCTTTGAAGATTGCTCATAAGTTGTCTAATACGTTGTTCAGTTTAATTGGTTTTATGCATTGGTTCTGATAAGGTGAAATTAAAGCATGTTTTACTGTATTCATAAAATAAAATGATCCACCCTGATAGTGTTTTATTGTTATACCATGCTACACCAACCTGAAAAGTTTACAGGTGTGTTTGGTAAGAAGGCACCTGCCAAGCAAATGAATGTGAATGCAAATCGCGCACAAAAACATGACTGATATTGTGAGAGTTCACTGAAAGTTTATGCAAACACGCTCTTATTGTATTACCAGTGTGCACAGCCACATACAAACATGGTCAATTGTCTGATTTACATGATGTCTTTCTGTTTAGGATTTGATTGATATTTTATGGAGGCAGAATGTCGACTTGGGGGTTGAGCGAGCGATCTTTGATGGATGTCTTCGGCAGAGAGAGGAGATCACAAGAGCAAGAGAAAGAGAGTTAAAAAGAGAGAGAGAGTTTGAAAGGATAATGCAAAGGTTACAGAAACTAGACAAGGAAACTGGAGAATGTTTGCCAAGTCCTTCATCTGTGAACTCCCAGGTGACCATTTTATTAATTACGCATGAAAACAAATAAACAGTGTGCATACCTAATATTAATAAATCTCTCAAAATAACACCCGTGTGCACACCCACACTCTCTATTGTTTAGTGTTGCTTACAGAGCTATTTTCACCATGATTTAGGCTGTGCCCTTCTCAGAGACATTGCATTCTACAGAGTTTACTCAGCATTCACCTGTTACCCAGAATCCCCTGCTGTCTGCACTGCTATTCTCTCGGAAGTCTCAGAAGCCTCCTTCTCAAGAGCAGGCTTTTAGTGAACTGCTGTCACTGCCGGACTTACAGGTACTTATGTACACAATGCAGAAAGATGTACACAGACATGCCCGAACTGGTGCATGGTTGGCATTTCATTTTGGAACAAATTTTCTTTCTTGCAAGTTTGCAGACAAAATTGCATTCAATTTGCGTAACTTTAAATTGTAAGAGGGTCTATGGTAATTATGAAATCACAGCCACTGAATTTGTTAAATCACAAATAAATCAGCACATTCTTAGTTGCCTTTCTACCTTAGAAAAAAATAATAGTGAGCATTTAATGATGGTTTAAATGAAGTGCATTAAGAGATTAAAAGTTAACATAATTGACATAATTGTCTAAATTGTTGTTGGTAGCTACCGTACAAGATAATATCTATATTTTAATATATTTACTCATGTATTATTTCTAAATTGTAACTACAGTATGGTTCAACTTGTTTATTTTAAATGTGCTTTATAAATTAAAGAAAGGCTGTGAAGTGAGTGGCAATTATATTTGCACAAACACAATTTCATAAAAGTATCTAATTGCCAAATCCTCTTAACTTACAATCTGTTAGGTATATTTAGGTAAAAATTAATACCAGATAAGCAATTAGTATCTAAATACCAAGTATCTAATCAGTAATATTAAAAACGTTAAAGCAATGGTAATTCATTTGAGGTGTGTGCTTATTTGAGATATGATGAGTTAATGTTTAGATTTTTCATGGAATTGCATGAAGATAATGTCCCCACTATCATTAAAATGGCATTCTGACATATCACAATTGTCTCTAGTACGGCCTTGTCTCAAATGTCACCCACAGCTCACACAGTCCCACTCCTCCAAGTCTAGCATGGGTTGTTGGGTAATAGACTGTCGTAGATCCTGCATCAGCAAAAGGGTCCATCGCTGCAGATAGTGACTGCATCGAGGGTGCTTGTGACCACTGTCCTGTATCATAAAATAACAAGTGAGACACCGCTCATGAGTGGAGTATGTGATTTTGGAGAGAGGGAGTGGTCTGATTCAATGACCAAGTCTGGCAGAAGTCAGAAAAAAGACTAATATTACTTACAGCAACTTTAATACTCACGTGATAAAATGGCCACAATCACTTCAGAACACATTTTGTATTAAATTTAAACATTTTGATCTGTCTTTTTCAGTGTACTCTACCAAATAGGCAAAGCTGCATTTATTTGCTCAAAGCTGCAATTAAAACAGTAATATTATGTAATATAATTACAATTTGAAATATCTGTTTTCAATTTTAATATATACATAATTTATTCCTGGGATGGAAGAACTGAATTTTCAGCACCATTACTCCAGTTTTCAGTGTCACATGATCCTTCAGAAATCATTCTAACATGCTGATTTGCTGCTCAAGAAATCAATGTTTAAAATATGAAATACTGCTTTAATATTTTTGTGGACACTGTGGTATATATTTTCAGGATTCTCTGATGAATAAAAATTATATTTTGTATTTCAGCAGTTATTTGAAATTTTGTAAATGTCTTTCATGTAACTTTTGATCAGTTTAATGCATCCTTGCTGAATAAACATATTAATATCTTTCAAAACTTACTGACCCCAAACCTTTGAATAGTAGTGTAAATATTTTAGTTTACCATGTACAGCCTATGCACATTTCCACTAAAGTCTCCAAAAATGTTGATTCCAAAAAGTTTAAACCAAATATGTATAATGTGGAGGTTGCAATACAATACAATACCTCTTTGTAAACTGCAGAATAAAATGATCAGAATAAATGCTCTTCTCATAAATATATTTAAAAATGACTAATATTTAGTTTCTCTCTTAGTATTATTTGGATGTCCTGGAGTCTGATGTGTCAAGCTTGCCCCTAGAGGATATCACCGAAATCTGCCACCAGAACCTGCCCGAGCCACAGAGTGAAAACTCAACAGATGAGTTATGTGGCGTTACACAGACAATATCAGACTCTTTTGAGGTTGCTCAGCCTTTGTCATGCATATCCTCAGATCCCGTAGAGATCCTAGAAACATGCATACAGGCATTCTCAGATCCAGGAAATCCTACACCTTCACCTTCAAATACAATTTACAGCTGCAGTACCCCTGAGAGTCAAGTGATTTTACCTCAATGCAACATAAACTCAAGCGATTCAACCCTTAGTGAGTTTTGCCCATATACTATCAATACCAGTAAACCTGAACAATTAAATAGTGCACCTGAAAGGGACGCTCCTCAAACGCTTTTACAATTTGAGGAGCGCCACGTTCTGCTGGGGTTTGATGACTCCGCTTCTGTTGGCTCTGTGGATTTAGAGACATCCCTCTACGCTGCTGACACCTTCAGTAATGGCCAATCAGACAAGGATGAGCTGGAGAGCATCCAATCAGATAACACCGATCTGCTGCATTTATCTCTACACTCTGATGCTGTGGAGGCAACGCTGTATGAAACTGTTACGTCTGCACAACACCAAACTCAAAATGAATCAACACCTAAATATTCACCTAAAGCAAATCCCTTAACCACAAGCAGAGCTGCAGGTGTCCGGCGCGCATATCGTGATGAACAGCGGGCCCAAGCCATGAGTTTGCCGCTTAGTGTGCATGACATCATCAACCTGCCCGTGGAAGCATTTAACGAAGCCATCAGCTCTTGCAAACTCAACAACGCTCAACATACCCTCATCAGAGACATTCGAAGACGTGGTAAAAACAAGATGGCAGCCCAGAGCTGTCGCAAACGAAAGCTGGATAGTCTCGTTGATCTCGAAGAAGAGATTGAGGGGCTGAAGAGGGAGGAGCAGCAAATCAAGGAAGAAAATGAGAGGAACACTAGAGAACTTCATGAGACGAAAGAGAAGCTCAGGAAACTTTACAATGAGGTGTTCAGACAGCTGAGAGATGAACATGGAAACTCCTACAACCCTAGAGAATACAAACTACAGCACAGCACTGACGGCACGGTTTACCTGCTGCCACGTGGCACAGCCAACAAGACAAATACGCCAACAGAGGATTTACCTTTTTCTTTATAATAAACCTGAAGTACAGCAAAGCTCTTTTGGTGTTTGTAACGTTACACACCAGGGACTTCAGTTTTGGGATGTTGTGATCTTGAGGAATCACAATGTTTGTGTCTGGCACTCACATTCATCTCCTATTGATTCTGTCAAGGGAAGTTGGTTGAGTGACAATTTATCCAGTTAGCATCATTCCCCAGCGGCTGGTTTCAGTCATGCAGTACAGCTACTGTCTACTTGAATAGAGAAAGAATGAAATCTCCAAAACTGTTGTCAATGTTACATTTAAATGACAATAAAATCGAACAACTATGGTATTATAAATTTTAGCTTGAATCATGAGGCTGATCCAGTTAATGCAAATACATATATACTATACATGTACATATATACTGTGTGTGTATGCATGTATGTATGTATGTATGTATATATATATATATATATATATATATATATATATATATATATATATATATATATATATATATATATATATATATATATGTACACACACAAACAAAACTGTTCAAAAGTTAGATGTTGTTAAGGTTTTTTAAAGTCAACTTTTCAAAAGTCTTTTGATCAAACATGCATTAGAAACAGTAACAACTATGAAATATTACAATTTAAAATAACTTTTCTATATTTTAATATATTTAAAAAATTTATTTTTTAGTAATGGCAACACTGAATTTTCAGCAGCCATTACTTCAGTCTTCAGCATCACACGATGCTTCAGAAATCAGTCTAATATGCTGATTTGGTGATTAAGAAACGTGTAGTTATCAAGGTTGAAAACAATTGTGTTGCTTAATATTTTTGTAGAAACAGTGATATATTCATTAATGTTTTACAATTCTTTGATGAATAGAAAGTTGAAACAGATTTCAAGTTAATTCATCCTTGCTGAATAATCCCAAATTTCTCTTTTAGTGACCCAAAACTTTTGAACAGTACAGTATACTGTATTGAAACTATAGAAAATATGTGTGTGTAGACTTATGTATATTTGTCTGTCACAAGTTTGGAAATAGGCAGAGATTATTTATTGACAACTCCAGAATTTTACAGATTATGAGACGAGATTCTGTATAAATCAAATATTCGTGCTATATGTAGTTGGAAACTAAGATTTCTTGGAGGGAGGATTGTCTAAAATACATATTCAGATGGAAAAAGATTTGATGCATGTACTGTGTATCTGCAACAGACAATTTGTTTTATGAATACTTGTGTGTTCTTATTAATAAGCAAGTTTTAACCACAATATTTTGTATTCAAATACTCTAAGATTGTCATGAAGCTCTAATATATTTAAATCCAATAAAAACTGTTTAAAAGCTAAATAATGTTTTCACTGAATATTGAGTATAGGCTAGGACAGTGGGACCCACAGCTCTGCACATTTTGCATGTCTCCCTAATTTACATACTTGATTCAGATCATCAGCTCATTAGGAAAGAGCTCCATGAAATCAAATGAGTGCGTCCGATAAGGGAGACATGCAAAATGTGCAGAGCAGTGGGTCCCGAGGAACAGGATTGAAAACCACTGGGCTAGGACTTTTTATGCAATTTTATGCAGCATTAATACGCCCCCTGCTGGAGCAAAAAGAACAGCAACATTATGCCAAGTGTTTAGCTGCATCAAAGGACTGCCTCTCCTACATTAAAAATGTTTAGATTACATATCTTACATATTATAACACGTTTGAACTTTGCATGAACAGAATTCCTCATCAACACAGAAACTTGTGAGTCTAAACTTGAAGTTTATTATACTTCATAGTGTAGGCACTTACCATTTACACATTTTAAACAAAGGCATCATACAGTGGAAAAAAAGATTCACATCAACTAAATTTTTATATACGAAATCTAATTCTACTGTTGCGGCAGGCAGGTTCCTGTTATGGCATTATGAACAGGCAAAGACGTAGTTTGGAATTGTGTTGGGAACACTTTAAATATTCACAAACCTCTATTTAATGGCCCTTTCTCTCTCCTACTGATCTATAAAGATGGTTTAGCCTCAACAGAACTAACAATGTCGTCTTTTAATGCACATAGGACATTAAAGATATCAATCACTTCAGATCAGAGGAGTGAGAAATGTTGGGCAAAGTGTGGTGCTCAGGGTAGTGAGCCTTTGGAATGGCGCGAGGACCCCGACTGGCTCTCTCGGTCGTGCTCCTTAAAATAAGTCTGTTCAATACGATGGCAGAAAGAAAGCAGGTTGGTGTAGGATTTCACCTTTTCGGCAAGCTCGTCGTTGGACAGTTGTGTGGTGAGTATGGTGAAAAGATGACCAAACACCAGAGCATCTAGTTCAGTTGGCCTGTGACATTGAAAGTACAACAATTAGTTAAGACAGCATGTGATAACTTTGTGTTACATGTCTGTATGTGTACAGACATTCGAATCTCACTGATGCTCAACTTCTGAATTGTAGTGTATGTGCACAAAACGTACTGTTTGTTGAAAAAGTAGGGCTGTGTTCCCAATCGCTGTGACAAGGCCTGACAGCACTGACTCACATCTTCATACACCTGAGATGAGGAAACCCACACGAAACTTTATGTACCGCACATTGATGAAAGAAAAACACACCTGACTTGGTCGGTGAATTATACTTAATTTATCTGCGCACAAAAACATACCTGCTCCAGGCTCTTTCCAGACCATCCAATCGCGTTCATCTTCCTCCGTACCTCCCACTGCTTCTGATAGGCCAGAATGTGATTGAGGGGCCAAGAATAGGGACTACTGTATCGTGGCCTAGAGATCTAAACACACACTACCATTAAATATGTACAATGATGTTATATATTTACATATCTATCTATATACGAACATTTAGTGCCATTGATCTCATCTTTGTTAATATGATATATATTATATATGATTCGGGAACATCCGTTTTCATGACACATACCTCTGTAGCTGTATAGTCATCACACCACTGGATATACAACTAGAAAGAACAGGCAAAGTTTCACTAGTCTGCACAGTTCATCCCTTTTAAAATATTTATGTAAATATAAAATACATATAATTATGGAAATCCACAAGCAAAGATACATAATGTGCTTTTCTTTTCTTTTTTTTCTTTTTTTTACAAATGTATCAATCAGATTCTTTGTATATGGTGACATTCAAAAGTTAGGGGTCAGTAAGGTTTTTTCTAAAGAAATTAATACTTTTATTGAGCATGGATGCATTATATTGATCAAAATTTACAATTGTTACAAAAAAAGTAACATTACATTTCAAATAAATGCTGTTCTTTTGAACTTTCTGTTCATCAAATAATCCTAAAAATGGATCACATTTTGACAAAAATATTAAGCAGCACAAAAACATAATAGTAATTTTATTTTTTTTAGATTATATTAGTATATTAGAGTAATATATTAATATTACATTTGAATGATTTCTGAAGGATAATGTGACACTGAAGACTGGAGTAATGGCTGCTAAAAGTTCAGCTTTACCATCACAGGAATAAATTATATCAAATAAATTATATTTTTACATATATTAAAATAGAAGAGAGTTATTTTTGTAAAACATACTTCATAATATTACCTTTTACTGTATTTTAATCAACTAAAAGCAGCACTGGTAAGAATAAAAGACTTCAAAACAAAATTATACCGACCCCAAACTTTTAAAGGTTTTGCATGCTGATGTGTGCAGGTCTGTACCTCTGCAGTCAGCAGCATGTTATTGACCAACTCCATGTAAGCCTTCATCTCTGCCCTCTGGACATCATCCAACCCGTCACTCAGAGAATGACCCTATGGATAGCAATGTCAGCCAACAGTCAAACATTGTAGGATTCACGCGGAATTTGCTTTTAGAGTGAGAGTGATACCTTTGCCTTTGCGAACTGAACAATCGGCCCCAATTCTGACACAACTTGATTTCCAACATGGATGAAAGGAACCTTCCCTAGTGAACAGAGAGGAAGAGACATTCCAAAACATATAATCAAACTCTGACTAATACATTCAACCTAACAAAGCCAAAGCTCTTTACCACCACCCTTCCAACATAAGCTAAGACTAAGAAAAGCACTAAAAATGAGTGACTGTTAAGTAAAGAGTTTGGTTGCTCACCTGATGGTGACATGTATTCAGCATTGGCACGGCAGGACACCAGCACTGGCAGGCCACACATCCTCAGAAAAGTCTGCAAAACAAGAATTACTTCACTAACAAAAACAAGCGACCGATACATTTTTATATATTTGGGCTTCAAGTTACCAATGTGAATTGGTGTGTAAACTGATTAAGGCACTACTTTTCACCTGAACGGCCAAAGAGGATGCAGAATCTGACAGCAAGATTTGAGCCTCTGTATAAAAAATAAATAAATAAATATTCACGTGCGTTTCATTTGACATCTTTTGCAGTTGTAAAGATTTCATTCTAAATGTAGAACTCATAAACAACTTCTTTTTTAATCACTTACCCTTAAGAGGTTGATACAGAGTTGCATTTTCAGGCCATGGCTCAGCAGCTGCAATAGAAAATGACATGTCATGAACTACTGAAATTTCACAAATAATACTGCATATATTTCCTTTTTTTTTTTTAGAAACTCTGACCCTAAAATATCTATCGACGCTCTATGTGGGCTTACATTACAATAATAAACATTTAACGGGTTTCTTTATCTTTGACCCTGACAGCAGCACTGAAAACAATAGAACTGTAACGGCTGTAACATCTAAACTAAAAGACTCGTAAACACGCATTGGCTTAGCTCTAATAATATGCAGAGAAATGAAATGACCGTGTTGAAAGTAAGTACCGATTATCATCCTGACCTGCCCATCTCTAGCACAAAACACTAACATAGCCATATGGACTCGCTACATGAAACACAAGCCAAAACATTACCTGCAATCTGAGAGACGAAAGCCTCTGCAGCAAGAGACATGGCGGCGCAGAGGAAATCTACTTTAACCCAAGCACAATAACTGATCGAAAAACTGAAATGGCATTTATTTCCCACGCAAGGGCAAAGCAAGCTCCTGTCCCAGTGTAGTGACGTCACCCTGGAGTTTTTCCTGCTTTCTAGCCAATCACCGTCCTGCTTCTTCTTCTTCTTCTTCTTCTGGTGTTAATGGCGGTTGGCAGACCAAATTGAATGGTGCATTCCCGCCACCTACTGGATAGGAGTGTGGAAGTTGGGAATCAATACCACAAATGACAATGGGGGAGGGGACAGTGAAGAGAAAGAAAAAAAAAAACACCTTTAATTTAATACACCGGTATCTTACATTCTATTGATCAGTTTTGTTTCTTTTAAGAAAATAATTAATTCATGAAATGTTCTTGATTGTTTTGGGCCATTTCCTAACAGAACCTGAGGTGACAGATTATTTATACCCAAAGATCTTAACGCTTGAATAAGTTGAGATCTTGCTCTTTCATACATATCGCACTCTATAAGTACATGTTCTATTGATTCAGCATAACCATATCCATCACAATTTCCATTTTCATGCTTCCCCATTCTATATATACAGACATTGATTCAACAAACAGTGTCCAATACGCATTCTTGACATTAAAACGTCATCTTTTCTATTGCCAAACTATCTTTCATTCTTGGCCTACCTTCTCTTTAATGTGATATAAGTGTCTACCTTTTATTCCACTATCTGCCATTTCTTTCTTATTTCATTTGCAGTTAACCCTTTTACTTCTGTTTTACTCATTGACACTTTAATGTCAAGTTGTGCATGTTTCAAAGCCTGTTTAAAGCCTCCTCATTTCCTTCCACACTCATATGTGATGGTACCCACATGAAGTTTACTATAAATCCAGATTGTCTTATTCTAAATAAACTCTGCATCACTTCCAATATCATATCTTGTCTTGCTGTTGCAATTCCACTTAACAAGCTATTTAAAACTGAAAGGGAGTCTTTTTGGTTGTACTTCTTCTATCAACTGAAGAGCTAGATATATTGCTATAATCTCTGTAGTAAAAACAGTTATGCCATGGGCTGTCTGAATGCTCGATTCTGATTGGCTGGCAGGTGTTGATTAAATTCGTTGGACTGCACAGGTAGTTCCAGGTCAGTTTAATCACGTACTATATTAATGCGCTTCCTATAAACATTGGTAACCATAGTAACACAGTTACCGTTGAATAGTAATACAGACAAAAATAACCGTCATTTTTATTGTTCCGGTCAAATATTGCAGCGCAAATATTATTAACATCTTTAATAAGTGAATGCTGGTAATTGATCATGGCATAAACAGGATAATCAACGGCTAGCTGTGCATTAAACGATTTGAATGCACTTCGCGGAGGCAACCACGCTCCGCTGCGCGTCGGGCGGTTCTTCGCCTCTACGTCGTGCATTCAAATCGTTTAATGCACAGCTAGTCGTTGATTATCCCTTACAAATATGATCTGATATTCTTTTTGATATTTTGACTTTGAATTTGGCTATGTAAACTGCTGCTGCTGTTATTCCAGATTCAGGATCTTTAGAGCCATCCGTGTATATTTGTACTGTGCTATAATATGTTTGTTCAATGTATTGCTGCACTGCTATATTTGTTAATATACATTTTTCCTTATTCTGTTTTTCTTCATATAGTTGAATATCTAAATGACCTTTAATATTAAGCCAGTACCTCATCTTTAACTTGAGCCTTCTAATTTCTAGAGGCATTTCACCCATTTCTGCCTGTACTGCTGTTATTGGAGATGATTCGCAGTGCTTGTCAATCACGGTCCTTCTTCTTCTTCTTCTTCTTCTTCTTCTTATATTTTACTGCGGTTGGCATCCAGCGTGTTGGTGCATTACCGCCACCTTCTGCAATCACGCTCCTCCACTTCCGATCGCGATTTCACTGCAGAAGTTTATTATTCTTTTTCCTTTCTTTTTTTAATTTTAGTTTGTTATAACCACAGTAATTTTGATTCCGGCTCTGTATATTTTATAGTTATTTATGTGCTAATGTATTTTATAGTGGAGGAGCAGGTGTCTGCAAGCGGTCATTATGGTGCCATTAGAACTGGGCGCGGACAGTAAATCATGTGCACACGCCTTCCACTGTGTGAGCCGCATCTCAATTGATCTTTAGTCAAATGCTAGGCTATTATTATCATAATACATACAGATATTGACACTATTTATTACAGCTCTTCAATATAAATATAGGTGCATGCATTAATAGCCTTAATATGTTAAATCTTGTTAAAACCTTTTTTTAAATAGTTTTTAAACCTAAAACTATATGTATGGTATTGGCTATTAGTATATGAGAACAGAGATAATGAATTGTAGTAATTTTTTTATGTTATTGTATTGTATTTAGGCTATTTGGAAACAAAAATGACACATTTATACACTTTCTTTTTATTACAGCACATTATACATTTAGAACATTGACACATATATTCAAGTCACATTTCAGCTCATCAGTAAACCACAAAGTGCATGTACTTTATTGTGGTGCTGTATTTTTATTTATTTATTTTTTTTCAGTCTTGAGCGGAGGTCGGGGCATCTTAACCTGTTCTCTAAAAGGAAGGAAGGGAAGAAAGGCGAGCTAAAGAAACAAAATTCAATACAAACACACATTAAAGACTTGGTAATATTCTAATTATTTAGGATATTATTGGATGTTATACAAAATCACAACAAATTAGCTAAATAGCCTATTTGAAAGGCAAAAAAAAAGAGAAAAAAGAAACTACTTAAATAGCTATTTTAACTAGCACCGTTTGTTTTTGCATTCAGTGTGCATTGATTCAAGTACAAAACAGAATTTAAAAAAAAAAAAGAAAGAAAAAAGTGGTCGAGTTGTTGCATTCAGCAAATGCAGTGTGGTTTTATATGGAAAGCAGACGTTTTTGCATCGTCCATATACTCCCCTAAAACCGAATCTGTGAATGTGCTGTGGAAACACACATTCGGTTCTACAGGGTATATATAGACGACGGAAGATTCCGAATGAATTTTCAGAAATGGAAGGTCCTAAAAAAAATTAAAAAAAAAAAAAGAACACAACGTTTCCACGGTCCAGACAATAAATAAATAAATTAATAAATAAAATAAAAAATAAAAAAATAATAAAAATGAATAAAATTAAGGCGTTGATAATGTTTAACACATGAAAATTGAAAACACCCCGTAAACAAGAAAATCTTTTTTTAAAGCAAAATCATTTCAGTTAAGATACAAATTACGAGGAATTATCTTAAAGACCATTTTATCAATTATTTCTATCATATTAAAGCATATAAATAAAATGTCTCTCAAAATGGAAAAAAAAATGCTATTTTGAGGTATTTAATGTTTTTTTTTGTTTTTTTTTTTTTTAATTGTTAATTTCAGATATTTTCTAATTGAAATAAAATTGGTGCCTTTTGTAATCATGTAATAAAAAAAATTAAAACTATTTCAGAAAGAGAAATCTGCTATCTTAGGACATCAAGAAAATCAAATTTCTTTCATGGTGCCTCTGTGTTTCTCTCTCTCTCTCTCTCTCTCTCTCTCGCCGCAATGCAGTAAGGTAGTAAATTAGGAGAACCCTCTCGCTTTCAAATTTAAATTGATTCGTTAACAAAGAAACCAAAATAATAAATTCAGATTTACTCATAGAACAGAAATGCACAACACATTTTGACTTATCTGACCTCATCTCAAGATTGTCTTATTGTCTTAAATTTTTAGAATTACAATTTCTCTTATTCTACAATGTAAATTGTCGTCTGCATAAAAAGACACAGGATGACCAGACTATAAGAATTTTCCTGTTAAAATTCACAATTGATAATTATTGATAAAGCTACTGATTGATCAGGAAAAGTCAATTAAAATTATTTTAAAGAGAAAAAAAAACATTAAATTTGATTTTGCAGCTGCACTTACCATTTGATGCAAAAAAGCCCTATTTAAAATACATTTCCCTGTATTAAATTAAACAGTCGATATTTAAAAGAGAAAGAAAAAGAAAAGAGTTAAATAAAAAGAAATACAAAAAAATAAAATATACTGCACAAATGATAAAACAGACAGAATTGCAGACAGACGTCCTCGTACTGAGCTTTCCTATGCAACAGAGCGCGTGGGAAGGAAAGAGAGGGGCCAATATTACCGCGAGCCCGGAGCGCGTCTCATCTGTGATACCCAATGACGGACGCGCGAGGCTCGTAAAAACCGTTTTACAACCTGAGCTGTAAATCAACTTTTGAGCTGGGAAGAGCTTAGAAACCGCAGATTTTCTACCCCACAGTGGCGTTGCCAGCTAACCATTTACGATCTACAAAAACGAACAAATGAAGGAAACAGAAACGCCTGAAATAGCTCAAAATGTAGGGCGAAGTCCGGCAATATCGGCAGCAAGTATC
The DNA here is from genome assembly GCF_012432095.1 of Onychostoma macrolepis. Classification (NCBI taxonomy): domain Eukaryota; kingdom Metazoa; phylum Chordata; class Actinopteri; order Cypriniformes; family Cyprinidae; genus Onychostoma; species Onychostoma macrolepis. Next base: position 7,981,506 of record NC_081160.1, on the reverse strand, counting down.
TGCACATGCATGACTGCTCGATGTTAGCTATGTTATGTCAGGCATCTTCTATCATTCTATGATTAAAAAAAGGTAAAATCCCTCATCCATTTAAAAATCAGAAATTCCCTCTTTTTTCAACTGCCTAAAACTGGTCTGTGCAGGACTTGTGAACAAGGAAACAAAAGCTCTTGTAATAAATTTTAACAAAGTTATAATTTTAATTACTATCACTGCCTTTCATTTGTAGTATGGTAGCCTATTACAAAAAAATAAATAAAATAGCCTAAATAAATACAATAGCCTACAATAACCCTGCAAGGTATCTCTCTCTCTCTCTCTCTCTCTCTCTCTCTCTGTGTGTGTGTGTGTGTGTGTGTGTGGTGAGAGTTGAGAGAGACTTAATGCATTTGTGCACGGGTGTTAGAATACGAACAATTTGTAATATTATACAATATTACATTTACCTTCTATTAAAACTCACGTTGATGTGTGAGCGCATGTGAGACGCTGTGTATCGCTCTACATTTGTGTGTGTGTGTGTGTGTGTGTGCAGCATTCGTCGTAACGGCCTGACAGTTGTAATACAGTTTAAAAATCTTTCAATTATAATTTTACGTGTAATCGTATTTTCCCACAACTAATAAAATAAGCATGGGTTTATAATGGAGTGTCTCTGTGTAGCCACACAGCCTACAGCAGATTCTTTCGATATTTAATGTGAACAATATAAATTAAGGGAACCATCAAAATATCTCTTAAACGTCAGTTGATATAATATAAATATAGGTGAAACGTAATGGGCTTTTTTTTTTTTCTTTTTCTTTCTTTTTTTTTTTTTTGTAATAGAAATAGAAAAAAAAAAAAACCTGGACAGCTACAACATTCCTGGTCCTGGCAAATTTTATCATTCAACAGAACTGTGTATGTTTTTTTGGCACACTGTGTAGCTAGCTGTATAGCCTAATTTGCTATGTCAATTCAATAAATGCAGATCCCTTAATGAGCAGGGTTTATAGCATATTTTATTCAACAGCTCAGTGTTTTGGGCTGCCAAAATTACTATTTAAAAGTACTATTACTATTTCTGGTAAAAAAATAATCCCAAAATAGGCCTATGTGCAGGGTACGTTTAACGCTGGTTGCATGATGTATACAAAACAGTTTTCACAGCTAAAACATTCCGCTTTCGTTTTCACATTTACATATTTTATATTTCCATGTAGGATACCACCTTTCTTTTTTCATTGCTTTTCTTCTTTCAATTTTTTTTCGTAGTGTAATTTCTGATAATTATCGCACAAAAGAGGGCCATAAAAATGGGTTTATACTTTTATATAATTACTGGATTATTAGCGGGATTAATCTATGCAGTCAGTGCAGTTTTAATGCAGAATTACATTTAAGCATTATTAGACGAGATAAATTGTTGCAAGGCTTTTAATTATAAACTACAAGGCTTTTATTTTGAAGGTTCACATTAACTTCCGAAAACCTCTGAAAACGTCACCGTCACACGCCCAGGCTCCGACCCATCTCTGTAGAAAGGCAAGTTAACGAGTGAACTCATGCAAATTTTAATCTTATAATATTAAGATTAATAACCTAACCTAATGAACATATGTTTAAATCACACTGCTTACGGCTTTACGTTAAGCGAATTTGATCCAGGACAGTTTTAGGGCAGTTGTTTTCTTCCTGTCCCTGTTACAGTAATATCCTCTGCAAAAATTACAGTTGCACTGTTGTCTTATTTCTCAGTTGAATATACTTACTCTTTGTATTCGTTTGGTTGCAAGCGTGTTTCTTAATATTATGTACGAGGCGAGCAATATCTTCCAGACAGATGCATTAGAGAGTGTGGATGTGTTGCGAGGGTAATTAAAATGCTTGGTTTCTGTTTTTAAGGTGTGGATTTCGCGTTACTGACAATGGGAGCCATAATTTCACGGTGGAAGGTGAGAATATCTTTCCTTTTGCAATTTTATTTTATTTTTTTTACCCCCAATCCAGTCCTTGCACTTCTTAATCAAACCCATTCTATAAACAATAATGTAATTGTTATGTTCCAACAGACTAAACCTTCCACTGTGGAACTTCTAGAGGTATTGGATAAGGTATGTTCTCCACTGTTGTCCTGCCCTTTCAAACCCACAGACTACTTTCAGCCATCGTGACCTTATCACACACCACAGAGCTGTATGTCATCATCTGAACCCTTGTACTGGCTGCATTTCCTTGCTTTACTCATTCCTGGCTCGCCTCCTGAACCCGCCGTCTATCTGGAGACTGTATTGACAGGACCATCTGTTTGTTGGGCTGCTGCGGTTGACCTTAACTGTCCAGTAGTGGTCACTGCTTTGGTTTAGAGTGAGCTGTAAGAATACATTATGCAATTCCAGAGGGCTTTAAGTTTAATTTCTACTGTACATTCAAATGTAACTAACAGAGTTTATATCCAGCATTCAGTATTCATGTTCTGCATTAGCAAGGCCAATGTTGCTCAGATTTATGTTGGGCGTAGGTTTTAATGAAATGCTGTAACATGACACATGGTGACAAATCTGTTATTCATGCCACCATATAAACAAACATTATAATTTATTTTGAGGAGTTATTGCTATCCAACTTGACCTTAAAAATGACTTTTGTTAGTGTAAGCAAATGATGTTAATTCATAATTTAGATTTTTGAATAACATGTGTTTTATGTTTGTATTATTTTTGATACATCAGGATTTTATGGCCATATTGTGAGAATATGGAGCTCATGCTCAACTTGTAAAAAAACATTAGTTTTATTCAGAGGCCCACATTGAGCAAAAATATGCAATTTAGTGCAGATGTTGTTATTTATATTTATATGGCCAAAACGGAAATTAAGTTTTGCTAATAATGTAAATCAATGAGATTTTTTTCTGTAACATTATTGAAGACTTACTTGCATAAAATGCATATTATTTGATATCAAGATGATAAATACTTTTTGTTTTCTGATCAAAGCTATGTAGTTAAAAACATATAATGCCGTGCAATGATGGTTGAGATAAATGTTCATCATAAGCCTGTTTTAGCAAGAAATGACGTGATTTAAAATGATTTTTCTAAAAGACAATCAAGTTTTTCAGTTCAAATGTTCATTTTGAAATATTAATAACAAAATAAAAAGTTATTTTTGCATTTACTTTACTCATTAAAGATTTCACAGCAAAAGGACTTGTACCACAAAGAAGAGATTTTTAGAATTCAGCTAAAAAGCCATTTACTCTCTAAAAAAGTATGAATCAATCAGACAGAAGGCATGTAGTAGATGGTTTTTCAGTTTGATCATGTTAATAATTGAGAGAGCCTAGAAGTTTATGAATCATATATGATATAATAGAGTAGACTTTACAAGGTTAAATTAAATGTTATCAAATGTAGCATTTTTAGGCATTTAGCCTAACGTAATTACATTGGTAATGGTCTTACAATATTGCGACATGAATCCACAGGACATAAAGGACCTTGATGAGTTTCGTGCAAAGAACCAGCGTTTGCTGAAGTTGTGGGTGGGCCGACTTCTCTTCTACTCATCTGCTCTGTACCTGATCACATGTCTGTGTGTGTATTACCTGTATTTCCCTGAGCAATGGAGCGCTCGGCTCATCACTGCCTTGCCTCTGCTGGCCTTTCCTGCACTGTGAGTCCTGTTTTATTCATGGATAATGACATTGTGTTAGGCCTGCTTGTTGTATTACCTTTGATGTTATTACATCTGTATTACATATTATATCACAAATAGATATGTATTGCATTGTGTTATACTCCTTTTTAAAGGCTGCTTGGCTTATAGGTTATTGTGCTGCATTATTAGTTTGTTAATGTGTTTTCTTGCTTAATTTTATATTCTCTCTCTTCATAGAGTGTTGCTACTAAGAAAACTGCTCATCTTCCTCTTCTCCAAACGTACAGAGAGAAACAGTAAGCATATGATATTTTCTCTCTTCCAGACAGATTTTTAACATCTTTAGTTGACTGGAAACTCTTAATTATTACCCTGATGGTGGAAATGGGGATTTTCAATGCTTTAGCTTTTTTCTTAAAGCCACTTTCTATTTTGTGATGCTCAACAATCTTGTTCTGCACATCAGAATTATATTCTTAGGTTTTACTCCTTGTGATGGATGATTAAGGGAATTTGGCCTTTGTGTTCCTCATATTTACAATCCTGTGGAACAGGAAGTCGTGGTTGGACAATTGCATGCTCCTAGTCACCCTGGTGTGCTAAAAAATGTAAATATGGATGGGAATATACTTCTGAGATATTTTACTCATAAGAATTTCTAGGGGTGCCAATAATTGCGGCCAACATTCATTGGAGAAAAACATTTATTTCATCATGAGATTTTCCCCCCACTTTCAATTGTTTGACTTCAATGATAGGTTAGAATTTTGTGAATTTTTTGAGTGAAAGATCAAAAGGATAAACAATGCAGATTTATTTTCACAGCCGCCTTTGCTCATATTTATCAAGGGTGCCAATATTAGTGGAGGGCACTGTAAATGTTTGAATGCATCAAAGATCTTGACAGGGATCTGCTTGGGTTTTGATTGATGCACTCACTGGTCTTTTGAGTGAATATCTTTATATTTTGACTAATTTATGGTTTCTTCTGTTTCAGATGAAAAATTAGATGATTTAAAAGCACAGAAACGGAAAATAGTAAGTGGGATTGCATACACATTAGAACTGATGTCTAAGGAATTAAGCTCGTTTGTGGACACTAATATATCAGATGAATAAAATTGTTTATATGTACCATGAAACAAATGAACTATGTTTTTTGTCAGCTTGAGGAGGTGATGGAAACGGAGACCTACAAAAATGCTAAACTCATATTGGAGAGATTCGATCCAGAATCTAAAAAGAAAGCAGTAAGTACAGTCAAATGTATTATTAAAGCTTTACACGGATGTAGAGATTTATTTTTGGAGCTAGTGAGCTAGATGAATACATGGTTTGTCTTTACAGGAAGCAGAAGCCACTCCAGTCAGACCACATATGACCCCTAGACCAGGACAAGGTTTGTATGTTATATTTTTGATTATGTGTTTATGTGTGTTTTCCTTATGCATCATGTACTCTCATTATATCCAGATCTTCGGCAGAGGCATGTTGCAATGGCTACTCCAGGTCCAGTACCCAGTCCCAGGTCCCCAGGAGGCACACCCCTTCACGGTGCCCCAGGAGGGCCTCCAGAGAAAGGGCTAGCCGGGTCTGTAGCCAGCCCAACAGGAGCGAGCCAGACAGAAACACCACAACAAATGATGAGAAGAAGCATGAGTCCTTATTCACCAGGACCTGGACCAGGTTCAGTACACTCATACTTGTATATAAATCCTTGCATTGATAAGTAAATGAAAAGCAGATAGCTGTAAATCTATGAAATTCTGATAAAATAGCAGATAATATATCCTGTGACTGTAAATCAAATGAATTTATATTTAAGGGTGATATCATACTTTTTTATTATTTAATACATGCACCTGTTTATTGAACATTTGTGTCTTCGATCATACAGTATAAATGGCTGTGTGTTAGAGTGATTTTTGACTGTAATGCACTGATAATTATTTTTATATTTTGACGATAAATGATAAATGGCCAAGACTAAAATACAGTGCAATTTTGTCTAAAATTAAATAAAAACATTAAATACTATAATATATTTGTGCATTCCAACATTAGAACTATACAGTAAGAAACATTTATATTTATTTCTAGGTATGCTAAAGAGTACATTTAACAATGTTATTATTAGTGTTATTAGTGCTTTTAAAGATAAACTTTGAGTAAATATATATAGAAATGTAAAAATAAGGGAAATGAGCATGCATAATTAAATTTTTTAGTATCGACTAACATTTAGCATTTTGCATCCCTAGTTTTAGATACATTGTTTTAATACATTTGTACAAAAGTATGCTGAAATGCCCAATTTTATGTGCATTATGAAGGTGTCCTTTCTAACGTGATAGTTCGCTTAAAATAATTCTGTCATCATGCAAGAACACGAAAGATATTGTGAATAATGTTGGTGACCATTGACTTGCAATGTATGGACAAAACAACACTGAGACATTTCTCAAAATGCAGCAGAAGAAAGAACGTCATACGGGTTTGGAATTACATTTTTAGGTGAACTATCCCTGGATAGTGTGGATCAAGGCATTCACACAGTTTAAGCCTGTATAAAAATTCCTTATTTGCTTCTTACTCGAGGATTAATGCATTCCTCACTAAATCAACATTTTCTGGGGCTTAAACACAAGCTGAACTTTATAGGCTTCTTACTGCTTTGCCATATTTGATGTCATTTGCATTATTGTGAAGTCCTAGCGTGTCATTTTCTTGGTTTGTGCAGTGATGGAGTGTTGATTATGCTTTTAATCATTTAGGTATGCGTCCTCCTGGTCCACCTCTTGCTCGACCCATCCTTCCACGAGAGCGCAGCGCTGTGGACAGAGTCATTGAGTATTTGGTGGGAGATGGACCTCAGAACAGGTATTACACTGGTATAACATACAGCTTGAGAAACACACTGAACACTGAACTGGCTAGAATCATGTCAGTACATGTGATAATAATTTGTCTCTTGGACTCCTCCCATTTATTCTTCTACTTTCAGATATGCATTGATTTGCCAGCAGTGCTTTTCCCACAATGGTATGGCTTTGAAAGAGGAATTTGAGTATGTAGGTAAGAACCTGTCAGAACACAGTACGGAACTGTGAAGATACTTCCTTCCCTGAGGATTTTATTTTAATACTCATGTGTGATGTTTTATGTAACAGCGTTCCGTTGTGCGTATTGCTACTTCATGAACCCGGCGAGAAAGACACGCACCCAGACTCCCAGAATTCAGTTTTGAGCGCAGACTTCGCTCTGAATCTCCTGAAACACAGTCTTCTGCCGCCACGGAGACACCAGAGGACAGTGACGCCCCTGAAGGTATTTCATGCTGCTAACAGCCAGTGACCCTCATTATCAAGACCTCATCAAATCATTTTGTCATCTTGTCATGCCATGTGTCAATCAGTCTTAAAACTGCAGCTGGAAAGCTTCCAAGAGGAGAGCAAACAACTTTGAAAGTCAAGACATGCAGTTTTGAAGAAATCATTCACAATTATTATTTGTATGAATGAATGTTGTATTTTATTTTATTTGTGTGTTTTTTAGACCGTATTGTCTCGGCTCGCTCCGCTCGTGTCTCTCACTCTGGCACCCCTTGGAGTAAAGTTCATAGTTTCAAGAAATTTCCCTCAGGTCCCGGAACCCACACACAGACACACTTTACTTAAACATACACTACTATTCAAAAATTTGGGGTCAGTATGATTTTATTTGTGTGTTTTTGAAAGCATTTTATGCTCACCAAGGCTGCATTTATTTGATCAAAAATGCAATTTACAATTTAAAATAACTGTTTTCTATTTTAATATACTTTAAAATATTTTTTACTTCAGTCTTCAGTTTTAGTTATAGGCTTTAGGTGCTTGGAAACCATTTTTTTTATTATCAATGTTGAAACTTTTGTGCTGCTTAATAATTTTGTGGAAACTGTTACACCTTTTTCAGGATCCTTTTACTGTCACTTTTGATCAATTTAATGTGCTCTTGCTGAATAAAATTATTAATTTATTGCAAAAATTGTACTGATCCCAAGCTTTTGAACAGTAGTGCATGCACTGCATGATGCTTTGGTGCTCAAATATTCTCTCCTCCTTTCAGTTACTGTGGGTCACATAATCATGATCACAATCATTTCCTATTCATAGACCACTACACAAAATCAAATAACACAATAATGACTGTCACCATTACAAAGCAGGAAGGTGTGTGTTTGTTAATGGCTGTAAATCTTATTTGAATATAGGAAAAATGTTTTCTAATATGTGATTTGAAATGTTTTGTCTGTTTTATATCTGACTTAAGGGAAATATCCTGCATTTTTGACATTCAGCTTATTTTTTTGCTCTTTATAGAAACAGAAATTGCAACCAAAAAGATGCTTTTTGCAAAATGTGGACTGGAGCAACTAATGTTGATATTGCAAAATATCCGCAAAATTACTATTAGTTTTAGCAAGATGGTCAGATGCTTGGTTAGATACTGAATGTCTAAAATGTTGAATATCTCTCCTGATCTTGTTTCCAAACCCTTAGGTGCATGGCTCATTGTCTTAAAAGTTTTCCCTATAATTATTAATTGGCTTTTTTATAGTCTTGATAATGCATGTTGTGCTTCTTTTAAACGTGTATTATTATACTGAATGAAGAATACCACAAATTATATTCTTAATTTTTAATGCAATAACAGGCCTAATACATACGCAAATTCACACACGCACAACATTGCCATGGCTTTTAGCAGTAAACTTTTATATGCTTTGTTATTTCATTTTTACAGATGACATAGAAAGAACTACCACTGTGGAGCCTCAGGACCCTACCGCTGAAGATCCACCTGCTGCACATGAATCAGAGGAAGAAGAGGCACAGTCTCAGCAGAGCCCGTCCCCCTCAGAGGATGTCCAACAGGAAGAGGCTGGAGCTCAGGGGCAACAGCAGAAAGAGGAGGAATCGAGCTAAACTGTGTTTGAATACAGTTTAAACATGTTTTTGATCAATGCCGTTCACTGCAGCTTTTGGTTTTTGGGCTGTTTGGTTTTGAATTCACTCTAAAGCATGTTCATTAAGTACTTCTTAGTAATTCTGGAGGTTGTTATGAGTTTTTACTGCTAATTTATTTATATATGCACCACAGTGTTTACATATAGGTGGCTAAATGTCATATCACATTACAGTTATAATACTAATGGTGTGGTGCTCCCCATAGTGGTGATGTGACCCAGTACAATACCTGTCATGGTTTGTTTATGAGGGTGATTTCACAAACTGCAATTGCTAGAGTCAGAACAGTATTACATTTTACATTCAGTTGCATAGTAAATAAGGATAAAACATGTAGCAGGAGTTTAGCTGTCTTTGTGTTTACAGAATTATTTGAAACCACAAGCTGAACAAAAATACACTCTGAAAAAAGCATAGTCCTTGTCGGGGAGTGGTGCTTTTTTTGTTTTGCCAAATGCACTATTTTGATTCTTAAATATTTATTCTTTTGTTCTGAATTGTTTTAATTGCTTGTGTTTTTTCTGGCCAACAGTTTGTTTACTTATTTGTGTATAATTCAACTGTCTTGTGCCTTTCTGGTTAGGAATATGTCTTGGGACTTACTGCACAGTTTACAAAATTGCAAAATTTGTCAAAATAATTGGTTTTCATACATAGGACGTACTCAATAAGCAACACAAAATTCATGTGCTTTGGAACTGGAATTATCCACTTGTTCTTGTTTGTTTGTCAGTACTTGCAAGTTGTTGTGCACATGTCTGTTGCATTTACAGACTGGATTGTGTGCATGGTAAATCCAATAAAATGCTTTTTCTGAAGAATGATTCTTTCAACATTATCATTTCCTCTGGTAGGAAACAAAGTGTTTCTTTAAGAATTAAGAAGCACAATATAGAAAGGCTAATTGAAAGTTAAGCAAAAATTTCATGCATGATATTAATAGATAAATACTTATGCTAAGATAATATTCAGTTTAATACATAACCTTTTTTTGTCATATGTTGCACATAGCAATTGAAGTAAATCAAAAATGTAACATTTAATTTTCATCTTGAAAATGTAAATTTTTTACTCTGGATTTTCAGTTGTTCCAACTCAAATACATAAGTTTCACCCGGTTTCACAGCCAGGGCTTAGACTAAACCAGGATTAGGCCATAGTTTAATTAGGACATTTAAGTAATTTTTATAAACATGCTTATCAAAAAACATTACTGGGGTGCATCTTGAGACAAAACAAAGGCACTGATATATTTTAAGATAAGAGTCAATGCAAGTTTCTTTCAGTTGAAACAGCTCAGACTTACACTTTAGTGTAGGACTAGCCTTGTCTGTGAAACCGGGGCATGTGTTCTTTGATAGGATAACATTTTATTTCTCAGAATCTAAAAAATATCTTAGATGTGTTCTTAGATGTCAAACCAGCAAATCTAATATAACCCCAATATATTATGATATGAAATATTTGTACAAAACTAGGAACTCTTTCATGGTCCCAGTAATGTTTTATATGCTTTTATAATTGCATATCCCAGTTAGCTTATTAACAAGTATGAAGACAATATCCAGAACTAAAGTTCTAAATATTGTATTTGATTTTTGTTGTAAAGGCCTTTTTAATTTACGAAAGTTGTATATGTGCTTCAGCAATCTATTTGTGACCCTGGACCACAAAACCAGTCTTAAGTCGCTGGGGTATATTTGTAGCAGTAGCCAAAAATACATTGTATGGGTCAAAATTATCCATTTTTCTTTTATGCCAAAAATCATTAGGATATTAAGTAAAGATCATGTTCCATGAAGATATTTTGTAAATTTCTTACCGTAAATGTATCAAAACTTAATTTTTGATTAGTAACATGCATTGCTAAGTATTTATTTAGTGTTTATTGCTAAGCTCAATATTTAGATTTTTTTGCACCCTCAGATTCCAGATTTTCAAATAGTTGTAGGCTATCTCAGCCAAATATTGTCCGATCAAACCATACATCAATGGAAAGCTTATTTATTCAGCTTTGAGATGGTGTAATAAATCTCAGTTTTGAAAAATTGACACTTAAGAATGGTTTTGTCGTCCAGGGTCACATTTGACCTTATTTTATTAAACACTTGTCTAGAAAAACTTGATCTGCTTGTTCAGACATTTTTCTAATATATAACTTTACTGTCTGCTGAATGTGTAAAAGAAGTAAATATAACTGTAATGTTTTCTTTGCCCTCAGCGCCGTTTTAAATAAAGCACCATTGAATGACCTTCAAGCGCGTCACACAAGCATACGGGAGCTTTATTAAATAGAGGGTCGGGCATGCGCAGTAGCTCCTCAGCGGTTCGACCTCTGCAGCCGGGTAAGTGAAGGAGAGCTAAATGGGATCCGGGGAAACTATATTGTCACAATCTTATACCATCATTACGCTTTAGATAGATTTAATCAAACCATTTGATCCATTTCATATTCTACAGATTATATAGCCCTTGCAAAAGGAGCTATTTAGTACCAGGTAGCGTTTTGAAAGCGCTGATATTGCATTGACCTTAAACTGTCGGCTTTTTCCATAGATACAGACGCGGGTTTATTCCTCACCACACTCAGCGAGCTCAATCAAACATGTACGCCTGTGCGAAGTTCGTGTCCACACCCGCACTGGTGAGTATTTGTGCTGAATTTTGCGGTTAGGATAGAATGGATAATCTCAGAGAATTACGCCTCCTTAAAATGCAAGAGGCCTGGTGCACTTGACTTTTTTTTTATGATGATACGGTGCGTTTTATATGCGTTGTTTGCATCACATATTGCAAAAAACACTGCTGCAGAAATTGTTTGCGTGTATGTCATTGTGGTTAAGAAGTCAATGGGCAGCTTGTTGCTAATGCTATCATCTGAACGGCGATTCCAGGGAAGTCAAGGTCATTATAGAAATCTGACAGCAAAACATAATGTTTTGTAGTCGGCTGAAATGTCAACCAAAAACTGAACTCTTTTAAATGTATTGCACTCGAGCTAAAGGGTAAAATATAGTAGTGATGGATGGTTCAAGACTGCGGGTGTTCTGTTCTGCTTTGTTGCTGTCCTTTTGTATTGGACTAGCTACAGACCAGTATTAATTTAATTATGAATGCCATGATTTGTTCAGTTGACATTAGGAGTGTGATTGATAAATGTCCAGTATAATTTCTAATTGTAGCAAATATTAAATAGGTTTTCTTGACACAAGGTACCTCCCACCTAATTCAAGTGTGGAAGCAACAGTTGGACCTTGTCTGTCAGTCTTAAGTACAGCTCTTATAATAAACGTTATTGTATGTCTTCGGTGCTAATGTGGTTTCTGGTCTCCCTCTCAGGTCCGCTCTGGCTCAAGGGCGCTGTACAGACCACTCTCTGCCTCTGTGCTCTCCAGGCCAGATGTCAGCTCTGCAGAGGTGAGTGCTTTATGTATATGCATATGCTATGATTAAGATTTGTGGCATGCACTTGCAGTTGTAAATGGATGTTTAGTGTCCTTTTAGCAGATATTTCCCCTGTAAAGCCTTTTTCCTACGCAAGGAGCAGTTCATAAGTCACCTTAAGATTCATTGCTATTATATGCACTTACTTGCATTATAAGCTTGTTACAATCTACAAAGTGATTTCTTTTTGTTAAGTGATGGTAGATGCAGCTCATTCGTTATTGATCATGTCTGTCTGTTTTTTTTTTTTTTTCCAAAGGCCAGCCCAGCTTTTCTGCCACAGACAGCCGTTTCCCAGGTTGCAGTGCGGGGTTTTCAGACAAGCGCCGTAAGCCGCGACATCGACACAGCCGCCAAGTTCATCGGTGCTGGTGCCGCCACTGTGGGAGTGGCAGGATCAGGAGCTGGAATCGGAACAGTGTTCGGCAGCCTCATTATTGGATATGCCAGGTAGACTAGACCAACATGCACCACTGATATGATCTCTGAAAATAATCACCATCATGTTGCCATAAGTTATTTTGCATTCAACAGAATGGCTGCTTCTAGATATGGCAATGCTTCTAAGAATGAATTCCTGATCTTTCTATAGGGTAGTGATTTGGTGTTTTTATTTTTTAATTTTTATTTTATAGTTCTAAAATATTCAAATATATTTTAAAGTTAAATTTAAGAACTGAGCTTGTGAATATTGCAGCAATGCAATTGTAGTATTATGTAAAATATTTAGTTTACTATATATATATATATATACACACAAATAAGAATTTATATATATATGTATATATATATATATATATATATATGTATGTAACTTGAGCAGATTTAACTTCTGTCATGTATCGCACTGTTAACTGATGTGTTTTTTTCCCCATGACAAAGCAATGTTCCTTACAGAGATGTGGTAATGAGTGACCTCTGACCTCTCTTTCTCTCACAGGAACCCATCTCTGAAGCAGCAGTTGTTCTCATATGCTATCTTGGGATTTGCCCTCTCTGAGGCTATGGGTCTCTTCTGTTTGATGGTGGCTTTCCTCATTCTGTTTGCCATGTAAATACTGCTCCGTCCGCCTTTTCCCACCGCCGTGACGACACGCGTTTTACACTGGCTACCAAAAGAGTTCTGTGTTGGTGTCATTAAAATTGTACATTTTCCAAGTTTTGTTGAAGGCTGATAAGGTAAAACATGTATTGTAAAAATGTATCCAAATACAGAATAAATACATGCGTTTCACTATTTAAAATGTTTGAATTAGTTTATTTTGTGTTGGAAATTGGTGCCAATGAGGAGGGTTGTTAATTGCGGATTTTAAGCTATTTGAGGAATGTTTTAAAAGTGGGTTCACTTTTGTTGATTTCTGTGTTTGTCAAACAAGTCAAAAACTTATATGGTGGACCAGTGATTTACCAAAAACAGTGCGGCTTATTACAGAATGGCTCAGATCTTACGCATTATTTATTTTACCTGTAATCTAAATTATATAGTCTTTAAACCTTTTTTTTTTTTTTGTAGTTATCTCTTTCAGTGTGTGATAATTAGGTTTCTAAATATAAAGGATTATTCTAATTTAAAATATGAAATCTTGCTTCCAAGGAATTAAAAAGAATCAAAAGGTGACTTGTTAACATTTTATGTCAAGTCTGTTTATATTTCAAAGTCTGACTCTGTCGCCATCCTGAGGGAGAAAAATAAATAAAAATTCTCATTGGTAGTTAACATCTGTAACACTTTATTTTAAGGTGTCCTTGTTACTTGTACTTTTATAATAAATTATGCATAATTGCATGCAAGTAACCCTAAGACAAACCCTAATCCTAACCATGCAGGAAGTATATGTAGTAATTATTACTTATATAATTACGTTGTAACAAGGACACGTTAAAATAGTGTAACCTTTACATCTAGAAATTCCTTTTCCCCGCCACGGAATAAAAATACAAGTAAATTCTGTTTCTACGAGTGTTGATCGTTTAAGTTGATGCAACTGCAAGGGGGCGACATTAGAATGAAAAAGTTGCAGGATGAACAAAAATGCAAAGGGAAAAGTATAACTAATATTAGGTGCATATAGTTTAGCCTTTTTCTTAAAGATCACTGTGACAACTAACAGGTTTAGATCAGCTAAAATGGTTACATTTAAGACATAATTTGATAATTATGTGCATAGAGCTGTAAATTTAAACCCAGCACGCACGTGCAGCAATGTCTCGCGTTGACTCTCTGACAGCTGCCAGCTCGTGCCACATGCGGGTTTTAACAACACACACACACACACACACACACACAGACAGAGACAGACGGAGAGAGAGAGTGAGTTCAGCTACAGTCGGGACGAGGTGCTTCTTCAGTCGACCACACGGACTTTCTTACACATAACAAGATGAATAACTTCATACTGATTTTACCAATTTTGGCGTTTCTATTTGGTGAGTAACCGCTTTGTTTTATAGCCTATTAGAATTTTTACAAGGGAAAACTGCCCTATATACATCAAACTCTTAAGTTTACCATGACTTAAAATACACTGATAAAGGCTTCAGTTCAACCGATATTCAGAATCTAAGCTATTATGGAGAAGAACAGCGTACTTACCTAGAAATAACCTCCGTGACAAGTACAGAAAACAAATAATCGTACTTTTGGTGGAAACTGATACAAGTTCATTTCTATAGTGATACATTGTTGTTATGTTTGAACCTTTTAGTTTTTAAACCCTTTTAAATGATTTCTATGCTACGTGTATAGTATGCATACTATGCGTCCTGTTTGATTGACAGCTGCAAGTGCGCGGCCTGCCGGCCTCATTCAAGTGGTTTGTGGCTGATGTGAGATCAGTGTAGTGTCAGCGGTCAGTTTTGTGCTATTTGCTGACAAATATTCTCTCTCTTTATATTTTCTGTTTCTTTTTTGCCCTACCTCTTGGATGAGGCTGAAATCAAGGCTGTATTCAGCAGGGAGAAGTGATACTGTGAAATATGAGTCCCATACCGTTTGTGTGGCCTAAACTTAAACCGGAAATAGCTCTTTTCTTTTTCTTTTTTTAAATATAAAATACTGTAAATGTGGACTCAAAGGTCACTCATTTACCTGTGTGAGTACACTCATCAGACTACTAAAACTGATGAAACAATAGTCCTGATGTTGAAATTAAGCCAACATTCCAATCAAATGGTCACATTCTGTCATGAACATAGAAATATGGATTCTTTTTACTTTAACAAAATGGTTCAGAAATGTAAAGAAACAAAATATCCTAATTTTGGCCTATCACTGAAGCCTAGTTTCCTGAGTATGTTGATTATTTACTTGCAGAATGTCAGCACTTCTGTTAGTTCTGGTTATAAAAGAATAGTGACATTACTCAGACATGGATTGCATGCCTTAGTGTTTCATCTGTCTGTCTGTGTGTGTGTGTGTGTGTGTGTGTGTGTGTGTGTGTTTTCATCTGTCTGTGTGTGTGTGTGTGTGTGTGTGTGTGTGTTTCATATGCAGTTGCTTGACTCCATCAACGTTAATCCTCTGTGCCATTTTGGATGTATGTGTGTTTGTGTGTGAGTAAGATGAGTGTGGTGATAACTTTTTCTCACAGAGCAACTTAATAGTGTGTGTGTGTGTGTGTGTTGCAGGACCAGCACTGTGCTCAGAAGATGAGACAAGATTAGTAAAGTCTCTGTTTACCGGATATAACAAGGTTGTTCGTCCTGTTAGCCATTTTAAGGATCCAGTGGTGGTTACTGTGGGACTACAACTCATTCAGCTTATCAGCGTGGTAAATTATATCTTTGTTTATTTCTGTTTCTTGATTTCAGATTCATGTTTTATCCATATGTTAAAAAAGGTTTACATTGCACAAATAAACTTTTTGTATTCTCTTGCCTTCCATTATCTTTCCTTTCTTTCTTATTTACAGGATGAAGTTAATCAGATTGTCACCAGTAATGTACGGCTAAAGCAGGTGCGGGTTTCAGCTGCTGTTTCAATACCTGTGTGCTGCTATCTAAGTAGATATCAAGGTGTTTGGGTGGGAAAATTTATCCATATGTACAAAAACTAAGATTTAGGCAATGTTTACTACACATGGATTTGGTACTTTAACAAAAATTATTTTGATGTGCCGCATGAAACCTGTCAAGAAATGTTGAGGTCACATTTCAACTTTAACTTATAAGGAAAAGTTAGAAATCATATTTTGCATTAAAAATAATTTCATGTTTTAGTGGATCTGCCTTTCTTATTATTTTTGATGATGATTCAGGAGTCATTAATACACATATCTCTTTCTCCTTATCTAATGTTCAGCAATGGAAGGATGTGAATCTGCAGTGGAATCCTGATGACTACAGTGGCATCAGGAAGATCAGAATTCCCTCCACTGACATCTGGAAACCGGATTTAGTGCTTTATAACAAGTATGAGTCACTTTGTCCAGCACTTTCACTCTTTGCACCTGTACAATAGTGTGAATCCATCATGTAATATTAATTAATACATATACCTGTTCTGATATCTTTCACTATTTGTGTATGTGTTTGTGCAGTGCTGATGGAGACTTTGCCATTGTCCATGAGACAAAGGTCTTGTTGGAGCACACAGGTATGATAACATGGACTCCTCCAGCAATCTTTAAGAGCTACTGTGAGATCGTGGTCCTTCACTTTCCCTTCGACCTGCAAAACTGCAGCATGAAACTTGGAACGTGGACCTATGATGGCAACCTTGTCATTATCAACCCAGTAACTATATCACCACACATAATCATCAGGATGCATGAATATTTGTAAATTGCTTATTGTATATATTTGTATGAACCAGTTTATTCATACATTTGTTTTCATGCTTGTGTAGGACAACGACAAACCGGACCTAAGTAATTTCATGGAGAGTGGGGAGTGGGTGATGAAGGATTACAGGAGCTGGAAACACTGGGTGTATTACGCTTGCTGTCCAGATACGCCCTACCTTGATATCACTTATCACTTCCTCCTGCTCCGCCTCCCACTTTATTTCATTGTGAACGTCATTATCCCCTGCATGCTGTTCTCCTTCCTCACTGGGCTTGTGTTCTACCTGCCCACAGACTCTGGTAACCCTGTATTTTATTGTATGGGTTTTATGTTTTATGGGTATGCAGTATGACCCAAATCTTGTATCATACTTGTATCATTTTTGTTTTATATCATGTTAACTAATTATTTTTGTTGGAAACATTCTGGTAGTATATTTAAATTGGGTAATGCCTATTTTTGTATTATATATTACAAATGAAAATACTTGATCACATTTGATTTTTTAATTAAAAAAAGATGGACGTTTTAAACTTTACTTGATTCTGTCTAGGTGAGAAGATGACCCTCAGCATCTCTGTCCTGCTCTCTCTGACTGTGTTCTTGCTGGTGATTGTTGAGTTGATCCCCTCCACCTCCAGCGCTGTTCCACTCATCGGCAAATACATGCTCTTCACTATGATCTTTGTCATTGCTTCCATCATCATCACTGTGATTGTCATCAACACACACCACCGCTCCCCCAGCACACACACCATGCCTGCTTGGGTCCGCAAGGTACGTATGGAAAAGAGCAGCTTCTCCTTTTGTGTTCTGTGTTCAAGTATGTTTTTGTTAGCATGCTTCTTTTAAACTGTAAATAAGAGAGTATACTTTCAGTCTACTTTTTATGTACTTAACAAAATTGTTTAAGATATACATAAGATAGAAATATAATTAGATATATAGATGTAAATATAATTAAGTTTTCTAAGTATGCTTGACTTGTAGTTGTAACGTGGCTGACAAGACGTGAGACGTGCGGATCCAAGTGCAAGCTTTTTTTTAAAGGCATGGTCATATATACAGGTAGGGTTGAAACAATGGCAAACAGGTATGGCAGGGACAAGACAAAGAGTAATCCTAGGGCTAGCGTGGGTAAGTGAGATAATCCAGGTACACGGGCTATAATCCAGGCAAGGGAATAAACAGAGACCGAACAGTAAGACAGGGATAAATACTGGGAACACAGACTAGAAAACAACAAACGTTCCATACAGCAGCTAACACTAGGGGAGTGAAAAACGCAGGACAATACAGGAACTGAACAGAAACACGGAATGGGTTAATTCAGGAAACACAGGCTAGAATAAAACACAGGAAAACAGGCAAGGCAAGACTAAGTAAACTACGTGGGCTCCATAGAGTAGCTATCGCTAGGAGAGGGATATGTGCAATACTCGGCAGTGAGGGAGAGAAAGTCCATGGCTTAAGTAGTGTGTGTGATTGGTGATAGCTGTGTGATCAGTGCCTTCAGCTGTGTATGTGTCATCAGTGCAATGGATGATGGCTAATGTAGTCCGTGGGTGCCGTGCAACAGTAGTGTAGTGCAACAGTCAATGTGGTGAGCGAGTGACCTCTGGTGGTGAGTGAACGGAAGTTCATAGACCGGATTCGTGACAGTAGTTGTGATAAAGCATCCTGGTAAATACTTTTTTTCCCCACACATACTGGCTTCCAGAATATGTTTTACGCAATGTCTGATAAACTTACATATTCAAGTTTATAGTTACAAGTCAGCGTTGAAGTGCAATAGCTTAGTAAATAGTACACGGGCGGAACAGAACCTGATCTTTTTTACATAGAACAATTAACCAAATTAAGCAAATAAACATTTGGTTGATTTTATTGACAATTCTTTCATGGTGTGAGAGTGATGTAACAGACCTAATTCATACTGGCTTCTGTTAGCATAATAAATTATTTTAAATCTCATCAAAAAACATCGTCAAATAGCAAAAGTAACGAGACTCTTAAATCTTTGTCATTAATCCAAAGGTAGTATACATAGGATTTAAATGAAAATCTACTTAAAGTGTAGTTAGACTGAGTATAAAAAAGTAGGAACCTAGTAGTAAATATAAAGTTAAAAAATAATATATAAATAGTGAATATAATGAAAAATATAATATAATAATATTATATTATATATGAATATATAAATACATATATAAGAAACATAATAAACAAATATATAAATAAAGTAAAAAAGTATATTAAGTTCCCTTGAAATCTTATAAGTATTTTTAGAATAAAAACTATTAGACTAGTAGTTTACTAAAAAAGGAGGATGGAAGCATGTAACTAGTAATCTGTATATCGGCAATATATCTATACTTTCACTTGTAGTATAGTTCACAGTGTAACATGTTAACTAGTTGTGTTCTCAGTTTACCACTGTTACACCTAAAGTACACATAAAAGTGTAACTTTATAAACTAAAACAAGATGTATTGAAATAGTACACTTACAAGTATACTACTAGTACATTTATTTTCGTGTATTTGCTACATAAAGTATAGTTGGAAAATATACTTGAACTTCTCTTAAGTTTACTTAATAAAATTAACATTTAAGTAAGGGTGGATGATTTCTTCCACAGTATTTTAGACACTTATTTTTTACCTTGAAATTTGTACACCTCAATTAACAAAGGTACTTTTTTTTGGAAGTTACATAGTTACATTCAAAATCCAGATTTTCCAGCCATGGGAATCATTATTTTTGCAGTCCTTTTTGGACTGCTAGTGGAACACATACTTTATTTATTTATTTAGGCTTTTTTATTTTATTTTATTTTTATATATAGATTTTTACTTGTTTCTGAACGTTACATATATTTGGGGGTATTTTTTGTTTACTTTGAGCTGTTGATAAACCTGTTGAGATTCTGATCAGAGATGTATGTTGACTTTCTCCTCTGTCCCACAGATCTTCATAGACACCATTCCAAACCTGATGTTTTTCTCCACTATGAAGCGGCCATCCCAGGAACGACAGGAAAAGCATCTCTTTCCTGCAGATTTTGACATCTCTGACATTTCAGGGAAACCCATGCCCGCCTCTGTCACTTACCACTCTCCCATAACCAAAAATCCTGATGTACGTAGTGCCATTGAGGGTGTTAAATACATCGCAGACACCATGAAAAGCGACGAGGAGTCCAACAATGTGAGAACATCCACCTGCATCATTTTTTGTTATTTCTGAAACTTTTGCATCTCTTTGAAAATAAGTTTAGAAGTTTTGTTTTACTCTACATTACATTTCTACCTTCATCTGACTACTTTCTGTTCATCTAGGCTGCAGAGGAATGGAAATTTGTCGCAATGGTCCTGGATCACATTCTTCTATGTGTGTTTATGGCGGTGTGTATTATTGGCACATTAGGAGTGTTTGCCGGACGCCTGATTGAGCTCAGCATGCTGTGAGAGCCCAAAGGCCCAAATGAAGCCAGGGACTGGAGTGCTTTGACTCTGCTGAGCTGGAGCAAAGAGGCAAAGATGCCTGATCAGACCAGATGTTAATGGAACAGTGAGCTTATTCAACAACTGGAAAATAAACCACACACACTGTTTGTTTCTTTTCATTTAAAGTATTTCTGTTAATACAGTTGCTTGCTCCTAACCTCAGAATGTCTGTGTGCATATGAATATACAGAAGCAGAGAAATATGAGATTGGCGATTATTGGGGCATTTATTTTACATAGGAGTATATTATATTTTATTCGGTTTGTTTGATTTGTTTTCATTTTTCTTGGTCTGTGTTTTCCATGGTAACCAATGTACTTGAATTGTTAGATATTTAAAGAGAAAAGAATGAATAAAGTGTATTTGATTAACTGCACATTAACTAAACCTAAATAAACAAATGGTTAAAGTTGATGATGATGTTGCTGTTGTTACATTTCTCTGACATATGCCACTGTGTATTTGGTCAAATATATTATACATACACATATTTAATGGTTCATTTAAGTTTATTTTTTTAGTTTAAACATGCTTTTTGATGAAGCATATAGGCCTGACTGAAAATTGTAAAATTTTTCTTGTAATGCATAATAAACTACTGGTAATATCACAGTGTTTGGGCTCTCTCTTTCATAATTGGTCTCACTATGACCAGAAATTTGTGAACTATAAGTGAATCTCTTTGAATATGTTACATTTTCCATACATTCACACAGCGCTCAGATTTTCTGTCACACATTGTGTGCAGAGTTTGACTGATGTTTGAGCTCAGCTCGAGGCAGTCGCACACATCTGGAAACGTTGCATCACTGACGAATGTCCCGGATAAAGGGAACGAAGAGTCTGTTGTGTTGGTGGAGGAAGAAAAACTGGGTAAAGAAACGCATTAGGAGATATCACGACTTATTCAAAGCATTGAGCTGTACTTCCCTCATTTAAAGAGATGTGATACTGCTGAGACGTACTGAATTCTTGCATGCATTGTTAAAGCGATACGATTTAAATGTTATTTCTGTGAATGTGATGGGTTGTAGACACAGCACGCGCTGGGCGGAAACAGTGGGGAGAAGTTATGTGTGTGTGTGTGTGTGTTTTCTGCCATGAAGGAGTGGCTCAAAACTTGTGTTCCTCTGTGTTTGTGTAGATGCTTCATGATGACGATCGTTGCTGCATTTGGTTCGTAAGCGCAGGACGCAGAGAAAAAGACGCAAACCACCGGTAAGTGTTTTAACTTTCGCAGCTTGTTGCTTTCTAAAATGCTCGACTCAAGGATCTAATTTGTGACCCGATTTCCCGTGATTTATTTATTGCCGCAAACTTGTAAGTATTATGTGAGTTAATTGTTGTTTGGATAAAGTGATATGTTTAAAACTACTTTTTCATCCACAAAAGCGCAAACGGTGCCAACTTTCAGGGGAAACAGAGGCTCCCCTACTTCCTGGGCTGCCAGTTTGAGCGTGAATCTGAATATGTGGCAGGGTGAATAAGTTTTTTCTGTAGTTTAGAAACGCAACAAATCTTAAGTGTTTTTTTCCTGGCAGCTAAATCAAATTAATTATTACCGTTGTCATGTCACAGTTATTTAAATCAGCTGTAGTAGCAAGCGATTTCTGCTTAATGAGTGAATCATTCTTTGAATCGGATCTTTTCATTGAATCGGTTAAAATCGTAGCGAGCGATTTGTTCACGAATAGAACTGAATCGGCTCTGGCCTTTTTTTCCGAGTCAGTCAAATACAACGACTCATCAAACCAATGTATCATCAAAAGGAGATGATAATACGAGCATTATTTGGAGTGAACGGAGTATAAATTAGTTTTAGGATTGTGCAATGTCAATGCAAATTGAAAATCGAAATTGGCAATAATCGAAATTAGCAATAATACATACATAAAGAGCAATAAATATGCCTTTCTAGAGACCACCCGATGGCGCAATTAAGGAATTACATAAAATAATTGATGAGTCTCTTTTTAACAGCTGTTTTTTTCTTTTCTTTAAATGAACTGTTCAAAAGAACCGATTCGCGGAAATGAGTCGGACTAGTAGGAGCATGTGGTTCTAATTGACAGGCCATGGGGTCTCTGATATACAATGCAAGTCATATGCTTTCCACTTCCTTTTTTCTTTCAGTTTTTAAACTTTTTCTGAAGACCACATTATTTTGAGCTGTCAGTGTCACAAGTTATTTCAAACACAGTATCATTGTTCTGCTCTGTTCATTCCTCTTAAATGGGTTTAAGCACATTGTTTGTGTGTTAGTTGGCTTGGGATTGTATGGATTTTTCACATGAAAAAGTTTTGATCATTGGTGGAAGATGCAAATCTGCTTTCTTGAATTAAAGACTTTTATGAGACTGCTTATGTCAACGCCAAGTCCTCTTGATTTTTCATGTGGTTTTTACCAAGTGTGAAATGTGACACTATTAAACAACTGGTTTTTCACAGTGAGCTGTTGAGACCGTGAATGTAGGCGTGCAGTTTTTAGTGAGAACTTGAGAAGGAACAAGTAATTTTAGGCTGCATAAGTCATACAAATAGAGTTCTCTCTCTGCATTAACTTCCTCTCAGTGACAGAAGTGCTGTCATAACCTCTACTTCTCTCTTGTCTGGTTTAGTGTTCTATTTGACCAGCGATTCGAAGGGAGTCAGAAATCATGTGAGGGGATCGGAGATCATCCATTAGATACAAGCTTGCATGTAGCCAGAGGTGTCAACATTATGCTGAGTTTCAGAAAGGAAATGGACGGTAAAGACTGCCTACAAAGTGATGGAAAGAATAAGAGACAGTGGGCACATTATTTGCTCAAGCATGCTCACATTATGCAAGCTGAGCACTTGTAAGCCACTTTTTTGCTTGTGATGTGGTATTATAAGCAAGCATTGCAAAGCGCAATTGACAAAAATCCTGCTTTACACCTTGACATGACACTTTTAAATAAATGAACATATGGTTCTTTGTGGGTGGCCCCTTCCTGCCTGATTTTGCATGTGTTATTTAGCAGGTTGTGGGTAATGGGCTCCACCCATTTTTCATTTTTTTTTGGTTAACATTATTTAGTGAGAGCTAGATATATTTAACTTTTCATTGTTGACATTGGCCTTACATTTGGATTCCATAAATTCTGGGTCTTTGGTTGCATCTCAATAGAGTGCAGTGGTGCCTGTCCACTTTTTCAGTAGTGTTGTTTCCGAAAGTGTATTTTTTCCATTAAAGTCTTCATTAAAGCGTTATAAGCCATGACTCAAACCAAGCAGCTACGAGGTGAATCACAACATCACAAACTTTGATTTGAAGCAAAAGTGTACTTGAAAATATGACTAAAAGTCAAAGGTACAAGACTGTGTAATTAATGGCTTTAAATGGAATATGATACAAATGGCTTTAAACGACATAATACAAATAATGACATAACCCAATTAAAAACAACAGATAAATATAAAACTGTTGTTTTAAAGATGTTGATAGTGTATATAAAAACAACATTATTTATTTATTGTACAAACATTTAAGTAGTTAGACTATAGCATTTTTTTGGCTTGATTTGCTTGTTTTGATTCTTTGGCTGGTGGAGATTTCTTGCAAAATCAATGATAGTGTAGTTTCTCACCAGGATTTCCTCTGTTAGCACAATTATTTTTATATAGGTTAAATATATAAGTGCTGACAGCTTTAACAAAACCATATACCATTGATTATGAGCCGTGTAGCTCACAGTAGTTCTGTCTTTAAAGGTTTACAAGTTATTGTTCAACTGTAAACAATAAATGAGATTTTTACTTCTGTAACCTGACGGTTGCACCAGTTGTTCAGTCATGATGTAAATCGGAGCTACGGGGAAGGCTAATTTGGTATGGGTTCCTTTGGGATTTTCCGATGGGTTTTTATAATAGCATTTTCACGATTTGTTCTGCAATATAAATTACACGCAGACATCAAATGTGAAAGTTGCAAGTTTCACTTACTATTTAGAACACTCAATGTTGGGTGTCAGTGAAGGGTTGACTGTCTTGACAGTGGTGAAACGCATTATGTGCTTGCTTGTATAAGACACTGGCACACTTAAACACGCACTTGGCGTAGACTAATTCCAAAAAGAACACAATGTCCAGCCAAAGTCCCTGTTTTAGACGGTGACATTTCAGACTGCTGGATGTAAAGCACCGTCCAGACAGGGCATCTGTAGAGTGTATATCCTGCATCACATTCTCATAGTCCATCTCCACTGTTCTCTCTCTCAAGACACTGGAATGTAAATATAGTCCATGTCCAGGAACTTTTACTGTGCACCTCTTCTATCGTGTCGTCTTCACTTTATGCTCCTTTCTTCTCCTCTCACACTCGTTCTTCTTGTTTCTTCTCCACTTTTCTGCCATTTCCAATTTTTGTGCTAAAAATCACCTCTTGGAAATCATAAAAGTGAGGTAATTTTTCACCAAACAGAATTGCAAAAATTAATAGGTGTGTAGCACAGACTGTTCGGTATCTGACTTGAAGCAGTGCATTTTGGTTTGAACACCCCTGTCGTTGGTTCAGTGTTTTTTCGACAAAATAAGACTGTTGTTAATAACATAACCCACAGTTGTTGGAGTAATAGCTTCTGCTCATTAATGATCTGATATCGCAATACATGTCAGAATGCTACAGATCATTTAAAAACACAACAAGAAGCCAATAATTTTTATTATCACATAAACATAGAATTATGTATGGAATTGGTATACACTCTTACTTGGATGCGGTTCAGCTTTCTCTGCAACATAATTTCTCTCAGATGCTGTTGTATCAAACTGAGGTTTATTTCACTATTTTTGTGGATATTCATTGAAACTATGGTTTTGGGAAACGTCAAATCGTTGAACTATGTTGTAACGACAGAACTTGTGATATTGTTGGTTAACAATGCTTTTGGGAAATGCACCCCTGGTTGGGATGCTGCCACATACAGTATTTACGCTAGTTTTCTAGATGTTAAGTTGCAAGAGGAGGACTAATTTTAATGTCACTTCACCTTTAAAATACTTAATCAGCATGGCTCATGAATATTAAATAGGTGATGTGACATTCAACCCTGTCCTAACTGATTTTCTTAATGATAGTTAAATAAACCTTTACTGCCAATGGAACCAATTGGCAAAGGCTCAAGCTTGGTTGTTTTAGATGGCCTTTTTTCTCTTCACAGCACAGCTATGCAAAATGAAGCTTTTAAAATGCAGTGATGATTTCCCCCAAAAAAGTTGTGAACATTTCTAAAAATGGTTCATGAAGTTATTATTACCCCTGCACTTCTGGGATTTCAAAGCAGTGTTTTGCTGATTTTTGGTTTTTATCATTAACAAAGATCCATATCATTCAAGATTAGCACAGCATAACATTTTTTAATTTATTTTTGCACAGCATCAGGAAGTTTGCTCACTCCACAGTGAGTAGAACGTTTGCCAAACTGACCGGATGTCCGCTTACCTCTGAATAAAATACCTGGGAGAGGAAGAGAGAAGGAGAGAGAGAGGAAGTGAAAGAAAGAGCGAGAAATGAAGTAGTGTGATGTGGCTGTCTGTAAGACGCCCTTGAGAGATCTTGATGATGAAAGAGCAGACGTTTTAAAGAGCTTGTAAACTGTGTGTTTCCGTGTATTTCTGTGTTGACTTGTTCCCTTTGAGTCTCATCTGTGTTCCTACTTCTGCTTTTAGACCTTTTGTTACCTTTGTCTGGATGATATTAACGCATGTGGATGTGCATTTATGAAAGAGAACAAGAAGTGAGAGGTATATTGCTGTAGCTCTTCCTGTTTATGATGTCTTCTGGATGTTAGCAGTGAGAGGCCTTTATAAAAGTTGAACCCAGAGAAAAATAAAGCTTGTAATTGTTGGCATTGCTGTATTATGAGTGTATGAGGGAATATTATAAAAACTAGTCTATTACAGAAAGCTTTATATATCTCAGAAATGACCTTGTTTTTTGTTAAAGCCTTTCCCACAATAAGGAATCTTGGTATATAGCACAATAGGATATTTCAAGACTCGCTACTTACTGTCAAACCCATTCAAAACTTTGCGGCTGTGCGAGACCACTTTAGTATGGTTATGTGGTGTGGTTAGATTAGTACCAGTGATTTAGTGAATGCTTCAGGCCTGTTTTTGTTTTTTTTTAAACCTGAAAAGTGTGATGGTTCTATTCATGCTACAGTTGGGTTTCCTGTTAGTGGTGTTCAAGCACCACTACTATTATTACAAGGTCAAAGTTAATGCGCTCAATGACACACAAATTATATAATCCATGATAAAAAAAGAAGAGTCTTTTTGAAATATAGTTTAAATAAAGTTTAAATTGAATAACTCTAAAATTGCTATGTGATGTAACTGTCAAGTAATAAACATATTTTCCTTACACTTACAATACATGTATGTGTATGAATTTTAATAATGGATTAATGGATATGAGCAGCAGTGTAATGAAACTCCTGCCACGCAGTCAAACGCTCATGTGACGCAACGCCAGAGTCACATTATAGGCTACATGTGTGGTTTGCTTGAGCATTGAATACCTTTGAGGCTTGTTTCAAGGTTCAACATAAATTTAATTTGTTAATTAACGGTATGTTTTTAAAAATGCAAATATATTTTTGAAAGTAATTTTTTTTTTGAACCATCACGAATTATTAATAATTAATTGTTAGATAAATGTTTACAAATATTAATAATCAGTGAATATGTTTTAAAATATTATGTTTTTCTAAGAAATTATAAAAGATTATGCCAAAGGTTTTCAAGAATTTGCTTTTATATATATATTTTTTTTTATTATTATTTTTTTTTTCCAAGTAACCATTCAGAACTCCTTAGCAACTGCATAACAGCACTCTGGAAACCATTTAACATTGTGGCAACAAGCAACACAATTTCTTTTGAAAATATGAAATGTATAAATTCTCTTTCTGTTTGTCAGGTCTCAGTGAGAGGAGGTGACAAAAAGGAGAAAAAATGCCGGTACCTCCTCCGCCTCCCCCTCCCCCTCCCCTCACCTTCTCCCAGGTACACACACACACACACACACACACACACACACTAAATACACTACACATCTTTAGAGAGAAAAACTGGGCATCGTACACTAAATAATCACACATTACTATTTCTGCACACAGTAACCTTACACAGAAACAAGCATCTTGTTGTAATGAGAGGCGTGACAAATGAAAACAATGTGTGTTCTAAAATCGGCTCAAAATATCAAGCATGTTATATATGGATGGACTGGATGAAATAATAGTCTGAAGCTAAAAAAAACCTGGAGTCTGGGCCCATCATACACTATGTGATATTCTGTCAAATCTGTTAAAAAAATGATTGAGAAATAACTCGACTGCCCAAAATCTGCAGACTGGCTTTGACTTTTGCCAACTGTTGTCGACTCTTCTAGACTGCAAATTGGGGCAAAAGTCTAGGCAAAAGTCACACAGTGTATTCTAGTCTTAAGTGGTAAAGCAATGGGGCACCAGTGCTTTAATGATTTCTACAGAAAATATTTGTGCTTCTATTTTGCACAGGCAAACATTGAGAAGCCTCTCTTGAATAAATCGGAGCAGCAGGGCAGGAATGCTCTGCTGTCAGACATCAACAAAGGAGCAAAGCTAAAGAAGGCGGTTACTAATGACCGTAGCGCCCCCGTACTTGACAGTAAGAACCAGCACCTTACGGAGTTATACTGGCTATGTTTGTTTATGCACCAAAACAGTTACAATTTAATTATATGAGACACATATATTTAAAGAGGTTTTCTTTCTTTCGAAACTCCTCTGTGTGTTTGTGATATTTGCATGTAAAATGAGTAGCAACAATTCTTAGTTGCAGGTTTGCTCTCTAGTCCAAAATATTAAATACATGTTTGTTTTGACAGAACCCAAAGGTGGTGGTGGAGGTGGAGGAGGAGGTGGGCCTGGAGGAGGAGGTGGGGGTGGCGGAGGGGGAGGGTTTGGAGGTGGAGGTGGAGCTCCAGCTGGTCTGGGTGGGCTCTTCCATGGAGGCATGCCAAAGCTGCGCTCCACTCGAGATGGTAAGAACGCAAACATATATGTCAAACATACTACTAAAGTTTGCTACATAGTACTACTGTTTACTGACACATTCCAACTCATTCATTCAACAGGGATTTATGAGTATAGAAAGTTTGGCCAATCCCAATGATGGACCTTTTATATTCAATCATAAAATATAATATTTAGTTTAGTTTATTTCTCTTATATAGCACATTTCTACAGCCACACAAGCAGCCCAAAGTTTTGTACAATCAAGAAAATCAAACAGACACAATAACAAACACAGAATCTTAAAAAGAAATAAAGAAGAAAAAAAAAAAGTCTCTCCTAAATGAGACACAAAAACCAAGATATAAAAATGTTTTAAAAGCGATCAAAGAGGGGGCAGAGTGAATGGCTAAAGGTAAGTTATTCCATAACCGAGGTCTGGCTATCGGAAAGGCATCGTCACCTTTCCGCTTAAGTCGGGACTGCAGTCCTTGGAGCAATAATTTTATCAGCGGATCTCAGGTTCTTTACTGGTTTATATAGAATAACAAGATCTGACAAATACAAGGGCACGAGAAAATTTCAAATTTTGAAAATTATTACTAAGGCCTTGAAATCAATCCAATATCTAACAGGTAACCATTGCAAGGATGCTAAAATTGGAGTTATTCTGTCCCTCTTTCTCCTACCAGTCAATAGCCTAGCTGCAGCATTTTGAGCAAGCTGTAGCTGTATTTACTTTAGAAAACTGAGAAACTATTTAAATAATGACCTTGGAGTTGTTGGACTATCTCTTTATATTAGATTATTTGCTCTCTTTCAGATTCTAGTAGTGTCAGACCTCCAGTTCTGCCACCTGGTGCTCGTAGCTCTGGTCCACGGCCCTTCGGAGGAGGGTCTGGCTCTGTCCCTCGTCCACCACTGCAACGCAGTGAATCCGTTGACCCCCCCCGGCCACGAATGACCCCACCGCGTCCTGAAACACCTGGAGGACCTCCTCCGCCTCTTCCAAGCGCCCCGCGGCCCTTTCAGAGTGGGGCACAGAGCAGGGGACCACCCTCACTTCCAGGGACTCCTCGTCTTGGTTCCGCACCAACCCCTCCACCTCCAAACCCTCCTGGACGACAGCCCGCACCTCCACCGGTGCCAACTGCATTTGGTCGTCCTCCTTCCATTCCTTCGCCCTCAGCTGGTCATGCTGGTCGGCCTCCTCCTCCCCCTGCACCTGGTCGAGGTGATGACCGTCCTCCACCTGTTCCCCCTGCTAACCGTTCTTCTTTGCCACTCACTCGGGACAGCCCGCCCCCTCCACCTCCATCATCAGCGAGCAGTAAACCAACTCCTCCTCCAGCTCCTGCTCCTGCCTCTCTGCGGCCACCTGTTAGTGCAGCACCTCCTCTGCCGCCCGGACGCCCAAGCCCATCTACTCCTGAGGAGCATACGCCACGCCTTCCTGAACGGAACCTGTCACTTGGCTCGCATCCTCCTGCCCCTCCACCCGGGCGATCCGGACCCCTTCCTCCACCTCCCTCTGAGAGACCGCCCGCATTGGGCCGGAATGCAGGTGGACGAACAGGTAGAGGAGGAGTTACCGGTTCTTGCAGGATAATCTGAAATTCACTTGTTTGAACATTTATAATATGCCTTTGTCTGTTTTTGCTCAGGTCCTCTTCCACCTCCACCTCCTTCTGGCCGTCCAGGAGGAGGAAGTGTGAGATCATCACCAGCCCCTCCTCCACCGAACAGACCAGGTGTGGAGCCTCACCGTGGTGGTAGTAGACCACCGCTCCCCCCAGACAGACCCTCCTCTGGACCTCTGCCCCCTCCTCCCCCACCTATGGGCAATGGATACCACAATCAGGGACATCATATAGGTATTCCTTTATGCGTGTCTCTCTACATAGAGTCTTGTAGAGTTTACCAAGAATAAATATAATGTATTTTGTTGTTTTGCATTGGTGCAATTCACCAGAAGGTAAAGATACACTACACCCAGCCATTTGCTTGATGAACATTTAATCTCAAAACCATTGGCATTAATAATGAATTGGTTGTTCCTTTGCTGCTATCCTTTGCTCCCATTCAGACATTAGAGCATCAGGGATAGTGTTGGATATTGGGCATTGGAGTCTGGTTTGCAGGCCATGTTCCATTTCGTCCCAATGCTGTTGAGATCTGGACTTGTCTAGTCTGATTCTTCCTCACCGGACTCGGTAGACCATTTTACCGGTGGCATCATAAGCCAGTGCCATACTCAGGAGACTGTATGATGGAATTGTATGTACCTTTTAGCAGTGTAGCAGTGAGTGTGGCTGAAATGGCTACATCGTTTAATTATAAGGGGGCACATACTTTTGGCCATGTAACATCATAGGCAAATATTGCTACCTTGTGGATAAACTAATTGTTACAGTTAGTAAATCTGGCTATGCTGATGATGAAATTTATATCACAAGACACCAGAGTTGTGTTTATCTCACAATTTCCTCCCTGTACATGTGCAGGATGCATGTTTCAAGAAATTTAAGTCATGCACACTGTACACACACCCTAAAATATGCGTAAAAGTATATTTTAGGGCTGAACTAAAAAAGAACTTCATCAGCTTAGAACAGTAGTCTCACCATTAAACAGTTTTAACTACAGATCAAATAATAAAAATACTTGAATGGAAAAATATATGAAAGGGCTTTTACATAAATAGTTCACATTACTACTTTGAAACTTCAGAATGCCTTCCCCTATATGCTTCTGTTCTTAGTGCATTACTGTTAACTTGTTTTTATAAACTGAGGGATGAGTTAAATTGTTTAGGGGTAATTGATGGCATTTCACATATGTTTTCAACAGAACATGAATTGACCTAGGCATATTTCTTGTCATTTTATTTACTCCTATTGAGCTGTAAATAACACTCCAAGTAGCTTAGATTTGTATGTAGATTGTGCTACAGATTAATGGTGTGTGCATTTGATTTGTTCCTCCAAGATGAGTGGGAATCGCGCTTCACGTTCCGGCCTATATCGGATCTTCCACCCCCAGAGCCCTACATTCCCTGTCAGAAGACCTATCCCAGCAAAATGGCCAGGAACGAAAGCCGAGGTAACCAGTCACAGCTGTTTTCTCTCATCTTATCCGTTTTTGTTGCTATGCACATAGACGAAACTGACCCGCAGCTGTTGCTTCCTCATGCCAATGAATACTTCGAATAACATTCAGTGCTTTTCACAATCATGGTCTTACCCATTTGTTTATGTGTCTCTGTTTGTATATTTCTGTCTGTTTCAGGTTCAGGAAAGAAAGAGCGAGGTGCACCTCCCCTGCCCCCCATACCTAGGTGAAAGAAACCGTTGTCTCAGGGCCTGACAATCCTTCCCTTACCCAATTATCTTATTTTCTCTGGTACTGTCTGTTTTTGATATTTTTCTGCCAGAGTAATTCATTTAAAAATGTATAAAAGAACTATAAAAATAACAACATATTACAGACAACATATCTTTTATAATATTTTGTTTTTGTCTGCTTTAGAGATTAAAACATAATGGCTATTATGACTATGTCAAGTGATGAGCTCTACAGTGATACTACAGCTATTTTTGACTTTATTTTTGAGTGTTTTTCTGAGTATGATGAGTTATTGCAGCAGTTCATTGGCCTTCAGGAGAGTGTGAATGTTATGGCTTTCTGACGGTCCTTGACACATACAGACAAATGTCTTTGTCTCATACAGAATATATCATTGCTTAATCAGGGCAGATAATAGATAATGTTGCAGCCGTTTATAGAGCCACACAGTGTTTGTTAGACAGTCCTTGATGTTATTATATTTTGAGAAGGAGTGCAACATTTTCATTTAATCATTTTGGTGCGTTTTGGCGCCACCTACCTTCCTGTCTTCATACAACACGGTAGTTACATAGCATTGACATTTAAAGCCCTCAAATGTAAAATGTCAGGTAGCTAGAACAATATCAGACTGAAAAGTCACTTAAAATATTAAAGGAGTATGTGTTTGCTTTAGTACCTGTATGTGTGTGTGTGTGTGTGTGTGTGTGTGTGTGTATGTGGTGATAAGGGCCAGAATGATATACAGAATGCTAAAATCTCTCCAGTAAGTAGAGTTGCAGTTTGTCAGTACTCTATGTTGCAGATTGATTTGTTCACATATGCGGTCCCTGATATGAAAATAGCAAGGGCTGAGTTTATGGTAAAATGTAGATGCCATTTATTAAAGAGTCTTTAGATCATCCCCATTTAAACAAGTCTGAGAGCAGACATTGTATAGGACTGATCTTTAAATGAAAGATGATTTGCCATAAAATCCTATGCAAGTGGGTTTCTGTGTATTGTGAGATTGTATCTGTGTTGATATAAGACAAAAAGACAAAAATGTGTTTAAGAAGTGTTATATTTTATGATATATGTATGCACTTGCTTGTTGTGTTGATGTTTGCTCAGTATTATGTTGCCTTATGGATATTTCTCAGATGTGTGCTGTTATATTTGCCTAAAGCACTTGACTAAAAGTATATTCAATAAGTGTATCATACATTGAATTACATTTCATTTGTTTTCTTCATTTATATACTTTGAAAGAATCAAGAAGCCAAGCAATGGCTTGGTTTATGCTGCCTTATGTTTGTTTACATAAAGAGATGCCACCAACATTATTAGTAATACTAAAGGCCTCTGATTTATGTTCTGTTCGCACACGTCACTGACAATGTTGTGTGACCAGATGCTTAATGTGGTACTTTAGATGTTTTCTTTGTGCATGTAGATGCACATTTCAGTTTCATACAACATATTATGTTGTTTCATTTATGTATTTACTTTATAACATAGTCTTTTGCTACTCTGGTGTGCCAAATATGTTGTTTTCTAAATAAATATGCAAGTGAAGTTGGATTTTGCCTTTCATTAAAAAATAACGCATTTCAGTACGCAGTTCTTTTTAAGCTCTTCTTATACTTTCAGTAGACAATTTTTTTAAATGTATTTTGTAAGCATATTCTTTGTAATTTCAGTGCATTTTTCTTTATTTTGTAATAAATGGAAAGAAACCGGCCATTTAAAAAAAAAAAAAAAAAAAAAAAAAAGTATGTGGTCAATAGTGGAAGTCTCCAAACAGATTCCTTCATTGCTAATATTAGAGGCAAAATGACGCCCATCCACTAGCGCGCATGACTCTGGCCAATCACTTGAGAATGTTCCATGAATATCAGCATATAGTCTACATTTCCACCAATCAGCGACATCACCAGACGAAATAAGGCGGGGTTTGCAACAACACAGGCGGGCTCACGCGTCAGTCATTCAGTGATTTGACATTGAAAGTAACGGAGTGCTGAAGCGCTGGAGATGCCGCTGTGAGCAGAGTGAAAGCATGGATGTTTCGGCTGTGTTTTTCTTTTACAACATGATATTCAATCCATGCATCGATCATCTCGACACGTGAACACATGGTACGTCATCGACGGCAGTCATATTTCTGTTGTTATTTTCGCAAGGTAGGACTGAAACGTTTGTAGTACAGATGACAAATGTAGCTGATTTGACTGCATTCAATGGCCTTGTTTATCATAAGAAATAACATCATTGTTCATTTATTTTAAGAATTCAAATAATATACCACTGTGTGTGTGTGTGTGTGTGTATATATATATATATATATATATATATATATATATATGAATATCATAATATTATAGTAGCTATACAGTTCGTCAGTATACAGATTATTTTGCAGATCATTAAAATAATATGTTATTGTAAATATCATTGTTGTAGGTAGTAGGCAAAATAATCTATTATTAACAATAATATTAATAATTGTAATATATTTCTGATATACACTATATTGCCAAAAGTATCTAATGAACAGGTTTGACTACTTTAGTAATTTAATTTCCATGAGTACAAATCTTGATGTTTAAGCATATAATGAAATTCTAGGGAATTGTGTGCTTCTAATTTTAAAGCAACAGTTTGGACAGGACCCTTTTCTATTCTAACATGACAGTGCCTCTGTGTATAAGGCAAAGTTCAAAAAGAAATGATTGATTTAGTCAGTGTGGAAGAACTTGACTGGTCTGCAGAAAGCCAAGTCCTTATCCAAGCTGAACACCTCTGGTGTGACTTTAAATGCAGATCTTGAGCCTAAAACTCTTTACCAAACACCAATGACTTGTACATACACTATAAGGACAAACGTATTGGGACACCCCCTTCTTTAGAACAGAAAAAGGCCCTTCCAAAACTGTGGCAACAAAGATGGAAACATACAGTGGAGCAAAAAAGTATTTAGTCAGCCACCAATTGTGCAAGTTCTCCCACTTAAAAAGATGAGAGAGGCCTGTAATTTTCATCATAGGTATACCTCAACTATGAGAGACAAAATGAGAAAAAAAATCCAGAAAATCACATTGTAGGATTTTTTTAAGAATTTATTTTCAAATTATGGTGGAAAATAAGTATTTGGTCAATAACAAAATTTCATCTCAATACTTTGTTATATACCCTTTGTTGGCAATGACAGAGGTCAAACGTTTTCTGTAAGTCTTCACAAGGTTTTCACACACTGTTGCTGGTATTTTGGCCCATTCCTCCATGCAGATCTCCTCTAGAGCAGTAATGTTTTGGGGCTGTCGCTGGCAACACGGACTTTCAACTCCTCCAAAGATTTTCGATGGGGTTGAGATCTGGAGACTGGCTAGGCCACTCCAGGACCTTGAAATGCTTCTTACGAAGCCACTCCTTCGTTGCCCGGGCGGTGTGTTTGGGATCATTGTCATGCTGAAAGACCCAGCCACGTTTCATCTTCAATGCCCTTGCCGATGGAAGGAGGTTTTCACTCAAAATCTCACGATACATGGCCCCATTCATTCTTTCGTTTACACGGATCAGTCGTCCTGGTCCCTTTGCAGAAAAACAGCCCCAAAGCATGATGTTTCCACCCCCATGCTTCACAGTAGGTATGGTGTTCTTTGGATGCAACTCAGCATTCTTTCTCCTCCAAACACGACAAGTTGAATTTTTACCAAAAAGTTATATTTTGGTTTCATCTGATTCTCCCAATCCTCTTCTGGATCATCCAAATGCTCTCTAGCAAACTTCAGACGGGCCCGGACATGTACTGGCTTAAGCAGGGGGACACGTCTGGCACTGCAGGATTTGAGGCCTTTGTTACTTTGGTCCCAGCTCTCTGCAGGTCATTCACTAGGTCCTCCGTGTGGTTCTGGGATTTTTGCTCACAGTTCTTGTGATCATTTTGACCCCACGGGGTGAGATCTTGCGTGGAGCCCCAGATCGAGGGAGATTATCAGTGGTCTTGTATGTCTTCCATTTTCTAATAATTGCTCCCACAGTTGATTTCTTCACACCAAGCTGCTTAGCTATTGCAGATTCAGTCTTCCCAACCTGGTGCAGGTCTACAATTTTGTTTCTGGTGTCCTTTGACAACTCTTTGGTTTTGGCCATGGTGGAGTTTGGAGTTGGACTGTTTGAGGTTGTGGACAGGTGTCTTTTATACTGATGCCATTAATACAGGTAACGAGTGGAGGACAGAGGAGCCTCTTAAAGAAGAAGTTACAGGTCTGTGAGAGCCAGAAATCATGCTTGTTTGTAGGTGACCAAATACTTATTTTACCGAGGAATTTACCAATTAATTCTTTAAAAATCCTACAATGTGATTTTCTGGATTTTTTTTTCTCATTTTGTCTCTCATAGTTGAGGTATACCTATGATGAAAATTACAGGCCTCTCTCATCTTTTTAAGTGGGAAAACTTGCACAATTGGTGGCTGACTAAATACTTTTTTGCCCCACTGTAATTCATGTATTTAAAAATTGTATTTCCATCTCTGTTGCAACAGTTTTGGAAGTGTCTAAAATGACTGTACCCATTATGTACAAGTCACAAGAGTTTTTGGCTCAAGATCTGCATTTAAAGTCACACCAGAGGTGTTCAGCTTGGATAAGGACTTGGCTTTCTGCAGACCAGTCAAGTTCTTCCACACTGACTAAATCAATCATTTCTTTTTGAACCTTGCCTTATACACAGAGGCATTGTCATTTTAGAATAGAAAAGGGTCCTGTCCAAACTGTTGCTTTAAAATTAGAAGCACACAATTCCCTAGAATTTCATTATATGCTTAAACATTAAGATTTGTACTCATGGAAAGTACTAAAGTAGTCAAACCAGTTCATTAGAAGGGGGTGACCCAATACTTTTGGCAATATAGTGTGTATATATATATATGGGTTGTTGACGTGACATGGCATTTTCACTGTCCCACAAGATAAAAATGAATATAATTAATATTGTCGTTATTTAAAATGCTGTAAATAATTAAACATTTTTTTGTCCTACATGGAACTGTTATTATAAAAGCTGCAGTGTTATTCGATTTTTTTAAATATTTGAGCCAAATGTCAAAATTGTCCTATGGTGTGACTGTCTCAAGCATGGTTCAATAAATTACAACTTTTATAAATTAAAAAGAAAAGCATAAAAATATTAATAAATACCTCCAGTAAGTGTCTATTTTAGTAAATGGCAATCATTTTTTTCATCTATATATTTGTGTAGGAACTGTTTCTGAAAACCATGTCCTATGGTGTGACACCATTTCCTGATTTTAAATCAGCCAATTCCAGAGAAAACTTTAATTAGTTGATTCAAGGTCGTGTTACCGAAATCTCTGTGAAGCCCATGACATGAGCAGATGGTCAATTTTTGTCTCAGAGTTGTTCAAATATTTAACGTTTTTGGAACCACTACAAAAGTGTTACGTTTTGTTGTCCTTTGGTGTGACATCCCTAAATGATATATTTTTAATTAAAAACTGCATGTTAAACTACATAATCATGGAGAATTATGCAAATGTCTCTTGCAAACTGCTAATGACAGGTTAGTTTGGGATAGCAAGGTCATTAATTGACACTGAAAATGTCAATTTTCTGAAATGCTGAAATGTCCTTTGGTGTGACAGAAAATGTCCTCCAGTGTGACACCTGTACTATCACACCACAGGACAAAGATGTCACACCAGAGGACAAGGTCTCTTTAAAAAGCAATTTATATAATTAAATAAGATTGGTTTAATTCCTTTTTATTCTTTTTTTTATTTTCCTTCTATTAAACTATTTTCTGATGTTTTTGCAGAAAACTTGTACTGTTATGAAGTGTCATGAAAATAAGTATAAAATGTGATACTTTGTTTTTGAAACAGAAAAAATTGAGGGAGAAAAATTAGTGGAAGAGAGAGGACTCGGAAATAGAGATAGAAAATGAACAGGGATCCACCAGAAGGGAGGAGATCCTAAGAGAACAATGCAGAAAGTAAACAGAATCAAAATCATGCCTTAAAAGCTATAAAGCTATATAGTTTTTTTTTTAAATCATTCACATCTTAATGAATATAGTTTCAATCATATATCAATAATATTTAGCTGTATCATAAATATAAATAATATTTAGCTGTGCCGCACATGCAGCAGGGGGGCTAGAAGAGTTTCAGTAACATACTGATTGACTACGAGACTGAATTTTGTTGATGAAAATTATTTTGTTTTGTTTAAAAAAAAAAACATGTTGAAATTGTTTGTATCAAAATTAAACTTTCTTCCTCATTTGACATGTTCAAAATTAAATAGAAATACTTTAATAACTGCCATTTCTGTCTTTTAGTGTGACGAAATGTCCTATGGTGTGACACATAAAAGAACCACAGATTTGTTTTTATCTCAAAATATCTTAAAAAAAAACAGTTGAGTATTGCAACTGGGGAGATACAAATATCACTCAACTTAAAATGGTATAATTTTCAGCAGTTTTGAACAGATGACAGCAAAGTTTGTCTTGTTGTCAAAAGTTTGTCTTGAAATTGTCCAACAAGTCATGGGGAATGTAAATTCATGTTAATTATAATTTCATATTAAATAAATAACACTATATGAAAATGAGTGTCTAACAATGAAGATAAATCTCTCTCATGCTATTTATATATTATTAAGAGTTTTTATTTCTGAATTTTTGCTATTTCACACTATAGGACAATCGACGAAGTTAGGGACCCTTTATATTTTCTCAAAGACCAGACTTCACACTACATAAATATATGCATTTCTTCTTCAAAAATGGTCTTTTACAAAAAAAGCATTTTTTTACTGGCTATTTGTCAACTACCCATATATATTTTTTTTACTATTAGCTATTTATTTTATTTATTCATTTTATGTGTTGCTTTATTTGAATTGGGTTAGAATTCTGTTTTATTGTAAAAACAAGTTACAGCAATATAAATTTGTTTATTATCTTATATTAATATAATGTATTTTTTTATCATTTATAGCTGGAAATTACACAAGTCCTTAGCAGCTACAAATTCATAAACTTTTGCTAGAAAACAGTGGCAAATAGGGCAGCAGTTCTTTTGTTGTGCCCTGACTTTGCATCTCACAGAGGCTTTTCCCCCCTGTCTGTTTCCTGATTTGCACCGTTAGGTCATCTCTCAGTGGTCTCTGTCAATCTCATCATCATGGAGGACCAGTATGTCACCATTCATGGCCTCAACATCACTCACAGCCCTCTTGGAGCACCAGCCATGTCTATCGACAAACTTTTCCCAGCTCTCCTGGAGTGCTTTGGCATCATCCTGTGCGGCTATGTGGCGGGCCGCAGTGACATCATCAGCGTGGGACAGGTCAAAGGCCTGGGAAATTTTGTGTCATGTTTCGCACTTCCTGCGTTGCTCTTCAAGAACATGGTGCAGCTGCAGTTTCAGCATGTCGTCTGGTCTTTTCTATGGAGCGTTTTGATCGCAAAAGTGTGTGTGTTCTTACTTGTTTGTGTGCTGACGCTGTTGGTGGCAAATCCTGAGAACAAATACAGTAAAGCCGGGCTGTTTGCTATCTTTGCCACTCAGAGCAATGACTTTGCACTGGGATATCCTATAGGTGAGGATCTCCTCACTTAGAAATACATCTAAAGTACACATGCACATACAGTTGTGTACAAAAAAATCATATTATGTCAATAATCATGAGATTATTTTCCTCATACAGTGGATGCGTTGTACAAAAGTTCGCACCCAGAGTACATGCAGTATATATATCTGGTGGCGCCTGTGTCTCTGATGCTTTTGAACCCTGTGGGCTTTGCTTTGTGTGAGATTCAGAGATGGAGACACACCAGTGACTGCAACTACAGCAAACTGCATGTGATCTTTACAGTCATCCTGCAGGTGCATGTGTTTATCTATATCCAGACGTTTCTATTGATATCATCCTTTTTTACGTCTCTAACCTTTCTCTTTTTTTCAGGTTTTGAAGAACCCAATAATCTTCATGGTTATTGTTGGAATTCTTTCTCATTTCCTGTTTGGTGGACAGGTGCCTGTTTTACTAGGAGAGTTTGTTGATGGACTGGCAAACTCTTTTGGAGGGGCAGCCCTCTTTTATCTGGGCCTGAACATGGTGGGACAGATGGGTAAACTCACACGTACCACTGGGGTTTCCCTCATTCTGCTTATCACTGCCAAATTGTGAGTGAAAGAGAGATGGATGTGGGGTGTTATGGCGTAGTGGTTAAAGATCTGTTTATTAGTACTTATAAAGAAAATATTAATGCCTTATTCTGTATGACCATATTTTACATCCCTCATCCTGCCCCTTATCTAAACTTAACAACTACCTTACTAACTATTAATAAGCAGCAAATTAGGAGTTTATTGCGGCAAAAGTCATAGTTAATAGTTAGTTAATAGTGAGAATTTGTCCCCAAAATAAAGTGATTTAGTTTTATTATATTAGTTTTATGTATGTATGTATGACTTAATGTATGTATGACGAACATGCATCACATTAAGTTTATGATTTACACACACACACACACACACACACACATATATATATATATATATATATATATATATATATGCTATTATAATGCATAAATCTTGAATATAGGCCTAAATATATTTTGAGCACAGATCCATGCAATTTAGACAGATTTATGACTGTGTGTTTCTGTTTTCCAGATTAGTTATGCCATTGATGTGTAAGGACATGGTGGAGCTGTTGGATGCTGGTAATTCCAGCTCTGTAAATCACTCCAGCCTGTCTGATTATGCATTCCTTTATGGAGTCTTCCCTACCGCTCCCAGCGTGGCCATATATGCTGCCCAGTACAACATGGAGCTGGAGGTGGTAAGTGGTGAATGAATTCCTGCAAATGTCTCACAGACTCAGTTATTGCTATTAAACATTTAGCCAACACAGATCAGTAAAAGTGTATTGTGTGTGGTAGGTGACCTCTGGTATGGTCATTAGCACATTCCTATCAGCACCCATCATGTATGTGTCGGCATGGTTACTGACCATTCCATGGATGGAGGCCACATCCCTGGTGACGGAGCTTCAGGACGTCAGCTTTAACGTCAGCATTATCAGCCTAATAGCCCTGGTGAGTGTGTGTGGGTTGATGTGTGTAAGAATGCATACCATTTGCTTACAGACTTCAAGAGAATAGATCTCTTCTCTTCTCTTCTCTTGTTCACTACATTTCTGGTTCACTACATTTCTATTCTATTTGGTTATATTCTGTTCACTTCTTTTGTTTATTAATTTTTTTTCTATTCTATTCTGTTTAGCTTTTCTTGTCTCATCTGGTTCAGTTCTGATTCTATTCTATTCTGTTATCATATTATCTATTATTAAATATATATTATATTATTAATGTATATTCTGTATATTCTGTTTTGTTCTATTTAATTTAGGGTTTCTTGTCTTGTCCTATTTCTTCTGGTTAATTTCTTATTCCATTCTATTCTATTCATGTGCTTTTCTTTTTTGTTCGCTTAATTTCTATTCTGTTCTGTTCACTTCATTATTCTCTATTCTATTCTATTCTGTTCTATTCACTGCTTCTGTCTTTTCTATTCAGGTTCTTTTCTGTCTTGCCTGTATCACTCCTTCTTCTAATCTGTTCTTCTTCTAATTCTGTCTTGTCTGGTCTTGTTTCGGATTCTATTCTGTTAACTTATTCTATTCTATTCATTCTATTTTATTCTATTCTATACTATACTATATTTTATTCAGGTTTTTAGGTTTCTTTTTTGTGTTCTGTATACTGTATTTGAAAGGGAGAGATCTGGCTTTGAAAGACCTGGATTTATATGCATGAGTAACCACAGAGAACATATATAAGAATATTAAGAGGATTAGAAATCAAAGGTTCTACAGAGAAATATCTGAAATATGTGATCCTAGAAACAATGAGTTACAAAATCTGGATTACCAGAATGTTTGTGTGCATGCACGCGCGTGTGTGTGTGTGTTTGTTTGTGTGTTTGTGTGTGCGTGCACGTGTTTGTATGTGTGTGTTGCAGGGTTGGACCCTTGCTGTCATGCTACTGAGTAAGAAGTTCAGGAGGCTGCCGCATATGTTTGCCACAAATCTGTTCTTAGCACAGGTACATAATCTTGCACAAAGACAGACATTCATTATTCAATAGACATATACTGAATGAGGGACTCTAAATCACATTTCTTGTGGAGGGATATTTTGTCTAGCAACTACCCTAAATACCCTAACACTAAAAAACAATGACTAAACTAAACTAAAAACACTAAAAGCAATGTCCTGGCAACCAGAAAACTGTTGAAACATATACTGTATTTCTTCAGTATGGTATGTTTTTTGTCTCTTATGCAGCTACTAGCATGCGTGTCAATGATCCTGTGGAAGTTTGTTCTGAAGCAGGGGAACGTGATTGGCCAAATTCTCACCTTTACTCTACTTTATGGATCTCTTTACAGTACCTACATGTGGACAGGTAATGAATCATCACACACTTACAGTAAACAATACTTTATGGATAAGGGTCATTTTCATTGTGTGATTTTAGCTTGCAATACATCTCCTTTGTGTTGTGCAGTTGTAGCGATGTTTAGCAGTTGTGTAGATATTGTGTTGTAGGTCTTTTGGCGTTCGCTCTTACTTTATTGGGCAGAAATGAAAACTTGAAAGTGAAACCTATCTTTTTCATCATCTTTGGATGGGGGTGAGTATATATGTGTAAATGTGTGTGCGTGTGCATACTTGTGTATGTATTATTCCAAAATAAATCCATTCAATTTCTTTTTTCAAATTAAATTAAATTAAATGACATTACATTAAATTATGCTTTGAAACTGACAGGAAATTATACAGCAGAACTGCAAATTCATTGGAGAAAACACCTTTTGTGTGTTTTAATTGTGTTATCTTAGAATTCCTTTTCTGATTGTGGGTGGGCTACTCATGATTGGACAAAGAATGAGTGACAACTTGGACTCCGCCTTCTTCTATGGCAAGGGGCAGGTAGGTTGGGATTTTTGACTGTGTTTATACAAAACATCACAAATGCATATCACAATTTCTTTGTGTCTGCCTATGAACTTGTGTCTTCCCCCCACCCCCCTTTCATTCTCTCTTTCTCTTCAGATTGTGTGTACTGTGGTAGTTCTGAGCTGCAGCATCATGCTGGTTGGTCTGTCTTTGATGAGTTTGAGCCGAGGGGCCCGGGAGGAGCAGAACTATCAAGCTCTAGATCAGAACTCCATGACAGGCACAACAGAAGATGTGAGACAACCCCAGACAGAGAACCAGCACTCATCTGAGCTAGAGCAAACCTACAGCAGGGTCAACACAGGTAACTGTATATTTCTGGTGTATGCATGTGCATATATTTAGTATTGGGCAGCTAGCAACTAACTTAAAGGGATAGTTCACCCATAAATAAAAGTTCTTTTTTTTGCTCACATTTATGCCATTCCAAACCTGACTGACATTCTTTCTTATGCGGAACATAAAATATATTTTTAAGAATGTTTAAACTGTTTTTGTCTGTATAATAAAAGTCAGTGCGGTACAAAACAACATTGGACCCAAATGGCTTTCACTGTATGGACAAAAAAAAAATACTGAGACATTGAATAAATATTGTAAGTAATGTTACATTTGAATTTTTTAGTGAACTATCCCTTTAAAGGAATAGTTTACCCCCCCCCCCAAAAAAATAGCTGAAAATGTATACACTCTAAGGCCATCCAAGATGTAGATGAGTTTGTTTTATCATCAGAACAAATTTGGAGAAATTTAGAATTACATCACTAATAATAATAAATCCTGTGCAGTGAATGGGTGCCTTCAGAATGAGATTCCAAACAGCTGATCAAAACATCAGCAAACCAAACAACTCTAGTCCATCAATTAACATCTTGTGAAGTGAAAAGTTGCATGTTTGTAAGAAGCAAATCTATCATTAATTGATTATTGTGATCTTTTGGTTAGCTGTGTGAGCTCATTCTGATGGCACCCATTAATTGCAGAGGATCCATTTGTGAACAAGTGATGTAATGCAAAATTTCTCCAAATCTGTTTCAGCAAAGAAACAAACTCATCTACATCTTGGATAGCCTGAGGGTGGTTTTCATTTTTGGGTGAACTGCATATATTTCTAGAGTGTATGTGTAGTGAAAATTCTCCTTTGTTGTTGACAGATGTTTGTGGCAGTGAACCCATGCCAGATATGATAGTTGGGCATCTTAATGACTCACCGGTGCCTTCAGCAGGTTGACATAGTTTTTTATTTCATTTTTATCCTTTGTCAAATTATGAAATAAAGTTTCATCAGGGAAAATAAAAGTGTGTTTCTCTTCTAGGGATTTTCCTGAGAGAGGCGTCAAGCTCTTCACGTGTGCAGGAGGAGAGACAGATAGCTCGACATGTGCTCCTCTGCCTGCTCCTCGTTGTCAGCATGCTGGCTGTATGTCCACTCCACATACTGTATGAGAAAGACATACACTCCCAAAAAACACATACATACACACGCATAATGAAGTAAGCACCATGAAGCATTGTAAATTACACTCTGACCACTATTTTCAACATCCTCCTAAAATCTTTTTTTTTTATTTGGGACTGTTTATTTGTATAATTCAGAACCTGTCCAGCTGTCTGTGGTGGCTGTTCAATGCTGATCCAGGACGACTTTACCTCGAACTGCAGTTCTTTTGTGCTGTAGCCAATTATGGACAGGTGATCACAGTCACACATTTCTCACTGCAAACTTATACAGATGGAGCTAGATACATATGA
Source organism: Onychostoma macrolepis (assembly GCF_012432095.1). Lineage (NCBI taxonomy): Eukaryota > Metazoa > Chordata > Actinopteri > Cypriniformes > Cyprinidae > Onychostoma > Onychostoma macrolepis. The sequence goes on along the minus strand of NC_081160.1, from coordinate 7,936,946 downwards.
AGAGCTGCTGTTAATATATAAAATATCCTATTTCTCCGTCAGGGTTTTGTTTCCTTTGGAATTTTCGGGTTAGACGAGCATCTTATTATTCTTCCATTCAAAAAGAGGTGAATCAGCCACGTTTGTGTTATTATTCAATTCTCTTATGTGACAATTTTTGCATGTAGCCTCAGTAACAGCATTCTGTGTTTGTAGGCTGGCTGCTCTGTGTGGTTTTGGTGAGGATGAAAGTCCTGAGTCTGCTGCTGTTCCTGAGGAAATACGACTGACCTGTACACAGTTTGTGAGATACCACAAAGATCAGTGCGTTCAGGATATTGTTCGCAATAGAGGGTGAGAATCAGTATTAATTTAGTATCACTGATATACTGCTACAGTTGTCTTTATTTTTATATTGTTTTATAGTTTATATATGTCTGTATAGTTTTTATACATTTTTATTTCAGGTTTAGTTTTAGCTATTTTAGTACTTCAAGTTAAGCTAAAAGAAAATGAGAAATGATTATATATTAAATATGAAATATTTTTTTATTTTTCATATACTTTTTTCAATGACAAACATGATTTTATGGTTGTATTTTTTCCTTTTAATTTTAGTTTTAGTTAATGCTAATAACCATGGTGAATCTGTGTTTGAGATGTTTAATGTTCATATATTTTATCATTGGTTAAACTGGAATCGTTTTTAATTTATAATTTGAAGCAGAATTGTTGCACTGTAGTGGAGATGTTTTCTATTGCATTTTCATTTTTGCACTTACACATATTATTATTATTATTATTAGTTTATTTATGGGCCATTTTTATTCATACTGAAGTGTGGACAACAAATTATGGGGAAAGAAGTGGAAGCCCACCATGACATTTATTATTAAATTAATTAACATAATACGGACCAGTCACATATTTTAGATTTATATATACAAATTTTCTGTGAGGGACTGGTCAAGATGCTCTAGCAAACTAAATAGTGCCACAGTCACAGGTTTACACTGTTGGGAGAATCAACAATAAAGGTGTATTTACTTTAAATGGTGAAGTGTGAGAAGAAAAATCACACACTTCATCTTTAAATCTCCCTTCTGACATTTCCTGTCCATTTTCTCTTTTATCTGTTTCTCTCACTTTCTTTCTAGTGGGTCTTCTGAATCTCTCACTGGACCTGTTGGTGAATCCTTTCTTTGATTGACAGGTGCACTCACTGGTATATGGGAATGGTTTGGTATACTGGCAGTGAGTTTATTGGCTCCTGTGTGTGGGTGTGGCCAAGACAGAAAGGCGTGGCCTTGCTTTCAGGACACAGTTGCAGAAGAGTGGTGTGTCTTACTCCATGTGACCCTTATATATGGCTTCCAATTCCCTGTGATATTGCTTCAAATGTACCTCCACTTTGTAATGTGACACAAGCCCAAGAAAGAACTAAATAGACTGAATTATGACTGAGCTATGAAACAAGTTGTTCTCTCATCAGTATTTGTTGTACTTCTTGAATTACTATGCATGGCATGCAGAGAGCACAGAACTCTCCCTTTATTTCATTCAATAGCCCTCAAACTACACACACACACACTTGCTCTGTTCCAAATCCTAGTGAGCTGCCTATGGAGGCAGCATTTTAAGGCATCAGCATAGCATGTAGACTCGGTGGAAAGGCAATCCCAGAATACACTGAGACAATCTTGAGTGAAAAATAAGTCCAAGATGGTGGATGAGGTGAATTAAAAATGTTATTTTGCCATGTATTTATGGGTATTATTCTTATATATGCTAATGTTAAACACTGTTTAAATCTTGAAAGTTGAGTCTCCTATGCAGTACCCTGTTTGTATGGTGCACAGAGTTGTGTTTCTAAATAGTCGACGAGGACGCTGCTTTAGAAGGTTTTGGGACAGAGCATGAATGTGAACTAAATATTATAATTACATTAATTATGATGAAATGGTCGCCGAAACACTGAAATATGCTGTCTACACAAGTGCTGTAAAAACACTTCTGACTGGGATTTTAATTGTATGCTTTGTGCTACTTGTCAGCCGTGTCTTAATGACAAGACTACACGGCCTTGTAGCAAAGCAATGCAAGACATGTTTACAAAACTAAAACTATCCTACACAGTTACGTTTATAGAGTTAACTAAGCAGAAATTCAGGACAATCTCTGGAATTTAAAATGGGGTCACTCCATTTTCAATCTACAGCATTACTTTACGTACCTTAATGTTGACTAAAGTGAAAATTCTCTTATTATGCATCTTTTATGTATGTCAGTTTGTTTTGCTGGTGTTAATCTATATAGGTGATGGCATTTATGTATATCCTAAATTGAAATCTAGATATGTGAAATGACAGTAGAAAGCAGGAGGGCAGTCACTGGTGAAAAGTTATTATTTCTTTGTTGATGTCATGAATTGTTTTAATTTTATGTCTAAAAATAAAGTTTAAAAATTGTTTAATTTCTGTAATATTGTTCACACATTACAGTCGAAAAGCTGTAACTATTAAATGGCAGCTGCAGAGCAGGTTTTATATGTTTTAAGGGCAATGTTTTAAAAGGCAATTTGATAGTGATTTATTTATTTATATAAGAATTTGGCCCACTGACTAACTGACAATCTCTCAAACAAGTTCTGTAACAGAAACTCAAAACTATTACATTTGGGATGATCTTCAGTGTATACTATGGCTACTCAAAATAACACTGTAGATATCTTCAGTGTATATTTTGACTAGTCGTAATTACTCAAAATTGTGGATTAGATATCTGGAATTCGTATTTTTCTTTAGTCAAAACGAAATTACGACTAGGTGTGTTAAATGTTAAAATGGGTTGCTATATCCCTGTGTGCTTCAAATAGTAAATGGAAGGCTACATAGTGTCACTCCTCTTTGAGATGCTACTTATTACTTACCTGGTGGGTGTATTATTCAAATTAACATTCAAAGTGATAAATATAAACGAGTAAAACAGGAAGCACAACCTCTCAAGAACTCAAGCATAATAGAAATGGTTAATATTTCCCTGTTAAAACAGCAAATTTTTTTGTGTGATGTTTAATATGGCACACCAGTGACAGGAAACACTGAGTACGTGAGAGGATCCTCTGATGCAGCTGTGACAGAATCCTCAGGAAGCTCTAGCTTTAGCAGCATCATTGTGACCGGGTTGGTCATGTCAGGAACCTCTGGAAAGCTTTGGAACTGGAGCTGCCATGACACAGAGCTGTGGAACCGTAACTGGTTGCAGAAGCAGGAACCTTGGTTAAAAGTAATTGCAAGAATGCCTCAGAAAAGTGGATTTAGTTCTAAGAAAAACATTCCTGCTTACTTATGCCACATGTAAATGGGTTCCAAATCATATATTTAATTCAGCTGGAGGTTGATTCAGTGCTACATTTTTATTGCACTGCAACTGTGACATCTCTAAAATATTTTTAACTTTATCTAGTTTTCATAAACAGGCTTTAAAAAGTTGGTCACTTATATATAGATCTATTTTTTTAGATTCAGTCAACTTTTAGATGATCAGGGAGCCCTTTTTATGAACAATTTATGCAAGAATTGTCTTTTCCATTCCCCCCCCCATGAGAATATGCCATTGTTTTTGGTGCAATTCCTGATTGTATTATACTTTTAGTCAAGTCTGGCCCTAAAGGTTCTTTAGACTCTCCTCTTTTTGACAACGCTAACTTATTTGTTGACCAAAGTCTTCTCAGTGCCATGTCAAATAAAGACATTCGTTCAATTATTAATAGATCCCAGATCTCTTTACCTGCTTGTGTGAGTTTTTGGAATAACATATTTAGTGATATAGAATGGGAAGAGTTCTGGCTTCTTCGACAAAAATTCTTCTTATCTAACAAATTTGTTGAAGTCTCTATCAAAATTATCCATAATTGCTATCCGGTAAATTACAAACTTGCTAAATTTAATAATAGTATTTCCCCCAATTTCTCCTTTTGCCTTCAGTCTGAAGAAACAATCAATCCTTTATTTTGGGACTGTGCTTATTGTAAAGTGTTCTGGATTGACTTTTCCAATTTTGTTAAAAAATATTTATATCCAAACTTTCGTATAACCTCAAAAATTGTTTATTTTGGTTCCTCTTTGAATTTAGACCCCTCTCACTGCAAATGTATTACTAATCTATTGCTATTTCATGCTAAATTTTACATTCATAAACGTAAATTTTCAAAGAAATCTCCTTACTTTTTTATTTTCAGGAAAGATTTTGAAGTGTATGTAAACTCTTTAAGAAACTCTAATAATTCTATTGCATGTAAGACTCTTTTAAGGCGTAAGTCTTATTAGCTAACATAGTATGCTTTGGATTATTGTATGTAACCCTCATTGTCTTTTGTTCTTATTTTGTCTTTGTAGTTGTATTTGTTGTTCTTTTATTGCATAATAAAAATATATATATATTTTACATATTGTATTGTGGCTGAACAATCATGTAACTCTTTGTCTCAAAACCTTACCGTTAGTTTGATACTTCACAACCAGTGAAACAAGACTCATTAGAATTCAAAATTTGTTTCCAAGCATCTTTAGAAGTGTGTGACCATATTTAAGCTTTGAATTTTTCTTGTTTGGTTTCTCAGTGGCTCCTTACGCGTTTACGTCATCTCGTATGCGTTTACCCTAACGTCATTACATCGTAAGTCGTTTAGACCAATCACAATGTGAGGATTCAGGTCTCTTCCGGTATGCACATTCTTTCCGTTTCATCGGCCGAAGTGTGGAGCAACGTGTGTTCATTTGAGCACAGCGAAATTCCCCATCTGCTGACAGACATAGTGTGATATCAAGGTGATATAAGCATAGGTTTGATCTTATTTATGTATGCATCGCTTAAACGTGCTATTTGTGTTTAAATGGTCTGCTTTATCGCATATTGGCTCCTTAATATGACCGGCATGCTAACCAGCTATACACACTAATGAATTGGGGATGGGGGTATTGATGCTCTGGAGGCACATGTGGGTCTCTGCTGGTTTCCTAGCGAGTAATGAAGCACCCCTACCTCTACTAACCCGGCTGTCAGTTGGCAGTGGTGCAGAGATTTATAAACAGTGATACGATACACGTATGCCTTCTCTTACTTGTCAGGGAGGGGCATATATTTAGCCTCTCTTGGAGTGAATAAGGCTGGTCAGTTTACACTCAATGCGGGGGCTATTTTGGGAACCTGGTGCCATTGGTTTCACTGTCGTGAAATGGCAAGTAGTTACTGCAGTTAGCCAGGCGAAGAAGTTACACGTTGCCTGGCTTCTACCGCATTTTAATTATGCAAGATATACTCTGCAAAATAAACTCCATTGGTAATATTGCAAGAGAGTACTGACAGCATTTAACCATGGCTCCTAAAAAGGTGTGGTAGTTGTATGACTGGTTATTTGGCGTGATTGATTATGTAATGCATTAAAGTGAAAGTAGGTATTATTGTTTTTTCTCCACAGATGCCTCCAAAGAAGGGAGGAGATGGACCAAAACAACCCCCTCTGATTGGACGTTTCGGGACTTCCTTGAAAATTGGAATAGTTGGGTTACCAAATGTAGGGTATGTGTCAGTCCCAGCTGGCATTCTGGCTGTATGCGTGTGCGCTGGGTCAACTGGTTTGAAGTCGGCAGTGGAATAGTGTCAGAATGATAAAGTGTGAATGCTTGACCTAGTTGCATTTTATTCGTGCTTAATGGAAACCTATCCTGCTGTATTGTGTGAAATTATTAGAAGGATGATGATTCATGATCATTGTGCATTATGAGAATGACATCATCCTGCCACAGGATGGGGAGTAGTTTTTGAACGGCAACAAAGTCGAGTTGTGTCTGAATTTGTCTTTTTCCATGCTATATAGTATGCACGTTCACTAAAGAGTATGCATCAAATTCATAGTATTCACAAAACGTTAGGTAAAAATGCAACCAATGCTGGTAGGTCATGTGATAGTGACAACATTATGGCAGTGATATGTCCAAATTTTATTCATACATGGAACATACTTTTTTTTTTTTTTACAGTGGTGAAGTAAGGTACAGACCAAGTATCTAGTTTGCAATTTTGAATGTAGCTTGAGTCTCTGTGTATATAGCAAGTATTTGTTCATTTATTATGCATAACAAAGTGTCAGTGATCCATGTTCTCATCACTTATCTCAAATCATTTGTTTGTGCTTTCAGAAAGTCAACGTTTTCAATGTTCTGACAAAGAGTCAAGGCAGCGGCTGAGAATTTTCCCTTTTGCACCATTGACCCAAACGAGAGCCGTGTGCCCATTCCAGATGAGCGCTATGACTTCCTCTGCCAGTACCATAAACCAGCCAGGTACCCACTGCATGTCTGCATAATACAGCTATCAGCAGCTTCTAATTCTAGTCATCAGTGACATGATCTTAATTTCTCTTTTATATTTCACTCCAGTAAGGTTCCAGCGTTTCTGAACGTGGTGGATATTGCTGGCTTGGTGAAAGGTGCTCATGCAGGCCAGGGTTTGGGTAACGCCTTCCTCTCCCACATCAGTGCCTGTGATGCCATCTTTCACATGACACGTTAGTAGATATCCATTTCAAACCATTTCTGAAGATAATTTGTTTATTTTTAATTTTTTTAAATTTCTTCATATCTGCTATGAACAATTTATCTACTAATTACCATGCAGTTGGAAATAAATATAAGTAAGAGAAAATTTTAAAAAATGTCTGAAAAACTCATTAGGTAAACAACTACAAAAAGCCATGAAAATTTCTACTTTGAATGTAAATTGACAGTGTTATTTGAGATGCATATGGAATTCTGAATTCTCCGTAAATCTAGAAATATCTTCGAAATTGTGTGGAAATTCATTGGCAAAATCTAACCTGATGTTTTTTTCCATGTTTGTATTTTTAATAAAATAACGCTGATAATGTGTATATGCAACCGTTTGTGTGTAGGAGCTTTTGAGGATGAAGATATTATCCATGTTGAGGGCTGTGTTGACCCAGTAAGGGATATTGAGATCATTCATGAAGAGCTGAGGATGAAGGATGAAGAGATGATTGGGCCAATCATTGATAAGCTTGAGAAAACCGCTGTCAGGGGAGGAGACAAAAAACTCAAACCTGAATATGTGAGTGAACTATATATCCCAGTATCCGTCTGACCAATGCAGAATTAAAACATTCTTTCTACTTTGTACATTAACAGAAAGCACTTAAATTTTTTCGGTTTCTCTGCTTGCAGGACATCATGTGTAAAATAAAGTCCTGGGTTGTTGATGAAAAGAAACATGTTCGTTACCATGAATGGAACGACAAAGAGGTTGAAATATTTTTCTTATCATTTTTAATATAATTTCTTATCATTTTTAGTCCTGTAGGACCTATGTTTCTTTGCTCAGATTGAGGTTTTGATTATACTGATTTAACTGATTTTTTTCTTCTTCTTATTCTCCAGATTGAGGTCTTGAATAAGTATCTGCTCCTGACGTCCAAGCCGATGATCTATTTGGTAAACCTCTCGGAGAAAGATTACATCAGGAAAAAGAATAAATGGTGAGATGACATGTTAGCTGTTCATCTGCTGTTAGTGAGTCCTTCCTCAAGTGTTTATACCTAAATTCAGCCTGCCAATCGTTTTTCAATATTTAATGGACTTTAATGTTATCCCAAAGTTCTCCTATTGTTCATTTAGGCATAAACACACAGTTGTAGCCCTAGGTATTGACAGCAACTTGTGTGCTCGTACAAAATCTTTATCTCATTTACTATTGCCTATATAGTAAATGCCACATTTCAGACATATACAGGGCAATGTGATTTGACAAATCTAGATTATTTTCATATTTAAATGATGGAGCTGTTTAAACTCGGAATGCCCATTGTGGTGTGCTTTTCAGTTACGTTTCTAGTTTTTACTCTTTAACTAAAATGAAACTAGCTAACTGTTATATCAAAGCCTGACAGATATGTTGTACGGCCTCTTAAAGGTATAGTTGACCCAAAAATGAAAAAGTCACCATTTACTCGCCCTCATTTCATTCCAAACCGGTATGACTTTTATTCTTTTGTGAAACAAAAGATATTTTGAAGAACTAAACATTTTTGCTAAATATACATTTATGGTTCCCATTGACTTCCATTGTATGAACAAAAAATACAGTATTCTTCAAAATATCTTCTTTCGTGCTCAGCAAAAGAAAGAAAAGAATATAGGTTTGTAATTGCATGAGAGTGAGTAAAGGGATAGTTGATTTTGGTGCAACTATCCCTTTAACGGGACTGCTTCCTGATTGATTGTGAATTGTGATTGTCAAGAAATCAAGTCTCGGGTGTCATTACTCCAGTAAACATGCAAATCAGAATGGTAGGTATAATGGAGAAATGATTCACTCTAAATAACTGTGTATATAGTCCAAATTGATGGATGCTTGTGTTTTGTGGCTATCAGCCTCAAGGTAATCTGAGTTTAGGACCGCTGATATAAATCTTTTTTTTGTTTTGTAGGTTGGTGAAGATCAAGGAGTGGGTTGACGCTCATGATCCAGGTGCACTGGTCATCCCATTGAGTGGGGGATTTGAGAGCAATTATCAGGATATGACTGATGAAGAGAAACAGAAATATTGTGAGGAGAACAAAACACAGAGGTCAGGATTTGCTGTCCTTCTATTTCCTCTTGTCTGAATTTAATTGATTACTTCATCCAAAAAATGAAAATTTGCCAGCCAAAACATAGACAAGTTTGTTTCTTCATTGGATCAGATTTGGAGAAAAGGAAAACTACATCACTTTCTCACCAGTGGCTTCTCTGCAGTGAATGGGTGCCGTCAGAATGAGAGTTCAAACAGCTGATAAAAGCATTGCAATAATGCACAAGTAATCAACATGACTCCACTCCTTCAATTAACGCTTTTGAACTCACTTTGACGGCACCCATTTACTGCAGTGGATCCATTGGTGAGCAAGTGATGTAATACTACATTTCTCCAAATCTGTTCCAATGGAGAATGAAGAAATAAACTCGGGTACATCTTGGATACATTTGCATTTAATCATTTAGCAGACGCTTTTGTCCAAAGCAACTTGCATAAAGATAACAAGTAGGTAGAATAGGACAAGAAGGGTTAGAGGGTTTTTTAATAAATAAAAAGAAAACAAGTAGATAGAATAGAGAGTTGTAGTGTTAGTGATAGCCTGCAGGTGAGTAAATATTAATTTTGGGTGAACCGTTCCTTTAAGAAATGTAATACTTTTTCACATGCAAAATAGTTTTTCAACAGTGCTAAAATAATGCTCTAAATGCTGTAGTCAGTCATACTTTAGGTCATCATGCTTATTTTATAGTGATATCATAATTTTTCCCTTCATGTTTTTCCCGTTGTGAATTCTTAATTCCTTGTTTCAGTATTCTGACTAAGATCATCAAGAATGGGTATGCAGTCCTGCAGCTGGAGTACTTCTTCACAGCAGGACCTGACGAAGTCCGTGCATGGACCATCAGGGTGAGCAAAGCACATGTTCAGAAATGCATTTAATACCGATATATTCTGTTGCACCTCTAAAATATTTTGCATGTGTATGAACACCTTACAGAAAGGCACCAAGGCCCCGCAAGCAGCTGGAAAGATCCACACAGACTTTGAGAAAGGCTTCATCATGGCCGAAGTCATGAAGTTTGCAGACTTTAAGGAGGAAGGCAGTGAAAACGCAGCTAAAGTAAGATCTTAATGGTGTGCTTGATGACAAAAAATAGCGTGGCTTGTTAAAGGTTGAATACTGAACTGATAATGTTGTCAAATACTTGCAGGCTGCAGGAAAATACAGACAACAGGGGCGAAACTACATCGTAGAAGATGGTGACATCATCTTCTTCAAATTCAACACACCTAATCAGCCCAAAAAGAAGTGAAGCCAGTTGGATGGACAGTACCGTCTATGGCACATGCTCAGTCTCTTATGGCTTTGGAACATTTAAACCACAATCGCACCTTAGTGGTGTATTAAGTTAATTTTTTATTTTATTATTTCGGCTGATGGCTGAAATAAATGTAATGACTGGTCTGCTGACAAAAGCTGCATGTCACACAGCAGTTTATTCTAATAAAACACTTCCTCAGACCAAAGTGTTTTCTGTTGAAGGTTCTTTCTCAGTTGTCTCACACATTTCTAGATGTTTAGCCATTGAGTAATCAAACAGTATGGATGGGATTTATTATGGAAGCTGTTTACACCACGATAAAAAAACTTATGTCTCAGTTCAGGGTTTTTTTAAAGCCTTTTTTCAAGTTAATATTGTATATTGAAAGCCATAAACTTGGCAATCACAAAAAAAAAAAAAAAAAAATGTTGCCATTACTTTTTTTTACTCTGTGGCAGTAACACAAAAACACAAAAAAATGTATTGTGAGAAAAAGTCTGAATTGTAAGAAACAAAGTCTGAACTCGCAGTCGTGAATCAAAGTCCGCGAAGTCGCAATCACTGTACAGGCTTCTGTACTTTATGGTATTAAGCTGCTGTGAAACAACAAAAAATTTATAGAGGTGTAGTTAACAGTTTATAGTGGTTGATTTAAGGTCCTTTTATCCAAAACTAAACTAATAAATTATACAATCTAACAAAGCATCTGGGAGAAAAAATATTTTGTAAAATTCTATTTTTAGCATTGATTTGCTGTTTGATTTCACTTAGTATCATTACATGATGTAACAACAAGGTATGATTTGTACTTCACTGCGTCATGCAAGTACCTCCCCAATACTCGAGAGGGCGTGGTCTTATGTTTTGATTGACAGGCGGATTTTAATATGACCATTTAGAAGCATTGGTCGAAAATGTGCTTTTATATGGTTCCAAAACAAGCAGCATTTGCATTGCTTCCCTCACAACGCTGAAAGAGCTAAACGCTCGCTATAGGTGTTGTGCTGACCATCAACCACCGATACTACCGGCTTGTTTGTGTGCAACGAGCATTTTACAAAGGAGAGCTTCCCGAATTATGAGTAGATGAAAATGGGCTTTCTCAAGAAACCTAACCTGCGTTTAAAAGAGGAAGCGGTGCCGATGGGCTTGGTAAGTTTTAACACAAGTGCCTCTGTTTGGCTTTTATACCTTTACATGTTGCAATCAAACGCTGAATCAAAGCAAATATGCTTGCATCGGAATGCAATTGTTCTGTACACAGAATTCAGGTCAGTTGTCTCGGCAATTTAATGAATCGATAAACGAGCCAACCAATGTCTTTTAGTTTTTGAGAATGCGCTATTTTTCTCTAACGTTAGACTTGCCCACTCTATTTGGACGCAGGTTAATGACGTCAGCGGACGAGCGCCAAAACATTGTACAGTCAGTGGAGCTTTAGTTCAACAGTGCGGTCCTGCGGGTTTAACATGTAGTATATTTCTCAACGCTTTAAGAAACATTAGACAGCTGGTCCTGAAATTGTATAAGAACAAACACTAAAGCACTAAATCGTTTTGCACAAGATCGAAGACACTGATAGCATCCGTTATTTTTATTATATGTGACACGGTGCGAGGCTTATTTCGTTTAAAACCAACAATAAGGAGTTTGTTTGTTCTGAATCATAATGGGTACGAAGGCATTTTCACGTCAGTACATCTTCATATGAGAGGTGGCGGCCTTTCAGACATAGGCGTTGTTGCTCATTAATCGTAAATGTCCACAATGCATTAATACAAAGATACTGCACGGCTTTCCCCGTGACCCTGTCAGAGCTAGACTTTGGCTGTTAAATGTCACGTATGGGAAATATCTGTGAATCTTATTCTAAAACTAGACGCACGCGGTGCCAACTTTTATCACAACAGCTCAGAGTTATACCCAAGCAACGGCTTCTGGTAAGTGTTTCTCCTTTTGGTGTATGTTGATATCTGCTCAATATCACGCTCTTATTTCCCACCGCGTGCCCTCCCATCTTTCCACGCCCATGATTGAGCCTAGTCAAAACTTTTGAAGCACTAGTGCTGAGAGAGGCGGGTTTCACGACCCTTACCTGAAAATAAGGTTGCCAGGTTCTCTCGTTTTGGTGGTTTGTTTTTTCTTGAAATTTTGTGACTTTTCGGTCAATTTAGGACCATGAATGTGCATGCAAAGTCTCAACACGTAGATGTGTTTTACAAAGGCTGTACACATTTTTTCCCACAATGGTTTCCATGCAATTTGCCAAAATGCAAAACCCTTTATGGTAGCTTGTCAAATCTATAATGTAAAATGATATGAGCATTTACTAAATTGAAGGCAGACTTCAGAATCATCTGACCTAAGGAGAATTGTCTGTTTCTTCATCTATGAGTTAAAAAGTCTGGTTGTTAGTTTATTGAAACTCAATCAATAGTCTGTTGCAGCACTTAAAAGCTTATAATCTCACAAGTGTTTAAGAACCAGACATTAACAAAATAGCAATAAATACTATTTACACTAAGTATACACATTCTAGATGCTATTTAAAGTTTTCCTCTGTGTGTAAATGGTCTCTAGAAGTAATCATGACAAAAAGATAAAATAAATGTTTTTATTTTGTGTCTATGCAGCTAATTCTGAACGTAAAAATATGTTGGTCAAATTTACTACTACTTTACAGTTTTTGTAATAATAAAAATTTAAAAGCTGTAATAAAGATTTCTGTTTTTACATGATTCTTTAGTGTATTTCATAGTGTTAATTTTTGGTGAATTGCATGGAAATCAACGGGGGTCAATTTGACCCTTTACAATTTTATGAACACAGCTGGAGAGCAAAGCTATAAAAGTATTTTCCACACCACTTTTTGATATTAAAATATGATCTAAAATATTTGTGCATTAAATTGCAAATAAAGAATGAGCTGTCTACAAAACCCATTTGTAAGGGGTTTGGATACTATTTTAACTGATGGTCTAATTCAAGTGAATTCAACCGTGAAAAGAAAAAAAAACTGAAAGCTTACTTTTTGGCTGAAAGCTGTTTTGTCAGTTAACTTTAACATCAGTGTGAATTAGCTTTTCTTTTTTCTTTAGGTAGCACTTTAATTGGAAAAAGGATTACTCAAGCAACAAAACGATAGAGATGCCTCCAAGGATAGCAAGACGTTGTGCAGTGCCAAGCTGTGGGAAAACACAGTCTTTGCATTGCCTTCCTTGTGATCCTAACATTAGGAAAGAGTGGATGAATTTTATTTTGGATGCAGTTCCAGATCACGTCAATAAGACACTGTTTATTTGTTCACTTCATTTTACTGCGGATTCATTTTTAAACAAGTCACAGTTTGATGCAGGCTTTTCAGAGAGACTGAAAATTAAAAACGATGCAGTGCCGACTATATTGGATCCGACAGTAATGTCGCAACACACAAGTGTGAGTAACAATGTTTTTACCATTAATCACTATTGCTTTATGTTTGATATATACTTATCATTTATAAGCTTTTAACCAAAATTACCTATATTGTTTTATGTATTCACTCTAAACTGTTACCCAATCATAGCAATGGGCACTTCCAAGTCTTGAGTGCAGCAGGCCTCCCAAAACAGTGTTTCAAAGAGTGGGTCAAAAACAGGATAGAAAATGGCATATTACTTCTAAATTATGATAAAATTAGGGCTATTATTTGTATTGATTGTTTTTTTTTTTTTTTCAATTAGACAATTTGTATAATTATGTTCCCCTGATATATATGTATAGTATATTAGTGTGTATATATATATATGATTTAATGATATAAGTTATTTTCTGGTTAGTTTATTAATCCTTTGATTACCTTAGCAATAAATAATAACTGACATTTTTGTCATTTAATTTTTCATGATTTATTTAAACTCATAAAAATTCTTACTTTACAAATGAAAAAATCTTGCTAACATTTGAAAGTGGACCTCAGAAAACTTTTTATAAAATGTAAAAAAAAAATTCAGTTTATAGTGCAGTCAAGCTGATTTTTCTGATCGGAGTTTACTAAGGTCAAACAGACTTTCTTTTACAGAGGATAAGAAAGAAACAGATGAACATTTAAAAGTAGGGTGTCAACGATAGCAATGTTTTTTTTTTTTAATAAGAAACAAATTTGAGATTACCAAAACAACCTGATTCATTTAGTTGAAATTTCTTTTTCTTTTGAAACAGTCTTTAATCAAAACAGTTTTTCTTTAAAACATTAAACAAATACAAATTTATGCTTGGCTGGATATGTCATTTAAATTCTACAAGGTCTAGGGCTGGGTATTGATGTTGATTTTCTGTTCACAAACTGTATTCGATTCTAATTTGATGTGGATTCATTCGGCCTGTTTAAGTTGAATACACTTTATTTTTAAGTGTGCAGAATTAGAAATGGAAAATTGCATTGCAGTATACAGTATTTGCAATATGATCTATTGTGTACTGCTTTTTATGGCAATTGTAGCTCATCCATATATATTCCAAAATATTTTCATATAGGGCACATATGCATACTACAAAAATAGTATTAGCATGGTTGAATGCTCTTGTGAACATGGGCTCTGTCATGACCATATAACTAGTTTAACTTAATTTGATGACCCATGATTGGCTTATTACATGGCTTTAAAGGGCAAATTGTGCCTATAATTGGCTACTTACTCTGTATATCATGCTGTTAAGTTTATTTGTTTGTTTTATACTTTCAATACTATACATGTTAAAATTAATCTATCTCTGTACTGTCAGCCCAAGACAAGTCGTGAAATGGGATGCCAGACGGAGGAGCCCAACACCAGAGACGGAGAATGCCAAACCATCCAAGACTTGAAGCAGCGCGGCTGGAAAGTAGAACCAAAGATTGAAAGTGTGTTTTATTGTTTTCTACTTCATTAACTTTTTAATTGCTTTTACATATACTGACATTGATGGTGTTTTAATCCTTATTTTGATGTGTTAGGTAGGTAGATTTGAGATCTGGATGCGACTGGAATAGAGAGACTTGTGGTAGCAGTTTTTTTTTTTTTTTAACAAATGCCCCAAACTAGTAACTTTTAAATGTGGTTAGTATTAATGTTCTGTGTTTTATTTTATTAGTAACAATAATTGTAACTTTATGCAATTCTGTGTGGATCTGTTTGTTTCTGACTAGTAACTAGTATTATTACTTTTTACCTTCAAATTGGCTTATATATATATATATATATATATATATATATATATATATTACATAGTTATGAGCCATAGAGGGTTTTAAAGTGAATTTATTTATTGTATATGAACTTAATTATAGAAACTTGATTTAGGTTATTCTTGCTGGACAGGAGGCACCCGGTGGAAGAGGTTGAAAAAGACCAGAAACAAGTTGTTAAACTCAAGTAAAACATTTTTGAGAAAGAAATCTTTGAGGAAGAATTGCTCAGCCTTGGCGGTATTATCGAATTGTTCAAAACAGCCATATCAAATGTAATTCTGTGAGAGATGAGCTGTATGAAGCGGCAGATTATTATGATACAGTTGGCCCCTAAGGACATCCGGAGTCACAGCTGTTTCCTCAAAGCGCTGTTTACCCAGGTGGTTAAACCGACACGTAAACTCTGGCAAGCGATGCCTAACAGGGCTGCACTGTGGATCAAAACGAAACTAGTTCATTTACATACGTAGCAACAGTCTTAATCTAATCTTTTACTTTGTGTGAAAAATAAAATCTATTTCGTGAAACGTTTTAATTTGAATGTACAACAAGATTGTACTGAATGTTTCACAATACGTCTAGTAGTGTAATGGCCACCGGAGTTGCAACTAACTTCCTGCCATACGTGAACAATTCCAGCTAGATTTCCAAAGACTCTCCGCATCTGCGAAGCGAACAACAAACAGGAAACGCTCTTGCCATGGAATTGACAGACGTACGGCTTTGACCACTCCGTGTCCAGGGGGTCGAATCACCCAGCCAATTACGTCGTAGAAGAAAGGCGGGTCTTCCGTTTACGTGACGCAAATTTCACTGGTAATCTCCGAAGCCCCACCTTTTGTGTTTCCCGCACCGTCAATCAAAAATAAGAAAAAAAATCGACCCGAATCTCCGAACACAGCCCGCCTTTGATTAAAACAATCATGTTGGGAGTTTAAATGAACAGATAAACCTCCGATTTTTTACCTTTTCACGCTATGACTGGTACGTAACACTTAGCCCGATCGAAGCACAGCACCGCCGGTGAGTTTTGAGAGCCATTAGCAAAGCGAGCTAGCTCAGTGTTTAATCTTTCTCAGCAGCGACGCTAACCGTTAGCCAGCTAGCCTCACTTTAACAAAGTAAACATTCGAATAGACTGTTGCTCAGGCAACGCGAAAGCAGAAAGAACCGCCTGATTCGTTTAAATTCCAGGCGGTTTGGCGGCTAATCTCCGCCTTTTCGAGGTGGGAGTACGTTGAGCATGAATTTGTTTTGAGTTTTTTCTCTCGCTGTGTCTCCGTAGCCCCAGAACAGCCAGCGAAACAGCAGGAAATGGCTGCCTTGGACGTGGACAGCAGTCAGAGCGACTTTCTGCAGCCGGCCAGCGGCGCCCAGGACCAGGTATGGAATCCCCCTGTTGGTTTGTCGCTTCCCCGGCGCTGTCTTGCGGGGTGTTGTGGTGTTTTGGTGAAGTTCACACGTTTTAAAAATAGGGGAGAAGTCGAACACTTCCTGTGAGCCTTCTCTTTGTACGGCCACCCACTTTCTTACCCTTTTAAACCCGCCCATTGTGGGTCGGACAGACTCGCCACCGTCGCCTTGCCCGCTTTACCTGCGATGATCCCGGGTCACCCCCACGATAGGGGAGGACCCCTCCACCGGGAAAAGCCTCCACCCCTGCCCAGGCTGTCACATATCCTCCACAACTCCACCATTCCCCCTGGAGCGGTTGCATGCACAGCCCTGGCTAACAGAAGCTCTTTGTCACCTTTTGTCATTTGCTCTTGGCTTTTGAAGTAGTATAGGTCATTTGATTGGCCTTTTCTGGCAGACGCACAGCTGCTGAAAGACGCTAATGCACGTTATTAAAAAGACAACTGAACTAAAGTACTGAGTGACACCTCTTAAGGTTAAAGTCGGCATGAAATGAAAATTCCTGTTATAGATCTTGTTGTGAACAATTCATACATGCATATGTTATTTTATTAATTTATAAATTACAGGTTTATTGTTTTGCATAAGTGTAATGCTTTGACCTCTACTTTCTAATCAACTTGTCATAACTGAATATTCTGGTGAAAGTAACAGACTTCTCTGTGGTGTCCTATGCAGGACTTCCCCTAAACCCACCCCTGCAAGCTCTTCTTCATCTGCCTCTCTTTTTTTTTTTTTTTTAGTGCAAAACCCAACTAAAAAATGATGGATAGAACCAAGTCCCAGTCCTTTAATTTTTTTTCTATTTCTGTAATATATTACACTCAGATGCATGTTACAATACGGAAGAAGAGATCTGTTGCTACTTCTGTTTCGTTGTGACTTTAAGTACTGTGTTTAATGTGCTATAATTATTAGCTTATCACAATTATACCCTAATGCATAATTTTCTATTCAATAGTGACTTGAATTTTGTTATTTTTGTTCAAGCCTGTTGGCACCAAGGACAATAAATATTTCTGTAAAATTTCAATAATTTTTCTGTGAGAATATGGAAGTTCACGCCACAGCTATAACGTTAACGACACGGAGGAACAATATAATTTGAATCACTTTCAGAATGATTTTTTTCCAGCTTAGGACTTATAAAGACATTGACAGCCAATCAGAATCCACTGGACTTGAAGCAGAAAAGCTAACTGCAGCACGTTGCTTCTAAACAGAATGGTGTGAACGCTAATATAGTTATAGTTTTTGGCATGAACAGGCCTTTAGACTAATTGTTGTGTGTGTATGGTACAATTTGTCATGAAGCACTTGTACTAATATAATAGTAATATCTCCACCTCACAGCAGACCACAGACCTCACGACCATCCAGTTGACGGGCTCCTCTGATCGCTGGGAAGTTTTAACGCCTGTGAGCTCAGTGAAAGACGAGCCAGCAGTAGTGCAGGTACCCAGTGGAGGACTTCTGGGCAGCAACGGGCAATATGTGGTGCCACTACAGACTATGGCAGGGCAGACCCAGCCCGTTTTTGTAACTGCGGGGGTAGATGGCACCGGTGCCAATGGGGTGCAGTATCAGGTCATCCCTCAGCTGCAGGGGACGGATGGGGTATCACTAAGCTATGCAGCACCCACTGCAGACGGAAGCACGCTGGGTACTGACATTACTATCCTTCCAGATGGGACGCAGGGCATTGCTACAGCCACCAATGCTAATGACCTCCAGGGCCTGCTGAGTCAAAGTGGGCACGTGCAGCAGATTCCCACGGTCTCACTGGCCGGCTCAGGGTTTGGCGCACAGGGCCAGGTTGTCGCTAATGTACCGGTGGGGCTGCCGGGCAACATCACATTAGTGCCGATAAATAGCTTGAGTAACGTGGATCTCGAGTCTTTGGGGTTGGCTGGTGCTCAGACCATAGCGACAAGCATTACTGCAGATGGCCAGCTCATCATGACTGGTCCCACCACATCGGCAAGCGATAACCAGGGTGACAGCAAATGCACAGAGCCACTTAATGCCAATGACGCTAACGCTAATGCCTTTGTGCCAACCACCACCTCTTCCACGACGACGTCACTCCCTGAGACGATAGACGGGACTGGCGTTCTCACTCAAGCCACTGCTGTATCAGCCGGGCACCAGGATCCATCTTACATCCAGCATAACCACACGGCTGGCGGTGATCCGGTGGTGCAGCTCTTACCAGCCCAGACGGCGGATGGAGCGGCGCAGACACTACAAAGCGTGCAGCTGTTGAATGCTGGGACGTTTCTGATCCAAGCCCAAACCGTCTCTCCCACCGGCCAGATCCAGTGGCAGACCTTCCAAGTTCAAGGGGTTCAGAACCTGCAGAATCTACAGCTGCCAGCTGCTAGTGGGGTCTCATCGCCCCAAATTACCCTTGCCCCTGTGCAGACCCTTTCTCTTGGGCAAACTGGCACCACAGGTGCAGTGGGACAGATCCCGAACCTTCAGACAGTTACAGTCAATTCTGTTGGTCAGTACCAGCAAGACGAGACGGAAAGCCACACAGGTATGCAGAAACATACTTCATATTTATAAAGATACTTAAAAATAACAGAGTTCATAGAAATCGAAATGTAATATTTGAATGATATAAATATTTATTGTTAAATATATATCTTAAAATAAAAAAGCTTTTTGTGAGTGCAACTGTTTTTATGAAACTTTTTAGATTCCTTATATAATTAATGACTTAAAGTCATGGGAATTCATTGGTTAAAGGTGGGGGAAGCCTGTTTGATTTAAATAGCTGAAGTCATTAAATTAGTCCAGAAGAGCTGTATTTTGGGGACTGGACTGTCTTGATTGTCTTGCAATCTGTTTTAAACAATTCTCCCCTTTCTGTTTGTGCAGATATTCAAATTAAAGAGGAGCCAGAGTCTGACGATTGGCCAAATTCCACCCTGAACACCAATGATTTGTCGCATCTGCGTGTGCGGTTGGTTGAGGAGGATAAGGAGGGGACAGGCCTAGAGGGAAAGAGACTACGTAGAGTAGCCTGCACTTGTCCCAACTGCAAAGAGGCTGGAGGAAGGTAATGTACTTGTCAATGCAGAGGCAAAAATCCAGTTCTAACAGCTGAATAATTCTTTTTTTGTAACACTTTTGTATAATTTCAGAGGTTCAAGTATGGGAAAGAAGAAACAACACATTTGTCATATCCCAGGGTGTGGTAAGGTGTACGGTAAGACGTCTCACCTCAGAGCTCACCTGCGCTGGCATTCAGGAGAGAGACCCTTCATTTGCTCGTGGAGTTACTGTGGCAAGAGATTCACCCGCAGCGACGAACTCCAGCGTCACCGCAGAACACACACAGGTATGGGCACACCGGAAGAGATCAGGATCTAGAATTACATCATAGATTTCATTTTGGACCCATTATACATGAGGATCTAACACTTTCTGTTAATTTTGTTTGCTTCTCTACTTCCAATAGTTCTATACTGAATGTTGTTTTACACTTATGTTTGTTTTTCAGGAGAGAAGAAGTTTGTGTGCCCAGAGTGCTCGAAACGTTTCATGCGCAGCGACCATTTGGCCAAACACATTAAAACTCACCAGAATAAAAAAGGGCTAAACTCCAACACTGGGGCAGGTCAGACAGAAGTTGCCACCCCCTCGGACACCATCATCACCGGGGGTGGAGCCACTCTCATCCTCACCAATCTGCAACAGGCTGGCACCCAGGACCTTCTTTCAAACTCCGACCTCCCGCTCCAGTTGGTCACTGTGTCTGCCAGCGAGGTCATGGAGTGACCAGAATCACGCCCACTTTCACAGCTCGTCTGCTTTTCACTATCAATTTTTATATATATGATAAAAAATATATATATATATATTATAAATATATATATTTTAAAAATGACTTATCCATTTATGTTCAATAGCAGTCTTTTGTACAAACAAGGCAAAAAATGACATTAAATGTGGTTCCAGTTTCTATTGAGAGACACACACACGCGTGCAAGCATCTACATGCTCATATGAACTTGCTCTCATACACAAGTACATACACGGAAATGCCTTATTTTGTATCATAATCTGTAGTATAAAATGCTGGAGTTGCATGTGTTTTTACTTTTGCTCATGTATATGTTCAGGGGACGATCATTAGAGTGTGATTGTGTAATGGAAGTTATGGTACACGGAAAGCCGGGATGTGTGTGTGTGTGAGTGAGTGTGAGTGAGTGAGTGGGTGTGAGTGATTACAGTGAGACTGTTCTGTGAGAATGACAGCAGGAGAAGGACACAGTCTGCTTTGAGGGAGACTTACTCATGATCTGTCCATTTTTATCCTCCCTCTCGGCTGGCCTTCGTCCAAATGTGTCTTCACTCTTGCTTTTACTTTTATTTGATGTCATGTTAGTGGTCTTTGCGCTCTCGGTCACATGTCCTCTGGATCTTGTTCGAGGATCTTCTGATTTCATTGTTCTGCTGCCCACATGCAACTCGAACAAGACATCAGGTGGCAGAGTAAAACAATCGTGTAATAAACTTTCTTTTTCTTGTATCGATGCTCTTATTGCTCTCCAGATTATCCCTGTAACATTCATAATGTATCTTCCATTTCTTTTTGTTTTCTTCAGCCCCAAGCTGTTTATAGCCACAATTTATGTAGTCTAATACTGATTCTGTTGTATCAAAGACTCCTCGTTTTGATTACTTTTTAAACGTGTAAAATTTGATGTTACTTTTGTACAACTTTTTTTTTTTTTTTTTTTTTTTTCAAATGCAACACAATTAAAGTCGGAAACCTTCCTATGACTCTTCATAACTAAAAGTTTTGTTTCTAAATGCTTCAAATTACTGGTGTTGGTATGTATGTATGAACTTAATGAGAAAATTAAACCTATGCCCAAATACCTCAAAATACTGGCTATTAAAAATAGCATACTGCCATACAACTATTCCCATTGTTTATAGTATGTATACTGTGCAGAGTATGTGGATGACAGAATGCCTGGATGCCTTATTTTGCAGAAACTTCAATGCACCCACAATGCAATGTGTTCAACTTAATCTTATTTTTAAAATCTGTCATTTAAAAAGTCCCAGAAGTATTTTTTTTTTTTTTTTTTTACATTTCAACACGGCTGGACACATTTTTATGAAATTAATGATTAAATGCAAAAGAATTGTTTTTATCTCTGAGATACCTGGACCCCTTTCACTGAATTAAACATTGATGAAGCATACAGCTGTTTGAAGCATTTGTCATTGTGTGCATACTGTTTAGGCTGTATACAGTATATACTGTGTGGTATTCTGTAATACCCTAGGCTGTTTGGAATGGAATACTAGCTTACTTCATGCTAAATACTGCCTGCTGCTTTTAGTAAGTGAAACAGCAGGCATTATGGAACAATTTGGTTTGCTTTGTTCTTGTAATCTGACCTCATGTTGCACGTTTCAGTCAGCAAATCCAGTTATCTTTATGGAAAATAAAATTACATGTATATATATATATATATATATATTATTTATTTATTTGAAAAAAATATAGTATCTATTCATTCGAATAAAATTAAAAAATGAACACTTTTTAATACAATTTGGCTATAACATCAGGTTCGTTCAAAACTGGAAATGGAAGGTCAAGTCATTAACATTGCATTATTGGATGTAGAGTAGTGCACAGTGTTTTCTGTTGTATTGTGCACATTTTGGAAAATGTAAGAAAGTTAAGATCCTGTGCACTCTATCCATACTTTATACTTAAGGAATAGTGAACTGGTAAAATGTCCCCCAGTCATTAACCCAATAAAGCCTTCTGTATCATATTTGATACACAAATTTCTAAGGCCTCTAAATGAAAAACTGAAAAACCTGTTGTACACAATCTTCTATATGCCTTCTGTTGTCTAACTGAAAGTTTATACTTCTTGCAAATGAGAATTCTAAATCCTAAAATAGTCCTCCTTCAGGTTGTGGTACGCCTTTTTGCTGTGAAATATTTACTAATTTTTGTGAATGTAAGTAACTTACATTGTTAGTAATATTTCATGAATTTTCAAATACTTTTTGGAAAGCAACTTGATTATCCATCAATGATTGGCTATATATATATATACACACACATACAGGTGCATCTCAATAAATTAGAATGTCGTGGAAAAGTTCATTTATTTCAGTAATTCAACTCAAATTGTGAAACTCGTATTAATTAAATTCAATGCACACAGACTGAAGTAGTTTAAGTCTTTGGTTCTTTTAATTGTGATGATTTTGGCTCACATTTAATAAAAAACCCACCAATTCACTATCTCAACAAATTAGAATACTTCATAAGACCAATAAAAAAAAACATTTTTAGTGAATTGTTGGCCTTCTGGAAAGTATATTCATTTACTGTATATGTACTCAATACTTGGTAGGGGCTCCTTTTGCTTTAATTACTGTCTCAATTCGGCGTGGCATGGAGGTGATCAGTTTGTGGCTGCTGAGGTGATATGGAAGCCCAGGTTGCTTTGACAGTGGCCTTCGGCTCATCTGCATTTTTTGGTCTCTTGTTTCTCATTTTCCTCTTGACAATACCCCATATATTCTCTGTGGGGTTCAGGTCTGGTGAGTTTGCTGGTCAGTCAAGAACACCAACACCATGGTCGTTTAACCAACTTTTGGTGCTTTTGGCAGTGTGGGCAGGAGCCAAATCCTGCTGGAAAATGAAATCAGCATCTTTAAAAAGCTGGCCAGCAGAAGGAAGCATGAAGTGCTCCAAAATGTCTTGGTAAACGGGTGCAGTGACTTTGGTTTTCAAAAAACACAATGGACCAACACCAGCAGATGACATTGCACCTCAAATCATCACAGACTGTGGAAACTTAACACTGGACTTCAAGCAACTTTGGGCTATGAGCTTCTCCACCCTTCCTCCAGACTCTAGGACCTTGGTTTCCAAATGAAATACAAAACTTGCTCTCATCTGAAAAGAGGACTTTGGACCACTGGGCAACAGTCCAGTTCTTCTCCTTAGCCCAGGTAAGATGCCTCTGACGTTGTCTGTGGTTCAGGAGAGGACAACTGTAGCCAAATTCCTTGACACGTCTGTGTGTGGTGGCTCTTGATGCCTTGACCCCAGCCTCAGTCCTTTCCTTGTGAAATTCACCCAAATTCTTGAATCGATTTTGCTTGACAATCCTCATAAGGCTGTGGTTCTATCAGTTGGTTGTGCATCTTTTTCTTCCACACTTTTTCCTTCCACTCAACTTTCTGTTAACATGCTTGGATACAGCACTCTGTGAACAGCCAGCTTCTTTGGCAATGAATGTTTGTGGCTTACCCTCCTTGTGAAGGGTGTCAATGATTGTCTTCTGGACAACTGTCAGATCAGCAGTCTTCCCCATGATTGTGTAGCCTAGTGAACCAAACTGAGAGACCATTTTGAAGGCTCAGGAAACCTTTGCAGGTGTTTTGAGTTGATTAGCTGATTGGCATGTCACCATATTCTAATTTGTTGAGATAGTGAATTGGTGGGTTTTTGTTAAATGTGAGCCAAAATCATCACAATTTAAAGAAACAAAGACTTAAACTACTTCAGTCTGTGTGCATTGAATTTATTTAATACACGAGTTTCACAATTTGAGTTGAATTACTGAAATAAATGAACTTTTCCACGACATTCTAATTCATTGAGATGCACCTCTATATATATATATATATATATATGTATGTATAAAATAAAATCATGTTAAAATGTGAGTGTCATATACATCATCACGTTGATCGTCACTGTATTGCATTGTATTATATGTTTTGCCCCCACAAATAAAAACTACAGAACTTTGATTATAAAACTAAGTGTTGAATTACTATTACACTATATTATTAGGCTACTGTATTATACTTACTGGGAGATACTGGGTGAAAATTGATATTCATATTTTATGGCAGTAATCTGCTAGCCTACTGTTATAAGGAGCTTGTCGATTTACGTTACAGGCTACCAAAATTTCATACTTTCTGGCTATATAAAAATTTGCAGCAACTGCATTCAATTGCATATTTTTGTTTATTGCGGGCCTCTGAATAAAACTGATGTGTTTTATTCCTCCTCAAGTGTGAGCTCCATCGACTGATCTTCTGTATAATGTTTAGCCATGAAAGCACATATAGCCGGTTTAAAAAAAAAAAATTCAATATATTTTTTCGATAAATTATTCTATTAAAAGAAATCTTTCATATGTCAGGCTTCACAGGGTTAAGACTGAACATCTTCTATGTGGGATTGTATGATTTACTGCCACCTATTGACTGGACTAAAGTTTCATTGTTCATTTAAATACCACTAGGGGCATAAACTATGGCATCAATAGAGGGCAGTGTCCTTCTCTTAAATGTGTGAGTTTGAGGGTCACAGTCTGCTGTAGTTTTAAGTTGCTATTATTTTAATTTCTCTTCTGAATGTGAAATTGATTTTAAAATACATGTGTATTACATGAAAGATGATGCATCAGATCATCTTAAAATGTGTGGGTCTCAGGTTATACAGTGTCTATGTGCCTGATACTCTTGCTGGCTTTTCCAATGCACTCAGGTTTCATTAGCACCAGGTGTGTGCTTCTCTCACACAACGTGGGTGCAGATACACAAAAGCCATTGACCCTGTTGCCATAGGGACCTGACTATACAGGAGGAGTTCAGTTTCAAAGAACGACCCAGCGGATGGGACCACATAAAGCCATCGCATCATTTAATAATGGAAAGATAAAGATACTGATGAAAAAACATACAGTAGGCTCAGAAACTTGGTAGAAGGTGAGAGGTTTGATACCATAATATGTTTTGGTAAATGGACAATTTACCACTGGACTGTATGGCTTGAGTTGTTTTCCTCCTCCTTTCTGTTTCTCAGCATGGCTGAGGCCGGTGTGCGAGTTCTTATGGAGCAGGTGAAGATGAGTGCCATCTCTGATGAGCGTGTGGACTTCCTCAGGGAACAGGCCTTCACCATTCTACGACTCAAAACTGACAAATGGAACCGTTTTATTGGACTGGAGGAGAACCAGAGAGCTTTGCTTGATTTCTTTGATCAGGGCTGGCGAGAGTATCTCATTTTGTTTGTGGGACCAGGAGGAACTCTTCATGCAGGAGATGAACAGGTGAGTATATCAAATACACTCATACACACTCATCTTCAATGTTCTGACTAACAGAAAATTCAGTCTCCCTCACTTTGTTCTCAGTGTGGCATTAGGATGCCATTCTTCTGCAAGTGTCTCTCATGTTCAATGTACTGATTGCCTTTTGGTTTTCGAAATAAGTCATCACTTGTTTCGAGTGCTTTCGCTTCTGAAAGCACTGTGCCCGTCTTTTCCTCCCAAAAGAGCTCCTCTTCCTGGTGGACCAAGCTTTTGTGTGTCTTTAAAAAAAAGAAGGGCGTCATCTCCAAAACCACCTTTAGGACCCAGCTCTGGCTCGGAGAGGTTGCGGCACAACCCATGGACCACGCTCCTGTGCTCATCTCTCAGGTAAACACAACTAAAAAGATTAGCTATTATCACAACTAGGCAGATTAGCTTATACACTGCAAAAATATATTTTAATTTTAATGTCTCACATATTTTTAAGGCACACTAAGTGATACTAGCAGAATTGACATCTCCTTATCTATTTAAAAGTAGCCCATATAGACCATATATAAAGGATGAAATAACGTAGCGCTTTAGCGTTAGACTTAGGGTTGGTTCAGGTTGGTCTTTTAGGGGCTTTTGGAACAGAATAAGAAATTATTATATTCTAGTATATTTTATTATATTACATTATACACATTAAATTTAATTTATAATGTCTGATTTATTACAAGGCACATCAAGTGATGCTTACAAAGTTTACATATTTACATTTATTTACCTATTTAAAAATTATATATATGTTTAATGAAAGATTAAATAAAGAAGTGTTAGGTGTGGTTCAAGTTTAACTTAGTACCTATAGAACTGTCTGTTAAATGTTTTATTAGTACTTTCCTAACAATAACATTACTGGTCTTTGGACAATATAACTTGGAGGCAGTGCTATTTTAGTATTATTTATATTCTATTATGGGATTTATAATTTTTTCGAATTAGCTTTAATTTATATTTTCATTATTAAGTTTCAGTTTTCATCTTATTACTTTTTAGTAATTTTATGTGCTTTTGTCATTTTTATTTTACATTTACATTTAGTCTTTCAGACACTTTTACCCAAAACGACTTACAAATGAGGACAATGGAAGCAATCAAAATCAACAAAAGAGCAGTGATATGCAAGTGCTATAACAAGTCTCAGTTAGCTTAACACAGTACATGTAGCAAGGTTGTTTTTTTTTAATTATATAAATTATATATATTTATATATATATATATTTTTTATATTTCTGTTTAACTTAATTTTTATGTCAGTTTTAATTTGAGTAATTTTAGTACTTCCCCCCCCATGAATTCACACCCTTATTTGACTTAAAAATTACATACAAAGCAGTGTTAAACCATTTTCTTGTATTAAAGGGGTCATCGAATGCGAAATGCACTTTTACATGTTGTTTGAACATAAATGTGTGTTGGCAGTGTGTGTACACAACCACCCTATAATGATAAAAATCCACCCAGTGTTTTTTTTATTAATCTCCTAAAAATCATTACCCCTTTCTCAAATCAAGCCGTTCTCAGCTTCTTGTCTGTGTGATGTCACATAGACCAAGGCTGCTCCCACAATAGTTGACTGACACTGGCGTTTTACCTTAGACCCGCCACGGAAGGGAGGGGCAGGGTCAAGAGAGCTCATTAGCATTTAAAGCAGCATGCAACGAAACGGCTTGCTCTGAAAAGAGCTGATTTTGATGTGGTAAAAAGGGTGTTGTTTTACACTACCATTGAGAAATTTTAACCAAAGTATGTTATAGACTTTTCATTAAGTCCATCAACTTGTGGAAAATGGGCATCCGATGACCCCTTTAAACTTATTTTATTGCAGTTAGTTGCCAAGCAACATTTCTAAGGTTCATTTTTCAAATATTTTTGAACTTAAGATTTTTCTATTATTTATTTCAACCTTATTTCAATTAACCAAAATGATTTTTAATAGTTTTGCTTAATACAAACAACATTGAAGGTAGGCCACCCTGTACATTTACATTTACATTTAGTAATTTAGCAGAAGCTTTTATCCAAAGCGACTTACAAATGAGGACAATGAAAGCAATCAAAATTAACAAAAGAGCAATGATATGCAAGTGCTATAACAAGTCTCAGTTAGCTTAATGCAGTACAGGTAGAATTTTTTTTTTTTAATTATATAATAAATATAATAAATAATAAGAAAATAGAATACAACCCGAATTCTGGAAATGTTGGGACGTTTTTTAAAATTTGAATAAAATGAAAACTAAAAGACTTTCAAATCACATGAGCCAATATTTTATTCACAATAGGACATAGAGAACATAACAAATGTTTAAACTGAGAAATTTTACACTTTTATCCACTAAATGAGCATATTTCAAATTTAATGCCTGCTTCAGGTCTCAAAAAAGTTGGCACAGAGGCAACAAAGTGCTGAAGAAGCAAGAAATTTTGAAAAGATTCAGCTGGGAGAACATCTAGCAACTAATAAAGTTAATTGACATCAGGTCTGTAACATGATTAGCTATAAAAGGGATGTCTTAGAGAGGCACAGTCTATCAGAAGTAAAGATGGGCAGAGGTTCTCCAATCTGTGAAAGAGTGCGTAAAAAGATTGTGGAATACTTTAAAAACAACTTTCCTCAACGTCAAATTGCAAAGGCTTTGCAAATCTCATCATCTACAGTGCATAACATCATCAAAAGATTCAGAGAAACTGGAGAAATCTCTGTGTGTAAGGGACAAGGCCGAAGACCTTTGTTGGATGCCCGTGGACTTCGGGGCCCTCAGACGACACTGCATCACTCATCGGCATGATTCTGTCATTGACATTACTAAATGGGCCCAGGAATACTTCCAGAAACCACTGTCGGAAAACACAATCTGCCGTGCCATCTGCAGATGCCAGCTAAAGCTCTATCATGGTATGGGGGTGCACAAGTGCATACAGTATGGGCAGCTTGCATGTTTTGGAAGGCACTATGAATGCTGAAATGTATATAAAGGTTTTAGAGCAACATATGCTCCCCCCCAGACGACGTCTATTTCAGGGAAGGCCTTGTGTATTTCAGCAGGACAATGCAAAACCACATACTGCAGCTATTACAACAGCATGGCTTCGTAGTAGAAGAGTCCGGGTGCTGAATTGGCCTGCATGCGGTCCAGATCTTTCATTTGGCGCCCTCATTAACAACCACGATCTCTTCAGCAGCTGGAAACCTATATCAGGCAAGAATGGGACAAAATTCCAACACCAAAACTCCAGAAACTCATAACCTCGATGCCCAGATGTCTTCAAAGTCTTTTCTTTTTGAAAAGAAGAGGAGATGCTGCACCATGGTAAACGTGCCGCTGTCCCAACTATTTTGAGACCTGTAGCAGGCATCAAATTTGAAATGAGCTCATTTTGTGCATAAAATTGTAAAATTTCTCAGTTTAAACATTTGTTATGTTTATCAATGTTCTATTGTGAATAAAATATTTGCTCATGTGATTTGAAATTTTTTTAGTTTTCATTTTATTCAAATTTAAAAAACGTCCCAACATTTCTGGAATTTGGGTTGTAGAAAAAGAATAGAGCAAGCTAGTGTTAGAGGCCTTTTTTGATTTTGTCAATTGTATAATAAATAAAAAGAAAATAAATAGATAGAATACAAAAAGAGTTAGTGTTATTTTTTTAAGAAAACAAGCAGTTAGTAAATTAATAGAGTGCAAGTCTAAACGGGGCAATTTTTTTTTTTTTTTTTTTTAGAATTAGAATTAGAATAGAGAGCTAGAGTTAGAGGGTCAAATAAAGATGGAAGAGATGTGTTTTTAGCTGATTCTTGAAGATGGCTTAGGACTCAGCTGCTCGGATTGAGTTGGGCAGGTCATTCCACCAGGAGGGAACATTTAATTTAAAAGTCTGTGAAAGTGATTTTGTGCCTCTTTTGGATGGCACAATAAAGTGACGTTCACTTGCAGAATGCAGGCTTCTAGAGGGCACATAAGTCTGAGTAATGAATTTAGGTAAAGGGGTGCAAGAGATGACAAAATCAATCTATACAAAATGGAAAAAAAGCATATGTTTATAGGTGTTGGTTGCAATGCTGGGAAGTCCCCTGAATCAGTCCGCCTGGCCCCGGGTGGTCAGTCAGGACATTTGCAGACACCTTGAGCATCTTCTGAGTGAAGCAGTCACACTGAGAGGGCGAGCTCAGGGTCGAACGCTACTGCCCCTTCCACTGTGTGTGGAGAGAAAAGATGAGCACCAGCTGAGGTATGAACATGTACACTATGTGTCAATCACTCCCTCAATCGATCAATCATCATTTGATCAAACATTAACCAAGCTTGTGATATCATGTAACATTTGTGTGTGTGTGTGTGTGTGTGTAGCTCGGACACCTGTCTGATTGACAGGGCGTTATTGTACTCCATTGAGACTATGGTGATTCAGTGGTGTCGACTGATGGGCTCTGTGCTGCAGCGGGACTCATCTAAAAGTCTGCACCAGGGGAACCACCCAGGCCCCACAGTGGAGCTTATTTTCTGGACTAAACAGAAAGAAAACTTATTAGGAATCCAGAAGCAGGTGGAAATTAAATAGATTTCAGTGTGTGTTTTTTTTTTACATAAATATTTAAAATATACTGAAGTCAGGGTTTATCAGGTATCCAGGTTATATATATATATATATATATATATATATATATATATTTTAATGTTTAAATTGAATGAATTTAAACTAAATCCAACTCTGGTTTATTTGTGCAGCTGCAGAACCCAAAAGTTGATCAGGTGCTGGAAATTTTGCAGAGGATCAAGAGCAGTTATTATGCTTCATTTTACGACATTATTCAAAAAGTAAACCACGGTAATCACATCTGAAATGTGGACACACACTCTCGTTCTAACATGATTTTGATGTAAACTGCATTATATTTTTATGATTAATATTTTTATTTTAGTGTGGCCTAGTAGTTAAAATCTAGGCGGTTAAGTGAAAGATTGTAGGTTCAAATGTCACATGCAAGAAATGTACTGTCGACTCATTGATTTCTAGCGGTGATGGAGGCAGAGGACATAGACCTGCACTTGAGGACCTTACGGCGGCCCATAGCTGCATTCGAGGAGCGGAGCTTCACTGATCTAGAGCCTCTGATCCCAGCTCTCTTTCACACACTCGCTCTCATCTGGACACATTCTCACTTCTACTGCCACCCACCGCGTATTGTCACACTTCTCACAGAGTTCTGCAACCTACTCATTGACAAGGTGTGCTTGCTCATTTATTTAAATGATCTAAATTAAATTATCAAACACATTGTATAATGTGTGTATGTGTATGTGCATGTGGTTCTACAGGCCTCTGTGTATCTAATTCCTGAGGAACTCTTCAAAATGGAGTTAGAAGAGGGTATGGACAGGGTTCGGAAGGCCATCCAGGTGTTTTGGGCATTCAAGCACAGTTTCCAGCAGCACCGGGACAAACTGACACCCACTGGGCCCTACAACCGACCAGGACTTACGGTCAAACCCTGGGACTTTCCCTCTGAGCTTGTGTTTCACCACATTGATTGCATCATGGAGAGACTGTGTATGATCGAGGTGTGTGCACACAAATCCAACCCCGCTGAAAACAGCTGAGTGTATCATTTAGTATTTTCTTTCTTTAACTTGGCTTTAGAGGCCTATTCACAACAACTCCAAACGTTTGGCAAAAGGAACATGCGTGACAAGATTGTAAAATGAAACAAATTTCTATGTACTCCACACAGAGTCTGAAATGTTGTTTTGTGATGATCTGTTTTTAAGATATTTGGAGGATATTTGGACAAAATGGCTTCAATCATTTCCTTTTTCTTTTTTTTTTTTGAGTGCATAGTGGTGTGAAAATTAGTATTTTTCCCTTTAAAAACATTTTAAAAAAATGTTAACTAGTTAAGTTTATTAAGTACTTTGCTAATAATCTGCCCAATCTGTGTGTGCGTCCCTGTTTCAGGAGTTGTTTGCCTCAGCTCTGGACTTTCTAAAGCTAGAACGGATTGAGCTGGGCGGCTCTCGAGGGAAGATTCTCAGTGATATGGTGTACAGCATGAACGATGAGTTCCTGGACAGCTGGAGAACTCTCAGGGAGAGTAAATATGACCCACTCGACTACAACAACAAGGTTTTACCATATCTGCACAAATATACACTACCAAGATTTTATTTAACCAAGATTTTTTGTTTTTGAAAGTACCTTATGCTCACCAAAATACAGTCAAAACAATAATATTGTGAAATATTATTACCATGTCGAATAACTGTTTTCTATATAAATATAATGTACACATAAAAGTCCAGTTTTTTTTGTAAAAAAAAGGAAAGAAAATCATATATTTTACCATAGTGTATGTGCTCACATTCACATACATTTATATACTGTACAATCACATTCTCCCTGGTGTTTTCTAGGAGTTTGTGTGCGACTACAATCGATTCATGGAACAGAACAGAGACTTTGACCAGAGACTGGGGACAGTAATAAACTTGGCCTTCCAACACTCCCCGGGCCTAGAGTCTGCTTTTAAGGTATCATGCACACACATGCATGCACACACACACACACACACACACACGCTCAGTAATGAATGAACAGACATGCATATGGTCAGCAAAACACAAGGTTTATTATTGTCATTATTTAATTAAGTGTGTGCGCAAATCCTGTCTCGAAGCCTCTAACATTGAAAGCCTGTGTTTGTAGCTTCTACAGATGTTTGGTACTTTGTTGGAGAGGCCGAGGGTTCACCAGCTTTTTGCTCCAAACTACTCTCAGCTGCTGGTCATGTTCCAGGAAGAGGTCAATCTCTGTCAGTGCATCCTGGACACCCAGAGGGAGAAGGTTTGTGTGACTAATAATTACAGAATGAAGCAGTGGTTTTCAAATTAGGGTTTATGAAGGGGTCTGCGGGGGAAAAAAACTTTACAAATTGTTATTTTAAAACCCTGCTTCATGGAGCTTTGAAAACTTCATTAATCTTTTGTTTTGAGTCATGGGGTTTGGAGTGTGTTCTACTGGTTTGCAGCTTGGTGAATCCATTAATAATTTGACTGAATTCGACTGGTCAGTTTTATAATAAAAGTTCAGGTTTATCTAATAAGAGGTTAATGTATTTTAATACAAATGCATGTGTAATGTAAAAATGAGAATGATACTTAATTATTTCTAATTGGCATAGTTTGCCAATCCCTGCCTAAGAACACACAAAATAAGCACGTTCATAAAAGAATACATATTTAATGGCATTAAATTATTTATTTAATATATCAGACTTTCATGAAACATTTTCAGTGGGTTTGTGAAAGTAGTCATTATACATCTTTGGACCGTCTCCTAACTGCATTTACAGAGTTTTGACCAACAGGTGTCGCCAGTCTGCCGTATTTCGAGCACTTCGAAATAATGAGTCAGTTTGCTAAGCTCAATTGATTCAGGTTCAATTTCCTAAGGTTCAAATTGCTTGTTCAGTTAGTTCGGAGTTTCGAATTTTCGAAGCTTTTTCGTTTCTCTGATCACTAGCTTTTAGGGCTGTCAGAGCTTCGTATTAAGATATTATTGTTTCGCCAGTAGGTGGCGATAAACGACTGTCATGTCTTTATGAATTAGTCACTGAATTATTCATTCAAGTTATCTGATTCATTCAAGAGCAAAACACCTCTACATTATGATGCTCGAAGATGTAATGGTTGTGCCTTGACTTAAAAAAAAAAAGGTTTTCATTGGCAGAGCAAAAATACATAAAGTAACTAGTAATATTGCATCTTAAATGTAAGTTACTGAAAATTAACATCTTGTTTTCGTCAGAATATACCATTTAGCAAGGCGCTTTGGATAAAAGCATACTTACAGACTTTTGTGCTGTTGTTTGTTTGTGTTTTCGGTGCAGATGAGGAACGGCTATCCCATCCTTGGTAAAAACATGCCAGCCGTTGCTGGTAACCTGAAATGGTCCCAAGAACTCAGAGAACGGATCCTGTCAAACCGTAGTAAACTAAGCCAGCTTACACATATGTAAACAAGCTCACCTCAACAAAATTATAAGACTCACACAAATACACAAAATTTCGCTTCTTATGCCATTTTTGATAATGTATGCCATATTCTGTACGTGTTAGGCCGTTAGACAGTCCTCAGGCACAGCAGGTGTTGCAGGTGTGTGAGTGTGTATTGGAGGTTCTGGATCATATGGATGAGGAAGTCTATGCTAATTGGAGTGTTGGATTGGATGAGGTGTGCCACACACATCTGGATGAACCACTGCTGATATTGGACGAGGAGAGCAGCCTGTACAGCTTGAACTTTAACCCTGCTGTAAGACACATGCACAAACTCACATATTTATCTAACTATATGGAGATTTCCCTTTTACTTTTATTATTCTTAAATTTGGCTAAGTGAGCTAACTAGAGGCCAGAATGTCATAGAGATTTGTGGGTGACTAATTTAGACTTTTCGCCATTAAAATCAGGATTGAGTAAAATTAATCCGTTTTCTAAAATATTAAATGCATGTCATCCATGTATGTGTTCAAAACTCAAAAATGATCATCTTCAATCATTCACCATCATGTCGTTTTGTTCATTTTTGAAACACAAGTGTAGATTTTATTTTTTAATTAATTAATTTTTTTTGCAACCTGTTTTTGTCCATTCAAGTTCATTTCACCAAAATTTTGATGATTCAAAAACTTCATAAAGAAATCCTAAAAGTAACCCAAGTTTTCTGAAGAGGCATGATCCCTTTTTTATTTTTGAAAAGATATGATAGCTTTTTCTGTATTTATACAGATTTAATTTTCATTGTTAAAGATGAGCAAAAGTCTTGAGTAATTGATGACAAAATGTAAATTTTTGGTTGAACTGACCCTTTAAGCAGTCACCTAGCAACTATCAAGAACTTTGTTCAAACTATTTTCGTTGGTGGAGCAAAAATACACAAAATAAGTGCCAGTGTTGTCCCCGCAAAGTTACTCAGTATTTTTTTTTTTTCACTGTTGTATAAAAACAATGTCATACTCAGTCTTATTGTTATTCTTTATTAATTTTTAAAAAGTCCCATAACAAACCATTTTCATTTTAAGATGTCCCTAATCTTTTCTTTCTATCTGTCTTTCTTACTTTAGGTTGTTAGCTAGTCAGTCAGTCAGTTACTTAGTTAATATGTTTGTTTAAGATTTGCTAACTACTTTTGAGGTGAACATTTTGCCCCCCAAAGTACAGCTCAGAAACATACATGCTCTCAAACAATTCTGCTTTCTCCATGTTCACTGTTACATGATGTTGATGTTTTAGTTGACGTCTGTTTTGAGGGAAGTGAAGTATCTTGCAATTCTGAAGAACCACAACATTCCCAAGGCTGCTGTGAGTCTGTACTCTAAACGGGAAATGCTTCACATGGTGAGACTGCGTGTGGCCATCTGTGCCTTTATGTTTGAGTAACAAGTTATACCGTGCCAAGAAATTATCTTTGTTTATTCCCTCTTTTCAACCTTCTTTTGTTCCTCTCTCTCTCTCTGTATGTGCGTGGTTAGTACACCAGTACTCTGTTCCAGATCACTCAGTGGTATAATAAACTACACAGCACAATTCTGGCTGTTGAGCTGCGTTTGGTAGAATCTGAGCTGAAGCAAGTGAGGTGTACCTTAAGGCCAGCATTAAAGGAACTGCAGTGGAGTGATGAAAACCTTGCTGACTACATTAAGAGGTAACAGATTGTTGTTAACAAATCCAAAAAGTCAAAATTTGTAATCTTATTGGTCTACTATGTGAAGGTGCTTATGTTAACATGCAGCATACTCTTTGTGTGCTTGTAGCACATGTGATCTGGTACGTGGTGTGTCGGAGCGTGTGCAGAAGAGCAAGGCTAACTTGGAGAAACTGCAGGGGCTGATGGGAGGTTTCAGTCACTCTGCCTGCATTACGCGTAGGACTAATCGGCGTGGCAATCTGCTCAACCTCACCGATGTAGAGGAGAACTTCAAGCGACAATATGCTCTCATCGCTCGCACAGGAGAGAAGATACATGAGCTTGTGCAGGTGTTGGTTTCACTGCTTGATTTAACACATTGAGAGGGACAAACTTTAATTTTTGTCCAACACATTTAATTTTGATTCAACACACTGAGATGGACAAACTTTAATACTCTGAAGCAGGGAAGTGAATGGGTGCCATCAGAATGAGAGTCCAAACAATTGATAAAAACATCACAGTAATCCACAAGTAATCCCCATGACTCCAGTCCATAATTTAATGTCTTGTGAAGTGAAAATTGAATCTATCATTAAGGTGTTTTTTTATTTCAAACTGTTGCTTCTGGCTAAAATACGAGTCCTCTATCCATAATATGTGACCCTGGATGACAAAACCAGTCTTAAGTGTACATTTTTTTGAAATTGAGATTTATACATAATGAATAAATAAGCTTTCCGTTGATGTATGGTTTGTTAGGATCAGACAATATTTGGCTGAGATTCAACTATTTGAAAATCTGGAATCTGAGGGTGCAAAAAATCAAAATATTGAGAAAAACGCCTTTAAAGTTGTCCAAATGAAGTTCTTAGCAATGCATATTACTAATCAAAAATTATTTACAAAATATCTTCATGGAACATGATCTTTACTTAATATCCTAATGATTTTTGGCATAAAAGAAAAATGGATAATTTTGACCCATACAATGTATTTTTGGCTATTGCTACAAATATGCCCCAGCGACTTAAGACTGGTTTTGTGGTCCAGGGTCACATGTTGCTTTCTCCAGTGAAAAAGTCATCTCACCCGAATCAGAACTATGCACAGAATAAGCACGGTTTATACATGAAAACAAATGTCAGTGGATTTTGATGTGAAAGGACAAGAGAGGACAGACTTTTTTACTGGACGAAGCATTGTTATGGATTATAGGCCGATATTTTGTGTGGAAATGACAGTTTAAAGTTAAAATGCCTTAATGATGGATTTTTGGATAGACTGGAGTCATATGAATTACTTGTGTGTATATTTACATATGATATTAACAAAAGGGTAAAATCTCTATTAAAATCTTATTGGAACTGAACAACTGAAATTCACATTCATTCATATATTTATTCATTAATTTTTTGTTTTTCAATTTTAGGTTATCTATTCTAGTGGACTTTTTTTTTTTATGGCGGATTCTTACTTGATTTCTTTCTTTGCTCTTCAGGAGAATGCTGAGCTGCTTGGTGCTGATTTGGACTCAGAGGCTTGGCAGTGCTACACAGAACATGTGGACAGAAGCATTCTTACTGGGTTCTCCAGTGCTGTTCGATGTTCCCTGCAGTACTTAGTTGAGAACACAGACCCAGCGCTCCACATTTCTCCCCTCTTTGAAGTTCAGCTGACCCTGACCTCTGACATGATCTTTCACCCCTCACTCAGCTTCTCCAAGAAGGGAAACTTCTATGATATCATTGACCAGATGGTGTCAGATATTTTTAAAATGGCTTCTTTCATAAAAAGAGTGGCTAAGAACAAACAGTCTGAGACTTACAAGGTAGGATCATTTTAGTTTAATGTTTATTTAGAACATGTATAGCAATGTATTGTTGAAGTTCATCAGAGAATGATTGGTTTTGCCTGTCGTCTGATAAACCATCTGGTGATTTCTGTAAAGATGTAAACCTATTCCTTATGAAATGACTTATGTCTGACCATGTCTGTTATTTCTTAGTCGGATATAGATCAGATACCTGAGCTGGTGGAGCTGGCTCAGCTGGTGCGATACCGTGCACGTGTGGCCATTGCTAAGGTCAAAGAATTCCAACATTCCTTCGATTCCTATCGTTATCTCTGGACCGGAGACAGGGTGGAGTTCATGAGGCAGTTTCTGCTCTATGGACACGCCCTCTCTGCTGAGGAGGTGGAGCTTTATGCAGATTACGAGTTGCCCAAGAATCCGCCCAAACTGCACAACTTCAGAGAACAGGTATCTGCCAGTCAAAATATATATTTTGTTGGGATTTAAATACATGACAATTATAGAAACCTGTTGTCATCTCAGAATAAAAAATAGGTAATTGTGACTTTACGATTTAGTAAATATTTCTTATTAATGCAGCTTTATGAAAATTTGACTTTATATATTTTATCTCTCAATGACCTTTTTTAAAACCTGAGATGAAAATGGGAAAATACCTAATTTTCTTAGCATAACAAATTATACAAGTTTGCAAAGGCCACTAGATCTACTATAATTTCTCACTTTTCTTTTTCTCTCTCTCACTGATTTCTCATTAGATCAGTGAGTTTGAGGACCTTTACGAGAAGGTATGCATGTTAGAGGAGAAGAGAGTATTCTGTGGCTGGTTTCAGGTGGACATTAAACCTTTCAAAATATCTTTGATGAACATCATTAAGAAATGGAGCTGGATGTTTAAGGAACACTTACTGAACCATGTTATTGCCAGGTAATATTTATTCAGACATTTCCCTACAAATCAGAAAATTTGTTATTATCGATTTCCCCAAAAGAACCTCCCCAATAAATCATATTAGTGCAAAGCATTGAAAATCATGTATGTTTCAAGTACAAGGATTATATTAATGTAGTGTGACTGTGACTAATCACATCTTTCTCTGTCTCAGTGTTAAAGAGCTGGGATCATTTATTGAGAATACAGAGATCGGGTTGGCAAGGACTGTAACCGATGGGGATTATGGCAAACTGGTGGACATCATGGGTCACCTGATGGCCATCAGAGACCGTCAGCTGAGCACGGAGCAGCATTTCAAACCCCTCAAAGCCACCTCAAACCTGCTCAAAACCTACAACCAACAGCTACCTGAGCATGTTTACATATTGTTGGAGGTAACTTCACTTACATGCATCTGATTCTGCTACTTTTCTGTCCATGCTACCGCCTCACATACCCGTGTGGTTTCACAGTCCTTGCCAGAGAAATGGAAGAATCTCAAGAAGGTGGCATTTACAGTAAAACATGAGGTTGCTCCTCTCCAGGCCAATGAAGTTGCTGTCATCCGCAGGAAGTGTGTTCAGTTTGAGGTGAGGGGCTGAAATCAGTAAAAACTGTGAATAGAAAAGAACACAAAATCATCAGCGTGATAAAATCTTTAAGCTTACATCAATGAGTAATCCAGTTTTGAAGCTTTCATCTTCACATTATAATTGCCCAGGTGAAAAACAAGTACACTTCCATAATGTACTTAAAGTGCTCTATTTTTGCACACTAATTTTGTACTTAATATAGTAAAAATGATCCTTTAGTACTTCTTAAGGTCAATTTAAGATCATCTAAGTGTACTCAACTGTGCTATTTTGAGACACCATGAATATAAACTAAAATGCTCTTTTAACATACTATCTTTGTATTTAAAAAATGTATTTAGCTACCACTTGTAGTACACTTTTTAGGTTTTAGGACCCATTTTTGTCAAAGCAAGTGGAAAAAAAACCTATTGTTGAGATGTTGCTGAGCATCTGTGGTTTGTTTTCTAGATTAAACAGCATGAATTCAGGGAACAGTTCCGCACTGATTCCATATTCTTCATCAGCCTGCCGGAGCCGTACAAACTCATTGACAAGGTGCTCTCACCATTCTTTTATGTCTGATTGAGCATGTGTATGTTTTAAATAGGTTTTATTCTTACATTATTTGTTTAAATGTGCATGTATAAATGTCTTTTATCTGTTTGTGTGTAGACGAATCGTGCAGTGGCTCATTTGGAGAATGAGATGTCTAAGCTTCAACAAACAGCCAATCTGTTCGAAGTCAGTTTCCCTGACTACAAACAACTTCGACAGTGTCGGTCAGACATCATCCTGGTTAAAGCAGTCTGGGATATGGTTATGTTTGTTAAGGTAATCTTTACTACACAGAAGATCTACAGTACAAAGTACTCCTAATAACCAACTTACACACATACAGAAAAAGTAATTTAAAGTTAGTCTTGGTCTTTCTAAAATTTTGTCCCAATATTGGCATCGTCTTGGGAATGATGGGGATGTAGTCCAGCATCTCAGACTGGACTAAGACTCCATGGAAGGAGATCAATGTGGAACAGATGGATATGGAGCTCAGAAGGTTTGCTAAGGTGCCGTTTAAACACTAAAATGATGTCTTTCTTCATTGTTCACCATATGCACAAATGCACATGAGAATGGAATGCAGTCATTGGATGAGGTTTATGAGAAATATCAGTCAAAATAAATTAAATGGGGCCTCGTAAATGTATGTTTATCGTTGCTTTGTGACGAATTATCATAGAATTGGAGTGCCTGTATATTTGTGTGTATTTGTAGGAGATGAAGACTCTGGACAAAGATGTGCGTGCGTGGGACGTCTACAGCGGTCTGGAATCCATCGTTAAGAATTTGTTGACATCACTGAGAGCTGTTAACGAACTTCAAAACTCTGCTGTCAGAGAAAGACACTGGCAACAGCTCATGCGCACAACAGGGGTAAACACAAACCAGCACAGCATAACCATAACCAGACATTACCTGCTGTTTAGAAGGAATGAAAAAACAATAATAAATATATCAGCTCAGTGATAAAGAAAAAACATCAGGTGAGGATTCCCTCATTCTGTCCTTGTAGGTAAGTTTTGTGATGGATGAGAACACCACACTTGGTGATCTCTTAGAGCTGCAGCTCCACCGTGTGGAGGAGGAAGTGAAGAACATTGTGGACAAAGCAGTCAAAGAGATGGGAATTGAGAAGGTACAGGAAGATTGAAATAATTTCTGAGAAACTCTTAGAAGAGGCATTTTTAGGTCATAATAAAATGTTGTGTGCGCAGATTCTGGGTGAGATCAAGCAGACATGGTCCATGATGTCTCTGTCATATGAAACACACACAAGTACTGGAACACCTCTGCTCAAAGCTGATGAAAACCTCATTGAAACCCTGGAGGACAACCAGGTAACTTCCTGGTTTAGCAGAAATCAGTTCATATAAGTGGCTCAGTTCAGTTGAAAGTGACGTGACATGTGGCCAAGTATGGTAACCCATACTCAGAATTAGTGCTCTGCAGTGAACACACACACCAGGGGGCAGCGGGCAGCCCAGGGAGTAGTTGGGGGTTGCCTTGCTCAAAGGCACTTCAGTCGTGGTATTGAGGGTGGAGAGAGTGCTGTACTCTCTCCAGCACCTACAATCCCTTCTGGTACCGAGACTCAAACCCGCAACCTTTGGGTTACGAGTCAGACTCTCTAACCATTAGGCCACGACTTCCCCACAACTTCCCCAGGGAGATAAAAGTTGTGTGTGTTTCTCAGGTTCAGTTGCAGAATATTCTCATGAGTAAGTATGTGGAGTATTTCATGGTGGAGGTGAGCGGCTGGCAGCGGAAGCTGGTGGTGGCTGATCTGGTCATTGGCACCTGGTTGGTGGTTCAGCGCACCTGGGCTCACCTCCAGAGCATTTTCACCAACTCTGAGGACATCCGGAACCAGCTGGCCCACGATGCAGAGCGGTTTCAGGGCATTCATCAGGACTTCCAGGTATTGTGATAGAGAACATGCAGGGAGCCAGGGAGATAAATGTTTTAACACAGAATGTTGTTTCAGAGTTTAATGACCACTGTTGGGGAGACTGATAATGTGATAAAAGTCACTAACCAGCCAGGCTTCTTGGAGCAACTTGAGACTCTTCAGCAAAGGTAATGTGAATGTTAAACTCTCATTTAAGATGAACTTTGCTATTGCAAATCAGTGTAAATGCCCTTTAATACTCCACCATATAGGATTATTGTAAAACTATAAAATATAAATAATTATATTTGCGTGTGTCTGTGTATTGCAGATTGTCAGTGTGCGAGAAGGCTCTGGCTGAGTATTTGGAGACAAAGCGTTTGACATTTCCACGCTTTTACTTCGTCTCGGCTAGTGACTTGCTGGAAATAGTTTCTAAGGGAACTCAGCCTAGAGAGGTTGCAGTTATAATAATAATGCATTGAATTGCTACAAAATAAAAGTTTATCATTAAAATAATGTGAGTGTAAATGTATGAATAATGCACAGGTGACTCGACACTTGCTGAAGCTCTTTGACAATCTGGCTGACCTCAGCTTTAAAAAAGAGGAAGATAACGGAGGATTGGATCCCAAAACACCTGTTGCCTTAGGAATGTACAGTAGAGAGCGAGAGTATGTGCCCTTCTCACAGCCCTGTGTGTGTGAGGGACAGGTGAGACGCAATGACACACACAACATTTCATCTTTGGATTCTGTGTTTGAGAATCATTCTGTCTGTCTGTCTGTCTGTCTGTCTATCGTGTAACAGGCCGAGTGTTGGCTGAGTGCTCTGGAGAAGGCCATGCGTTCCACTGTTCGCCAGGAAATCTCTGAAGCTGTGGCAGCGTATGAAGACAAGCCACGAGACCAGTGGCTCTTTGACTACCCGGCGCAGGTGTGTTTGGTTCCATTTTAGTTAAGTGTTTCACTGACTTGATTGCTTAGAGGTAAACTTAAACGGTTTTGAACTCACCCTTTTCATTGGAAGCTTCACTTAAACCGAATCTTTACACAGCTTTACACTTACTAATCTAATGTAAAATAAATATGGGGTTGTCCAACATGAGGGAAACACAAAAATAATTATAGTAGCTCAAGTGTGCATGAGCAATCAAATAAAAGATTTGTAAGGTTGAGGATTTATTCGCAATCAGTTTGTTTTTAAAAATGCCAGAATGGCATGATTTCCACAGATATGGATGGAACACTGTACTAAAATACTGTGTGTACAACATGAAGCATATTTTTGCGTCAGTGTAGTGTAGTTCCAAAGCGAACATACAGTCCAGCCATTGTGGTTGGATTCCCAAATGATTGACTTTTACTGAGTGGATCAAAAACACTTATGGATGAATCATAGCGGTTTATAAATGTATCTGACTCACTCACTTAGGCACAAGTTAATACTTTCGTCGTACTGAATAATGACGAAAAGGGAAAAGTTAAATGCACCTTTTTTGGAATTCTGTTACATTTATAGGATATCTATTCTGTTTTGTATTCTGGTGAGGAGAGTTAATGCATTAATTATTGCATTTCTTACTTTCTGAAGTACTAGAACCATTAATTGAACTTTTTTAAATAATTCATTAAAATGAATCACAACCAGAATTAAAATTCTATAATATTCCTACCACTAACATTGTTAACTTTATTCTTGTCATATGAAAACAATCATATAAAGAAAATTGATTTTAGATAACCAATTAAAGGTTGGA
The DNA here is from genome assembly GCF_012432095.1 of Onychostoma macrolepis. Taxonomy (NCBI): domain Eukaryota; kingdom Metazoa; phylum Chordata; class Actinopteri; order Cypriniformes; family Cyprinidae; genus Onychostoma; species Onychostoma macrolepis. Next base: position 7,894,052 of record NC_081160.1, on the reverse strand, counting down.
TAAACAAAAAACAACCACGTTATATCAGGGCAGTTTAAGATTAATTTCACACATTTGTCCATTTGTATATGTTTGGTTCTCAGGTAGCACTGACTGGCAGTCAAATTTGGTGGGCGACAGATGTGGGCATTGCCTTTGAGAGGGTGGAGGAGGGTTTTGAGACTGCCTTGAAAGACTACAACCGAAAACAGGTCAATAAAAAATATAAAAACACTAAATCGTATCTTTTACTATATGTTAATATATGAGAAAATGACTGTTGTTTGTGACTGACTTTAGATCAGTCAGCTGAATTCTCTGATAAACATGCTACTGGGTGACCTCACCCCTGGAGACCGACAGAAGATCATGACCATCTGCACTATTGATGTCCACGCTCGTGATGTAGTCGCTAAACTCATATCTCAGAAGGTAATAATACCAGTAACTCTGTATTCTGTGGCCTTAAATAAGGGTTTGGAAAGAAGAAATATGATAACATCATAATGACCTGTGTCCTAGGTCACCAGCGGACAAGCGTTTGCGTGGCTTTCGCAGTTACGGCACCGATGGGATGAGAAACAGAAGCACTGTCACATCAACATCTGTGATGCACAGTTTCAGTTCTCATACGAGTATCTAGGGAATACCAACAGACTGGTCATAACACCACTCACTGACCGGTCAGTGTCACACATAGTTACTGATCCGATTTGTGCTGGCTACTGACATTAATTGACTATGCTGATTATTGTACCCGGCAGATGTTACATCACTCTGACTCAGTCTTTGCACCTCACCATGAGTGGCGCCACCTCTGGTCCGGCTGGAACTGGCAAGACAGAAACCACCAAAGACCTAGGCCGATCGCTCGGCATTATGGTTTATGTGTTCAACTGCTCAGAGCAAATGGACTACAAGGTTTGCAGAACACAATACATCGGTCTGAGGAACACTATTCGCACACCTCTCTTTTTACTTAATGCAATGTTTCTTTCTCTTTCTTCCTCCCTATTTTAGTCCATAGGTAATATCTATAAAGGGTTGGCCCAGACAGGAGTGTGGGGTTGTTTTGATGAGTTTAACAGGATTTCAGTGGAGGTTCTGTCTGTGGTCGCTGTGCAGGTGAAAACCATTCAAGATGCAGTCCGCAATAAGAAACAAAGGTCAGGTCCATCTCACACCATCTCACAATTTCCTGTTTCCTAATGTTCAGTTGTGTCTTGTTCCATCATGTATTTACTCCATTCCACTCAATTCCATTCTTTATGCTTTCTGTATCCCTTCTATTCCGTCTCACCCTGTTCTGTCAAATCTTACTGCCTCACACATCTCACACTTTTCCATCCTATTCCACTCTCATACCCTTCCATTCCGTTTATCAGGTTTCACTTCCTGGGGGAGGAGATTGAGTTGAGGCCAACAGTTGGGATCTTCATCACTCTGAACCCTGGATATGCAGGGAGAACTGAACTACCAGAGAACCTTAAAGCACTTTTCAGGTTCAGGCTCTGGTTTTGCTTTGAACTGAAAGACAATAATATTGGAATTTCAGATAATTATGCGTGAAAAATAGATCTTTGTGAACATGAGCTCTGTCTCCGTGTGTCAGGCCATGTGCAATGGTGATTCCTGATTATGAGTTGATCTGTGAGATCATGTTGGTGGCTGAAGGTTTTTTAGAGGCACGTCTGCTCGCACGCAAGTTCATCAGCCTCTATACACTCTGTAAAGAGCTGCTTTCCAAACAGGTACCCACACTCACACACATTCAATCATAAACATAAATAATGCTCTTGTGTATTGGGTGATCTTTCAAACAAGATAATTGTTTCTTGTAGGATCATTATGACTGGGGCTTGAGGGCCATAAAGTCAGTCTTGGTCGTTGCTGGGTCACTGAAGAGGGAGGACAGGAGCCGTCCTGAAGAGCAGGTGCTCATGGGAATTGTACTTTAAATGTGATGTATTTCCTTTGTCGCTTTATATTTCAAATGTATTCAGTTTATTCAGTAATGTAGTGTGGTGTATGTTTGTTTTTCAGGTGTTAATGCGTGCTCTACGAGACTTTAATCTGCCGAAGGTTGTAACAAGTGACGTGCCGATATTCTTGGGCCTGATAAGCGATCTCTTTCCTCTTCTGGACATCCCACGCAAAAGAGACCAAGAACTTGAACAGAATGTACGCCGGTCGGTCGCTGAACTTCACCTGCAGCCAGAGGAGAACTTCATACTCAAGGTGTGTGTTGTATGTGAGAAATGTTCAAATGTTTTGACATTTCATGTTTTCGGATATAGATCCCCATTACTTGCACAACTTCTCCTCCTCTGTTTCTTAAATCTTCTTCCTCTCTCAGGTGACCCAGCTGGAGGAGCTGTTGGCAGTGAGACACTCTGTTTTTGTAGTGGGCGGACCTGGAACAGGAAAAAGTCAGGTCAGTCCACTGAAGAAATAAAGAGAAAGGTTTTTAAAGGTTTCGATGACCTCTTTGAGTTTATAACTTATTCTAGGTATTTGCTGCTTGTTGTTTTTCTTACGCAATGCGTGATATTCAGACTGTGTTAGCCAGCTCAAATGTGTTGAGTGGATCATGTTGCTGTTTCAGTAAACTAATTATTTATGATTTATTTGGTTGTTTGTGGGTCAGATTCTAAAGACGCTGCATAAGACCTACTCTAACATGAAACTGAAGCCCATCTGGACTGACATCAACCCTAAAGCTGTCACCACTGATGAGCTGTTTGGCTTCCTGCACCCAGCTACACGGGAGTGGAAAGACGGTATGTGTGTGTGGGGGGGTGTGTTTATGGGAGTGTGGTTTGGTTTGAGGTTCATCTCTGTAGACAGCTGTCAGCTGTGGTGCGTTTGTGTTTTTGTGTCTACTTTTGAGTGTGTGTGTGTTTGTCTGTTGCTATGAGAAATCATATGTCTCATCAAGATCTAAAATAAACTACATGGTTGGGACCTTTGATTCATAAAGGCACAAAATATGATTTTAATTCGAATCTAAGCATTTTATATAAATGCTAAGTTTGGTGATAGGGTGATTGAACTACCATTGAAAGGTTTGGGGTCATTAAGACTTGTTTATTTTGAAAGAAATTAATACTTTTATTCAGCAACATGTCATTAAATTGTTCAAAAGTGAAAAAAACATTTATTATTTCAATTACATGCTGTTCTTTTGAACTTTCTATTCATCAAAGAGTCATGAAAAAATGTGTAAAGGTTTTCATAAAAATATTAAGCAGAACAACTGATAAGAATTTTTTTATGAGCAGCAAATCAGCAAATTAGAATTATTTCTTAAGAATAATGTGACACTGAAGTAATGATGCTGAAAATTCAACTTTGGTATCACAGGAATAAATTGCATTTTAAAACATATTAAAATAGAAAAATTGTAAATTATAATATTTCACAATATTACAGTTTTTAAAAAAAACACTTTTGCACTGTAGTGTATGATTACAGCAGCTTAACTTAAGAACAGTAGGACATTGATATTTTGTTATCTAATGCAATGACATTGATACATTTTGCGTGGATTAAGTGTTAACATTTTTGGGGCCATTTGATGTGTACATAAAATGTACAAGATGGTGTTTGTGTGACTACAGTTCCTTTGGTGTTTTAGGTCTGTTTTCTTCCACTATGAGAGAACTCTCTGCTATATCTCATGATGGGCCGAAGTGGATTGTTCTAGATGGCGACATTGACCCCATGTGGATTGAATCGCTAAACACTGTCATGGATGATAATAAGGTCGGTCATCACGATATAAAACAATAATGTCATAAATGTGTGTACTGTGTAATTGTTTAAATAAATTCTGTTTGTATGTGAGTAAATGTTAGGTGCTTACCTTGGCCAGTAATGAGCGGGTATCACTGACCCCCTCCATGCGTTTACTGTTTGAGATCAGTCACCTGAAGGCTGCAACCCCGGCTACAGTATCTAGGGCTGGAATACTTTACGTGAACCCTCAGGATCTGGGCTGGACTTCGTAAGTTACTGTATTCACCTCACTGATATTATACTCAATAGTGCAATTTGCGTTTGAGACCCTCAACCCCTACTTTTGATTGACAGGTATGTGACAAGCTGGATAGACACCCGTCAGGCCCAATCTGAGCGAGCAAATCTCACTATATTGTTTGATAAGTATGTTCCCTACTGTCTGGAGCAGGTCAGATGCAACCTTAAGACAATCACACCTATACCTGAGACAAGCATGGTACAGGTAAGAGACACACAATCCAGCACGCATTTTTGTATAGACAAACTTTTTTGAAACTTTAATTTATACCTGTTCTTTGGGTGTATTAGACGCTGTGTTGTCTGCTGGACTGTTTGTTGACTGAAGAAAACACCCCTCCGGACTCTCCCCGTGAGCTCTATGAGCTCTACTTTGTGTTTGCATGTGTCTGGGCCTTTGGAGGGGCTCTATTCCAGGACCATGTTAGTACTGAAAATTCACATACCTTGTTTACTATAATCCACATCTTCACTTTGTAATACTCTCTCTCTCGATTTTTTTGTTTAATTATTTCTCGTCAGCTAATAGACTATCGTTCAGAGTTCAGCCGTTGGTGGTGTAAGGAGATGAGAGCCGTGAAGTTTCCCTCTCAGGGTTCAGTGTTTGATTACTACATCGACCCAAACACCAAACGGTTCACTCCATGGAGTGAATGCACACCTCCCTTTGAGCTGGAACCTGACATTCCTTTGCAGGTCAGTTTTGAACAAAGCACAAAATACAATGTATGTGTTATACAATGTTTTCATAAAACAATTTATCAGAGTTTGACTTTTTGAAAAATCTTATAGTTCAACCAAAAATGTATAACTTAAATTTTTGGGTGAACTACCCCTTTAAGCCCCATGGATGTTTATTGACACACTTTAATTACATTCTATGAACAGAACTGTCAGTGTCTTATAATTGGATATTATTCCAGGGATATCATTTCTTTGTTATTATCATTATAGTTATTTTTTAGAGTTAAAATGATTTTTTTTTAAAACCTTATGTTCATAGTTATTTTTCTTGGTGTGAACAGGCCTTTGAAGTCATTCCATTCCAGCTCAGATATATTGTTTTTTCAGTGTTTCTGCATCATGTTATTGATGTTAATTATATTTTTAAGGTAAACCTATAGAAATAATCAAAGAGCTGTAAACATTTACTTCCTTTGCTTAACTGTTACATAGTAAACATTTTGTCCTTCTAAAATTTTGTCCATGTGTACAGACAGTATTGGTGCACTCGGCAGAGACAATTTGCCTGACATACTTCCTTGAGTTACTTCTGCAGAAGGGGAAGCCAGTGATGTTGGTAGGAAATGCTGGTGTAGGGAAAACTATCCTGGTCTGGGATAAGATTGCCAAACTCAAAGAGGAATTCATGGTCGCAAAAGTACCTTTCAATTACTACACGACCTCAGCTATGTTACAACGTGAGTGAGATAATGGAAGCTGTATATGGGCACACTGTATACTCTCACAAACACCAAAACATACATGTGCACACAGACACAATTGCAACAATTAACAATATAAAAAAATACATGTACGCATATGTAAGCAACCGTATGGACACATTTGCAAGGTATACAAAAAAACATGTTTTTACATCATCAAACAAGTAAAAAGCATTATTTCCATTCTGGTTGTTTAACTGTAGGTGTGCTGGAGAAGCCTCTGGAGAAGAGGGCAGGCCGGAACTTTGCTCCTCCTGGAACTAAAAAACTCATCTACTTTGTGGATGACATGAATATGCCTGAAGTAGATGCTTATGGCACTGTTCAGCCACATACCCTTATCAGACAGCACTTGGACTACTCCCACTGGTATGAGAAAACATGTACATCAAAGCCTGTATGAAACAGTTGTATTTTAAAACGTTTTGATTCACTTAAATGTTTGTATTTTGTAGGTATGACCGTCAGAGACTAGTACTTAAGGAGATTCATAACTGTCAGTACATCACCTGCATGAACCCAACAGCGGGAAGCTTCTCAGTTAACCCTCGACTACAGGTAACCATAACAACTCATACATATCCAGCCCTCATCTAAAAGTAACTATAGCAATATTTCACCTTTGACTAGATGTAATTATAACAATCATTTCATATCCAGTTTAGTATCAAGTGTAGACGTGAAAAGAGCCTAGTGAAAAAGATTTTCGAATAGGAAGGGTTTGATTTTCTTATGTGGTCTGTAAAGTTCAACCGGTTATCAAACAATACTTCCTGTTTTCTGGCTGACCTGAATGGTACTGTGATGAGCTATCTGTGTAACAGTGGTAATAAAATGCTGTGCCTGATGGTAGACCCCAGTAATGCTGTGTATATTGCAAAAATGAGAGGGCCAAGCACTGAACCCTGAGGCACTCTGGTGGTTAGTTGATAAAGGAATATTTGGGAGTTCAAAGTGTTAAAGGGTGCAGTCAAGTCCAGCATAATACAGAAAAGTAGACTACAGGTAACTATAAAAACATGATTTTAAATTCCACACTTCTTTCTCTCTTTCTCTCTTTCCCACTGACAGAGGCATTTCTCAGTGTTTGCTGTACATTTCCCTGGTGCGGAGGCTCTGAGCACTATATACAGCACCATTCTGAGTGGTCATTTCCAGCAGGGTGGCTACAGTTATGGTGTAAGCCGCATGACCAACACACTGGTCCAGGCTGCCATCTGCCTGCATCAGAAAATGAGCCAGAACTTCCTTCCCACAGCCATTCGGTTCCACTACATTTTCAACCTCAGAGACATTTCAAACATCTTCCAGGTGTGTGTCTATGGAACAGATTAAAATGTGTGCATCTGTGCAGTTACTGAGTACTGTGGCCATATGTATAAATACAGTGGCCTAGTTATGCCACTGTAAATATTACACTGCTGGTAGTTTAGTTACTTTATATATATTAGCGTTGACATGCTGATTTCTGTGTTCTTATGTTTTGTGTGTGTGTAGGGAATTCTGTTCGCTCTGCCAGAGCAAGTGCGGTACCCTATAGACCTAGTTCACCTATGGCTGCACGAGTCTTCTCGTGTGTATTCAGACAAACTGATGGAGGAGAAAGACGTGGAGCTGTTCAATAAGATTCTGCTAGACACAGGCAAGAGATACTTTGAGGTGAGCATAACTTCTCAAAACCCTGGTGGGGCCTCCAGTGAACTGGAACACCATTTATCAAAAATAATCTTTTGCTTTCTCTTTGTAGGGTATAGATGAGTCTATTTTTATCAACCAGCCATTGATCTACTCCCATTTTGCTCACGGTGTGGGTGAGCCGCGTTACGCACAGGTGACTGACCTGGAGAAGCTTCAGAAGACCCTGATGGATGCTCTTGAGCACTACAATGAGCTGTACTCTGACATGAACCTGGTGCTGTTTGAAGAAGCCATGCAACACATGTAAGCTGCCTAGAAAATAACAAAATCACATAATTTAGGGTTTTAAAACTGTATTTAACAGAATTTACATACATCATATTAAATCAATAATACATAAAACAGCTCGTATAAAGTTTAGTTTGTTTTCCTGATGTTGACAATCAAAAAACATGAATTCTGAAGGTTAAGCACCTCCTTTGTTGAGAAATTTCATTTTTAAATTTGCTTTGCACCCTGTTTGTGGAAAGTGCTGCAACTGCTATACTGGTGTGTGTGTGTTGGTATGTAGCTGTAGGATAAGTCGTATTCTTGAGTCTCCTGTGGGGAATGCCTTGCTGATTGGAGTAGGTGGTAGCGGGAAACAGAGTCTGTGTCGGTTGGCTGCTTTTCTCAGCGTCCTGGAAGTATTTCAGATCACACTGAGAAAGGGTTATGGCATCAGCGACCTGAGGGTAATACACCCACACACGCACTGCATTACAATGATCTCTTTTTATCTGAAGATTAATATGAAATATTGTGAAAAGTTTTCCCTTCTACTTCCAACCTTTTCTTCTTTCTTTGTAGAGTGATATCGCTGCACTGTACATAAAGGTGGGAGTGAAGAATATTGGCACCGTCTTCCTGCACACAGATGCCCAGATTCCTGATGAAAGATTCCTGGTGCTGATCAACGACATGCTAGCATCAGGTACACATTGCAAACTCCTCTCACATTTTCTTCTCCTTCCTGTCAGTAGCTCTCATTTTTTGTGTATATGTGTGTGTGTGTGTGTGTGTGTGTAGGAGATATACCTGATCTATTCAGTGAGGAAGAGGTTGATATGATTGTCACCTCTATTCGAGTGGAGTTGAGGGCGCTTGGTCTGCTGGATTCGCGTGAAAACTGCTGGAATTTCTTCATTGATCGGATACGCAGACAGCTTAAGGTTGGTTTCCTTATTTAGAAAACTTGAAGTATATATTGTGAATAAAAAGGTAAATGTCACTCCTGCATGCCTCTCCTGCACTGTAGGTGGTGCTGTGTTTCTCTCCGGTTGGCTTCACTCTTCGTACACGTGCACGGAAGTTTCCGGCTCTCGTGAACTGCACCGCCATTGACTGGTTCCATCCTTGGCCCCAGCATGCATTGCAGTCCGTCAGCAGCACTTTTATACAAAATATCTCTGGCCTGGAGGTAAAAGAGACTAGGGACAGTGAGGAGGATATGTTGTTTTGTTTTTTTAATAAATTAATACCTTTATTCTGCAAGGATTCATTCAATTGATAATATGATTTCACTATAAATTTCTCTTTCACATAAATTCTGTTAATTTTAACTTTATTCATAAAAGAATCCTGAAAAAAAACTATAGTTTCTACCAAAATATTAAGCAGCACAACTTTAACATTGATAATAATAAGAAATGTTTCTAGAGCAGAATGATTTTTGAAGGATCATGTGACTCTGAAGACTGAAGTAATGGTTGCTGAAAATTCAGCCGTCATCACAGGAATAAATTAAACTGTTTTAAAATATATTACAATAGAAAACAGTTATTTAAGTTGTAATATTTAATAATAATACTGTTTTTACTGTATTTTTGATCTAATGAATGCAGCCTTGTTGAGCAGAAGACTTCTTTCTAAAACATTAAAAAACATACGCACCCTAAACTTCGGAACGGTAGTGCAAATTCATTAACCCAGATATGTTTTCCTTTTACTTTAGCCGGCGGTGAGAGTGTCCATCAGTGAGTTCATCTCTTTCGCTCACACTAGTGTGAATGAAGTCAGCGTAAAGTATCAACAGAATGAAAAACGTTTCAACTACACCACACCCAAGAGCTTCCTGGAGTTCATGAAACTGTACGGCAACTTGCTGGGGACAAAAAGAAGAGAACTGACCCAGAAGATGGAACGCCTGGGGAACGGCCTGCAGAAACTACTGACCACTGCATCACAGGTCAACCTCACACAGGGTTCCATAAAAATCTACTTCCAAACTGTAGTAACTATAGAAACTGTGGAAGCTATAAAAATGTGATCTACCCTTTCTGTGAAATGATTTCTCTGTTCTTTTGGCGTAAACCAGGCTGCCTGCGCAGCGTGAATGCATCCCATTATGGAAACTGAAGAGCTGCAAAAATGAAAATTAACCTTAAAACTGTTCAATCTAATTTGAATTATTACACCATATTCTCATTCCTAGAGCTTACAGACACCTTCAATTTTATATTTCAGGTTTTTAAATTTAAATAAAGTTATTATGTTATGCACCACTTTCTCAGGTGGAGGATCTGAAGGCTAAATTGGCCACACAGGAAGTGGAGTTGCAACTAAGAAATACTGATACTGAAGCTCTCATCGCTAAAATCGGCCAGCAGAGTGAGAAACTCAGTCAGGAGAGGAGTGTAGCAGATGCAGAGGAGCAAAGAGTGAGACACACATGCAGATATCTCCACCCAAATGCACAAAATCATACACATGCTCATGAATTAGAATACTATTTATGTGAATATATCTGTTAAAAGACATCATAAATGCATCAGAATTATTGTATAATGTGCAAAATAATGATTGCCATATCAGGTAGAAGCGATCCAAGCAGAAGTGACCAAGCAGCAGCAGGAGACTGAAGCAGACCTGGCGAAAGCAGAACCAGCTTTACAGGCAGCAAATGCAGCACTCAACACACTCAACAGGGTGTGTATTTGTGTGTGTGCTGTATTTATGTTCGGGCACTAAACTGTGCGTTTTGTCTCCTGTATTGAACTGTTCTCAAACTCAGAATCTTAAGTGTTTTGTTTTTATGTGCAGAATTGTTTTGTTTTCCCCCCAGAGTAATTGTGTATTTATGTTTGTATAGTTGAATCTAACAGAGTTGCGGACGTTTCCGAATCCTCCTGCCATTGTATCTAATGTGTCTGCAGCTGTTTTGGTGCTGTTGTCTCCTAATGGCCGTATCCCAAAGGACCGCAGCTGGAAAGCATCTAAAGTTGTCATGAGTAAAGTGAGTGTGTGAAGAGCTGACATTTAAGATTTATTCTCAGGGTTTTCATGAGTCATATTTGCAAATGTTTCTATTTTGATTCTGCTGACATTTAACTTTAGTTCTGGAAATCTGGCTTTTACCTCCCATTCCCTCTGTAAGCAAAAGCCTGAAATTTGTTAAAATTGCCAACATTTGAGAATAAAACATTTTGAGTTTTCAAATGGAATATTGATTGTCAAGATGCATGAATAATTTCGCAGTAAAACTATACTGCAATGCGAGGTAAAATGGGTAAATTTACTCCTTTTCTTTGTGTTTATGTTTAGGTGGATGACTTCTTACAGGCACTGATTAATTTTGATAAAGAGCATATCCCTGAAGCCACAGTGCGTGTGGTCAAAGAAGAGTATTTGAGTGATCCTGAGTTTAATCCAGAGTTTGTGCGTCTGAAATCATCTGCAGCGGCCGGTCTCTGTGCCTGGGTCATTAACATCGTCCGCTTCCACGAGGTTCTGCTCCCTTACACCATCATAATCATTCAGAACCAGTGCAGTCCAATAGCATTAATAAGTATATACAGTACAATTAAAGTACTATTTACATGAAGTGCAAGATTTTACAATTAATACATCTATATAAACTCTTTTGCAAAAAGTCAGAAGTTTGGCAGTGTGATTTCAGTTTATGAGAACAGTTAATATGGAAATCTGTTATACTCAGAAGTTCAGATTCACTGAATTGATGTTTTATTTGCCATTGTATTGTTGTGTGACTCCATTCTCATTGTGAATGTGTTATTTACAGTGTATTTTTGTGCTTCTCTCCTCTATGCTGCTCTGTCCAGACGTATGTGAGTAAACACTTGATAATCTGTTCAGATCAATAAATGATACAATAACACAGTGCTCGGAATAAGAACATTTCAGTGCAACCTAAAAGACCACATGTAATTATTGAAACTGTTTTGATTGTAATTATTGTTATGTCTATTGTTATTTATACCCTACTGTTCAAAAGTTTAGATCAGTAAGATGATTTTTTAAAGAAATTAAAAGTTTTATTCAGCAAAGATGCATTAAATTGATTTAAAGTGAGATTTGCCATTAAAGGAATAAATTGCATATAAAATCTATTTAAATTTCATGCAATACTATTGGAATTATAATTTCACAATATTACTGTTTTTACTGTATTTTGGTTAAATAACTGCAGCCTTGTTTAAAAATCTTACAGACCCCAAACTTTTGAACAGTATGTAGTGTATATAGTCATCTGTGATGATTATTGCATCTTCAGATGAAGTGTTTTAATGGCTGCCAATATTATTATTATTATTATTTATACTGGTTGAAGAATCCTCCATTTCCAATCCAGTACTTTGTAAAGCACTCTATAGTCTGTCATTCCAGAGTCTGATGTTCTGATATTGTTTAAAAATTGCTTGGGTTTAATCAGGTGTTCTGTGAGGTGGAGGTGAAAAGGATGTGTCTGGCTCAGGCAAACGCTGATCTGGCTGAGGCTGCAGAAAAATTAGAGATTATCAGAAAGAAGCTGGCTGTAAGTCTTTCATTAGCTGTCTCTCTCTCTCCACCACAATATCTCATCAGTGTTTTACAAAGATGTACTGTATAATCTCAAATGTGTGTCTGTGAAATGTGAAGGAGTTGGATGGTAGTTTGGACACACTGAAAGCTGCATTTGAAAAAGCAATCTCGGAGAAACTCCGTTGTCAGGATGAGGTGAATTGCACCAACACCACCATCCAACTGGCCAACCGCCTGGTCAAGGGTTTAGAGGTCAGATTTCACTAGTTTTGTCTTTTGGACCATACTTACATGTTTACAGTGTGTTGTCATACTAATTTTAAATGTGAAATTCTACTCTGTATGCAAACTGTTTTTCTTTTGGTGTTTTTCGTGAAAAATGCATGCGTACTTCAGTCAGAAAACGTACGCTGGGCTCACTCTGTGGCTCAGTACCGTGAGCAGGAATCCACACTGTGTGGAGACGTTCTCCTCACGGCAGCCTTCATTTCTTACGCTGGCTCCTTCTCAAAGAGATACAGACATGAGTTGCTCCATAACCTCTGGATGCCTTACCTGCGTGCCCAGAAGGTGTGTGTATGTCTGGGATGGAAACTGTTTGCCTTGAGTACTGATATTGTGCTAAAAATGTGTATTGTTTCAAAGTTCAGAAACCTCAAAGAGTATAGAGTGCAGGGAATTACAACAAATAGATTCTTTGCATTCAGTTCTGTTTCAGTTATATAAACTAGTGCTGGGCAATGATTAATCGCGAGTAATCACATCCAAAGTGTACATTTATTACATATAAAGACACACATACAGTATATATTTTGAAAATATTTACATGTATATATTCATATAATTTCTATAAATATATTTAATATATAAACATAACATATTTTTCTTAAATATATACCTTCATGTGTGCGTATTTATATATACAGAATAAATATACACAGTACACACACATATTGTCACAAACTGAGCCGATAACCAAGGGTGAGAGGTGCAATGTGACTTTAATTAAATGAATGAATAAACAGAGGAGGTGAGGGAGTTGATGAGGGTCCAGGAAGGGGTAAAGAGTAATGTCCTTGGGAGTGAGTATCCGGGGAGCAATGGAAGTAATCGTAGGTATTCGCTGGAGTAACGGTGGAGTGTCACAGGGGAGATCTGAGGATGAAGCACAAGAGAGTTACAGGAAAAGAGGAGCCTGGTCTGTGTTCAGGGTGTGAACCGTAGACCGGACGATGAATGCCAGAGAGTGTGAGTGCTTTATGGGAGTGCTGATGAGGGTGCGCAGGTGCTGGTGATTAGAATGCAGGTGATTGCGATCTCGTGATTCCTGGTGATGACGGAGACAGTGACTCTCTGACACATATATTATGAACACAAAAACATTTATTTTGGATGTAATTAATTGCGATTAATAGTTGCCCAGCGCTAATAAAAACGAATGTATTTACAGCAGAAATTCCCAAACAGAGGTTTGTGTGGAAACTGGGAGATCCATGAACTTCTGATGAAATGGCAATGCTGGATGAAAATAAATGATATATACACATACAGTATATATATTCAGATTCAGATACTCCCTTTATGCTCTTGCATTGCACACTTATCATTTTTTCCCTTTTATAATGTGTTTTTTTTAATTTATTACCATATTATACCCTTCCAGCTTAATTCAGTTTGTGGTTTTGCTGTCAGGTCTAGTGTAGAAGGCCCTTCCCAATCCTTATAACAGTCTGTAATTGTTCTTGAGGAACAAGACAATTCTTTTACAGTAATGCAGTCCTTTATAAGGATAGAAATGTTAGTATACAAAATGAATCACTGTTATTGTTTTTGTATGTTTCTTAATGACTTTCAGGTGCCCATTCCAATGACTGAGGGCTTAGATCCCATCTCCATGTTAACAGATGGTGCTACCATTGCTCAGTGGAATAATGAGGGCTTGCCAGGTGATAAGATATCTACTCAGAATGCCACTATACTGAGCAACTGTGAGCGCTGGCCTCTGCTCATTGACCCCCAGCTGCAGGGCATCAAGTGGCTCAAGAGTCGCTATGGCAACAGCCTGAAGGTCATTAACCTCAGCCAGAAGGGGTGAGAGCTTGATGAACATACGGCAGAAGAGCTTTCACACAATGTAAAAATAATGACCTTATAAATATTCCATACTATTTTTGGGAATATTTATAATTAATATTAATAATATAATTCTAATTTTAATTCAGTTAAACCCTTATGGATACAATTAAATCCTGTTCTGCATCTTTTTTATATAAATATATGTATTTGTCACTTAAAAATGGCAGTAATTGTATTGCCATTAATTGTAATGCCATTTTTTGTTATCTTCAAGACAGTATTTAGTGTTGTAATTTATTTTATTAACATTTATTCTGTCATTGTTGCTTCAGGTATGTGGATGTGATTGAACAGGCCGTAGTCTCAGGAGAGCCTGTATTGATTGAGAATCTGGAAGAGACAATCGAACCAGTTATTGATCCACTGCTAGGCCGACAAACCATCAAGAAGGGCAGGTAACTCACCACAACACAGCAATAATGCACAACAACACTGCATTCCACACAATACACCACAAAGAAGTGTATCAGTATAGTAAAAATGTCAATATAACAAATAGTCCTCTCACCCTCATGATGCCGCTTTTTCTTCTCCCCTCTGCAGATGTATTAAGGTGGGGGATAAGGAATGTTATTTCCATCCAGACTTCCGACTGATTCTGCACACTAAGCTGGCAAACCCACACTACAAACCTGAGATCCAGGCTCAGACCACTCTCATCAACTTTACTGTCACAAGGGACGGGCTTGAGGACCAGCTGCTCGCAGAGGTGGTCAACCTGGAGAGACCAGACCTCGAACATCTAAAGGTGTGTACTTGTTTAGTCAGATCTGAAAATCATTTTGAGTGTTACTGATGGGTGTTTGTGTGTATCTGCAGTCAGAGCTCACTAAACAGCAGAACACCTTTAAAATCGAGCTAAAGCAGCTTGAGGATGAGTTACTGACGCGCCTCTTCGCGGCTGAGAGTAACTTTTTGGGAGACAACGTTCTGGTGGAGAAACTGGAGAGCACTAAACACACAGCCGCAGAGATTGAGATGAAGGTTTGTCTGTTTTTAACCATTTTTTTGTTGGAAAAATAAATATGGTTGAACAATGCGGAGGTTAACGTTAGCTTGCCATTATCAATATGCAGGAATTGCTATTGTCATGTGACAAGGACCAATAAACACAAAGCGATCTCACGGAGAGAACCATGGATGACCAACATTTTCTCCTCCAACAGTTTGGACATAAATATTTGTCACTGACCCACATAAACTCTCTTAGTTCCAACCTTCCTTACGATGAGCTTCCTTACGGTCTACTGTGGATCAGATGGATTATGTTTCTGTTTTACCATTTTCTGCACTGGTTTGGTGGGAAATCTCCAAAACAGATACTTTTGGAAGAAATTTATACCTTTATTGAGCAAAGATGGACTAAATTGACCAAAAGTGACAGTAAATACTTGAATGTTGTTACAAACAAATTAGATTTCAAATAAATACTAAAAAAATATGTATCGTAATTTTAACAAAACTATTAAGCAGCACAGCTGTTCTAAACTAGTAATAAAAATAGTAAACTAAATGTTTCTTGAACACTAAATCAACATAAATTAGAATTACTTCTGAAGGATCATGTGACAGTAATACTTCAGAGTAATGACTTCTGAAAAATCAGCAGGTGCACCTTATTTTAAGGTGTCCTTGTTACAGTGTAATTATACATTTAAGTACTGAGTAATATTAATTAACTACATGTACTTACTATATGGTTAGGGGTAGGATTTGGTTTGGTTTAGGGTTACTTGCATATAATTATGCATAATTTATTGTTTTTTTAATAATAGTATGGACACCTTAAAATAAAGTGTTACCAAATCAGCTTTGCCATCACAGGTATAAATTGCATTTTAAATATATTAAAATAGAAAACAGCTATTTTAAAACATTAAACTTTTTAATGATAGTGTAAGACATTTTACAGTGTATAAAACTGATAAACTCTTATTGGTAGCTGATAGAATGACCAAATAACCCAAAATAAACAAAATATTGTGATGTTTATTTATGTGAAATATGGAGAACTTTGTGACTAATGGACATTTCAATTCTGCGACACTTTCTTCTGTATTCTGTGGTCACAGATCCATCACAGACCCAAACAAAGTATCTTATAATGCAGCATAATTTTGAACAGTCTTCATGTTAGGACTGTTGCTAGGCTCTCTGAGCTTTGGAACAGAGCTATTATAGTCATTTTTAACCACGTTCCCTATAAAATTAGACAAGCCAGGCTCTGCCAAAGATTGAGTTTTCACACTCTTTTTAGTTGCTATTTGTTGTTTCTTCTCAGTCTGATTCAGCGTTTGTGTTGTGTAGGTGTTGGAGGCAAAGGTTAATGAGGTGAAGATTAACGAGGCTCGTGAACACTACCGGCCCGTGGCTGTCAGAGCGTCCCTCCTCTACTTCATCATCAATGACCTTAACAAGATCAACCCCATGTACCAGTTCTCCCTTAAGGTGCAGCCTTGTTTGTGGCTCTCTGTATGCATTCTGTAGGACAGTTATTCAGGTCTCCCTGCAAATATTTACAGCTGAGCTAATTTGTCACCAAATGGAAGTAATATAAACAAAAACAATCAGTGTTTCAAACAGGCCCCCTCCATCTGTTATGGTACGATAAACCGATTCTGCACCTGCCTCAACTTGTTTGATAGTGTTGCTGTTGTTGTTGCAATCACTTCATTTTGTTATTTCATTATGTAATAGCCTTTTCTTACATGTGTGTGCACTCGATATCTTCTCTCTGCAGGCATTTAACGTTGTGTTCCATAAGGCTGTGCAGAATGCAGATGCCTCTTCTGATGTAAAAACCCGTGTGAACACGCTGATAGATTGTATCACCTTCTCTACATTTAATTACATCAACAGAGGTTTGTTTGAGAGAGACAAGCTCACCTTCGCAGCACAGCTTACTTTTCAGGTAATCCACTCACACATGAACACTTAAAACTCCCATTACACTGTCTGTTTAACACACATTACACATTATTTTATTTTTTGTGACTTTGTGTGTATGTTAGTTGCTTTTAATGAGTAAAGAGTTGGATCCTCGAGAACTGGACTTTCTGCTGCGCTTCAACATTGATCACAGTTATGTCAGTCCACTCGACTTCCTTTCCAACTCCGCCTGGAGCGCTGTTAAAGTAAGCACAAATCTCAAAACACAGGCACACACACACTTGCTTGAAGACCTGGGGCTGTAATACGGGAACACTTAGAATCCTGTCCTGTCCGTTTAGTAACCATGGTGATTTTTCTTCAGGAAATAGAACATTTTCAAATCTTAAGTCAAGTTCTGTAATACAGCCTCTGAAGATTATCTCCTGAGACGCTTCCTGGTGTCTTCCTGCAGACAATGAGCTTCATCGACGAGTTCCGTGGTCTGGACCGGGACATCGAGGGTTCTCCCAAACACTGGAAGAAAGTGGTGGAGTCCGAGTGTCCAGAGAAAGAGAAACTCCCTCAGGAATGGAAAAACAAGAGTTCGCTCCAGAAACTCATCCTTATGAGGGCTCTCCGACCTGACCGGATGACATACGCTGTCCGGTAAGTCTATGATATGTAGTATGTGTTCATTACAGATAAAACGAATCATTGTAGGAAAGACAATGTGATCTTGTCTCTGCAGCTTAAAAATGTTGGTTTCATGGACAAAAAAATAAGGAAATATTAAAGATATCTTCATTTGTGTTTCGAAGAGGTTAGGAACAAACACTAAATAATGAACAAATTTTATGAAAGTTAGCTTTAGGGGTGGAGTTAGGATAGGCTTAGTCTAAAAACAATAGTCCCCCCACAAAGAAAACGATAAGAAATGTGTCCGTTTGCTTGTGTAGGAACTTTGTCGAAGAGAAACTCGGCGTACAGTACACCGAGGGCAGGAAGATGGAGTTTGCACGCTCATTCAAAGAGTGTGGTCCTGCTTCCCCTGTGTTCTTCATCTTGTCCCCTGGAGTGGACCCACTAAAAGATGTTGAGTCCCTAGGTAAAAATTCATACAGATTTTCTTTCCATCTCATGCAAGAATCTTTTTTTGTTTTGTTTTTCATAGAGTGTGTCATGATTTTGACTATGGTAACCCTCAAACCCTGGCCCACTGGTTCAGAAAAACTATAGCTTTGAATGGGATATGCCTAGAACTTGAGTTTGGACTGACATTGTGAACAAAGCCTTTGTGTATTTGTGTGTACATGTTTAGGTAAGAAGCTGGGTTTCACAATAGACCTGGGGAAGCTCCATAATGTGTCTCTAGGACAGGGCCAAGAGTCTGTTGCTGAGCTTGCCATGGAAAAAGCCTCTAAAGAGGGCCACTGGGTCATTTTACAGGTGTGTCTGTTATCTGTATAGACGGTTTCAACGGCAACAACATAAACGTTACTGCGCATGCGCGCTTTTGTGGCCTTACCTCAACTTACGGTAGACATCCAAATAAGTCCCTCTAGAGTAGATTATGTTTTGATAACAAGCAAAATATGTTTGCTGCGTAAATCAGACGGACTGAGATGCAGCGATAACTACTTGGACTGACTTATTAAAAATGCAAATTCATTCTCTGCCAGCAGGAGGCGCTTTAAAGCGGAAGAACTAGAGTTTTCCCCGGAAATGGCTGTTGGGCTGTACGTTACACAAAGCAGCACTGAGCTTACAAACGCTGCTTTATCAGGCATATAACTTGCTAGATGAAATGAAAATGATATCGAACATTTTCTAAAGACAGTTGTCCTTCAGAAATACAGTGATATAAAAACACCCGCGCCTCGTTTTGATTTTTAAACGTGCATTACGTGCTCATGTTTATTCAACAAAGCAATTTGGAAAATCGGTCCGTTTCATCGTGGCGGGTCGCCACAAATAAATAAATAAATAAATGTATGTGAAACACATCCCACAGCACAACAACCTGAGCCCAACTTCATTATTCACCACTTTAACTTTAACTGTGTTTGTAGCGGGCGCCACTAAGACCGATAAGCAAACAGACCGGAAGTTAACTTTGGTCCAGGCGCGTGCGCCCAATGAAACCGTCTATATTGTATATTTCTGTTATTTTATGCATGTACTTTATGCAAATGCTTGTTTCTTCTAGAACATTCACCTGGTGGCAAAGTGGCTGGGAAGTCTAGAGAAGCTTCTCGACCATTGCTGTTTGAACAGTCACCAAGACTACCGAGTGTTCATGAGCGCAGAACCTTCTCCCACTCCACAGGAACACATCATTCCACAGGGAATTCTGGAAAATTCCATCAAAATCACTAATGAGCCACCCACAGGCATGCTGGCCAACCTACATGCCGCTCTGGACAACTTTGAGCAGGTGAACAGAATGAAAAAAGTTGCATGTTGTGTTGGAGGCCCCATACATAGTAAAATCCTATTGGTCCAAAAATCATGCTTTATTAGCTGTATGTTAAACACCAAATATGTTCTGATAGGCTGTAATGGAAAAGAAAACAATTTTGTAAGGCTTCAGACATGTCAAGAATGAGATGTAACACAAAAACCTTTGCTTGTGTGTTTAATTAAGACAAATGAGAAAACTGAATTTCAGAAACACTTTTGATACATGCAGATGTGTTTTTGTAGGACATTCTGGACCAGTGTTCTCGTGAGCAGGAGTTTAAGACCATCCTGTTCTCGCTGTGTTATTTCCACGCTTGTGTGGCTGAAAGGAGGAAATTTGGGCCACAGGGCTGGAACAGGAAGTACCCTTTTAACACGGGAGATCTCACCATATCAGTGAATGTGCTCTACAACTACCTAGAAGCCAACTCTCAGGTGTGTAATTAACTGTGGGACAAAAACTCATCTTTCTGTGTGTGTGTGTGTGTGTGTGTGTGTGTGTGTGTGTGTCTGTGTGTGTGTGTGTGTGTGTGTGTGTGTGTGTCTGTCTGTCTGTGTGTGTCTGTCTGTGTGTGTCTGTGTGTGTGTCTCTGTGTGTGTGTATGTATGTATGTAATACAAAGCCAAGTAAACTAACGTGTGTTGCCCAGGTACCATGGGAAGACCTCCGTTACCTGTTTGGTGAGATCATGTACGGAGGTCACATTACTGACGACTGGGACAGGAGACTATGCAGAACTTACCTGGAAGAGTACATGCAACCTAACCAGGTGCACACTCACATTCAAACACACATGCACAATGACTGCCATATCACAAAGACTCGTCCTTTTAAGATAACTGTCTTAAACAGCACTTTCCTTTAAGATGGCATGTTGGATTGTTTATTTATCTTCCATAACATACATAATGTTGTGATGCCTCAATCTGCTTTAAGCATTTAAAATGACTGGTTTTAGTTTTTAGTGGGCATGAAATATATATTGGTTATTGGCCATTATTCTTCTTTTTTCAAAATTGAACATTTAAATTTTCATGTTCATTTGCCATATTTTTTTTGCTGTTGTCTAATATAGTTTATCTTAGTTAACAAAGTTAATCTTTAAAAACACTTCAAATTGAGTAACACTGTTCTCAAAATGAAAATCTAATTTTCAGACTGTACATACATTACAATGCTGTGATGCCTAAATTCACTTGTAACATTTTTTTTAGAGTTTTATTTAGACGAAATAGTATTGAATTTTATTATCTGCTATTTATTGGCCAGAGCTCAGAACATAAGATTTTAAATATTCAATTTTCACGATTGGTTGATTTTGGTTCCTGATACACATTTCATCAAACAAACACACAGACTAACACTTTTCTCCTTATTCTTACAGTTTGACAGGAAGTTGTCACTGGCCCCAGGTTTTGTTGTGCCTTCTAACCTGGATTACCAAGGTTATCATGTATACATAGATGAGATGCTGCCTCATGAAAGCCCAGTGCATTATGGGCTGCATCCAAACGCTGAGATTGAGTTTCTTACAGTGACATCAGACAGCCTTTTCCACACTCTTTTGGAGCTGCAGTCCAGAGACTCCAACATGGGTGAAGGAGCCTCACAGACCACTGAAGAGAAGGTCCGTTTCCGAGCTTTTGCAGGTGCAGGGTGCAGGTCTGCAGATCATATATTGCCCTAATAAACTTCTTAAGCCACTGCTGTTTCAGGTGAAGACGATCTTGGATGACATCCTGGAAAAACTACCAGAAGAGTACAACATGTCTGACATCACGTCCAAAACAGCTGAACGCTCACCCTACATTCTGGTGTGTTTCCAGGAGTGTGAGCGTATGAACATTCTCCTCAATGAAATAAGACGCTCGCTCAAAGAGCTGGACCTGGGGCTAAAGGTGCGCTGTTATTCAGTTTTTTCCATGCTAGTCTGTTATCAGCTGCATTGATTTCAAATTTATGAATCATGCTTGGCCGCTTTTCATATCACAGCGTCTTCTTCTCTAAGACTTTAAAAGCCTGGCTTCACAAGTATGCATGTAAACCGGTCTTGTTTTCTCTGGCAGGGAGAGCTGGCTATTTCATCAGAGATGGAGCTGATTCAGACAGCTCTGTTTTTTGATAATGTTCCAGATACCTGGGCCAGACTGGCCTACCCCTCTATATACAGCCTTGGACTGTGGTAAGCAGTGATCACTGATACTATTGTAGTTCTTGTAAATGTTTGGAATTATATTTTATTTTGTATATTTTGTTGTCATTATTTTTAGGTCTATATTTTTAGTTTTTCAGTTCAATTCGTTAATTCAACTTGCAACTAGCAGATTTTTTTGGTTTATTTAATGATAAGCCTGTTGGTTAGACAAAATCCATACAAGTTCGCTCAACTGTATATTAGCTGAAGGTCAAGCTCTGGTTTGAAACCTTGTGCTGCTTTGTAAGTTGCAAGGTCTGGTGATATTATTAAAATATTATGAGATATCTTGTGGTATATCTTTTCTGTGGATAAAATGATCCCAGAATGCATTGCAGTGAACTCCATGAAGATGGTATTGTTCATTATCATAGTTTTTCTGCCTTCTGTATGTTGTCAACTCACTAAATTCTTAAACTATATAAAAGTTGTACTGTTTTATGATAACAGTTTGTATATGCAATGCCTGTGTGTATCCAATCAGGTATAATGACGTGTTACTCCGCTGTAGAGAGTTGGACAGCTGGACCCACGATCTCTCTCTGCCTAGTGTGGTCTGGATATCTGGTTTATTTAACCCTCAGTCTTTTCTAACAGGTACAGTAATACATACTCACAAGCTTGTATATAAATAATACAAACATTATGTTAAAAATAACATTTATTTGATTATATATATATATATATATATATATATATATATACACACACACAGTCATGGCCAAAAATATCAGCACCCTTGGTAAATATGATCAAAGAATGCTGTGAAAATGAATCTGCATTGTTAATCCTTTTGATCTTTTATTTAAAAAAAAAAAATCACAAACATCTAACCTTTCATTGGATAATAAGAATTTAAAATGGGGGGAAATATCATTATGAAATAAATGTTTTTCTCTAATACACACTGGCCACAATTAACGGCACCCTTTTATTCAATACTTTTTGAAACCTCCATTTGCCAGTTTAACAGCTCTAAATGTTCTCCTATAATGCCTGATGAGGTTAGAGAACACCTGACAAGAGATCAGAGACCATTCCTTCATCCAGAATCACTCCAGACCCTTCAGATTCCCAGCTCCATGTTGGTGCTTCTTCTCTTCAGTTCACCACTCATTTTCTATAGGGTTCAGGTCAGAGGACTGGAATGGCCAGCAGAAGCTTGGTTTTGTGCTCAGTGACCCATTTTTGTGTTGTTTTTGAGGTTTGTGTTTGTTGGTTGGAAGATCCAAACATGGCCCATTATAAGATTTCTAACAGAGTCAGTCACTTATTGATTTTTTTATCTGTTGGTATTTGATAGAATCCATGATGCCATGTGTCTAAACAAGATGTCCAGGACCTCCAGCAGAAATATAGGCCCACAACATCAAAAATACAGCAGTATATTTAATTGTACACATGGGGTACTTTTTATCCCTGTGTTCACCAAACCCATCTTGAGTGTTTGCTGCTAAAAAGCTCATTTTTTAGTTTCATCTGACCATAGAAGCCAGTCCCATTTGAAGTTCCAGTCGTGTCTGACAACTGAATATGCTGGAGTTTGTTTTTGGATGAGCGAGGAGAATTTTTCTTGAAACCCTCCCAAACAACATGTGGTGATGTAGGTGCTGTTTGACAATTATTATTTTAAGGTTTTCTGACCCCGAGACTCAACTATTTTCTGCAATTCTCCAGCTGTGGTCCTTGGAGAGTCTTTAGCCACTCAAACTCTCCTTCTCACCATGCATTAGGACGATATAGACACACGTCCTCTTCCAGGCAGTTTCGTAACATTTTATGTTGATTGGAAATTCTTAATTATTGCCCTGATGGTGGAAATGGGAATTTTCACTGCTTTAGCTCTTTTCTTAAAGCCACTTCACTAATTTGTGAAGCTCAATTATCTTTTGCTGCACATCAGAAATATATTCTTTGGTTTTTCTCATTGTGATGGATGATTAAGTGAATTTGGGCTTTGTTTTCCCTCCTATTTATATTTCTGTGAAACAGGAAGCCATGGCTGGATAATTTCATGTTCATAATCACCCTGGAGTGCTCAAAATTGTGAATATGAATGGGAATATACTTCAGAGATATTTTACTCATAAGAATTTTTAGGGGAATTTCTTGCCAATAATTGTGTCCAACGTGTATTTGAGAAAAACATTTTATTTCATAATGATATTTCCCCCCATTTTAAATTATTATTCAATAAAAGGTTAGATTTTTGTGATTTAAAAAAAAAAAAAAAGATCAAAAGGATTAACAATGCAGATTAATTTTCACAGCCGCCTTTGATCATATTTACCAAGGGTGCCAATATTTTTGGCCATGACTGTATATATATATATATATATATACAGTGAGGAAAATAAGTATTTGAACACCCTGCTATTTTGCAAGTTCTCCCACTTAGAAATCATGGAGGGTCTGAAATTGTCATCGTAGGTGCATGTCCACTGTGAGAGACATAATCTAAAAAAAAATCCAGAAATCACAATGTATGATTTTTAACTATTTATTTGTATGATACAGCTGCAAATAAGTATTTGAACACCTGAGAAAATCAATGTTAATATTTGGTACAGTAGCCTTTGTTTGCAATTACAGAGGTCAAAGCGTTTCCTGTAGTTTTTCACCAGGTTTGCACACACTGCAGGAGGGATTTTGGCCTCCTCCACACAGATCTTCTCTAGATCAGTCAGGTTTCTGGCCTGTCGCTGAGAAACACGGAGTTTGAGCTCCCTCAAAGATTCTCTATTGGGTTTAGGTCTGGAGACTGGCTAGGCCACGCCAGAACCTTGATATGCTTCTTACAGAGCCACTCCTTGGTTATCCTGGCTGTGTGCTTGGTCATTGTCATGTTGGAAGACCCAGCCTCGACCCATCTTCAATGCTCTAACTGAGGGAAGGAGGTTGTTCCCCAAAATCTCGCAATACATGGCCCCGGTCATCCTCTCCTTAATACAGTGCAGTCGCCCTGTCCCATGTGCAGAAAAACACCCCAAAGCATGATGCTACCACCCCATGCTTCACAGTAGGGATGGTGTTCTTGGGATGGTACTCATCATTCTTCTTCCTCCAAACACGTTTAGTGGAATTATGACCAAAAGTTCTATTTTGGTCTCATCTGACCACATGACTTTCTCCCATGACTCCTCTGGATCATCCAAATGGTCATTGGCAAACTTAAGTCGGGCCTGGACATGTGCTGGTTTAAGCAGGGGAACCTTCCGTGCCATGCATGATTTCAAACCATGACGTCTTAGTGTATTACCAACAGTAACCTTGGAAGCGGTGGTCCCAGCTCTTTTCAGGTCATTGACCAGCTCCTCCCGTGTAGTTCTGGGCTGATTTCTCACCTTTCTTAGGATCATTGAGACCCCACGAGGTGAGATCTTGCATGGAGACCCAGTCCGAGGGAGATTGACAGTCATGTTTAGCTTCTTCCATTTTCTAATGATTGCTCCAACAGTGGACCTTTTTCACCAAGCTGCTTGGCAATTTCCCGTAGCCCTTTCCAGCCTTGTGGAGGTGTACAATTTTGTCTCTAGTGTCTTTGGACAGCTCTTTGGTCTTGGCCATGTTAGTAGTTGGATTCTTACTGATTGTATGGGGTGGACAGGTGTCTTTATGCAGCTAACGACCTCAAACAGGTGCATCTAATTTAGGATAATAAATGGTGTGGAGGTGGACATTTTAAAGGCAGACTAACAGGTCTTTGAGGGTCAGAATTCTAGCTGATAGACAGGTGTTCAAATACTTATTTGCAGCTGTATCATACAAATAAATAGTTAAAAAATCATACATTGTGATTTCTGGATTTTTTTTTAGATTGTGTCTCTCACAGTGGACATGCACCTACGATGACAATTTCAGACCCCACCATGATTTCTAAGTGGGAGAACTTGCAAAATAGCAGGGTGTTCAAATACTTATTTTCCTCACTGTATATATATATATATATATATATATATATATATATAAAAATTAATACACACTATGTAAACACATTTTTATTTGACAGCACTAGTATGTGTATATATAGGTAGTGTAACATATTTTGTTTACATATGTGCATCATACACACTTTTTGTCTTTGTAGCGGTGATGCAGAGTTTGGCACGCAAGAATGAATGGCCACTGGACAAGATGAATTTGACAGTGGATGTGACAAAGAAGTTCAAAGAGGAGTTTAATCAGCCAGCCAGAGAGGGAGCCTACATCTATGGCCTTTACATGGAGGGTCTGTATCATCTATCCAATCACAAAGCACTTCTGTCAGCCAATCGGAATGCTTTCTTGTATTATCTGAGCCGTTTGGGTGCATCTGAATCTAAAGTCTGTGCTTGTGACTGCAGGTGCACGCTGGGATATTCAAGGTGGGACAATCGCAGAAGCACGCCTGAAGGAACTAACCCCCAGCATGCCTGTTATAGCTGTCCGAGCCATCCCAAACGACCGACAGGAGACACGCAATACCTATGAATGCCCTGTCTATAAAACCAAACTACGTGCTAACACGTATATCTGGACCTTCAGCCTGAAGACCAGAGAGAGGCCTGCAAAATGGGTTCTGGCAGGGGTCGCTCTGCTGCTTAGTGTGTGACGCAGAGAAACACACTCAGAATTGTTGGTAAAGACATACTCTATAATATGCATTGATATAATACAGTTCTTAGCCTTATTTGAGCTATAGCAAATTTAGTATATTATATTTTCGGTATGAAGTGGGGCCCAAATTGTAAATTTGGAAATAAAAGGTTTTAGGATTTTGAGAAGTTTGAATAATTAGTTTAAAATTCTGCGCTTTTTTTGCTCACTAATCGACTGAGGATTTTTAAAAATGAGTTGTATTGTTAAATTAGAAAAGACATTCTAGACATTCAAGCACATTCTAGTGGCCTCATACTTTTGGACTCCACTGTACCCTATCTCAGTTTCGGACGTTTTAGTTTTACCCCATATTCACCTATTCGATAGGATTTTTTGCAGATGGAGGTGCATAAAAAGTCTATTTTTCCACAGGTTCTTATAAATATAAATATATATATATATATATATAAGTGTGCTTTTTCAGGTTTTCTACAGGTCTACAGTAAATCTTAAAGTCATGGAATTAACTCTTGCATGCATTGCAAAAAATGATTATCTTCCTCAGTATTTTAGTTTTCTAATACAATATCTAAACATCAAAACATTACATTTACTACAAATGTAAAAAACTAAATTAAATAAGCTTAAATCAAGAACAAATATCTGTGAGTGGGGTATAAAACTTGTTTTCCCCTAGTAGATTTTTCTGAGCTCACTGACACATTTGTCGACTTATTTAATGTCATTTTGCTTCTTAAGAAAATGAATCTTTAGATTTTTGCACTGGAAAACAAGACAAAAATACTGCAGAAGAACATCATTTTTTGCAGAAGGTACAGTAAAATTATTTATATATTTTTTTTCCCCTCCATATTCTACTCATTGTCTGCAACTGAGATTTACATTGTATTCCCTTCAATCTAATCCTTAAATTTCTTTGCTTAGTCTCAAAAAAAGTCTTAAATTTATCTTCATCAAACCTACAGAAACCCCGTTTTTCCATAAATAAAATTTGTGCAACATTGTAAATTAAGCATTCTGTCCTTTATTAATTTACACAGTTGTGCGTTAACTCTTGTAATATTCACAATATACAGCATAAATATAATACATACCAATATATCCAAGGAAGAAAACATTCTAACCTGCTGTTATGTGTTGCATTGTATAAAATACAGTGTCAAACATTTAAAAAAATGCATAAAAACAATTTTGCGAACAGCACTAGTTTTAAAAAGTGACACTGTACAAGATGTTTCAAAGAGTTTGTGCAAAAGATCGCAATAGTATCGTATCTTTCTCTTGCTCTCTTCCCGCACTGGCACGTGTCCTGGCCTTGTCCCACAATCCCCCATAAGGCAAACCCACTCCTGCCAGCTTCCTGAAACACCAGACACAACTTGGACTGTCTCACAGGAAAATGTTAGGTCAACACATACCGTGATCACAGCGAGCCAGTCAGGACAGCCAACGACATATCTGTGTGATGAGCATACACTGATATGTGTCACGATGCTCCGCCTCCAGATTTCAGCCTACCAATCAGATTCATTTGTTCACGAAGAAGCTCTAAATCTGGTGGCCCTATGCGTAAATTACTAAATTAAGACATGCATACATTTTTCTGCTTTTTTTTTTTCTTTTTCTTTTTTTTTTTTTAGCTGACACTAGGAAGACTGTGTGTTTCAATGCATCTCATTAAATGTGATTAAGTGATTAATTCAACTAACTAACTTTGGTTAAACATGCAGTCCTCCTACACATGAACTCAATGCCATGTTATACTGCAAGACTAAAAGTGTGCATTTTATGGGTTCTGTTAACGTAGATCTATAGTAGATCTGGAAGGCCAGGGATGACTGCTGCTACAAAAGCTAGAACTTTAACCTGCAGATCACATTCTCCAAATAGATTTCTACAGATAAACACTGCTACAACTTCAGAATGAAAGAACCTTCTCAAATGAACCTGTAAATTGCATAAAGAAATGAGGACAAAAAGCAACATATAATACAAAAGGGCTTTTCACAGGGCCAGTTTTAACCCTGGGTTAAGCAGCAGTATCAGCACTGAATGAAATCAGGCATCTACATTGCCTACCTCTTTAAGTGATAGAATCCAAAGGCGAGCTGTTCAGCAACAGACAGCCGATCATAAACTGTCTCAATGCTTACCTCATTGAATATTCATAAGGCTTTCAAACATCGGAGTAATACAGCTCAAACTGCAACATGAGCGGACAACCAGAGGGGACCCATGTGGCAACATTTCCACAGAAAATGGACAAGAAGTTATTAAAACATAAATTTGTCTCATAAATATGCAAATGATATCTAACCAGGGTTAAAAATGACCCCTTAAGTGTTAAAAGCCCCCAGGTGTTGGTGGAGTGGTCAAACATTCATCTATGGTTTAAATTACCCACCATGAGGACCAAAAAATGCTGACACGTTCTTAGACCTTCAAAGTTTTGTCAAATTCAATACTGAGACATGATATTGCAATACTGACAATGCTGTTACAATGCTTAGTTGGCTCTGAAGGGACAGCGTGTTTCTGAATGTAACTGTCCTGTGGAAATCTGATATGGGCAGAATAATGTGATATTCTGAGATGATGACAGTTTGATGATGAGGCTTTGCTTTGCAGAGTTCAATTCAAGTAAAAGATTCTTCCTGAATACCAGGAAATTTATAGTTAAGTAAATACATAAATCTCAAATAAGTGATATAAGGACAAAAAAAAAACCAAGCTCATGTCACTTGATTACCAATGCAAGTGTTTTTTTAAGAAACATGCAAAAAATAAACAAACACTGCATTTTTCCCCAGCATGCATCTTTCATTAACATGGTCTAGTATGTTACTTCCTGACTGCCGTTTCATTTATATATTTACAAAATGAACAACCTTTAGACTGATACTGCATTAATGCATCTGTTCACCAGCTTTTGTTTGACTCCTAACTATGAGGGACATAGAAGGTCGTTTTCAGTTCTTTGCATACGACTCTCCGGTTTCGTTTTCTCTACCCTGAGTCTAGCTGTAGCTGCAGTTGTTTTGAAGGGAGGAGGTTGAGCTTACTGTAGATTTTGTTCTGTCTATGCATAGTTACATGAAAGCATACAGAAGTGCGACTCCTCTATGAGGCATTTTGATTCAAAAATTCTGAATATTACAACTCAAACCTCATGATTAAACACTGCTCTTACTGTACTTCCCCCTGGGAGTTCTGTTGTTATTGGATTCTGTTTCGCGACCATGAAAACTGTAACCTTTGACCTTATGTTACTCCCTTGGACGGCCAGGATCAGAGGAGGGCCTGTGGAGACCCGCCTCTCACTCTGGCTCTGTCACCAATGGAGTCGCGTGCTGACGTCAGAGGTCATCTCCGTGGTAACTGCAGGCGTTGGAGTCTTTGGCTTTGCAGGCGTTCTCTAGATCAGGACTCTGCAAAGATGAAAACAGATTAAACATACTGCTATTTCTGCCATTTGAATGTACTATTGCAAAGTCACCCAAAATCGGTTCCAATCTGGCAACAATTTTTAATCAAATGATATGTTGCACAGCACAGTGGACATATGCTGTGCTGTGTCTTTAGATTACCTGCGTCTGCATGGCAGTGACGGGCTGCACGGGTTTGTGGTAGTCTGGACTGACGGCCACAGTGCTGTACGCCGGAGGTCCCAGAGTGCTCTGCCTCTGGAGCAACTGTAAAATAGCCTGGATGTCTGATGTCATCTGCTCTTCCAGCCTACACACACACACACACACACACACACACGTATAATGACGCACAGATGCAACAGTCTCTGACCAGCAGATGGCGACAGGTACCATTTGATCAACAGCACAAAATGTTCTGTATGTTAAAGTTGATGTTTTAACTCATATTCTCTTAATTTACTCTTTCATGTGACCTACTTTCTTTCACTTTCTCTCTCTCTCTCACCTGTTTAGGTGTTCCTGCAATAGATCCAGTCTTTGCTCCATTTCGCCAAATGTGATGTCACTTTCACAGTCGTCGTCTCCTTCTCTGTCCTGAGATTTCGCTGAGTCATCTGCATTCCCACAAGGCCATTCTTCAACACACACATCTAGAGAAACACAAAGTCCCAGTGCAATTAATCAGACACACACACAAACATACAAACCCAATGATTCATAAACATATGTAAGATGAATTAGGTTTGTATGTTGTCGATTGTACTGCACACACACATTTATATATGCAAACACACTATAACAAAACATATGGCACCATAACAAGACAAATGAGATATATCTCGCACACACAGACACACACACACACACACACACACACACACACACACACACACACACATATACACATACACACGTCATTAATTCTCTCAACACTGCACCAGTGTCCCCTAATATAACAGCTGCAATACCCAGAAGCCCAAGACAAAAATGTTGTGTGTTTGCCTCAACGAGATATTACATCAAGCTCAATCTTATCATACGCTCTAGTGTTGTCTTGTAATATTTAGAGATGAGAGAAGGAAAAAGGAAGAAGAAACGAGAAGCAAGAGAAGCTCCCTGGCTGTGTAATTATATCAGCAGTTATTGTTCACACAATCAAAACCTCTTCTTTACAGTACAGAGTCGCAAAAAATTGCAGCACATTTGTGACTCATTGTTTTCCTCTAGTTATTTATAAATTCACTTTATATACTCCATCTGATACTGCAATTTTTTGCAATACTTTCTACAAGGCCTATATTTTATATGTAGGCTCCACAGAAAGGGTTACCAATATTAATAATGCCATCAAATACATCTTAAGGTGGACATTAGTGGAATATCGTGGTCCACTGTTTATTGTCAATAGTGGAGAGATGTATGAAACACAGCTCACATAGAAGTCACTTTCAAACCAAGTAACTTTCCGAGAAATAGTCTCTTCATTTTAGTACAGTTATAATATAAAATATAATTTAATAAAAAAAAATGTCGACATGAAATCTATTTTTTTTTAATTTAATTAAAATGTCATAACTTGATCTTCCACTGAAATTGCATACTCTCTGGTCCAATCATTTCATCTGCTTCAATCCCGCCCCTTACAATTGGCTACAAGCTTGCAATCAGATCTGCCTCCATCCAATCAGCAAATCATGAATAACCAAGTCCCTGCCCTATATTTTTTACTTTTCCAATAATCTGTTTCACTCCACAAAATGGAAAAAAAAAAGAGATCACTATTAAGTAATGTATTGTAAAATGAACAATGAATTACAATTTGTATTTAAAGCATAAAATCTTGATCCGTTTCAAGTAAAGTGTTACTGTAGGGCACCCTTGAGAATGAGTATGTTATACCTTTGTGAAACAGATTGTTTTCAACACAATCTTTAGAGTATGTGTCAGGGATGGTGTTCAGGTTGACAGGAATGGATTGATTCAAAGGCCTTGCCGTTTCTTCCTCACCCTCTTCTTCCTCCTCCTCCTCCTCTCCTGGCAACGTGCGAACCTCTCGATCTCTTCCCCTTTCCCTGTCTGTCCCGCTCGGTCTGCTCGGAGAACCTGAGGGAACACAAAGTCCTTGCAGAATTACACACACAGTTCTCACGGTCACTCTCCAGATTGCACCTTGAACAAAGAAAAAGATAGAGAGGAATGTGTCAGCAAGAGAGTAACAGATTTGGCCAGGAGGAATAATCCAAACAGCAGGTTACACAGGGATGGGGGATAAAACGGCTCTTGACCGTTCAGGTAAAATCTGGCACGTTGCAACCACACAATAACAAACATCTGTCTGTGGCCAACAATCACCATGGCAACAGCTTGAAACCCAGCGGGAGAGAAAAGAGACGGGTGGAAAGAGGAGGGGAGGTGACGGGGGAAGGGAAACAAAGGAGGGACCAAAAAAGGAGAGAACAGTGGAGAAGAGGAGAGGAAGACAGATGCGAGCAGAACGGGAGAAGCTCCTGACCTGCGGAGCGGTTCCTCTTAAAGCAGGGTTTGGTCCTGACGTCAGGGTCTTCTGTGTCTGAGTCACTCACAGCCGTGTAAAGGTTCGTCTGAGCAGCTGTGGCTCCCTGCCACACACAAGACATCATCGCATTAGGCAAAAGTACTAACTTTATTTACTGTGGCAACATTAGAAAGGAAAAAACTGATTGGCTTTCTTCTGTGGAAGAAAATAAAAGCTGACTTTCTGAAGAATTTACAGACCATTCTTTATATATAACGACTTCAAAATGACAGAAGAGCATCATCAAAATAATTCATGCCCATAGGAACAGACCAAAACATAAAGAAAAGTTCACCCAAAAATGAAAATTGTCATAATTTTCTTGTGTTGAATATAAAAGAAGATATTTTGAAGAATGCTGGTAATCAAATAGTTGACGTTCCCCATTGACTTCCATAGTATTTCTTTCCCTACTATGGAAATGAATGGGGACCAACAACTGTTTGGTTCTTCAAAATACCTTCTTTTGTGTTCAACAAAAGAAAGAAACTTATACAGGTTTGGAATGACATGATTAAGTAAATGATGAGTAAATGATGACAAAACTTTCATTTTTGGGTGAACTAAGTCATTCGCTGAAAATCTTGACATCCAATAAATCAATGGACAACATAACAACATAAATTTCAATCTCTTTGTCACGAAAAAGTCAAGATTCCCGTTCGTACCCGTTCCTTTAAGACTTAATGTGAAAACTACTGCCATAATTCACAACAACATTCATCAGATGATGCAAGTTACTGTATATTACTTGAATATTGTTCAAATTAAACATGAGTTGCTTTTATCAGCTGTTTCCTTCATAATCTATTTTTATCTACTGCAATCATTGCACAATATATTTATACATTTCATTGCACAGCCCGCTGTATATTTTATAAGGCATTATTTCTATAACGTTACTCTACTACACCATCATCTCCTCATCTTCCATGTCTTCACTTGCACCTCGGTGTATGTGTTTGTCTACCCTATATGCCCAAATCTACAGTAAATTGTCCTTCTAATATTAATAAAGTCATTCAGTTTTGTATTAATGTGTTAATAGTTAATGCCATGATTTCTGAAGATGTTTTGCTTAGTTTTCATAAAGGGTTGTGTAGGACTGGAGAATAAACTTTATGTAGTCAATGTTAGCATGGAACATTTCATCTTTTTATTTCAAGACACTAAGCAATTATAGCTTGCTGCTTTACCTTGGTGTTCTCATCACGCAGGTTAAACGTGAGCTCCAGATTGGACAGGAAGTAGTCTGAGAATTCAGGATACATGTCCAGAACCTCCAGAAGATCCTCTCTGTAGATGGTGTGGAGGTCGCAGTAGCTCAGCGCTCGAACATCTGCGTTGGCTTTCCCTGGTTTGGCGTACAGATGAATCATCTCTCCAAAAATATCATTCTTACCTGAGAGGTGGGCGTACAGTGATCAGAAGAGAAGAGAGGGAAGAGAAGATAAAGCAATGAAGGAAGAAAATGGACAAATAGACGGGAGAAAGTAAGTTCCCTTACAGTATTAGTATGCAAGTGAAATTTTACAGGCAAAAAAAGTCAATTATAGTAGTGATGTATGAAGCACAGCAAACACAGAAATCACTTTCAAACCAAGCAGATTTCTTAAAGCCATTGCAAAATCCCTCATGTGAAATTCCTAATTGTTTGGATTCCTGATGATGTTGCTGGACTGCAGTAAATGTAATCACACCTTATGTGTGTCAGTGCTGTCAACAAAATAAGCTATGCAAGGTATTTGCTTGTTGTTTAATTAAATACAGTTAACTAAAATTATTTTGTTGAATGTATATCTTTAAAGTTGAAGCACGTCACTTCCAAAAGTATTGGATGTTGGCAAATATGCTTCCAAAACTCCAGTCTGCCATTGGTCAAACAAACACTTCTTTGGAGGAATCAACATTCAAATAGCTTATTTATAGTTGTCTTTGTAAATTGGAGTGGGTTAACCCAAACTGATAATGATTTTGTGAGTCTTTTGTTTAATTCATTAGACGAATCAGCTCATAAGAGTCATTTTTAAATGTAATATGAGATTTTGTGCATTAATATAAACACAAAATGGAATGTACAATGTTTCATGAAACAGACCCTTTCGGTCATGAGATGTTAACTCAAAATTTAGATAAAAGTCAGAATTGCTTGATATAAACTCATCATTCAGAGAAAAAAAGTCACAATTATGAGATGTAAACCAGAGTCCTGCACGGGTCCTGTTTGATAAACCCGCACCCGCAGTAGTTAACCGAATACCCGACCCGTTATCCGACAGCAACACTAATTTAATTCCGAACCCGACCCGACCCGTTTGACATAAAAACCGCGACCCGAACCGCACCCGCATTAAATCTACATAAGGCAGACAAAACACCTTTATTTTATTTTTAATGTAACAAGCAATTAACAAGTCATTCTGAGTTAATGCGTTAATATTTTAATAATAAATAATAATAAATTTAATAATAACATTTAACACACGCAGCCCAACAAGTTAACAGAGAGAGAGAAAGCACCATTCAACGTGTAAACAATATAAAACTATTGCGGACTAAAGCTTTTATTCAAACTGTGAATCGATTAACTACAGAAAAGCGAGCAAAGAGCGCTCCCTTTAATGTAATCACTAGACTTACAGCTGTCAATCAATGTCAATACAGCTGTCGATTGGCTACAGTGCTCAGTGTTTGCAAATCCCAGTCTTCAGACCGAGCGCACGAACACAAGCACGGGACAATTTGAAAGGAGCTGCCTATCAGCGTGTACTGGATTAAGTCGAAATAGTCTTGGTTATAATTGTACCCGCAACCCGCCCGTGCCTGTCACCAGTCCGACCCGCACCCGCACCGCACCGCACCGCACCCGACACGTCAATATTATTCCACCCGTTACGTCAATTTTTGCAGTACCCGCGGGTACCCGCCCGCGTGCAGGACTCTGATGTAAACTCACCAATCTAAAAAAAAAGTGATAATTGCATGATAAAAGCCCACCATTCTGAGAAAAAAAAAAGTCTGAACGGTGAGATGAAAACTCGCCAATCTAAAAAAAAAAAGTCAGAATTGCAAGATATAAACTCACTATTCTGAGAAACAATCTGAATTTCGAGATGCTAACTCAGAATTCCGAGAACAATCATCAGAATTACAATATAAATTCTAAGAAAGAAAAAAAAAAAAAAAAAAAATCAAAATTTTAAGATATAAACTCTGAAATTGCAAAAATAAAGTCGCAATTACTCCCCCCCCCCCATTGATTGCAAGCTCACAATTTGGGAAAAATATATCTTGATAAACACTGAGGATGTGCTATTTCTGAAAGCCCCTGCAAGTTTCGTGAGGACATGTGCCAAGAGAAAAGTCAAGGCCTGACAGCACATTTCTGCGGTGATACATATCAAAGGTCAGACCCGACAAACAAACGACAGCCACCTGGGCAGTGGCCACCTGCCACCGGATCTAAATACGGCTCAGGGTCATGACTAAAGCCAATAGTGCTGTATATTATATATAAATTATTCGAGGTGAGTATGATATTAGAGTAACAGAGTCCGGGCCAGAGCCAGAATTAGTGTACGGTGATGAAGTGTCCATCTGCAACACTTTCGTAAGACAATAAATTCTTGCTGAGGTAGTGATTTTTCAACTGAGACCTAAGAATACATATGAAGCAGGAGGTAGCTTCTCTCAGCAATTTCATACAGCAAGTTTCTGCTGAGTTGCATGAGTGGGTAAGTGTGTCTCTTTTTCTTCCCCTGGCCTTATTCTGTTAAAGCCAGGTTGCGTAGGAAGGGAGATGGACCATTTAAATTCGGCTTACCCTGCTCCACCTGCTCATGCATGTGGCTGGAGACTCTCGAGCTTGTGTGTGCGCGCGAGTTTAATAAATGTGCCTGTAAATAATGAAACTAGCGCTGTCACTCGGGGCTCTCCGTCACACTAAGTGACACTTCGCAAATCTAATGAACAAGGGAAACATGCACCACACTGCCGTCACTCTCATTCCCACATCTTCTTATTTAATTACAACCCTTCTCTCCCTCGTTCTCTCACTTTCCTTCAGCTTTCCTCTATTTCAGTCTCTCTCTATCTATAAAAAAACATGATGAGCTCATCACAGGAGATTTATCCTTGAATGAAGGACAGCACTCCTTTCATTAAGTCTCTTATTACCTCTGAGCCTCTGAGATGTTTATATTAAATTTAGATGAGTGTGCAAGAGCCATATTGTAAGACAACCCATTTTCCACAGCATTCCAGTAATCTGCTATTTGGACATTGATACTGTACTTATTATAGGATATATATACACATATAAACTACATTTGTCCTTCAGTCCTTTTGTTTGTTCCATCACTTCCCATTTAGATGCCCAGCCTTTTAGATGTAAAGCCAACAGCATTTGTAAAACACTTCACAATTTCATACGGTAAAATGTTCAGCTTGAAATAATGTAGACAGGTCTTAATTTTATATTTTTTGGATTAGATTGGATGGTAATATATGGTAGACGATGATACTTTCCCCTTCTTGTGTGGCCTTGGTTATGAGGGAAAATAAAGTTATTTTGGAGAAGGTAATACATTTTGATGAAAGATTATGATTTTTTTTAGAATAATATGCACCAAGGACTTTTATTGTATGGTGGAAAAGCCTAGTGGTTAAAGATTTGGCTCAGTAACCAAACTCTATATCAAATATAGATTTTAATCACAGTAGCTAAGTTTACCAAGCCCTTCCCCGGACAGCACG
This sequence comes from Onychostoma macrolepis, assembly GCF_012432095.1. Taxonomy (NCBI): domain Eukaryota; kingdom Metazoa; phylum Chordata; class Actinopteri; order Cypriniformes; family Cyprinidae; genus Onychostoma; species Onychostoma macrolepis. The sequence goes on along the minus strand of NC_081160.1, from coordinate 7,857,154 downwards.
CCAAATACGCATTACTATACTCCAGCTAATTATATGTAAGTGTGAACTCGTGAATTAAGCATTTAAACACTTGAATTTGCCTGTTTTCCTAAATTGAATGTAATGTGTGATGTGTACTTGTGTACAATGTGAGCGTGTTTATTTGCATCTCGTTATACAAATTGGTCAGTGGAGATGACTGAAGATTATCAGGAAATATAATAATCAATTATAAAAACTGTGAACCGCACTGTAACGTTTAGGGATCATAAAACCCTTCAGAATCTGAAATCAAATTGGATTTATTCAGATTGCCGAAAATTAGTGCATGTAACCATACCTAGCGAGATTTCATTGCAACAAAGTTTTGGTAGGCTTATTACAGGCTTACAGTGAAAGTTTGTTTAATTGTACATTGCTCACCCAGGATGGCCACCACTATGTCGTCTCGGAGGATCTCGATGGATCCCCTGGCCACAAAGTAGAGGGCCGTGAGAACGTCCCCGCAATGCACCAGCGTGTCACCCGGTGGGGCATGAGTGGTCTTAAAGCGCATCGCCAGTGCCCGTAGGCATCCTTTGGTTGCTCCGCTGAAAGCCTTGCAGCTCTCGAGCAAAGTTTGATTCAGATGAAGACAGATATCAGCCTGCAGGCACTCTGGAAAGCCCTTCAGTACCTGCAGAGAGGGAAAAGAGAAAGAAAAAGAGAGAAAGAGTGTTCCCCATGGAGAAGAGAAGGAGGAGGGCAGAATGATTGCAGGTTTTAAGAGCTTTGCGTTAGAGCTCAGATTATACAATGCTAATATAGCCCTGTCTCCCTCAACTACAAATACATAAAAGATGAAGCACAGTATGAATACGTCTGGGATCCTTTGTTTCTGCTGCATTGCATTGTATTTGCATTTGATTTGCTTTTGCTTCATATAATGATATACAGCACATCAAGCAGAGGAGAATGCAACTGCCACTTATGTTTTCCCCCAATTTTTTTGGTTCACCAAAAAAAATAAGTCTAAAAACACGATGTTTCTTGTTTAAAACTGCATTTGGGATGTCTGCCAAAGAAAAAAGACTGACATGAAAAAACAATGTGGAATAACTATCTATCTGACTGACTAACTAAATCTAATGCCTAATAAAATGGGAAATGTCAATACGACCTAGGTCCATCAAAGTGAAACTGATTTAATTGAAGGAAAATAACTGAAATGGAACTGGGCAAATGTCTGTGTGCAGGATGAGTCACAGTACACATGCCATTAGCTTTGTAAATAGAGTTTTTGATTTAACATAAGTCTTCAAATGTACCAAACTTTAATTGCTTTAATTGGCTAGAACATTTAGACTATGCTTACCTTATAAAACGGTACCTATTTAACCCAACACTGCTCGCGGTTAGACATGCACAGTTTAAAAATCAACTGCATGCTTCAATAAAAATATACAGACATTATGGAAAACATTAAAAACAAAACAACTGCAGCTTTTTTGGTCAAAAGCAAACATTAATCTATACCTCCTGCTCACCAGGGTGTTGAAGTCAGTCCGGTTGAGTGCGTATAAGAAAGAGACAATGCATATCAGATCACTGCGTAGACACATGAACACATTTGACATTAATACTCTGTGACTGAGATACATATGTTTGAAACACTAGATAGCTAACACACTGGCACATACTGCACACACTGACTGATAAATGCATTTATTTATCCGATGACAGAAATTCATGTCAAGGGGAAAAAAACCTGACTCTTACCATGTTCATGTCGATGCCATTTGTGTATGTCCATGCGTGTTGGAAGTACTCCTCCAGTCTTTGTCTCAGCGGGTTAGGGATCTGGTGGAAGCGAATGAATTCTTTGACCCGAAGCATCTGCAGATGGTACCGAGCTGTTCCTGAGTACAGTCGCTGAATTATAGCAGACACATTCCCAAAGATACTAGCATACATCAGAGCTAAAACACAAACAGAAGGCAATGGTCAGGATTTAAGATATATATATTTAAAAAAATAAAAAAAATAAAAATATTTACAAATTTGTAACAAATTTTCAATTATTTGAAGTAAATTTAATTCCTTTAAAATATCATGTTAATATGCTCAATATACTTAATAATATAAGATATAAGATTAAGCTGTCTTAAAAAGCATTCCTGTTTGCTACACTGGTGATTTTGATGGCACAAGTGCAATTATACTTTATTGATACCCACAGCCAATGAGCATGACGCAGATGGAGAAGATCTTCTCTGAGTTGGTATTTGGTGACACGTTTCCAAAGCCCACGCTGGTCAGACTGCTGAATGTGAAATACAGTGCTGTCACATACTTGTCCTTGATTGATGGGCCTGAGGAGAGGTCTGTGCCGTTATACTGCTTGCCGATAGATATAGCTAGATTGTCCAACCAGCCAATTGTGTGATCCAGATAGTGCTTCTCCACATTGCCGATCGCATACCATATGCAAGCCAACCAATGAGCAATCAGTGCAAAGATACACATGAGGAGCATTAGGACAGCCGCCCCATACTCCGAGTAACGATCCAGCTTCCGTGCCACACGGACCAATCGGAGCAGTCTGGCGGTCTTTAGCAGGCCAATCAGAGTTGTGGTCTAATCAAGAAGGTGAAGCGCATACATTCATGTTAACATAACATTTAGATAAAAATTACACTATTGCACTAAAGCCTAAACAGCCAGTCATACATAAATCCATATTTAAGCATTAAAGGATTAGTTCACTTCCAGAATAAAAATTTCCTGATAATTTACTCACTTTCTTTAGTCGAAAGGAAATTAAGGTTTTTGAGGAAAACATTCCATTTCTCCATATAATGGACTTCAACGGGGACCAAATTGCAGTTTCAACACAGCTTCAAAGGGCTCAACATGATCCCAGCTGAGGAAACAAGGGTCTTATCTAGCGAAACGATAGGTAATTTTCCAAACAAAACAAACAAAAAAACAACAACATTTATATACTTTTTAACCACAAATGCACGTCTTGCACTAGCTTGACTTCGTGCATTACTTAGTCACATTGAAAAGGTCATGCGTGACGTAGGCGGAAGTACCAACCCAGTGTTTACAAAGTGAACATGCAAAGACTAATTCAAAGGCCTTTATAAAAAAAATAATAAAAAAGTAAAACAAAGATGTCTGACAATTTTGAAGTTGGAGGAGAAAATCAGATGTAGTTTCCTATGTTTCCAACGTGACAACATAGGCAAAGTCATGGACGCACATCGCAGAGCTAGTGCAAGACGAGCATTTGTGGCTAAAAAGTATTTTTATTTTTTTTAGAAAATGGCCAATCGTTTTGCTAGATAAGACCCTTATTCCTCAGATGGGATCGTGTAGAGCCCTTTGAAGCTGCTTTGAAACTGCAATTTGGAACTTCAACCCGGTGATCCCTGTTGAAGTCCACTATATGGAGAAAAATCCTGGAATGTTTTACTCAAAACCTTTTTGACTGAAGAAAGAAAGACAAGAACATATGACATGACATGGGGGTGAGTAAATTATCAGGACATTTTTATTCTGGAAATGAATTAATCTTTTAAACTGAATTTTATATGAATCCCCAGATTTTTGCATTTGGGTGAAAATGTACCCATGAGGGTGTTGGTTGCCAGGTTTTCAGGGTGTTTGCTATGATGATCCATGTAGTTTGAAGTATACTAGTCAACATTTGAAGTGGATCAAAAACTTTCATCCAAGTTTTCCTAAAACCAAAATGCTTTCTTGTCTTAGGACAACTTTGATTAACTTTTTTGATCCACTTCAAATGTTGACTACTGTAGTTTTTTGTATTTGTTCAAATTACTAACTCAAAGTATGAGCGACAGTAAAAATAGCATAAAAAATCTTTCATTGTAAATTACAGAACTAAAGCAAATCAAACCACACATACATATGCACCGCTCACCTCTTCTGATCCTCCCTCAAATATGAGCAGGTCAAATGGTATGGCTGCCACCATGTCTATGAAGAACCATCCCTTGAAGTAATGCACTGCTATCTTAGCTGGATGACTAACCACCTCTTCGTTGGCATTAACGTACGTAGTCCGGAAATTTATAAGAATGTCTACAATAAACATGATGTCCACAATGAGGTCCACCACATTGAGCGGGCTGCAGGAATAACCACACTCTCGTCTCTTCTGCTCCTCTACGTCATTGAGCAGGAAGGCCGCGCTGTAGGGCGTGAAAACAGCCGTGTAGATGACTAGCAGCAGAATCAGCCAATCCCAGACTGCCTTGAAGGGGCTGTAGTGTAGGATGGTGAACTTGTTGATGCGTGGGGTCTGAAGTTTATACTCTGGAAGCACGTCAGCGCCTAGCGACAACACCTGAAGCATGGAGACATAGGTGCCGGTTTCTGTTTCTGCCGGTGGGTGCGCAACCCCCCCACCCCCCGTTGGATGCTCAATTTCCAGTTTTATATAAAACACATTTTCACCGCTGTTTCCACAAATAAATAATAACTCTGATAAGTTATCATACACATATGCACCGAATTTAATATTTTCAAGTATTTCATTCTCATTACTCAGTAATTAATTATACTGGGTTTTAGTTTTAGCTCTAGAGCAGGGGAGGCGAACATCGGTCCTGGAGAGCCGCAGCCCTGCAGAGTTTTGCTTCAACCCTAATCAAACACACCTGAACAAGCTAATCAAGGTCTGAAGGGTTACTAGAAAGCTACATCCTGGTGAGTTTTAATTATGGTTGGAGCTGAACTCTGCAGGGCTACGGCTCTCCAGGACCTGAGTTCGGAACCCCTGCTCTAGAGTATACTCCGTTGGATGGTGCGTTTGATAAATTGACTACACAAAATTGCGAAGTGAAACGCACAGACTGCAAATACATTATTTAGTAACCAAATAATACAAACATTCTTTCTATGAGGGCTGCGCTTCACTAAATAAAATGATTTAATAAATACCAGTTTACAATAAGCACTTATTCATGTGTACATGTAATATCTGAGAGAGAGCAGAGCCATGATCTCTATATGGGAGAGCAAGCCCACTGCAAGCCTAGAGATTTATGCTGGCACCCTCTCATATTATTAAAATAATGCACTCTTGACATTTGCCATTAAAATAATGCTAGAAACGGCCTCAAATTAACTATGAAAATGACAATAAAGTCGTACAAGCTGCAATCCATTTCTTATTGGTTAAAATGAATGGAGACTATTTAGTGTTTTTCCGTGGGTGTTTGAGCCCCTGAGCACCCACAGGATCGGCGCCTATGCATGGAGATGCGGTTACTAAGACAACAGTGATACTTTTATATTTTGCAACTATTAACAGATATCACAAGCTGCAAAAACAGAGACTGGAAATAACATGTACACATTATTAACTTGCATTCAGTGTAGAACGTGATTCAGATATTCATGATGTTAAAGGGTTAGTTCACCCAAAACTGAAAATTAGCCTGTGTTTTACTCACCCTCAAAGCATCCTAGGTGTATATAACTTTCTTCTTTCAGACAAATCCAATCGGAGTAATATTAAAAATTGTCCTGGCCCCTCCAAGCCTTTCAATGGGGTAAGCGGGTGCTTTTTGTCAACAGTCCAGAAGACGTGAAATAAAGCATGCACATCTGTAATACAAAGTGCCTCACACGGCTCTGGGGGGTGCATAAAGGCCTCCTGTAGTGAATCCATGCGTTTTTGTAAGAAAAATATCCATATTTTAAACTTAATAAACACTTTTTTTCTCAGTTCTGCGGACTGTCATGCGTGCAAGCCGTTCCAGCGGATAAAATCGGACGTATGTGTCACGCGTACGCCTCTGAGATACGCTAGTCTCGCAAGTTTGTTTACGGGAAAGACAGTTTCCTTACTTTAGCAAAGGAAAACCAGTCTCCTCTTGGCTTATCAAAATCCTCCGTCATTTTTCTTTACAAATCCTTGTTTTGTGCTTCTACTTCATCACCGTTTTGTTTTGTTCTCTCTCTGTGTTTGTCACTAATCACGCAATGCCGCCATCCTACGTCATCCGCCAGAATGGCTTCCGCGTACGACAGTCAGGCCTTTATTCACCCCCCGGAGCCGTGTGAGGCATGTTTTATTACGGATGCGCATGCTTTATTTCACGTCTTCTGGACTGTTGACAAAAAGCACCCACTTACCCCCATTGTAACGCTTGGAGGGGCTAGGACAATTTTTAATATAACTCCGATTGGATAAGTCATATACACCTGGGATGCTTTGAGGGCGAGTAAAACACAGGCAAATTTTCATTTTGGGGTGAACTAACCCTTTAATAATCTCATAAATATTAAAAGTAGAAACTAGATTATCAGCAACCATTTGTCTGTTTAGTTTTGGGGCCAATTCTCACTATTAACTAACTGTTAACTATGACTTCTGCCTCAATGAACTCCTGATTTGCTGCTTATTAATATTTAGTAAGGGAGTTGTTAAGTTAAGCTATGGGGTAGGATTAAGGGATCTAAAATATGGTCATGGAGAATAAGACATTAATATGTGCTTTATGAGTACTAATAAACAGCCAATGTGCTAGTAATATGCATGCTAATAAGCAACTAGTTAATAGTGAGAATAGGTCTCTGAACTGAAGTGTTATCAAAATCGATATGGCATACTTTTACACGAGCTAAACTATATGCAGCTTATGCAAATACTGATGAGTATGTTTAAAAAAAATAACGTTAAACTTATTAATGCATTCCAAGGTTTTTAACAAATCAAGTGAGCCAATGATTCAGTGACCCATTTATAAAGACTGAATGAGCCATTAGAATGAATCAATTGAATAAATGACTGAAGTCATAACTTGTGGCTACCAACTGCCAGTTTTAGTTTCATATTGAGAGCACCATTTCATTTTTTTTTTTTTAAATCATGTCATCTCTCAATATTCTTTAAAAACAAAACAAAAACAAAAAAAACCTTTAATGCCCATTTATTATCATTACTTATCAAAATATTTATTCTAAAGCTACCGTTTGTCATGTCTATTCAATGCTTTTCTCATTTTGCACAATAATGACTTTATATGATCTTTTGGGAGTAATTTTCTTAAAATTGTTTTGTGATTAATTTTTGAATAATTTGATTAATTGATCGACACATCATGTAATTAATTAGATAATAGCTTGACAGCCCTAAATTTTATATACATAATTCTCAGGGGATACTTCAAGTAAATATATCAGGTCAAAGAGGTTCAATTGATATAAAAAAAAAAATGTTTGGGAATAACTGATTTAAGCAAAAGGACAATGTTTACAAATTTGCATATTTGATTACCGACATCGTTGATTTGCATCTTAATTTTGAATTTAGTTTTACATGACCATTTTCAACCCTCTCTGACCCTTAGAATTGAACACACTGTTTTTGCTACTGTACCTTTAAGACTTAAAGATGTAAATTAGCAAACTGTTCTGTACCAGTATAGTTCACACTGTTGTTAACAATCACGGTTGTGATGCATATCACGAAGATGTTTGTAGCTTTTTTCCTAGAAATAATCTGTTCTAACTGGCCAGGATGCTTTGCAATGTAAATATTAGAGTATGTCTATTTAGTACTTATTGAGCTCCTTCATTTTAATAGAGCATCACAATGTGAATCTACTTTATAGATATTTTGGAAAACTGAAGAGAGGGAGAAATACATCATGCTTATGACGCAAATTTCATGATCCAGCTCTCAGATGGTAATGTGAAAAGCGAGAGAAGGCCACATGGTGACGGGTCAAGGTCGAGGCAGCCATGAGTTAATCACGGACCACAGCACACCATCCAGCCAGAGAAAGAATGACATACAGAAAGACTAAATGGACAGAACCTGAATGGTCTGGGTGTTCAGTGAGAAAACGAATACACAACATAATATATACACTGTACCACACGATATAACAGCATACAGAAACACCCTGGATGGCTATTATTACAAATGAGTCAACAGCTGTTTTGATCTGTATAGCAATGTACGACAGCATGCTTGTGGGACACACTAGGATGGTCTCAATGTCACAGAGGCAATTCTCATACAGCCCTCCTCTCCATTCCTCCACTGATACAGAGAGGATGAGAGACAATCTCCTCTTGCTTTCAGTGACAGTAATTGCCAAGCCTTCAGCTAGCCAGTGTGTGTATTTGTGTGTCATGGAGGATGTCTCTCACTTCTCACATACACATACACAACTACACAAACGGGCTGAATAATGTAGGTATCTGCTGGGAGGCCCATGGGCTGCAGCCACTAAGAGGTCATATGTTATACTTTTCATAGTCAATGTCATTTGATGAAAACCATGAGAAGGACTGCAGAGAGTTAGAATGAGGAAATGTTTCATTTATGCAAACTTTTTAAATGTATCTGAAAAAAGCCTCTTATGCTCTGTATGCTGCATTTATTTTATTTATTTGCTAACTGTTTTAAGGTATTTTAAAACATTATTTATTCCTGTGATGGCAAGGCTGCATTTTCAGCATCATTACTCCAGTCTTCAGTGTGATATGATCCTTTAGAAATCTAACATGAAGATTTGCTACTAAAGAAACATTTTTATTTTTGGCTTTTTATGCCTTTATTTCGATAGAACAGTATAGTTATACTTGGGACAACCGAAGCGCAATGATGCTACATGTCGGCGCGTTGCCCACGAGGCTATCGGTGCCAACAAAGAAACATTTCTTATTATCATCACAGTTGAAAACTGTTTAGCGCAGTTGAATACCATTTTTCATGATGCTCTGATGAATAGAAAGTTCAAAAGAAAAGCAATTATTTGGAATAGCATTTTTTTTAAGATTTATTTTTGCCTTCAATTAGATAGGGTATAGAGATCTGACAAAAAGCGAAGTGGAAGAGTGAGGTTGTTTTTGTAACAATTTTAAAGTCTGTCTCTGTCTTTTGATAAACTAAATGCATCCTTGCTAAACAAAAGTGCAGTACTGATATCTTTCAAAAAAAATTGTACTGACCCCAAAAACAAACATTATATTTTTTATTTAATCTGTTATTGTGTGAATTATTTCATGTATGTTTAAATAAAATCCTAAATTTGTCTGAAATGTTTGAAAATAGTTTTTAATCTTTAGAATCTATTTCCTCAAAAAAAAAGTTTAAATAATTTTAATCACATACATGGACATTATTGTTTCTCAACAACAGTTTCGAGTAGAAACATAATTAAATTGTATCATTAGAAAGTGACTTTTTCATCCAGTGCATAAAACTCAAATTGCGTCACGATATCTCAAAATGATGCAGCAGGTCACAAATGTGCTGTATTGAATGAGGCCATCATAATTAGTAGAATAATTGGAGCTGGCTGTAAAGCATGTGTTCTCCTAATTACCGTATCTGTATTTGTGAGCATGTCTGCATGTCACTTGACAAGCTGCATCCTGCCAAATGACTTCATCTATGCAGTGAATAAATAAATGATTGGGGTTAAATTATTGATCAATAATGCAGTGCAGTAATCAAACTCCTGCTTTTAGTGACCTTTGTTGGCTTACTTCAGATTCAACTTAAAAGTGTGTTCACAAGTTATGTTTATCTTTAAACTATAATTGTGGATAGCTTGGTTATTTTTAATCTAATATGGAAGTGTTAAAAACACATGGTTACACATGAATATAAGTGACTTCTCTGAGCTCATTAACTTTTCTGAGTTTAACAACTTGAGGATTTCATTATTATTAAGAAGAGTTTAAAAATATATATTATAAAAAGAGATATATTAAAAAAAAGAGTCAATCAGAAAGAGTGAAATCAAGTTCGGCATAAAGGCTGCACGCGTGTGGGAAGCTGCGTTTCAGGATTAGATGCCAAGACCCAGTTTAATTAAGAGTCCAACTCTTCAACCAGCACGACACAAAGAATGGAAAAGACGAAACAAGCCATCTGTGTGTGTAACTGGCCATCTGGATAGTTATAGGCAACAAGTCTATAATGTGGCAAACAAACAAAAACAGCACCACTGACAAAAATAGACATAAGAGGAGGGAGAGAAAAATAAACTATGCCAATATTTTGCATGTATGTATTTAGTCATTGGTGGTGCATGTATGCATGTCCATAGCTAGTTTTATTACTTCGTGTTTCATGATTAGTTCCTACTACTTATTCCAGACATGTGGTTAAAATACATATATGTAGAACATACCTCTTATACGTTTATGCTCATTGCGCAGCTAATGTCAAATCTCAAGCAGAAGGACTTAAGTAGTAATGTAGAATCAACAGATTTTATATCTATTTTCTGCTGTTAATGGTGTGTTGTAAATAGTTGTTTTGTTTGAAGTTACCATCATTAGTGCTCTCTTTGGTCAACATGAAACAGCATTCGCAACCCAATTTATTTCTGTAATATGACATATTTCGGAGTGAAACATGATATTTAAAGAAAAAAAATATTCTAAGAACTTTCATCCATCAGGAATTGACTAAATAATGAAAATAGGTGTTATATACAAGATCCAGATAGTAATTCAAAGTCGATACAATTTTTTTTTTTTTTAGTTTTGAAAACATTAAAATCTCTTATGCTCAACAAGGCTTTATTTAATCAAAAATACAGCAAAAACTGTTATTACAACATAATATTTTACTGGCTATATTTTAGAAACCATTCTAAAATGCTGATTTGGCGCTCAAAAACATTTCTTATTAGTAAGAATGCTGACAACAGTGCAGCTGTTTATTATTTTTGTGGAAACTGTTTCATTCACTTCAGGATTATTTGAACAGCATTTATTTGAAATTGAATTTTTTTTTATAATATTGTAAATATATTTTACTGCCATTTTTGATCAATACTCTTTGCTGAATAATACAGTACTATTTAAAAACATATATTACTGACCACAAAATGTTAAATGGTAGTTTACATACAAATGAGGAAAACAACAAAGCGATTCATCTTAAGCAGGCATTAGCATGAACGCTAAACATATAAAGTCTCAAACATTGAAGGATTTAACAAATGCTGAAAACGCAGAGGATTTTTTTTAAAGAGTCAGCAAGATGCTGTTAAGTGCTCACAGGAGAGATATATTTTTAGCTGTTTCTTGAATATCAGGTTTGTAAAATCATTCCTCCAGAGAGCAACTGGAAACAGGATTTTGTGCCTCTCTGTCCTGGTATGTTGACACGACACTCAAGCACTGACCTCAGACTTCTGGAGTTGATATAAATTGGTTAAGAGGGATTGGAGGTAAGAGGTTGGAGAGCATGTGGCTGTTTTCTACTCAAGCACCAATGTCTTGAACTTGATGCGAGCACTGACCAGTAGCCAATGAAGAGAGGTATAACATGGGCTGTCATGTGCACTAATTGACTACTTAAATTACTTGTTTTGCAAGGATTTGAGAAAGTCTGCATTACAAAAGAACCCTAAAACAATTACTAAATAGTTATTTGGCAAATGGAATAATGTATTACTTTTTGTTTAAAGATTAGGAAGACAAACATTTTATTCACTGATTAATACACACAACATTATGAACTGAGGTTTAAAAAAGAATTACTTCGAGGCAAATTTATTTACATTTTTCAGGTATACTCAGCTGGTTTGAAATGTTAATGAGTTGAATTAGTGTGTGTGTGTTAGTCTTGTCTAACTTTCACTTCTAGCTGAAGGTCTCTTCTCTATATAATTATTAAGAGACATTAATTATTAAGTGTCTCTTCCGCATAAGAGACACTATTGTAATATTTCATAGAAATTAACAGTGTTTTGTGAGACCACTTTTGTTGGCTCCACTTTTTGGTTTCTGCATTTAGAGTAGTAAATGAATGTTTCCATGATGTAATGTCCATCTCTCACCTGTGTGACCTTCTCTGTGACGTTGTGTGTTCGATCTTTGACCTTTGGTGCAATGATGGTTTTCTCTGAGGAATGCGGAGATGATGCCCGCTTGTCATTGTTGGTCTCTGAGAAGTTGAGAGTGATGAGAGGGATCTTGTTGATGGTGCTGTACTTAGTGAGGTTTGAGTCAGACGTGGAACCCAGAATGCTGGACTTGATCTGATTAAATGGTCCTAAAGCAAATACACACACAAATTATGAGCAAGATACAACTCTCTCTCGCTATTAAAAAAAAGCATTCTAGCAGGAGTCACTTTAATAGTGACATCAACACTGATCATCTTAAGAATCTGCATTTCCAGAACAACAATAAAACCAGCACCACCACCAAAAACAACATCGGAGTCAATTGCAAACACAAGATACAAAGACAGTAGACGCACAGACGACAGAGACATGACAACGGTTAAAATCAAAGAAGTGAAGCTCTAGCCATACCCCCAGCCATCCAAGAGCGCGACACTAGCCAATGAGAAGAGAGCGAAAGAGAGGGGGAAGGGGAGCAAAGAATGATTTCAGTTTTGAAAAGTTAAGAGGTCAAATGTCAAGAGAATCTGGTATCATCTCAAGAACTTTACTGTCATACACAGGTCGCTGAACTGAAACGATCCACACAGTCTTGTATATTGAAAAGATTTATGACAAGAACGCTACAATAATCTAAACAATCCATTCTACTGTGAAATACATTAACTTTAACCTGATGGGTTGAAAACCCATGTAGGTTCAGAAAGAGAGATTTAGAAGAAGAAAAGTGAGAGGAAGAAAAGAGAGAGAAAAAGCTGCAAAAGCTCAAACTTAGTTTTTAATTATCGGCTCAAACAATACAGCAAGTGGTTTCTGTCCCATGCACTTTCACGTCACGTAAGGCATTACGCATGCAAATCTCTCCTCTGTCCCTCTGGCACATTCACACTTTGTTTTTCAGGATTTCGTGATTGTCAATTTAGTGTGTTTCGGGAGCATTCAGTGTAAGCCTGAGCATGCTTTACACAGGCAGGCAGGCAAGCATGTGCTGAGTAACAGCTCTGTTACCTTTAATACTACGCCCATTATCTGAGAAAGCAACAGATCACGGATGGACAGAGTGAAAGGAGAGAAAGACAGTGAAAGGCAGTCAAAAGCATCAGCGATAGGTGAGATCTAGTAAACCGTGTCAGAGGACAGTATGTATGAGTAAATAAAAAAATCCCCACAATATTAGCAGAACCTAAAAGTTTCTCAGAAGAAAAGATAATAAACCAAAAGACAATAAACCATTTAGGTGGGGAGGAAGTATAGTCATAAATAATTATTTTGGGTGGATTTATATTACGTAATATTTTATATTAGATACAGATCATAAAAATTTTACTTGTGCTTAATAATGCTGTAAATTGTGAGATGGTTTGTTAGATATCTTCTTCCAAGTATAATAAATCACTTGGTCAATAAACAACCTTGAGATGCTGAGCACGTTAAATCAAAATGTTGTAAAAGTTTCCTTGAACTCTATGTTACTTTTGATATGATATGCAAATGTGTGCATATTTAACAAGCTGAACTTTGCATATTAAAAGTCAAAATAAACAATACATTTCTTACCATACAATTTACTTAATGTACAAGCTATATACTGTATTTTATTGCTTATCATAATGGGAATTTATAATCTATACGACAAATATGTATCTTTGCCTGTCTAACTAAACTAACAAGTCACATCACGTTCCTGTGGATTTCATTGCACTTTTATTTAACATGGCCAATAAAAATAAAAATTTAATGTGACATTGGCCAAACCTATAGTCATTTGCCCTTGTAAAGACATCTCTCTATATTCACAACAACATTTTTTAATTATGTTATAGCTATTGCTGAAGAAGAATGTGACTGGAATGCAAACATGGTCAGTCCATTAACAACTATATCCAAGTGCCAAACAACTATAAAACCAACTGCAGTTGAATTTAATGCTTAGCCATTTCAGGTAACACATTTCAGGATACAGGTCACAGTTTAACTTCTGCTGTGTCCTAGAGCCTTACAAAGTCACGGCATTGAGAAAATTACTCATTTTAATGAGAAAATCTGCCCTGTCTCTTAATTTCATCAGTCAGTTTCAAGGGCTATGAAAAAAGATTACTTTTTACTTTTAAATATTTAAGCACAGTTAAATATAGAAACCTTATATTCACTCATGTATATTTTTGGCTAGATACCTTGGCTTAACTATGTAAAAGTTTTGACCTTGCACTTATTTTTACTCTAGGAAATAGCCTACCCTATTCATATGTAGTGCCTCATTCAATATTATAAAATTTCTAAATTAATAGAAATGATTAATCATATTATAATGACATGAGTCACTTTGAAGAAAGTGTTCACACAAAAGTGAAAATCTGGTAAAAAATGTATTTCATCCTCAGGCCATCCAATATGTAGATGAGTTTGTTTTTTCTTTGGAACAGATTGGAGAAATGTAGCATTGCATCGCTTGCTCAAAAATGTATCTTCTGCAGTAAATGAGTTCAAACAGCTGATAAAAACCCGTTACGTTAAAAACCTTGAAATGGAGACATTCTCTTATCGCTAACTCATTAAGACAAATAGCCCTTTAAACCCATCCTAAGACTAAACAACACTGGAAAAATAATATAAAAAAATACTAATAATATAAATGACCAAAAGATAGTAACACACAACACAAATGTATGGTTGCTCTCTTGAAGCAACACACACAGTTTGCATTTGATGTGAGAAGACAACAGGGGATGAACCTTTTCACTGGAGGAAACATTATTATGGATTATGGCCAGAAGGGATGGTTTAAAGTTAAAATGATGGATTCATTTATTTACTGGATTTATTTATTCACTTGTGGATTACTGTGAGGTTTTTTTTAAATCAACTGTTTGGACTCTGACGGCACCCATCCACTGCAGAGGATCCATTGGTGAGCAAGTTATGTAATGCTAAATTTCCCCAATTCTGTTCAGGTGAATAAAACAAACTCATCTACATCTTGGATGGCCTGAGGGTGAGTAAATTTTAAGCATATTTCATTTTTGGGTAGATTATTCCTTGTGTGACAACCAATAGCAGTCATATAATTCTTCTTAAAAGGTTATGCTTGTGTGTTTAGATGTATTTGTATACCTTCACTAGCATGGCGATCACGGTACGTCCTCTGCGTCTGCGTGCTGAGTCCTTCGAAATCATGTGTAGATGACACTCTCCTAAACGTGCACATACTGGCCCGTGATGCTCTCCTGGATGCAGTCGGCAAAGGTTCCTGGGGCTCCACCCGCTCCCAGGGGCCCCTTGGAGACGAGTGATCCTGTGGCCCTGAGATTGGTGAGCATGAACCCAGATAATTCTGGCCAATCAGAGCCCAGGTGTCATTTCCATAGGAGGGGCTACAGCTCTCACCGGTGGGTGGATGGAGCTCACGTGGAGAAAGGGAAAGAGAGACAGATGACGAGCAGGAAGAGCGTTTCTCATTCTGATCAGCCGAATGGATGGTCACCTCATCCGGGTCTTCCTGAGGGAGGGATTGCTTACTCACTCCGAGCATGCTCAGTGGTGCAGGCAGACGAAAACGGAAGAAACGTCCTTTTTCTACAAAATAAAAAGGGACACAGTAGGGTTCAAAGGAGGTAACAAGAAAGAGGCATGGTTTTATTACTGTATACTGTATAAAATGGCCAAGTTAACAGTCAAACATGTCTTCCCTGGAAATTGCCAGGGTAAAAATGCCACCAAAATGAACAAAAATGTCTACCAAATTCAAGATAATGGGGGATAATTAAACTAATTATGACTGCAATAATGACTGTCGACTGCAGCATGAGATTTAGATCTGCACGTTGCATCATTCTTTTTATGCATATTTTTTCAGCATTGCGCACTACCAAGGTCAAGTTTCTGTTAAGCTTATGAATGCAACTACCAATCAGAACCTTTAGATTAGTCAACATTGAGTTTTTGACTCATGAACAACAAAAAAACAGATACAATGTAAGTAAGAGATTCATTTTGAAGTGTGGACAGCTTCAGTGATTATAACTGATTTTTTTTGCAAAAGCAGTCAATTTAATTTATGTCCTGTAATAATTAATAGCATATCATTTAAAGTGCCCCTATTATGCCTTTTCGAATATTACCTTTCATGCAGTGTGTCCTGTAGCTGTATGTGAACATAAACTATCAGCAAAGTTGTGAAGCTGACAGTGCGCCATAAATAGAGTTATTGTCTATCAAAAAAAAAAAAAAAAAGAGTCGGCTCGCAATCGCCTAAACGAATCGTCAGGAATTCGAATCTTATTCTGTTACGGCTGCACGTCACGAAGTAATGCATTTGCATAATGTCCGCCCACATTCTCGCGAACAACTTGCTAACTTGTTAACACTTGACACTTACCACTGAGAAACGTCCTGCTCCAATCATGCTTGTGAATCAGTCTCTTGTCGATCAGCCACTTCAACCGTTTCATCATCAGACTCTGGCTCGAATTGGTAAGGTACAATCGATATCATCTTTTCCATGAAGACAAATCTCCAGGGCTGTCATTCCGTCAGTCCGTTATGGCAATGGGCGTTTCGTTTCCGACACGCGCTGTACGCGATAGACTAATCACAAAGGACTGCGCCATCTGGCCAATCACAGCAGTGAGGGCTCACGGAAAGGAGGGGTTTAGAGAGACTGATTCTTTGAACTGCTTCGCACGAGTCGTTTACGAATCATTTAGAAATGAGGTAAAATTAAATCAATTTTTTGAGAAAACTAAAGTGTTTTTTTATTTTTATTTTTTACCTTGCATGCATGTAAACCTGTTTGAGGAGACTCATAAAACAATATTAGCAACCTTAAAAATGGCATAATAGGGGCACTTTAATGCTAATTCAAAAAAACATTTAGTTTTTCATGATACTAAAACAACCAATGCAATGTCTAGATTTTTAGTGCGCAATAAACTAATTCATAAAGAGCTTTTAGATAGCTCTGTCTCTGTAGCCTGTAAGCCAATAAGAGTATGATATGGAGCCAATAGCTTAAAGAATAAATATATGCCGGAATATATAGTGCCACTGCACTTCGGGAAGGTTCAAATCCCGGTTTATGGTCCTTTCCCAGTTCTGTCCTCTCCCCATTTAGTGATGCAGATTTTATTGCACCTTTGCAGTGTATGATTTTTGTTGATAAAATTGTATTACTAATAGTATTCTGATTCATTGAATAGTTTAGATATTTAACAACAAACAACACAGATAATCATAAAAAAATGTCCTTACAAACTTTAAAAAAAATGCCCCTGGAAATCAATTCCAGTGAGTAGACATTGCCCCTTAATTGAAGAGGTCATTTCTGAACCTGTCCTCCTCCACCTTCTTATTTGGATGTGCTTATTTTGTGTGAGCAGCTTCTCTTGCTGACTTGTTCAAATTCAGCTTCTGTATTATCCAAAAAGCACCATAAACAGTGAAAACATGGTCCCTGAAGGTACTCCAGGAAGAAGATATAAATATAAAGATTTATATTTTCAAGACATTTCTCACTTTTACGTCATTTCAAACTTTCTAGCTGACTTTCTAACTAACTTTTCAAACCTGTTCTATAATCATTACAAAGACAATCAATCTTTTTTATATAGGGCCACTGGATCTATAAAGGTTAATAACCTGTGTTGCAGAACACAACAACAAAAGTCTCTTTGGCCCTGTTGACACCTGGTATTAAAATGCATTTTGGTCAATCGGATCACAATTAGATGAGGGAGACACATTCTGGATTTCTTTGAGCTGAGGGTCTATGGGCGTGTGTATATGTGGGATTTTTCCTGATCTTTAGAATAGACATAGAAAGTAGAATAGACATGATTATTTCTAACACCAGAATAGCCAAGGATACTCTGTAAAAGAGTTCATGTACGGTGCAAATCGCAGCATTACAGCAGCTGTCAAACAAGGTTACACTGATGGGGTCTCTGCAGCCACACTGTCCTACCCAAACCGTGAATCTTTAACAAGAACTTCCTGAATGTTAAACAAGCAGAAATGTCTCTGATGGAGGGAGACGTTGGCAACTGGGACATCAGCATCAATGAAATTCAGTGAGAAGACGAGAGGAGACATGGATCAGATGAGCTTTCTCTCTGTATCTTTCTACTCCGGAGGGCAAGACAGCCCCAGGACTTTACATGGATTTCATTACCTGAGCCTCATATCAACCACAGAGAAAATACGGCTAAATTATTTATGGACCAGTGAGACCAACTTAATCAAATATTATATTATTGGGCAATACCACAACATTATTGAGTGTAGGAGAGCTTCATGAACACTAGATGCCCTACAACAACATTATGGTGTCCTTGGAAAACTCATGACATCTGTTTCTATTGTATTTGTGATGTTGACATAACATTTCAAGCAGCCTCAGTGTTCTGCAGTCTGACATGATAAAATTATGACTTTTGATTTTTCTGTGAAGTATTCCTTTAACACTTTAACTGTATTTGTCACATTGCAGGATTCAGTTAACTGCAAAAAACTAAATGTTAATTAAAATGGTGAAAAACCTAAAGCAGTCATATCATTTATTATTATTTTTATTTTATTTTTTTTTTTGCGAAAAACTAAGTAGGTTTTCATAACTGTTTTACCCCCGTTTCTAACCCTTATAATTAAAAAGGCCATTTTTGCTGCCACACCTGTAAGACACCTATATAAATGCCTTCTTCATACTTGAAATGAGATGCATGCTATGCTGCACTCATTTGCAATCTGCAGATTTGCTTTTGGCTACAATATAGTTTTTTTTTTTTCCTGCTCTCGACTTCAGTAACAGCCTCTTTGCATCACATTTTTGTTAACCTGACACACTTTACACTTGTTGTGCAACACAAATAGTTGCAATCAGCCTGAAATGTTTAAAGGACCTCGATAAAAGTGTTTCTAAGACATTTTTGACTTGGGTATTGCAGGATGTGCAGAGTGACAGGTGCTACACAAAGCTGTGTTTTACCCACACACTACTCTTGTCATTTGCTCTTCTGCTGTTAGGAATAATAGCATGTATTCTACTTTCTCATTACCTCAATGTAAAAGTTTCTTATTAGTGAATAGTATGAACGTGCTATTTAAATTTATTAATCTAATATTAATTTAGAATATTAAAACCATTATTACATATTTCATTTCAATTCATTTCTTCAGATCTTGTACATCAGTTATCTGTTTTTGATTTTACATTTAGAATCTTTTATATTATTTATTTATTTTTTAATCTCTGCAGTGTGATTTCTCTCTTTCTCTCTGTCTGTCTCTTCCCTGGGGTTTCAGTACCACGCCAGCATTAATTAAAAGTCTCTCCAAACCGGGCTATTTATATCACTCCTTCATCAAAACAACCTAATGCACCCCACAAAAGAAGCTTTTTGGAGGGGGACGTCCTTCAATTTTTGATCAGAGTACAGCCTAATAAATCATTGACAGAGTCAGGATGGAAAAGCTTGTAAATTTTACTAGCTAGTTTGTCTCTTCTTTACTGGTTCAATGCACTTCCTATCTACTTAGCCCTCAGCCATGCTCTCAGAGGAAGCAAGATCTAGGAAATCTAAATTCATCCCAGCTGGACATTTTTTTTTAAAGCATCAAGCTGTATGTCTCAGCATAACACTAACTGCACTGCCAAAGCAAATCATCGGTTTATAGCAGCTCTAACTAAACAGTGCCTCGAACTCGCACACATACAGTACGAACACACGCAGATGTCCTTTTCAAAACATTCCCAGTTGCTATGATACCACAGATACGGTATTAGCATTGGATATTAATTGGATTTCATAGTTCAGATGTGACTTTCCAATACAGAGTTAGAGGAGGACATCAGGCAGGGTGTGTGTATGTATGTGTGTTCATGTATATAAACTGATGCAGTAGCATATTTTGCAAGAAATGCAATACAGCAGTTTTATTGCTTACAGGTCTCTATGAACATTTGTCATAATTATAGCATGTGCACATGTACACACACACACACACACACACACACACACAATGTTTGTATTGGATGGTTTAGTGAGGGCCGTTTTCCTGAACGGGATCCTATAAATGAAGCGCTGTTCAGCACCTGGCCTCAGGGATCCAAATAATTGTAACACTGTGTCACATAAATTATTTTCCCCCACTTCATTTCCATTCTGGCTGACTGGGTTTGGTCTTGACAGCGTGTGCTGGTGAGCCAGAGCAACTGGAGCAAATAAAACCGTTCTCTCTCTTCCTCTGCCTTCTCCATATTTCATCCTGCACACCTCTCCCTCTATTCCTTCTCAGCCACCATGCTCCATTTGTTTGAAATTTTCTCTTCCTCTCTCCCATCTGGCAGACAGGTAGTAAACAATTAAAGCAGATGCTGGGAATAGATTGCACTGATGGAAATGAAAAAGAGAGGGAATAATAAAAACGATAAGAAAATAGAAAAGGAGAAGCCTCACTTTGTTCCTGTCTGGCTGGCGAGGTGTGGTTGAGGCGGTCTAATGAATCCATGCTGCCCTCTTTCAGCACGTAATCGAAGCTCAAGATGAACATCATGACAACACCCTCTTGGTTCTTCACCGGAATGATGTGTGTCGCACACAAGAAGTCTGATCCTGTGGACAAAAACAATTTATTCATTATCTTTTGGTTTAGATAGCAAAACAAATCCAACCATTGACCTGTGATTAACTAAGATTCTTCATATTAATTAGCTTAATTAGCATAGGTGTACTGATAAATACACAGAGGTTGTGTAGAGCAGGTTACATTTGCTACTTTACTACACAAACAAACATGCAGTTTTGGGTGTAGATGTTGACGCTTATTCAGTTTGACGGTTCAGTATTCATTTCTGACAGGCAAAGATGAGGGTCACCATGGCAACTATAGGGCAAGACGACCCTTGAGATAAAGCACAATGGAGCTGTGACTCTGATTTGTCTTCACATTTGATAGAAACCTGTGGATTTGAGTTGATCATTACTGAGGCATAAGAGTTATCAGACATACTAATTAGCCATTAGCCTCCATCTCAAGTCATAACTATTATCATTCATTATCATCATTCAGTTTTTCCAGTGCATTTATATGAGCAACTGACTTACAGTAATGTGTCAATGGCACTGGAGTTATCAAACAAGATTACAAACATTGTCACTGAAACTTCAGATACTTGATAGAGTATTAAACTTCACAGCTACTGACACTTTCCCTGTATTTTCTCTTTTCTTCTTCTTTTCTTCACATCCTTGTTCTTTAGAGAGAAACTATTTAGCATAAATTATTTAGCATAAAATCTGGCATTAAAATAACGTCCAAGAGAGCCACAGGATGACATTATTTTTTTCAATTAAAACATTAATAATATCATTTAATGTTGCAAAACAATTTAACTTACTTAAATGCTAACAATTTTGGAATTACAAAAAATTGTTACCTACGACACTCCCAGTTTCCGTAACTAATATATTATAGTTATTGCTAGTAAATAACAAATTAACCTTCTAAACTGTAGTTTCAGTCATGTCCCAAATTTTGGTAAAAGGGTTTTAGGTTTGCATATGCCAGATAAAATGAATAGAAAACATGTCATATTTTTATTTTTAATAATATAATATAATTTGTTTTGACATCCTTAGTAAGCACCTCCTTTCATTGACTAATTTCAAGTTGAAATAGAGTTTTAAATCCTATTTTATACACTCTCAGAAATAAAGGTACAAAAGCTGTCACTGGGGCGGTACCTTTTCACAAGGTACACTTTTGTATCTATTAGGTTCAAACATTTATGCTTTATGTACTAATATGTACCTTTAAGGTACCAAAATGGACCCTTTAGGTACAAACATGTACCTTTTGAAAAGGTACCGCCCCAGTGACAACTTTTGTACCTTTATTTCTGAGAGTGTACCCTATACACTATACATGAAAAGCTGATCTCTGTTCAACTTTGTCACATCACCAACAGTCACTGTCACTCATGTAGATGGAAACTGCGACTTCAGGTCTCTGCAAATCGCTGTCAGTGTGATCACCCTTTCAGGACGATGAGTTCATCTGCTTTGACGGCTACTCTTGTCAGTTTATTGAGAATTATTGCAACAACAATTGGAGAGCAGTACAGAGTTTACCGTGACAAGAATTCCCTGTTCGATTATTCTGGCCTGCAGGAGCAGCCGTTGTGTGTGAGCCTGTACGATCAGCTCAATTTAGAATTAACTTGTTTGAACGATCACATATCAATTAGCAGGACACACAGAAGAAAGAAGTAGTGTTTGTTTGTCTGCTTTATTTGGCCATGTGATCTATAAATAAATCTCAGCTTTCACCTAGTGTGCCCAGTGTTTCTCTGTCAATCTGTGATATTATTAGCAGCTGTGCACACACACACACACCACAGAGCTTCTGCAATCACCACCTGCAGAACATCTATAATGCACAAACACTCACACACACCTGGAACTAACATCACCAATCGGTGCTTAAAGAGCTCAGATAAACAATATCATCATTATGGCAGCTACAATGACACAATTCAATTAAACATCAGCTTCATGGTTATATATCATCTCTGAGGTTTTTTTTTTTTACTTCTGTGCAAAGGCAATTCACAGTAACTACTGTATACATTTGCTCAAAAATGAATTATGATTGACATTAAATCAGTCTATAATGCGTCCAGTGACACAATGTTTTTCAAACCCCCCAAGGGGTAGGCAGAAAAGGAGTGTAAAAGGAGTGTAAAAATAGAAAAGAATAAGAAAAAGAGTATAGAATCACAAAATGAATACTGATACGGTTTCAGAAATTCATGAAACTGTTATTTTTTTTAATGAGAATTGTATTGTAAGCCTTTCAGTAGATTTAAGTTTCTCTTTAGGTTTATATGTCTAACAATACTTTAATGATGCTTTAAATGGCAAATAGTACTTTTTGCCATTTACTATATATATATATATATATATATATATATATATATATATATATATATTAGGGCTGGGCGATATGAGCAAAAATTCATATTTCGATATTTTTTGGCTGATGTGCGGTATACAGTATATATCTCGGTATTTTGTATTTGGATTAAACAACTAAAGTGAATGTAAGCATGAAGGCATATATTATGTGCAAAAAGGGTTAAAATCACATTACATTCTAACATTGTAACATTGCAATCTAAAAACTAAAATAATGCTTTTAAAGCAGAAGTTAAATTTACTAAACTAAAACAGAAAATAATAAAAAAGCACAGACTAATTGAGTAAAAAGGCTATTTTGATTACCCCATTACACTGTACAGTTAGTGCTATCATACAAATACATTTACTTGTCGGTTTAAAATTCTACATATGTCATTTATTTTCCAACTACAAATATTTCAGCAAAATGTATATTTTAGTCAGTTATTGCGCTCCGTCTGTTTGGCGCGCATGCGCGTGGCGGCGCTTGTTCTAAATGGTCTGTGAAGTTTAGCGGAGAAACACAAAGCAAAGTTAAATGCCGAGCGCGCCTCTCCTCGGGAGACCGGTCTCTTCCCCCGTGCATGCACGCTGGTGTCCTCGTGGGTCCAGGAAGGGTGCGTTGAGGGACGCGCGCCACCCAAGATGTGAGCTGCTGAGCCCGTGAGCCGGATGAGAGCCGCACCCGTACGCGGTCATCGGACCAGAGATGTCGGGCCGTATAAGTCCTGCCTAAGGCCGAGCAGGTGAAGAGGAAGAGCCGCCCCTCGTGTCCCGGCCAGAGCGGGAGCGCGTGCGGCCACCGGACTCCGCCCCTTCCTTGGACCCCTTCCCTTCCGGAACACTGCCCTCCTGCACAATCCCCGGTGCACGACGAGGACACCAGATCCCCCTGTTTGGTTGGACACTTCTTCCCCCTGGACACTTTATTTTAGTATTTTTGTTTAATAAAAGCCTCTCCGAGGCCTGAAGCCACACCCACTGTGTCTGTCGTTGGCTCCTCCCGTCACAATATATATATATATATGATTTTTTATTTTTTTGCATGTTTGTCACACTTTAATGTTTCAGATCATCAAACTAATTTAAATATTAATCAAAGATAACACAAGTAAACACAACATGCAGTTTTTAAATGAAGTATTTTATTATGAAGGGAAAACAAAATCCAAACCCACATGGCCCTGTGTGAAAAAGTGCTTGCCCCCTAAACCTAATAACTGGTTGTGCCACCCTTTGCAGCAACAACTGCAATCAAGCGTTTGTGATAACTGGCAATGAGTCTTTCACATCGCTGTGGGGGAATTTTGGCCCATTCTTCTTTACAGAATTGTTTTAATTCAGCCACATTGAAGGGTTTTCGAGCATGAATGGACTGTTTAAGGTCATGCCACAGCATTTCAATTAGATTTAAGTCCAGACTTTGATTTGGCCACTCCAAAACCTTCATTTTGTTTTTCTTGAGACATTCAGAGGTGGACTTGCTGCTGTTTTTGGAATCATTGTCCTGCTGCATAACCCAAGTGCACTTGAGCTTGAGGTCACAAACCGTTGGCCGGACATTCTCCTTCATGATTTTCTGATAGAGTGCAGAATTCATGGTTCCATCAATTATGGCAAGTCATCCAGGTTCTGAAGCTGCAAAGCAGCCTCAGACCATCACACTACCACCACCATGTTTGACTGTTGGTATGATGTTTTTTTATGAAATGCCGTGTTGGTTTTACACCAGATGTAACGGGACACACACCTTCCAAAAAGTTCAACTTTTGTCGCATCAGTCCACAGAATATTTGCCCAAAAGTCTTGTGGATAATCAAGATATTTTTTGGCAAATGTGAGACAAACCTTTGTGTTCTTTTTGGTCAGCAGTGGCTTTTGCCTTGGAACTCTCCCATGGATTCTGTTTTAGTCCAGTCTCTTTCTTATTGTTGAATCATGAACACTGACCTTAATTGAAGCAAGTGAGCCCTGCAGTTCTTTAGATGTTGTTCTGGGTTCTTTTATGACCTCCTCGATGAGTTGTCATTGCGCTCTTGGAGTAATTTTGGTAGGCTGGCCACTCCTGGGGAGGTTCACCACTGTTCCAAGTTTTCTCCATTTGTGGATAATGGCTCTGACCGTGGTTTGCTGGAGTCCCATAGCCTTAGAAATGGCTTTATAACCCTTTCCAGACTGATACATGTCAACTATTTTGTTTCTCATCTGTTTATGAATTTCTTTAGACCAAGGCATGATGTGTTGCTCTTTAAGCATGCTTCACTTTGTCAGACAGGTTCTATTTAAGTGATTTCTTGATTCAACAGGTCTGGCAGTAATCAGGCCTGGGTTTGGCTAGTGAAATTTAACTCGGCTTTCTAAAATAATGTGGTTAATCACAGTTCTTTCATGATTTAATAGGAGGGGCAATCACTTTTTCACACAGGGCCATGTGGGTTTGGATTTAGTTTTCCCTTCATAATAAAAAATTTCATTTAACCCTCTGGGGTCGACAAACGTGTATACGCGTTTTGAGGCAGATTTTCCTGATAAGGCCGAAATGAGCTTGAATTACTCTGCCATTTTTGATCGTACAGATAAGAGCAATACACCATTCGAATCTGTAAGGGGTCTACTTTTATTTGTATACACTCATAATAACAACTAAACTTTGTGCTTTTGAAGAATAAAGAAAACAAACAGGGTGTGCTCTCTGTCTTCTCCGTCTCCGCGAACTGTTTTTAGAAACGCGTCACTAAAATGAACTGTAACTCAGCAAATACTCAACACAGAGACATGAGAAATATATCTATAAGCAAGTCTTATCAAAAACAAACATTCTGTGATGGAGTAATCAGTATGAAACCAACACGATGTTCAGTCTGTCCCGTCTGACTCATTAT
The DNA here is from genome assembly GCF_012432095.1 of Onychostoma macrolepis. Taxonomy (NCBI): domain Eukaryota; kingdom Metazoa; phylum Chordata; class Actinopteri; order Cypriniformes; family Cyprinidae; genus Onychostoma; species Onychostoma macrolepis. The sequence goes on along the minus strand of NC_081160.1, from coordinate 7,831,438 downwards.
CTCTAATGAGATCCCGCCCTGGCGCGGCTCGCGCCGTTCATATGTAAATAGCCGCGTGGGACGTGCGCACGTGCAAACGCCCAACACAAACAAAGAAGAGATCCTCATCGCGGCTACTGTTACTGTTCGCGCTGAGTAAAGGCAGGATTTCTCTCGAAAGAAGAACACGATTTCATCCAGCAGAGGAGATCAATCTGATGAGTAAGTAATGTTTCTTTTTTGCATTAGTTAACGTTTTATTGTGACAAACTTGAACAGATTTACTAACAGTTAGTTGGGGTTTTCCCAAACGACAACATGATGAATGCTACGCATCTAAGAATGTTTAGACCATGTTTATTATTAATATTCTGTTCACAAATAGATACAATAATAATTAGTTTCTCAGATATAAAATATCATTTTTTATAGTACAAAGTACATAGTTTTATTGTACAAAGCATGCTTGAGTCTGTGGCTACAAAATCATATCATAGGCTACTATAAAATCATACATACTAGACTATATGACTACAAAATCATACTTGGGTTTTTCCCAAACTATAATTCCTGACTACAATGTTTGAAATCGTGTAAAACATTTTTAATATGAGGGGCAATTCACTGTATTTAAATTTCTTACGGCGCAATGATGTTTTCATGCTCTATATAAAACAATAAAAGTAATATGTGTACACTGTAACATGATGAAAGCTACGAGTCTAAGTATGTTTAGTACATGTTTATTATTAATAGCCTACTCTGTTCAGAAATAGATTTTAATAATGTGCTAAACAATAATTAGTTTCTCAGATATAAGATTTCTTTCTCTTTTTTATGATAGTAAAAAGCATGTGTGAGTCTATGTCTACAAAACCTATATATATATATATATATATATATATATATATACGAACACACACATATACATACATACAGATGTTCCTGATATTAACATGCTCACAAATGTTTTTTTTTTTTGTATTTTATTGAATCAGATACCAGCAGCAGATGTATCCTGATGTCTCTTCAAACTGTTTTCCTCTGAGAGCGCTGTACCAACATCAGATGTTCAACTACACTGATATTCTATGATAAACCAGCGCCTTTTCTACTGATTATGTTTTTTTCTTCTTGGATCCATGGAAAGAAGTAGAAAATCTTAAATAACACACGTAAATATCAGGTATGATTTACTTGTTTCACTTGCTGAACAGAATCTGTTGCAGGAATGACTCAAAGTCTGTTCACATCTCTGTGGTTAGATCAGTGTGCACAATAATGTGTCTTTGACCTTCATTATGTATGTTTTGATTATACTGTGTTGTAAATAAAATACAAATAATTAAAAAAACCCTTTTTTTCAATCTCCTCACATTCTCTCTTACCTGCCTCACAGTCACACTGATGGGCCATTAGGGGCCATTCGGGGAGGGCCCTTTGTCTCTCAGGTGAGACTCACTTAATATTCATGGTCATTGCCACTCCCTCGCATATAGACCCTTGACCACAAAACATGTCTTGAAAATTTTAAATCAATACATTGTTTTCTGTGAATCAGTAAGCAGAATGATTTTCACATAATTTTGAAGTAAATATTCTAGCCTACAAGACTGATTACTCAAAAGTCTTGTTCAGGACTATTTAGTGTGGGTTTTATAGCCTTATTTCAGCTACATTTTTTTCCCCAAAACTTACTAACCACGCATAATATTTTTTTTCTAAAAAATGCAAACATGTACATCCATCTTGGTCACATATTATTGTAGCACAGTTTGTTCTGAATACAAAAAAAATTACATGTTGGTCAATAGTATGTTTTAAGTAGCTGAAATAAGCACAAATATCAGGGCATGTCAAAACATCTCAAGGGCCCCAAAATGACCTCAGACCCCAGAGGGTTAAAAACTGCATGTTATATTTACTTGTGTTATCTGTAATAAGTGTGACAAACATGCAAAAAATTTAAAAATCAGGAAGGGTCCAACACTTTTTCACACCGCTGTATATACACACACATACAGTATATATTTATTCACAGCACAAAGGGGTGTTTAAACATGAAAAATATTTCTGCCTTTATTTTAGGGGGTCCCGCAACAGAGTCGTTATACAGGTGCATCTCAATAAATTAGAATGTCGTGGAAAAGTTCATTTATTTCAGTAATTCAACTCAAATTGTGAAACTCGTGTATTAAATAAATTCAATGCACACAGACTGAAGTAGTTTAAGTCTTTGGTTCTTTTAATTGTGATGATTTTGTCTCACATTTAACAAAAACCCACCAATTCACTATCTCAACAAATTAGAATATGGTGACATGCCAATCAGCTAATCAACTCAAAACACCTGCAAAGGTTTCCTGAGCCTTCAAAATGGTCTCTCAGTTTTGTTCACTAGGCTACACAATCATGGGGAAGACTGCTGATCTGACAGTTGTCCAGAAGACAATCATTGACACCCTTCACAAGGAGGGTAAGCCACAAACATTCATTGCCAAAGAAGCTGGCAGTTCACAGAGTGCTGTATCTAAGCATGTTAACAGAAAGTTGAGTGGAAGGAAAAAGTGTGGAAGAAAAAGATGCACAACCAACTGATAGAACCGCAGCCTTATGAGGATTGTCAAGCAAAATCGATTCAAGAATTTGGGTGAACTTCACAAGGAAAGGACTGAGGCTGGGGTCAAGGCATCAAGAGCCACCACACACAGACGTGTCAAGGAATTTGGCTACAGTTGTCATATTCCTCTTGTTAAGCCACTCCTGAACCACAGACAATGAATCTTACCTGGACTAAGGAGAAGAACTGGACTGTTGCCCAGTGGTCCAAAGTCCTCTTTTCAGATGAGAGCAAGTTTTGTATTTCATTTGGAAACCAAGGTCCTAGAGTCTGGAGGAAGGGTGGAGAAGCTCATAGTTGCTTGAAGTCCAGTGTTAAGTTTCCACAGTCTGTGATGATTTGAGGTGCAATGTCATCTGCTGGTGTTGGTCCATTGTGTTTTTTGAAAACCAAAGTCACTGCACCCGTTTACCAAGACATTTTGGAGCACTTAATGCTTCCTTCTGCTGACCAGCTTTTTAAAGATGCTGATTTCATTTTCCAGCAGGATTTGGCACCTGCCCACACTGCCAAAAGCACCAAAAGTTGGTTAAATGACCATGGTGTTGGTGTGCTCGACTGGCGACAGAGAATCTATGGGGTATTGCCAAGAGGAAAATGAGAAACAAGAGACCAAAAAATGCAGATGAGCTGAAGGCCACTGTCAAAGAAACCTGGGCTTCCATACCACCTCAGCAGTGCCACAAACTGATCACCTCCATGCCACGCCGAATTGAGACAGTAATCAAAGCAAAAGGAGCACCTACCAAGTATTGAGTACATATACAGTAAATGAACATACTTTCCAGAAGGCCAACAATTCACTAAAATTTTTTATTGGTCTTATGAAGTATTCTAATTTGTTGGTGGGTTTTTGTTAAATGTGAGCCAAAATCATCACAATTAAAATAACCAAAGACTTAAAGGTCCCATGACATGCTGCTTTTTGGATGCTTTTATATAGGCCTAAGTGGTTCCTGGTACTGTATCTGAAGTCTCTTTCCCGAAATTCAGCCTTGGTGCAGAATTTCAGCCACTACGAGCCAGTCCCACAATGAGCTTTCCTTAGGACGTGCCATTTCTGTGTCTGTAGCTTTAAATGCTAATGAGGAGGAGAGAGGCGGGACAAGGTGGAGGTTGGGAGTGTGGCCTTAACCAGCTTATGCTACCATGCGCTAATGTGGACAGTGGATGTATTGCAATGGCTCGTAGACACACAGTCGTTCAAGCTTTTCAGTTTGACCCAGAATCTGATCCGGATGGAGAAGCATGGGATGAAGAAGTTGCAACTCAGCGGATACAGCAGGATGTCTCCGAATGGTTAGTTTAAAATATTGTGTCTGGATATGGTACTTTAGTTGGTTTGTTTATGTATGCTGTTACAGTTATTATCATCTAGCTAATGCTAGCCATAGGCTCGGATGAAGGAACTAAAAAAAATACTTCGGTGTTCATTTGTACATCCAAACACTGAGCAACTGCCATGCTTCGCTCGTTTGCAAGCCATGATGTCTCTCGAGGAAAAAAAATATATTGTGCTCACCTCGCAAGGTAGTAGCTCATTTTCTCATGGGCGGGAAAAGCAGAGAAAGGGGAGGCAACCTTTCCCCGTATGACGACATAAAGGGAAGATTCCAGTTTGGGCCATCTGAGCTTTCATTTTCTCAAAGGCGAAGCAGGATACCCAGGGCTCGGTTTACACCTATCGCCATTTCTAGACACTGGGGGACCATAGGCAGGCTAGGGGAACTCATATTAAAGTTAAAAAAACCTCATAAAGTGAAATTTTCATGCCATGGGACCTTTAAACTACTTCAGTCTGTGTGCATTGAATTTATTTAATACACAAGTTTCACAATTTGAGTTAAATTACTGAAATAAATGAACTTTCCCACGACATTCTAATTTATTGAGATGCACCTGTATATGAGGGTGGCAGGCAATTTGGCTCAACCATGCTCAGATTTAGAGAAAACAGAGTGCGAGAACTAATAGAAAATCAAAAGAAATTCAATCCAAAACAGAATTTCAGAGTTGTAATATAGTGTGTTTAGCCTCTATCAGACGGCACAGCTTTGAAAAAAAAAAAAACTCAAAGCTGTGCTGATGAAATTAACATTTTTTCACTATTACACCGTGTCCTAAATATGGAAGTCCATTTCCACAACTTAAGAAAAACATTCATGCCTTAAAAAGTTGAAATTATGAGATAAAAAGTCGAAATTATGACTTTACAACTTAAAGGGTTACTCCACCCCAAAATGAAAATTTTGTCATTAATCACTTACCCCCATGTCGTTCCAAACCAGTAAAAGCTTCGTTCATCTTCGGAACACAATTTAAGATATTTTGGATGAAAACCGGGAGGCTTTTGACTGTCCCATTGACTGCCAAGTAAATTACACTGTCAAGGCCCAGAAAAGTATGAAAGACATCGCCAAAATAGTCCATCTGCCATCAGTGGTTCAATCTGAACTTTATGAAGCGACGAGAATACTTTTTGAATGCAAAGAAAATAAAAATAACAACTTTATTTAACAATCTGTCTCATCTGCGTCACTGTAGTGCCATTTTGGAGAATATCTGCTGGGCGCAAACTGTGTATGATGTTCTGTGTCAGCCGCACCGCACGGATAAGTCTTCTATGTGGGAAAAAATGAGAAGAAGCGTATTTCATGTTAAACTGGTTGTTTTTGAAAGTCGGTGCTTGAAATAAAAGCTTTTTATTTCATTAACGCAAAATGCGTACGCTGTTCTGTGTCAGCCGCACCACAGGGATACACTGTTTTCATTCAAATCAAAGCTTTTATTTCAAGCACCGACTTTCAAAAACAACCAGTTTAACATGAAATACGCTTCTTCTAATTTTTTGCCACTATGTACGGGCCACAAGAGAAATATTTAGGGAATAAATTAAAACAGTTAGCTATATAGCCTACAGTTATCAGCACTTGTTGAAGTAGCCTTGATTAGTCTCTCGTTATCTCTGAGACAATATACGGCGACAGATGCCGAAAGCTCCATCATTACGTTTTTACTTTCACTCTCTGCATAGTGAATTGACCGAGATTAAGACGTTCACCGGCATTAATCTTGCACGTTGCTTGTGTGATATCCATTGGCTAGCCTTCATGGTTTAAAACAGAAATATTTCCAACATTGTGTTGTAAACAATTACCCCTGTACCGAATCTAACCGTGACACCACTGTGTCGTATCGAACCGAACCGTGAATTTTGTGAACCGGTACATCTCTTATATATATATATATATATATAAATAAATAAATAAATATATATATGCCTATAAACTGTATACCAGATTTGGTGTTTTTCATGTTCATTCATTTCACATTTTCTTCCATAAGCCATATTATACCCCAAGAAAACGTTTAACAAGCAACTCAGCGTGTTGTGTTCATATTCTGGGGTATATTCTGCTGGTCTATAAATGGTATACGCTTTATTAATAAGGTGTGTATTAAACTTGGTATTGAAGTAAATTCATTTTAGAATGTCCCGTTTATCATTAGACCACTATCCTGTGACAAATGTGTTTATAAAGTCATTATTTCGAAATGGATGTGTTTATAATCTAATTCATAAATATTAAACCTTTTTAAAATCATTAAATGTACATACTGAGTGACTGATAACATCTTTGTCATGGAATACACTTGTTGGTTCACAGTGAGTTTACAGTTTTAACGTACATATTTGCTTTAATTTATTTTCAAGATCTGAGGTAAACTATCTGTTGTTGCTTTCAGTATGGCTATGACGTAATGCAAAATGATATTTAAACTCATATTAGACACGTTTAACTTTGAATAAAGCACATAATCATCTGAGATTATCCACTGTCATATAGTTCGTATGTTGTTGTTCCAGCCGTGACGTCGTGGAAATAGAAACCATTTCTAAATTAGAAATTTCGTATTGTGGCTAGTTAGGACAAAAACTCATTAACATGGAAAAGATACCTTTTATCGCATGTTGCGGCATCGCAACGCGTGTAGTTAGGACACGGTGTTAGTCATGGTAGACATCATATTTCATTAAACTGGAATAAAAATGTGAGGGATAGACATTAAGTCCGTTCAGTGGGTTGTGGGTATACTGTTGTTTACCTGGGTGCCAATTGTTCAGCCTGGTCAACTAATTAAAAAGGAAATAGATCTATCCCAAATCATACTCCAATTCTATCTACAAATTCATGAATTGCCATCTTTCTGTTAGATAAAGTCTATAGAAGAGTGTGTTCTCTATGGGTTCTGTGCAGTAATGTAGCATCTAGGTGAACAGGTATTTCATATCACAGTATTCTGAGTATTTTCGCACAGCTGGAACACTGTATAGACTAATTATTACCAAGGAATGTAAAGTTTTTAAATAAATGATACTGATAAAGTATACTAACACATTTAAAGTAATCTATCCCTCTCTTTCTGCAGTTGTCGAATGGAATACGAGAGGCAGGTATGCCCAGTGTAAGCAGGCTATGACCAGTGTTGGGTGTAACTAGTTACTAAGTAATTACTTACTGTAATTTAATTACTTTTCCCTTGAAAGAGTAAAATATGGGATTACTCTTATTTTTTCTGTAATTTAATTACAGTTACTTCTTATGTAATTGAACTTAATAATGCGTATAGACTGTAGAACATTTATATACAATACATTAGTGGATTTAACATCAAAATTTAAAGTCTAACCTTAAAATGCATGCTTTTTATGTACCCTTCTGACTTTAAATACTTTGGTAAGTTAATAAGAATACTGGTAACACTTTAGTGTCCAATTCTCACTATTAACTAGTTGGTTATTAGCATGAATATTACTGGGATATTGGCTGTTTATTATTACTTAAAAAGCACATATTAATGTCTTATTCTAAATCCTTAATCTTACCCAATTCTCAAATTTTATTGTCAACTATTTTATTAAGTATTAATAAGCAGTAATTAGGAGTATATTGATGCAAAAGTATAGTTAATAGTGAGAATTGAGCAATTAATAGTGAGAATTGACCCTAATCTAAAGTGTGACCAGAATAATTTATGTAGTTATCCATTATTTATTTGAAAGAATTAAAAGAACTGTTTCATGTCTATAATAAAGACTAAAATCACTAAGATTCTACAAGCTCATCCTAAAAGGTATGTAAAGAATATCTACAAAACGTATACTACAATGAAGTAAATGTTAAATAAACTAGCCTGGAGTGGTATTTTCCAGAGCTTATGATGCCATTTAGATTCTTTGGATATTGGCTTAGCTCTGTGTGGAATAGAATTTATTGCATGACTGAGCATAAATATCCGTTTTACAGCAGAAAATATTTGCGGAGTGCAACAACCTGCCAGTTTTAATCTCAAACAGTCCTGGTTGGTTATGTTCGGCATTAACCTAGGTGAGAGGCAAATTGAGGAAACCATCAGGGAAATTCTTGTTTGCGTGCGTGTGTGTGTGTGTGTGTAGACTGAAAGGACAAGAGAAGCTTAAGAGATTAGCCCTATGGAACTGAATAAGTGCTTTAAAAGCTTGAATTTCATGCTGCTGTGGTGCTGCTTTAGATGAATTAAGTAGTCTAGTGGGGCAGATGAAAAACCTCCAGCAAACTTGTATATATATATATATATATATTAAAAAAAATGTTTTTTTCTCTCCAAAATTAGCAGAAACAAATTAAAAAAATTAAAAATTGACAGTGTGATCGTTCTCCTCTCAGCTCAGCAGTGACGGAAATCAGGCTGATCCTTGCCTTCATCATTCATTTTTGTTTTTATATAGGGATACAATTTATATTATATTTGGTCTTTTGCCTCCAAAATATTTGTATTTAGCGCCAAGAAAACTGATTCGCTGTCAACGTGAGAACGCCCACTAGCGACCTCATCGCCAGCCCCTGACGCCATGCGTCAGAACTTGTCAATTCACTTAACTTATTTTTTTAATTATCATTCATTTAAAATTTAAGGCAATGGGTTTCCTCAATGTTTTTAAGTTAAGTCAACTTATCGCTTTTTACAGTGTACATGTTTGTGCAATGTCGACTTACAGAGGTACTTTAAAATCCGTCCATTACCATGACCTCCATAAATAAAGAATGAATCTGTTGACCCAATGACGTCTTAAAGGGAATATGATCAAGTCATGACAACTGGCCTGCCAATGACAACTGGTATAAAACCAAGCGGCAACCTCCCGCTCCCTCTCTTGAAACCAACACGGAAGTGACTAAAACTGCAATTCATCGACTGGCCACTAGAGGCTGGCTCCAAAAGGGAGTCAGTCCCATTGACCTCCCATTTAAAATGACATAAAAATAAATTTTACAGCAGAAAAAAATATGTTTACAGCCTGGTGCAAAAAGTGGTTTTAGTCTATATAGGTAATTTTGCCCTTCATGACAACTGTGAGGAGGGTGATTTTTTTTTTTATAACTCATCCGTTTAAATTATATTAAGCCTTAAAGTTCTGCATAATTAAGGGCGTGGCCGCTTGAGTGACAGGTGGATTGCCACTCAGCTAGAGAAAACTTGCTAGAGTGTGAAACTTAGAAAAATGGCTTTAAAGATTTTTATTTGTACAGAAAAATGTATTATAGGTAGGACACTGGAAATCTGGCAAATAGATGTTTTAATGAAAATGATCTCAAACTTGATTTTTACCGCTAGCCAATATTGATATTGTACTCTGCACTGTCTGCAAAAAGTGAGATGTCACGCCAAGGCAAAAGGCAGTAATTAACTTCCACATTATATACAATATTTGGGTGCAGATCACCATTTATAGAATCATTATAGTAACATCTGTATAAAATCTAGTGATCATTGGCTAGGCTATAACATCTAGTAATGTGATTCTTTTTTTTTTCTGACCGTAACAACCAGCGAAAAAGTTAAACGTGAGTGGAAACCGTTTTGCAACCAATTTATTTGCAATGTTCGCTAACATTAAATGATGCAAGACATACTTAGCCTATTGTTTTTACATCGAACTGAATTAAAATTGTTTAACATATAAGAACGACTTGTGAATTGATGTGAACGCCAGCAGGAATAATGCTCAAAATGATTGTGAATTAAACATCAATGCATCGAATTAACAATGAATGCAATTAATTAAACATCAACAACAATGGATTTTACAAGTTACGAGTTACAAGAAAAGGTAGGAAAAGGATTTAATTGCGAACAGTTATTGATTTTATGTGTGATACGCCGTCACGGCATTTGAGTCCTCACGTAGCCTACAGAAGTGTGCAGCTCCAGACTGACAGCTGGCACTGAGTGAATAATCTGCATTATAAAAAGAACAAATTTTTAAAGATTATTTATGATTAATTATTGTTGCCAAGTTATATCTAGTCGTTGCTTGTTTACAATGCATTGTTATATGGGGCAGTTTGTTAGCATGATCTATCTAATTTGTTTGTCTAATGAAGTGCCGAGAGATGTATGTATGAAAGTACACAAGTCACGTAATTTAAACGCGGCAGACTTTAATGGACAGTAAAACAAAGGCAGAGTATCGTATAACTCCAGGCTGGCACAGTATTGACGAACGAATGCAAACAAATGCAGCGCTCCAAAACAAAGTCATGTAAAAAAATGCTCTTCAGAAACCTACGAGTGACATCATGGACACTATGTCCATGTTTTTTACAGTCTATGTATAAAACTAACAGAACTGGATTTATTGACGATCAATATTTTTTGCTTCACCAGCATCTCTACTGTAAACATGCTTGTTTTCAGGTAGCCTAAAAATGTGGTTTTATTAGTCAAAAACGTTATTTAATCAACCTGACAAATTAGATTACATCAACAAAAGTCATTCTATGCACTGTAAAACCTAACAGTGAAATTCGCTAAATGAAATGAGTTCATTTAACTCAAAAATTTTCAAAAGTTAATTCAACTCAATATATATTTGTGATGTGAACTCAAAAGCTAATTAGGTTAAGCAGAACTCAATCTAAATAAGTTACTATAAATTATTTTAATCTATTATTACCATACAGTCTATGATTATTACATCTAAATGGCATACCACAAAATATTTAAAAGAAATATGAGCTTAATTCATTATATCTAACATTGTTTTTAGAGAAGTCATGTTTGTACAACATAGGGCTATAGGTTATTATGCTTTATATCTACTAAACTAAACGATATAATACCTTTCATACCTAATTAAATAACTAAGCCATAATATAATAAATACATAAATCTATTTCATATTAAGCATAGATGAATCCTTTTAAAGTAATTAATTTTACTCGAGACAAAATAATAGTCAGTCACGCCGCTCATCCCAGCTGCAGCTCACTCAGTCACGGGACCACAGCCGGACGGCTTGCGACGCGGTCACGGAAAATAACAGGTAAGCATTTGAACTTCTTTATTCCTGTTTAAAGCACTTTTGAACCGTTTTGTGTTTTGTCTACTTTATCTGAAGATTAACAAGCTCAGTTATCATAATGCGTGTAATGCTAGCTAGCAAAGAAGCAAGGAGCGCCATTACATCAAAGTTATCAACGACAAGTGTTAAATATGCAGTGTTATACACAACAGTTTGTCAGTGGTGGTAAATTAGGAGAGATTGTTTTTGTGTGTGGTTTCTCACAGCCGGACACAGACAAACCCGCAAATTATATTTTTAAACTAGAGAGACGGCGACAGACCATCTTCCTCATCTCTAACCGTCACTCGCACCACAGATCTGAAGCAAGGTAAAGCAAACACACATTCCCTGTATTACAATACTTTTAAACTTTTTGTTAATCATTATTTATTATCCGCTTTGTCAGTTTCATCTAGAATATCCATGTGATGCTGATCAAGTTTACTAAATCCGCCGAAGCCCCGGTGAACAAAGGGGCTGAGGACCGTTTATAATGGCTGTTTTGTTAACTTTAGTTAACATTTTACACTGTTATTTGCTCCTTATCTTATTTAAAATTCATACTAACAAATTTTTGTCGTGCTTTTGAAATCAATCTTTTCAGAGCAAAGGCAGCGAGGGGTGGTGTGATGTCACTGGCAACAGGAAGGCTGCAGTACTAATATGAGCCTAAAATTAAGTAAGTAGAATTCACATTAAACAAATTGATGGGCTTTAGTGTTGTACAAGATGTAATTTGTCACGTTATAAACAGTTATTTAAATTAATTGTTTTTCAGTTTTTATTTTTTGATGAATTGCTATTAATGCAATTGTAATGATGACCAGAAATGACCAGCAGCACAAATGTTAAGTCTTCTGAAACAAACTATACTTTTTGTGAATATCAGATTGAAAATTAAACCTAAACATTGATCAAATCATGAATACACAGCACAGATGAAAAATCGCAAACCTCAACTAACATCCCACAAGAATGACATTATGACATCTAAAAACCAGTCATGTTTGATATAATGTAGTGTGCCACCATTTTGATTCAGACTGAATTGGCAGAGTGAATAACATCTTAAATTTCAGTTTGTCGATCATTCTGTCAAAGTCTTTTTGCATTTTGTGTTGGTTCAGAAGAATACCAGTGAAGTCTTTTTAAGTTCTGATTATAGTTATATAATTATATACTTCACTAATATAGATGGAAAAATTATCTTTTATATTTCTACTTGAACTTATCCTAAAGTTGCTTTGGTTTTTCATAAAGATGTCAGGTAATTGCCATTGCTAAGTTTGTAGTGGTTGAAAGTTGTCTTATTATGATTCATAAAAATAAGCTGTCCATAAATGTTGCTTAATTGGGAGTTAAATTTCTGTAACTTTGTGTTTTGTCTTCAGGAACAATAATGACATCAGTCATTCAAGCTAGGATCCTGGCAGATCTACTACTATCTGAACATTTTTTTTTTTTTTTTTCTTCTTCAAGACACACAAGGTAGGACACAGGACAACTTTATATTTACTTGGCAACATTTTAACCTTTTAGCTGAGATCAGCAGAAATGACTGAATAGTTGAACATTTCAGTTGTCTTAAATGGATAGTCCACAAAAAAAAAAAAAATTCTGTCATGCTTTACTCACCCTCATGTTGTTCCAAACCAATTTTGAATTAATTTTATTCATCTTCAAACAAAAGTATATATTTTTGATATTCTTTCGTTTTTGTCTATCCATTGGAAGTCTAGGCAGTCTTTATTTTCAAGCTTCAAAAAGTTTTTAGTTTAGGCTTTGACTCACAATAAAAAACCCTTAGCTCAAGCTTCTCAGTTAATGTTTGTGTCTTCTTTAGAAGACTTGTATAAACCACTTTATGCATATGGATAAACTTGTCTTTAAGCTTAATATTGATTGCCTAGACTTTCAATGGATTGACAAAATGGTGAGAGAGTTTTAAAAGTATCTTAATTTTTGTTCCATAGATGAACAAGATTCGTATGTGTTTGGCATGACATGATAGTGGGTAAATCATTATTTCATTTTGAGGTGAACCTGTCCCTTTAAAGGGTTAGTTCCCCCCAAAAATTAGAATTCTGTCATTAATTACTCAGCCTCATGTTGTTTTGGACCTGTGAGTCCTTCGTTCATCTTCAACACAAATTAAGATATTTTTGATGAAATCCGAGAGCTCTCTGACCCTCCATAGACAGCAACACAACTGAAATGTTCCCAGACCCAGAAACATAGTAAGGACATTGGTAAAATAATCCATCACTGGTTCGACCTCAATTTTACGAAGCTATGAGAATACTTTTTGTGCACAAAGAAAACAAAAATAACGACTTTATTCAACAATTCTTCTCCAAATCACACCTTCCAACATTATCAAGAGTACCTCTGCATGTAATCAGCGCATGCGAGTGCTGTTGCTGACGTAGAACATGCATGCACTGAGGCTTGTTTACATGCAGAGAAACGCACACGCATGCATTGTGATACTCTCTATAATGGCGCACTAGTGTGACGCGAAGGAGAAGAACTGTTGAATAAAGTCATTATTTTAGTTTTCTTTGCGCACAAAAAGTATTCTCATAGCTTCATAAAAATTGCGGTTGAACTACTGATGTCACATGGACTGTTTTAACAATGTCCTTACTGCATTTCTGGACCTAGGAACATTTCAGTTGCATTGCTGTCTATGGAGGGTCAGAGAGTTCTCAAATTTCATCAAACATATCTTAATTTGTGTTCTGAAGATGAACGAAGGTCTTGCGGGTTTGGAACGACATGGGGTGAGTAATTAATGACAGAATTTTTATGTTTGGGTGAACTATCACTATAAGCACCGTTTTTCTTTCTATTTTGTAATAAAGAACCTTAGGTTGTCACATTAAATAATGTAAATTAACAAATTAAATTCAAGCTCTAAAACATTCAGCTTTTATTCAGCCCTGAAAATCCTGCTGATAAACAACTCTGGAAGTTATGATGTGAAAAAGTACTACAGGGTTTTAAATGGGCACATACTTTATTGAATAAACACTTCCCCGATCTTTCACACCTTTATTGTAATTTATGAAAATTTAAAAATTATGTCCGCTTTGTTTAAATATGATGATATTTGGTGACATACACGAACACTTTTTTTTTTTATTTTTTTTTTTTACTGCATTTAGAAAAAGGGAGCCTGATTAGGTACAGAACGCAGCTGTCACCATCTTTGCTGTTAAGGAGGAAGAGGGAATATTGTCTTTAAACCCATTGGATGTTTTGAATGTATTTGAAGATGATGACTGACAAGTCTTGGGTCAGTGTACTGGTGCTTTTTTTTTGGAACTAAAGTATTCCCGTAGTTACAGTATACAAACTACTTAAGTGCTGTTAATCTTGAGGAAAGTGTTTTTAATTTTTTTTTTTTTAGCAGTTATTTATTATTATTATTATTAATTATATTTAACATTTAAAATTGATTTTGTCAAACATTTCCTTGTTTGTGTGGCCGTTACTTATTTGGTGAAAAGTCTGATAAGATAGCTTAAATGTTATATTTTTGAATATACAGCTCATTGATTTTGTTTTATGCTTGAAAACATTTGTTGTATTTCAATAAATACTTGAGGAAACACTCCTGTTCTGTCATGATTTCTTTGTACCAGTGTTTTTGCTTCTTATGTAACTTTGATGAACTTAAACCATTTAAGGCAATCGGTTTCCTCAAACCATTTAAGTAGCCAAGTGGTTAATTTTAAGTTGTAAATACTTAGTTTGAATTCAGGTAACATTCTAACTGAGTGGAATACACTTAAAATGTTCAAGTTCAGTTTACTCTAATAATTGACTAAGCCAACACTAAAAAAATAAGTTAATTTAACTCGATGTAAATGAGTTATAGTACTCATATTTATTAGTTTTAAAACTTAAATGGTTTAAGGCAATCAGTTTCCTCAAATGGTTTGAGTTACCGTAACTTGTCGGGTTTTACAGTGTGGGTTAAAACATGTAAGAAGCAATTCTTGCATTGTTTCCTTGTTATCAAGACACTGTGAGCTATTTCTACCTGATCTGACCTTGTCTTGTGACAACAGTCAGGTTTGTTGCTGATTGTAACCCAAATATTATTAGATGGAATCAGTCATATTAGATAAGAAATTTGACTTGAATAATACCAGAATATTATGTTACCACATAAAATGCTAAAATTTGTGTGTGATATTTGCATACAAACATTTTCATGAACCAATCATGATTAATGAATCTCTTGTACTAAAATTAAGGTAACACTTTACAATAAGGTGTCATTTGTTAACATTAGTTAATGTATTAATTAACATGAACAAACAATGAACACTATTTATTACACTCTTTATTAATCTTTGTTAATGTTAGTTTGTTCATGTTAGTTCACAGGGCATTAACTAATGTTAACAAACAAAACATGCGATTTTAATAATACATTAGTAAATGCTGAAATCAACATTAACTAAGATTAATAAATGCTGTAGAAGTATTGTTCATTCTTAGTTCATGTTAACTAATGTAGTTAACTACTGTTAACTAATGAACCTTATTGTAAAGTTTTACCAAAATTAATTTAATTTTGAAATGAACAAAAACATTATGAACAACTGAAACAACACATGGCCTTCTAAACGGGTTTGCTGAGTTACGAAAGTTACTGAGTTACCTTTTTATTTTGGGTGTGTTTAATGCAAATTATGGTAGCTCATTTAGAATACTCCAAATTCATTAGCATTACAGTGAGGTTAAGAACAAATATGTGTGCATGTGTTGTGAAATAGGCAGAATGTTTTAGTGAAAAGTTCTCCTTTGTGAATAAATATGAATGCAATTATTAGTGAATGAGACCAACTGACTCACTGGTGCATTACAAACATTTATTCGTAATTGTGTGCGGTTGTTGCCATGTTGGTGTGACGTCATACATCTGCAAGTTGTTTTTACAGCGTTTTGTAAGAAAGTTTGACATTTTTACTTTTTCGAAGTTGAACAGTCACACTTTTGTTTAGCCAGAGAATAAATGTTTCTCAAAGGAAATTCTTTTGTCTTTGATGAAACAGTACTGTCATGTGGAACTAGCACTCTTATCTTACAATTTTAGCAGCATTTTATGGGTTTGATCATGCTGTTTTCTTTCAAACTCTGACAAGTTTCCTGAGCAGCAGCTGCATCGATCAGGCAACCATCACACCATGAGAGTAAAAGAAATTCAGATCAGGTACAGCTCAAGTTGCAATTTTCATTTCCCACATACAGTATAAATTGCGTAAGTGTCCTGAGGTGAACTATGTAATGTGTAGGAGAAGAGCTGTTAAAGAATTTTGCAGCTCTGCCACATTGGTTGTCCCCTTCACTTACAGGAGACACAAGCCACAGTTTCACTGTCTGTGTGTTAATTTCCACTGCTACTTGAGATGCCAAGTATGCACCCCCTTAAAGATTGAGCTTTCCTAAGACAGAACTTTGACCAAAATAATGCATTTACAGTTACACTACCAAATAAAAAAAATAAAAAAAGAAAAGAAAAAAGCAGAATAAGAAAAAGCAGCTTAATTCTAATAAATAATGGCTGACAGATCACATGATTCACATTTATTCCCAAGACAATATTCCCGTGTCCTATTTTAAGGTCACATGCTTTCTAATCTGAAGGGGGTGATTTTGAAGGGGGTTTTCTATAGAATGCAGGTTACTGAAATTATCTGAAGGAGAGAGAGTGTGTGTGTGTGTGTGTGTGTGTTTGTGTGTATACAGGTGCATCTCAATAAATTAGAATGTCGTGGAAAAGCCAAAATCACCACAATTAAAAGAACCAAAGACTTAAACTACTTCAGTCTGTGTGCATTGAATTTATTTAATACATGAGTTTCACAATTTGAGTTGAATTACTGAAATAAATGAACTTTTCCACAACATTCTAATTTATTGAGATGCACCTGTATATATATATATATATATATATATATATATATATATATGTTCATTTTCTTCTATATATGAACTTACTGTGGCATTGTGAGAGGTAGGGTATCATAAAAATGTGGGTTGCATCACAAATTGAGTCCAGGCTGAGGTCAAGTTACAAGTTTCTTCTTTTTTTTTTTTTTAATCAATCATCAAAAAGCCAAAAGTTACAACAGAGGAAAACCTTCTCCAGCTTTTCTCCACCTTCACACACAAGAAGAATCAAAGTCCCTTTGTTCCCAGCTCATCACCAGCTTTTTTCCTTCACCCTCAACAGCTGTGTCTCCCCCGCTGAGGAACATGGTAACTGTAGTTCGGGATCAGGTGGACATCTTAGTTTGTAGTCCCCAGGCTGCAGCCATCTAGATGGCACATACCTTCCCTCTATAACACAACCTCTCACGATGCCACAATACAGAAAGTATTACGCTCTTGTTTCAAGACGATGGAAATTTCATTAGATTCAATTTCCACTATCAATAATTAAACCTACAGAGCCTGTGGAGACTTCTTTAAACAGAGTAATCCATACGCACCTACACACCAGCACACACACACACACACACACACACACACACACACACACGTTTGTACTTGTTTGTGCTACATTGTGGGGACCAAATGTCCCCACAAGGATAGTAAAACCTGAAATTTTTGACACTGAGGGGAAAAAAATGATTAAAAATAGTAAATGATGTTTATTTGAAAGTGTAACAATGCAAACAGGTTTTCTGTAAGGGGTAGGTGTAGGGTTAGGGGATAGAAAATATTGTTTGGTCAGTATAAAAGTAATAGAAGTTTATGGAAAGTCCCCACAATTCACAGACACACACAAGCATTCACATTCACCCATCATGCTTTTTCAAAACAATACAGAAAAAAAGCATTCATGCACTCCTTTTGGTCTATCTTTCCTGTCTTTCCTTATGGAACCGGTGACATTTTTCCTGAATGATGCTTTCTTTAGCAATCCATTCAGCGATGTTCACCATTACCATGCATGCAAACAAGCACATCGGCACATACGTTTATGTGAAAAGGTATAGATTACGTTTAGGAGTATATCCTTAATGTATAAGGTGAAGAAACTGTCTGGCTGAATTATTGATTGTCTGCAATCTCAATTTCCCAGCACAGCCATCCAATGCAAACACACACACACACACACACACACACACACACACACACACCCACGCACACGCACACTGGTTAAAGCACTGTGACTGATTGGTCTTTGAGGGGCGTGTGAAAAGTTGGTTATTACTGCACTACAGGAGAGACAGAAAACACTGTAACACACTCGCACAACTGATGAGTAACATGTCAGACAGCCCATTATGAGCTTCTTCTGCCTACTTTTTCCAAAAAATATCAGACTTCAAATCTTATGAACTCCTTGTGAGTTGTTTTACTTTTTTGTCTGTGTGGGAGTGAATTTCCAGGACTACCAAGCTGTTCACAACCAGCCCAATCGAATCAATTTACCTAAGTGAAGGCCTATTTACTGTACATTTAGCCTACTCACTTCATGTCTTGTAGCCTATGTGTCTGCCAAATGAGGTGGCTTGAATGGCTGAGTTTTGGAATGTGTCTGAAAGGCATTTACACTTCATTTATTTGAGAAGCATATGTCACCAGAGAGAAGTATAACATTTCATTGGAAGACCAAGTTATGACATTTCAATTAAGAATTCATTGTAGCAATCTGCCAATTTGTAAACATGAATTGTTTGGGACTACATTGAAAAAATGTTAACCTAAAAATGTGCTTCATGTGGATACATCTAAGTTAAAGTATATTTAATTTAATTTAATACAGTGAAGGTAATGCAGTGCTATTTTATATTTGATTATGATATATTTGATTCATTTTTTGTACCTGTACCCTACTGTTAGACCTAACTAATAAACTTAAAGCATTGTTTATTTAATTTTTATCTTTGTTCTACTGTATTTATTTGTGCTATAGCTTGTAATTGGAGCCCGGTCTCATGAAAACGCATATCAATAGCACCATTTTCAGTTTCTATTTGGCGTGCTGTTTCTACGCAGAAATTGACTTTAACGTGTTTGGCGTGCATATAATATGAAGTTTTCTCGTGCATATGATACACAATGTCTTGGCGCGCATATGAAAAGCAGTTTTGGCATACATATAATACACACCTACCCCACACTCCTAATCCTAACCATTGCGTATCATATGCACGCCAAAGTCAATTTCTGCGTATAAATAGTGCGCCAAATAGAAATAGAAACTTTCGTGAGATTGGGCTGGGTAATTTATGATATTATTTTATTACTAACTATTATTTTAACTCTTTAGGCTAGTATTTGATTTTTTGCCATATCGAAACTGAAATCGAGAATTGTGCAATTTCACTAGTACCTAAAATGCTTGTGCCAACTTTAAAGGTGCAGTTGGAGATCTTGGAAAATGCTAACTTTAGCCTGATAGCACTGAAAGCGAATGTCCTACCCTCCCTGCAAATCGCCATCCAAAGCCACGCCCCTGAACGCGAACAGATCAGACGATCAGAGACAACTAGGGCTGGGCGATTTTATTGATTAACTCAAATGTGTAGTTTACGTCGATTTGTTTCAATGAAAATCGGTTTTCTCTTTAACATCCGCCGACGATCCCCTCTGGGCTCCCGTTGTCCCGAATGAGCTCAGCCCTCCCCCTGCGCATTTGCCATATTAGAGTTTATGTAAGGTTTCGTGATCCCCCCGCAATCCGCTGCATCCCAATGTGTTTGGAAAGAAAATGACGTGTACTGCGGAATGCGGATCCCTTAAAGCAGTGTTAATCATTGCGTGGCTCACGAGACTCATGCGGCTCGCCAAGCTTTAATTTGTGGCTCGCATGGCAGTAAATAATACGATGATATGAGCAATACAGAGATTTCATAAAAACATTAAAAAAACAAGCAGGGCTATAACCTATAAAAAACTCACACCGTGTCTACACCGGACGTGAGCGTCACGGTGCGATCAGGGCTTTATGATTTCCGCAATGCGGAAAACGCGGACGGAATCGCGGAACCTAGTTATAAAAACAGAATTTACTGTATAACGCGGAATGTCATTGAATTTGTCAATGACAAATGAATAAAAGTATGGATGAATAAATCAAAAGTAGGTCATTACACTTAAATCAAATCGTGATATGAACTAGTATCTGTAAATGTTAAGCTGCAAAAATACCATTTAAATATGAATCCTGCGTGTCTCGTTATGAATGAATGCACAGACTCGCAGTTTCGTTTACTACACATACTGAAGCGCACAGTGTTTTCAGCGTCTGCCGTCATGTCAAATGAGGTTATAAATATATGAACAACAGTCAGTGTCTGCTCTATTACAAATACATATATATATTTTTTTTTAAATACCCAAAACAGCAGGATTACAAAATGGAAATATAGACTAGAAAGATATTTAAACTTGCTCTGCCCTTACGTCCATGACATTGACTCACTGCAGAGAATAAATACAAGATGGGAGGAAAATGTATATTTCTTTCCCTTGCAGTTTTATCATTGCAACTGCTTTTGAATGCACGATCGCTTTTTAGTTTCACTTAGTGCTGGGCGGTATACCGGTTCATACCGAATACCGGTGTTTATTTTTCTTATGATATGAATTTTTAAAATACCGCAATACCGGTGTTATTTAAATAACGTTCGGAACGCGACACACTGTTTGAGAGGGGTCTCTTTTCACTATTGCATTGTGGCAAGAACACAGCTGTATGTGTTACTAAGCGTGTTCTGAAGCTGTAGAACTAGTAGAACGTGATGACACAGAAGAACTCATCCACAATATCCACCGCACGCCGCCACCAGCTCCCGCGTCTCACACACGAGAGTGACTTTAGCACTATATTTAGCAACTTTCAGACCCTTTTAGCGGCTTTTTTTCCATAGAATATACAAACTGACAAACCTAGCGAATGTTTTGGATAAACCTTAGCTATGGTTCAGTTGGAAGATGTCGCCAGTGCTGCCCCGCGAGCGCGAGATCTGACTCCCAGCGCAGCGTCGCTTCTCTGCGTCTGTTCTGTGCAGCGAGCGACAGAGAGGCACCGCATTCATTTGGCCGTACCGCGACTGTTTGGAATTTTTTTTTTTGTTTACTCAGACGCAGGCAGTGCGCTGCATGAGACAAAAAAGTAATATAGCCAAAACCACCGCATAACCGCTCTTTAGTAGCTATAACGTTAGATGCATGTTGATTTTATCAGACGATGTCGCGATTATAAATGAAAATGGCTCCTGGTTAACGTGTATTAATGGGTCGTGTTTAGTCACTATTTAGTGTGGAATTTTTCTACAATATTCGCTCATCATGACAGTAAAATAGGGCATTCTAAGTCAATCTACTGCAGTTTTTCCTCTCAATCAGTAGAAAATGTGGTTAACACCCGATCATGCATGAAAAAAATAAATACCGCCATATACCGTGAAACCGGTATAATTTTGAAAAATACCGTGATATACATTTTTGGTCATACCGCCCAGCACTAGTTTCACTTTCACTTTCGAGATCGGCGATCGCACGTCTGTGTTTATACTATGGAGCGGCAGTATTTACCACCCATTTTACAAGATTAGATGTTTGTCAGTTTTGCTCATGATCTGCAAATCTTGTTGTTTCTGATTGCACTTTAACCCCAAGAGGGAAATCCATATCAAATCCCAGAAGGGAAAATCAAAACAAAATAAAGTTAAAACTTGTTTTGAACAATTTCTTTGTCATCTGCAGATTGATTTTAAGTAGGGGGGGAAAAAATCAATTTAAATCGTAAATCGGATTTTTTTGTGAAAAAATCAGGGATTTTTTTTTTTTTGACCATATCGCCCAGCCCTAGAGACAACATTACTACAATACATCATGTGTCATTAACGGGTGAGAAAACTTCCTGGTATTGTAGTACGTTTACTAACTACTATGAAGGAAGATCAGGTTGTTGAAGTTTTCCTGCCATTCTTGTGCTGTCTGCATAGCGTTCGTGAACGTGCTGATGACGTATCCTGTCTGTGCGAACCAGGTGCGCAGAGGTATGCAAATACATATGTTGACAGGTAGGTAGGAAAGTCAATCAAAACGCTAAAGTCAATCAAAACACTCGGACCAAGCGTTTTGATTGGATGAACATTTCTTGGTCCTACGCCTTCCACAGAATATATAAATACATATGAATACATTTAGACCACTTAACTTAATGATTGCTATCGGGATGAGAAGAGACTTTCAACCAGCATAACAAAAAATTTTTCTGAAGACCTATTGCACCTTTAAGTATTGGAATACAAGGTTACATGAATCAAAAACAAAGAAAACATTACCTATTTTATTTATATATTCATTGTTTGGTGGAGCCAGTGAAAACCCCTAGCACTGAGCCCTGTTACAGTCAAATTATTATTTTCCATCACTCAATACATTAGGTTACACCAAAACAGAATTCAAGGGTTAGATCAGATAGAAACAGCTCCTTAAGCTAAGAAGGTACGTCATTTTACAACATAACATGAAACATGCACCCAAACTTATAATTTCGCCAGCTCTATGACGGTCAGTAGTCATGTTGTTAGAGGGTGAGACTAGAATGAATGTGGCCTGTTGTCTTGCAGAACTAAAGATGAGGCCAGTCATGTTAACACAATCCCCATCTGACTGTTGAGCTCATGGGTTCAGAATGACTATCTGTATCTCTTTACAGAGCTCTAACACTCATCTGTTCAGTGCTTCTCTAATTCTACTCAGAGATGAGACAAGGTTTGTAGTCTGCCAGGATGTGTATGTGTGTGTTTACGGTCTGGTAGGAATAAAACATGTCAGTATTTCCTCAAACAAACCTGTAATGTTCTTGTTCCTTTTGCAGAGTGTTAAAAGCATTCACAATCAGACAAAGCATTTTACATTCTTTGTAAAAATAATAAGCGTTAGTTTCTGCTATATTGCTGTGGGTTAACAGTACAGCAGTGCAGTCTGTGTCTCTGTTCCCCTGAGCAGAGACTCCAAACATCATACCTACCAAATGCACAAGAGCTATAAATACCTCTTTCTGTGTGTGTGTGTGTGTGTGTGTGCGCGTGTGTCCTCTCTCTTCTGTCTCTGCCAAAGTGAAACTGTAACATTTAATCTGCTCATAATAGAAAGAGGATCTGTATCAACAGATTTCATTTTCACAGAATTATGATACAAGATACAGAGGCACAAGTGTGAATAATTCCAATTTCATTATGAAGTAAATCCAGATGATTATGTGTGCTAGAGTTTGAAAAGAAGGGAATAATTGAAACAGATGTTAAAGTGAGTGAATTTTGAATGTATGAACAGATCGTCATTATTTGCCATTCATCACCTGTTTTCTGTACTAACAGCATTTATACAGCCTTTGACACGGTTGTGTTCAGTCTTTAAAATGACTGGTACACGGCTGCGTGCTGATTGGTGGAGCCATGTGTTAATAAACACAGCTCATTAATCATACAGATAGGCCTGCAGGGCAACATGACAGCATATGTTCATTGGCGAAGCAAAGTGCAAAGAATAAAAGATAGAGTCATGGGTCACTCTTTTTCAAACACTTCCTCATCTGACTGACAATGTACGCAGTTACTCACCCTCAAACAAAAACCTTAAACGTCATCTAAAAATCATATTTAATCACACTTCATAACTTCAATACGGCAGTAACAAAAAATATAATGCTTAGCGGATTGATGTTTCATGTACAATACATGGGACAATGTTGATTAAAAAATTCATAGATATTATTCCCACGTACAGTAACTAATGATCTGTTAATAACTTAATTATATTTGCTATTGCTATTTTTCAAAATACATTCTCAATATGACTTACTGGTCCGTGTATGGTCCGTGTAAGTTGCGTTCGTTCGTTTTTTGATTTAAAATTGAAAAAAGGGCACCATTTTCGTTTTTCGAGAGAAATCGCCTTGATTTGCCGTTCTTACATTCAGGGGTAGAAAATGAAACAGCTTGAATGTTCGATTTCCACGTGTGGGCGGAAATAAAAAGCCCCTTTCCACTGATTGGTCAAGCAAGGATCAAATGGTGCCGTCATCATGTCGTCTTCAGTTTTGTGCAACAGAATAAAAGCGTTTATTGCAACTCCTGCGTTCATCTCCCACTCACCAAACAACCAGACTAACAAATGGCTTGACACAAACCATACTGGGGTAGCGCCTAGACAGGGCTTACTTCTGTGTAGGTTCTCTATGGAAAATATTAGGTGCTTATTGCAGAAATATGTATGTACCTCAGATCTACATCCGCGTTACCATTTTAGTCTATTTCTTTGGCGCACCGCACATTTTATTTAGCTGTCCAGTTATCAAAATTTGTGTGGCAAAGCTGCGTGACATTTACATTATAGTGAAGTGCAGACCAGTATCGATTTTAGTGTGAATATAAAGCTATCTTACCATTTTGATTATTATTTTGAGTTTGGTTTTTTTTCATAGAGAAGTTTATATGATACTGTCATTATCCGTTATTATATGTCATTATATAGGCTATATAATGCATGCTATTTTTATAGAAAAGGGCATTTTTTCTAACTTTATAAAATATGTCTGTCACCTTTAATATTAAATTCCTGAACTTAGTCAATATTTGAAAAATATGACATTATAGGTGTTACCAATTAAATCAGTACCAGCCAAAGCCATATTTGCACTGTGGCACAGAAGCTGCATCTTAAGTTAATGTATTTACACAATTAATGCTGCTCAGACAGCAGTAAATGCATTAACACAGCAATTTCATTATGGAATGAGATTAATGTTTTAAACAAAAACATTTTGAATAGCCTACAGAAATATGAAATGAGTGACAAAATGAAACAATTGGATACTTGAATTATGAAGGTTACATCGCCAGTAGGTGTGTTGATGAATGATCATGATCAACACATCATTGTGTTGATGAATGAGTCAGAGTCATCAATTCAACCGATTCGTTCAAAAAGCAAATGGGTCATTGAACCACTCGCTCAAACGATTCATTCAAAAACTCGGATTCATTCAAGAATGAAACGCCTGTGTTTTAAGTCAAATAAAACAGACTGTTTTGTGTCTAAAATGAAATCAATTTTTACTCATTATTAATGAAACTGTACTGTCTAAAATAAAAGTTATGACTGCTGGATATACTAAAATCAATACTGCTCTGCGCTTCACTATAATGTAAATGCATTCGCCCCGTGTTGTCCAGTGCGTCACGCAGCATTGCCACACAGATTTTGATATGCATTATATAGCCTACATGTGTAACATGGCGTCGGATAATGACAGTATCATATAAACTTCTCTATGAAAAAAAAAAAAAAAAAAACCTCAAAATAATAATCAAAACAGTAAGATAGCTTTATATTCACACTAAAATCGATACTGGTCTGCACTTCACTATAATGTAAATGTCACGCAGCTTTGCCACACAAATTTTGATAACTGGACAGTTAAATAAAATGTGCGGTGTGCCAAAGAAATAGTCTAAAAGGGTAACATGGCTGCAGATCCAAGGTACATACATATTTCTGCAATAAGCACCTAATAATTGCCATAGAGAATCTATGCCTACACAGAAGTAAACCCCGTTCATTTGTTAGTCTGGTTGTTTGATGAGAGAGAGATGACATGCAATAAACGCTTTAACAGCGGAGGACTCTTATTCTGTTACACAGTACTGAAGACAACATCATGACGGCACAGTTTCATTTTTGGCATGACCAATCAGGGGAGTTGAAAAGGGGCGTTTAATTCCCTCCCACACGTGGAAATCAAACATTCAAGTTGTTTATCCATTTTCTAACCCTGAATGTAAAAACGGAAAATCAAGGCTATTTCTTGTTTTTTCATGTTTTTGAAAAAAAGGAAAATGAAAATGGTGCTGTTTTCTCATGTTTCGGTTTTCAATATTTAATCAAAAAACGAATGAAGGCAAAATACATGGATTGGTATCTTCCGTTCATTCGTTTTTTAAATTTAATATTTAAAACAGAAAAATAAGAAAACGGTTACTTTTTTCTTTTTTCAACTTAAAAAAAATTATGCTTGATTTTCCGTTTTTTTACATTCAGGGCTAGAAAATGAATAAACAGCTTGAATTTCTTATCTCTGCATGTGGGTGGGAATAAAATGCCCCTTTCCCATGATTGGTCAACCAAACATTAAAGCGTGCTGTCATTAGTTCTTCCGCAGTTCTCCGCAGCAGAAAACAGTCCTGCTGCTACAGTTGTATGCATTCTTAACGCGTTTATTGCAACTTTCATCACTTTCTCATCAAACAACCAGACTAACAAATGGCTAACGGCTAACATTACCCCTAAAATATAACAATGAAAAAAAAATAAAGATAAATACAGAATAATAAACCATATACTACACTGATATGAAATAATGTCATATCTTTACATATCTATATCATTTCGACTTCATCTCGTCCAAAACTCAGATCAATAAAACAGGCGATGTGCCAAAGATGTAGGCTAGGGAGTAGCATAAAAGCATAAAACCGGAAAATCAAGCATAATTCTTGTTTTTTCATTTTTTTTTTTTTTAAATTGAAAAACGAAAAAAGGAACTGTTTTCTTATTTTTCTGTTTTTAATATTAAATTAAAAAAACTAATGAACGGAAGATACCCTGATTGTATGCGGACCGGACCCTTACTCAAGAGTCAACAGCTTATAAGGACTTGAGATGAAACCAGTATTTACAAAATGTTTCAAATATAGAAGAGAGAAGGATTGTGGGTAATGCATTGCAACATGAAATCATACAAAGTTGAATGCAAAAGTACTGTAAGAAATGGCTTTAGCTGAATTGTATTATTTATTTTATTCCTATTAAATGAATGAAATCCTTTGCAGCAAGGAATGTGCCAAGCCACCAGTGTAGGATAAGTGTCCTCTCAGACAGGAAGTCTCAGAAGAATTATGCAGGGCTATCACATTCTACTGCAATATAAATGCTAAATAAGGCATGACCCATACTCATGAGGACCTAGCTTTGTATGGCACAATTCAGTGTGTATGTGGGTGTGTGACTAATGTAACTGAATAAGCTCTAATATGACCACACACTGTTAAAGGTTATTCAGTGGTTCTTTGCAGCAACCTTCTTCAGCAAAGAACCCTCTTCTAATCAAAAACACTTTGTGTTGTATAGGGCGCTTGATTTGGCTATATGATTAAAAACATTCTTTATGTTGCATTATAGGTTCTTCAGATCAGTGTAATAAACATAAATAGATAAGGAAAATAAGAAAAAAAGTAATAAAAACGATAAATCTGCCATAATTATATCGTTCTTTCTCTTCGATTTTTTTTCAGACGTTTGATTATTGACACTATACTGAAATATGAAATTGGCTAAATTTAATTTGAAATGGAATATGCACAATGGCATTTGAGTATTTGAATTTAGATTCACCAATATGTGCAATATTTTATGCAAAATAAAAATGCTAATTCAAATTCAATAAAAGAATTTCCATTTGCCATTTCTTATTACTATTTAATTTAAATATTCAACTGAATAAATGTTAATTATTAAAACAGAAATATACTAGCTGATATTTTTAAAGTGTTAATGCAATAAGAGTAGCAAAATGTCATTTACACTCACAATTTGACATTTAAAACTGAATTTCCATTAATACTGAGTGATGAATATAGCAAATTCAGTAGGCTTCATGCTTCCATGAATAAGTGAAGGTGTCATATTTAAATGGAAATGAAGTGACTTTGTGAGTCTGTTTTTTATACACTGTGTTTAGTTTAAAATTGAAGATGAAGAAGATATCACAGATGATATTCTAAAAAAAACTGTGTAGCTTAATGTTTTACAATGACAAAGATACAAAGCTCTTTTGTTCTAATTTTGTTTGCTATTTTTATATTATTTTTATACAGAGAGAGAAAGACACAGAGGCTTTCTAAAAATGCTACACGCACCTGCTCATCGTTCACAGTTTAACGCATTCGCAGTAGAAGCCACTATAAAGAGCAGGTCCAGAATGTGCTGTGCTTATGGCTCAGTGAGAGGAGAGAAGCCTCAGAGAGAGAGAACTGAATTTATATTTGGTCTCTGGGGTGGAAACCAATGTAATGACGTCCATTAGTTCATACTGTATGTTCATATGATGTGTAAGAGACTTACAGAACAGTCAACAGATTTCATCTGACAATAAAGTAGGATCTAGAAACAGTAGCTCAAAGTTCCCCCTGGGACATAATAACTACGAAGAGAAGTCAGGGAGTTTAATGAAGAAGGGATGTCAGATAAATTGCGGCTGCTTTTTATACTCAGAGCAGCATGACTGACAGAATTATATGAATGTTCACTAGGAACTCTATTTAAAAGGCTCTTAAACTGCCACTGAATTTTTAAAGGGCATGAATGATCTGTGATGGCTCTAATGCATTATATCCTTTTGGATAATGCACAATTACGAGTTTACACTTTCAATTAAAACGGAGTGTAATAGTTGTGGTTATGACTTCCACGCTGAAGAAATTAGGTTTTTGCCCTGACAGATCTGAGCAGATAGTCTCCCATTATAGTTCTCCAGAGAATCATCTTGAGAGATGAAAACTAAGGACGGAAATATGATGAGGAGAATACAAGAAGTGTCTTTGCATGCACTGTGGTAACCAGATGACAAACATAAGGGCAGAATATTTATATTATTGAATGAAAGAATTCTCAGCACGTGGACAGGGGCCTGGTTTGTGCTGCTGTAAAGAAGTCTGACAATGTATTAATTCATTTAAATATGTATTATTTCATATAACCTCCTGGGACTAAGCAAATATTTTTTTGTTTTCTTGTAAATTAAAGGGTTAGTTCCCTCAAAAATGAAAATTCTGTAATTTCTTTAGGAAAAAAAAAGTATTTGTTAAAGCATTAAAAGCCATGAACCAAGCCAACCAGCTATGAGGTGAATCACAACATTACAGACAGTACTTAAGGGAAATAACTATAATGCCAGGAAGCACTGCGAATGACATAATCGAATTAAAAACCATGAAGAAATATAAAAGCCGTTTATTATATCTATTGAAAAAATATATTTTTCATTTAATTAAAAACCAACATTACAATAAAAATAAACAGATGGCTTCAACAAAAGTGCCAACGTTTAACAACCTTGTAGCTCACAGTAGGTCTATCTTCAAAGGTTTATAAGTTATTGGTAAAAACATTTCTATACACTCTAAAAAATGCTGGGTTAAATACAACCCAGCGCTGGGTAAAATATGGACAAGTCCAGCGATTGGGTTGTTTAGACCCAGCGGTTGGGTTACTGCCCAGAAGGTTGGGTTAAACATTTAACCCAACTGTTTGTTGAAAACAAGCCAGCGTGTGTTCTGTCCAATATTTACCCAGCACTGCGTTGTATTTAACCCAGTATTTTTTTGGAGTCTAGGGAACTCAGCTGTTGCACTCTTTCACACATATATTCTTTAATAAGTACCATTTAGAGATTGTGTGTGAACAAGGCTTTTTCCAAAATACCGTTAAGATTTTAGGTAAAGGAAGTTGTAATATTACCATCAGATTACTCTCATGAAGCTATGTGTGAACAAAGTGTAAGTTTATGCTTGGTATGAGCACATACAAGGTAAGGATGCACGGATGTAAGAAGTCATAAAAGCATAATATGATTACTATGCAATGTTTACAGTAAGCTACATCTAAAGACCCTGCCTTTATTTCCATTCATCAGGACATCACCTCTGCAGTTTGATACTATCGTGCAGCATCTCGTGTTTAAACCTATTGCAAAAACGTGTTCTGTGTGATCGGTCCTTTACGCCTGTGACTGAGAAGTCAAAAAAAGGTTGTTAAATTGCACAGACAGTGAAACTAAATTGCTTTTCCTCATCCAGGCGGATGAAGACAACAGCACAGTGCTTAAAGGTCATTTACAATGACTGGCATCACAGAGTTTACTAGTATTTTGGAGCTCTTGTTTGAACGGTCCCTTAACAGTAAAAAGCCAGAATACCACCGCTCGTGTGAATAGCATGTTTTTGTATTTAAGGGAAAGCCAATCTGGTAATTTTACGGTAATTTACAGGGTTTAATGTGTGTAAGGGGCTTATAATGATTCTTTCTTGTACAAGAAAGAAAAAATCTATGTCCTCTGTTGAGGACAAGTAGTCTTTCACTACACAGCTGAAGAGGATAAAAAAACGATTTCAGCTCTCAGCAGTTTCCCTGTGATCTGATGCAAAACTGTCAAAGACAATAGGAGCTGTCATTTCAGTGCTGACTTTAACTTCCTCTGCAATAATTCAAACACACTCTCTACCTTTTACTCTTTCTCTCTCTCTCAGTTTATATTCCATATCCAAAGTATTGGTTTATTCCTAGAAAACCCATATAAAAAGGAAATAAAGGTACTATTCAATAATAAAAAAAGTGACAGCCCAAAATGCATTACAGTGACAAAAAGAAATATACATTGGAAAGTGCTTTCCTCTGGTGTAAAGTACAGAAATTTGATTCACAAATCAAAGCACATCATTAATGTGGAATTTAAAGCTGAAGAGGGTAATTTCTCTGCCACTACCATCACCAAATGGAACTACAAAAATAATAAATGCTTCAAACATGTTTAACTCTCCCTGTCTGCCATTGGTCAGTCAACACATGGCCCCACCCCAACCTCAATCTATTGGCTAGTTGGGAATATTAAACAAATAGTGTCACCGAGCAAAAGTGTGAATCAACTTAATAGCTTACGTATAATTGTTTAACGGCATATTTTCTGCAGCACACTCTGTAAAACATTCTTTTGCTTTAAGCAAAGGGCTTTTTTCCTTTCACTGAAGTTTCAAATGGAGATTATGATAAGCAAAACATTAACCAACAGCACAACATTCAGTAAACATAACCCATAGACATTCTCAGGTTCATTGAACTACTATTAACACGTAAAGCTCACACACTCACCGTCCTTGCGGTGATAGGTGATCTCCACTTTGCGTTCCTCCGAGCCCAGGAGAGCCTGTGCTACCTGCGCAATAGCGTGCCGCTTGGTCAGCTGTCCGTGCAGGAAGTCGCAGGTGCACGGCTTCTGCATGACGTCCGGCCGGGAAAACCCTGTCATCTCACAGAAGGCATCATTGCAGTAGATGATGGCACAGTTCTGGACACGTGCATTGGCTATGACAAATCTCTTGTCTGTAGAAACAGGCAGAAAAGAGAATTTTTGCTATAAAGAAAAGTGTGTATAAGTGTGGAGGTGAAAAGATATAGTACGTCATTTTCAAATCTTTTATAAAAATGTTAGATTTTTCTGCCATATGAGCACTTGTGCTTTTGGCAGAGTTTACCTTCAGATCAGCAAATGTAGGGTTGTAAATTTGAGTCATAAGGCCAGAAAGCCTTGCCAAATTTTATGAAGTTACACTGGCTGTGTTTACATGGATGCTTTTTGTTTAAATCAGAATGAAATCCTTTTGATTGATGAATCTGAACGTAGTATTTACATGAACGCTATATAAAGTGATCAGGTTGATGTTCACGTTTTACACATCACAAGTTTCAATATCGGATTTAATTTTTTGACCTGCACACACTGCATGAATATACAGAGTTTCTAGATGTTTGCACATACTATTCTCCTACCATTGCTTCTTTTCTTAGTTTTTAAAGAGCAGACTTAAAATTGATATAATTTGGGACCTAATTAGGAGACAACGAGCACAAGAAGCTTTGTGCCGTGTTGCTTTTATCAAGCAGTGAAATCGCCCAAACAAGCCGTCTGTGAATGAGAGTATGAAGTGAGGACTGATGGGACTTTGTTCTGCGCCACTTCACAGACGATGAGTGGAAGGAGAATTTTAGAATAACATGACACTCATTTATGACACTTGATTCTACAAAGACAACAGGCTCCTTCCATGCTTCACACGTCATTACAAAATTTCTTTGCCACTGCACATATACAGTACTTTTCAGTTTTGGTTTTCAATCCGATCAAGGATTTACATGTCCTCTAAATCAGATTAGAAAAGATCTACACCACCCCTTCCAATCCGATCGAAATTTCATTTGTATCAATCTCAATAGGATCAATTAAGGTATTTACATGAAGGTTTTTCAGTCTGATTGAGCCATCAATCTGATTACTAACGGATTATTTGGTTGCTATTATTCACACCATAAGCATAAGCAAATTAAAAAAAAAAGAAACTTTTTGCGATTGTAGATGATATTATTAGATATACAGTGGGGCAAAAAAGTATTTAGTCAGCCACCAATTGTGCAAGTTCTCCCACTTAAAAAGATGAGAGAGGCCTGTAATTTTCATCATAGGTATACCTCAACTATGAGAGACAAAATGAGAAAAAAAATCCAGAAAATCACATTGTAGGATTTTTAAATAATTAATTGGTAAATTCCTCTGTAAAATAAGTATTTGGTCACCTACAAACAAGCAAGATTTCTGGCTCTCACAGACCTGTAACTTCTTCTTTAAGAAGCTCCTCTGTCCTCCACTCGTTACCTGTATTAATGGCATCTGTTTGAACTCGTTATCAGTATAAAAGACACCTGTCCACAACCTCAAACAGTCCAACTCCAAACTCCACCATGGCTAAGACCAAAGAGCTGTCAAAGGACACCAGAAACAAAATTGTAGACCTGCACCAGGCTGGGAAGACTGAATCTGCAATAGCTAAGCAGCTTGGTGTGAAGAAATCAACTGTGGGAGCAATTATTAAAAAATGGAAGACATACAAGACCACTGATAATCTCCCTCGATCTGGGGCTCCACGAAGATCTCACCCGTGGGGTCAAAATGATCACAAGAACTGTGAGCAAAAATCCCAGAACCACACGGGGGACCTAGTGAATGACCTGCAGAGAGCTGGGACCAAAGTAACAAAGGCCTCAAATCCTGCAGTGCCAGACGTGTCCCCTGCTTAAGCCAGTACATGTCCGGCCCGTCTGAAGTTTGCTAGAGAGCATTTGGATGATCCAGAAGAGGATTGGGAGAATGTCATATGGTCAGATGAAACCAAAACAGAACTTTTTGGTAAAAATTCAACTTGTCGTGTTTGGAGGAGAAAGAATGCTGAGTTGCATCCAAAGAACACCATACCTACTGTGAAGCATGGGGGTGGAAACATCATGCTTTGGGGCTGTTTTTATGCAAAGGGACCAGGACGACTGATCCGTGTAAACGAAAGAATGAATGGGGCCATGTATCGTGAGATTTTGAGTGAAAACCTCCTTCCATCAGCAAGGGCATTGAAGATGAAACGTAGCTGGGTCTTTCTGCATGACAATGATCCCAAACACACCGCCCGGGCAACTAAGGAGTGGCTTCGTAAGAAGCATTTCAAGGTCCTGGAGTGGCCTAGCCAGTCTCCAGATCTCAACCCCATCGGAAATCTTTGGAGGGAGTTGAAAGTCCGTGTTGGCCAGCGACAGCCCCAAAACATTACTACTCTAGAGGAGATCTGCATGGAGGAATGGGCCAAAATACCAGCAACAGTGTGTGAAAACCTTGTGAAGACTTACAGAAAACGTTTGACCTCTGTCATTGCCAACAAAGGGTATATAACAAAGTATTGAGATGAAATTTTGTTATTGACCAAATACTTATTTTCCACCACAATTTGCAAATAAATTCTTTAAAAATCCTACAATGTGATTTTCTGGATTTTTTTTTTCTCATTTTGTCTCTCATAGTTGAGGTATACCTATGATGAAAATTACAGGCCTCTCTCATCTTTTTAAGTGGGAGAACTTGCACAATTGGTGGCTGACTAAATACCTTTTTGCCCCACTGTAGATGATAATATTAACCTTCCAAAATGTGAAAGTATGAAACAATTTAAATGAATATTTAGGGTTCAATAAGTAAAGCTCAATCAAGCATTAGTGGCATAATGTTGATTACCACTTGTCTCTCCTTTTCTTTAAAAAAGAAAAAATCCAGGTGGCACTTACAATGGAAGTGAATTGGGCTAATATGCACACTTCAGTACTGCAAAATTACAGCCACAAGACACAAACAATATGTGCTGACATGATTTTACTTTGAAAACACATTTAGTAACATTTTTCCTGTAAAAACAATTTAAACAGCTTCACAGTTCATATTTGAACTGAAGAACCGATGTAGCCTACAGTACTGCATAGTACTTTTACAAAATATGCTTCCCATTTTTTTTTTTATTCTCCAAAACTGGCCCAGTTTATTTCCATTTTAAGAACCTCACCTCTTCCTCTATTTAAAGGAAACCCGGGACGAGCCTAAATGATTTTTTGTGGTAACCAACACTGATTGAGAAGGACTGAACCTGGAATGTCCCTTTAAAAACATTTACACGAGTGGTCTTGTCAACAAATGTTCTTAATGTTTTATCTACCAAAAACTGTCCTTGACAGTTATATTTGAGAGAAAACAGCAGAGAAAGTAAGGCATAGAAGAGTGATATTTTGGCACCGGACACTGGGCCCCTCAGCTGAGCGCCTGTGGTAGTGTGAGTAAACACATTAACACTCAAACACAACACAAACGGTGACATTTTCAAATGCTGACATGATGTTAGCTGAACACTTGGTGACAGAAATGGACAGTTCCCCCTCCCTAACGACTAATGGAGAAAGAGTCCAAACACTATCCAAAATCTATTGCGCTGTTAACCACTTAACTAATCAATGTTTACATCAATGAGAAACGGTAATAGTACAGCGCTAATAAATCAAAGTATCTATTTCTAAGTTTGGACATACAAGGAAGGCTAAAATAAGTTGCACGGTCAATGTGTGGAGGTAAATTCTCCCTATTTGGAGGTCACACTAAACAATAAACCGCAACTGAATCGCCCCACACGCAGCTCTTATTGTTTGCAATTAAATAAACAAACGCTGCTGCAACATCTGGAAAATGAAACTCACTTTGACCCTCGAATTTGCGGATGATAATCCCGAGAAACGTGTTCTGTGGCGCGACGTGACCTCGTCGCACCGGCATGATTGACGGCTGGTTGTGCACCTTTGAATCCGTTGGATGAGCTTCACGAGCGCAGCGCGAGGAAACGCGTTTCTTTGTGGGGGGTCATTCCGGCGACGTCTTCTTTCCACCGTTAGATTGTCGCTTTCCGTGATTCATTGCCGTTTTTGTCTTCACCGCTAGTCGCTGTTTGAAACGAAAGACGAGAAAACGAGGAGCTCTGTGAAGAGGCTGCAGGTCTGAGCAGCATCTCAATCGAACTGAAACCCACCGATGTGACAAACTGTCAGCTGTGACGTCTGTCTCTCCGCGAGGGGCCCTCGCGCACTGCGCTCGACGCTGTACAAGGAGACGCGCGAGGAAACGGTATCTGTGTTGCGCGAGAGAAGCCCGGGAGGAGGGCACAGTTCACACGGATCGCTCTCCGCAAACCACGTCAAACAACACAACACGTGGGGTTTTCTTTTACCACCCTTAAGATATCCATGACAGTGAACTTAAGAGCGGCTGCGACTAAATTAGACAGGTCAATTTACAGTGCTATCTGGATCTATAAATTAAAGAGTGTTTATGCAAAAATGCGACAGCAAATGTAAATTTGAACGTGTCAAAACATGAAAAGTAAATAGGTTCGACCTTTGCAAAGTGTTAATCGCATGTGTGGTAAATTTGGGACTGTCCATGGTGCTGGAAATACTCCGGAACGAGAGCGTTCCTCCAATAATAATAAAAAAAGGATAAATGAACTCGACTGAAAAAGAGAAGTAGTATACACATTAATAATTTAGAATACAAAAAAAGCTTTTTATTATTATTATTATCATCAAAGAACAGCCTTCACTATAAAAATCAGTTTTCAATAAAACATAATCAGCAAGCAAAAAAATCCAAATGGCGAGTGAAGTAGGCTATTGGGAGAAGGAAAGTGCTCAAACATTTGTTTATTTCTTTAAAAAAAAAAAAACTATTTGGAAAACGGACAACATATCCTTTGTATTACTAGAACGAACCAAACGTTTGCGTCTATCCACCAAAAGACGCTCCTTATAAATAAATATTTAAAAATGTAATTATACTAAGTAAATCTTATTGTAAGGCCTTGTCTATATTCAGTTTAAAGCCTGTAGAAAACGTGCGCGTGCGTGTGTGTGTGTGTGTGGCGTCCTACAACTGCAAGACAAAGAAATCACGTCAGCACTTTCCACTGCTTGAACGCTGACTGGTTTACTGCAATTAAATGTTTGTTAGGACATCATTATTGCCTCTTCGTGACCTCTGATGTCACGGAAATATGAGGAAAACCCCCCTGAGGAAAAGATAAAAGAAAAAACAGTGCTGGCATCTAGTGGTGAAAAAAAGAGAATGCATTATAAAGGTATTTACTGATCAGCTTGCAATAAAATTAGTCAAAGTGTATAATACAGTAAACATAATTGAATTTGATTTGTTCAAAAGTTTAGGAATGGCAAGTCCTTTAAAATATTTTTGACATTATTTTGTGCTCACCAAGGCATTTATTTGATTAAAAATAAACAGTAACATTGTAAGTTATAATGACAATTTAAAACAACCGTTTAAAATAATCATGTGATGGTAACTAAAGCTGAATTTCCAGAATCATTACTCCAGTCTTCAGTATCACATGATCTTCAGAAATCATTCTAATATATTGGTTTACTGCATAAGAAATCTTTCTTATAATTATTCTTTTTTATTATTATTATCATTATTATTAAATTAAAAACAGTTGTGCTGCTTAATATTTTTGTGGAATCTGTGTTACCTTTTTGTGATAAATAGAAAGCATTTAGAACAGCATTTATTCAAAATAAAAATCTTGTGTAACATAAATGTCTTTACTGTCACATTTGACCAAATTAATGTGTCCTTACTCAAAAGTATTCATTTCTCATTTCTCTCTCTCTTAAAATCTTACTGACCCCCACAAATTGATTACTGTACAGTGTGTGTGAGAGAGAGAAAATGAAAGTATCAGGCATGCTTTGGAACTGAATGTAAATCAATAAAGTGATACAACCGATGCACTTTACAGTAAATCAGCTCTTTCCTTCAGTGTGACTCATCAATATTCAACTGTATGCAATATTCACAAGAATGAAACTTAGAAAGTGACACAGACCCCTTTGGTATTGTCTGCTCCTCTGTAATGGAGAGGTTTACTGGCACATAAGAAGACACGTGTGTGTGTGTGTGTGTGTGTGTGCCAATCTGCATGTGTGTACATGTCAGTGTATTTGAGTCACTGTGGGAAACTAATTTGTATTTTCTCAGAATGTCAAATGCTACTTCTGTGCAATCCAATTTGATCTCTGTCAATTATTAAAACAACTAGAAAGGGAAGGACACAGGAGAGAGATTTTAAGATAATGTGTGTAATAGCGATTTGTTTTTTATAGGTTGTGCTAGGCTGGAGATTGGTTTAGTTCAGTGCACCATCAATCCGTTAAATATGTTCAGTGTGTAATTCTGAGCAAATGAATTAATATAGCTGGCTTAAATTGGAGCAGCATTTAAAACCTACACTAGTAAACATTTTGTACGTTTTATAATGACAAAAAACCCAGCAGCTGTGGTTACTAAAAATTTACCATAAAAACATGACAATGTGGAATTATAGAATGCATTTTACTGCCAATATAATTTACAGTTCATGAAAGTGCAGCCTACTGCACATCATTAACTTATATAAATGTTAAAAAACAAAGCAAGAAAAATGCAACATAAAACACCACAATAATATACAGTATGTAATATAAAAATAAAAATAAATATAAGACACAAAAGATAATCAAATGTTAAGATAATCACACATGGGAATGCACTTTTGTTGCTTTTAACTAGATTAAAAACAATATTTTAAGTTAACAATATGTTATACGTTACAGCGCTGCTTGAAAGTTTGTGAATCCTTCAGATTTCTGTATAAATATGACCCAAAAGAATCTTTTCTGAAGTCCTGAAAGTTGACAAAGAGAATCCAATCAAACAAATGAGACATATATATATATATATATATATACACACACTTTGTCATTTATTTATTCTAGAAGATTAGAGCTTTCTGACCCTGCAAAGACAGCAACACAACTGAAATATTCCCAGGTCCAGAAACATAGCAAGGACATCAGTAAAATAGTCCATGCGATGTCAGTGGTTTAACCATAATTTTACGAAGCTACAAGTATACTTTTTGTGCACACAGAAAACAAAAATATCGACCTCATTCAACAATTCATCTCCTCCTCATCCCATCTGCTGTGGCGCGCCATTGTGGAGAGCATTCTTCGTGCACAAAAAGTATTCTCGCATCTTCATAAAATTATGGTTGAATCCCTGATGTTGCATGAACTATTTTACTGATGTCCTTGCTACGTTTCTGGACCTGGGAACATTTCAGTTGTGTTGCTGTCTATGCAGGGTCAGAAAGCTCTCAGATTTCATCCAAAATATCTTAATTTGTGTTACAAAGATGAAAGAACCTCTTACAGGTTTGTAACGACACGATGGCGTGTAATTAATGACAGAATTTTCATTTTTGGGTGAACTATCCCTTTAAATATCTGTATATAGTGGAAGCTATATAGGAGAAGCTACAGCGGGGCAAAAAAGTATTTAGTCAGCCACCAATTGTGCAAATTCTCCCACTTAAAAAGATGAGAGAGGCCTGTAATTTTCATCATAGGTATACCTCAACTATGAGAAACAAAATGAGAAAAAAAAAAATCCAGAAAATCACATTGTAGGATTTTTAAAGAATTTATTTGCAAATTATGGTGGAAAATAAGTATTTGGTCAATAACAAAATTTCATCTCAATACTTTGTTATATACCCTTTGTTGGCAATGACAGAGGTCAAATGTTTTCTGTAAGTCTTCACACACTGTTGCTGGTATTTTGGCCCATTCCTCCATGCAGATCTCCTCAAGAGCAGTAATGTTTTGGGGCTGTCGCTGGGCAACACGGACTTTCAACTCCCTCCAAAGATTTCCGATGGGGTTGAGATCTGGAGACTGGCTAGGCCACTCCAGGACCTTGAAATGCTTCTTACGAAGCCACTCCTTCATTGCCCGGGCGGTGTGTTTGGGATCATTGTCATGCTGAAAGACCCAGCCACGCTTTCATCTTCAATGCCCTTGCTGATGGAAGGAGGTTTTCACCAAAATCTCACGATACATGGCCCCATTCATTCTTTCGCTTACACGAATCAGTCGTCCTGGTCCCTTTGCAGAAAACAGCCCCAAAGCATGATGTTTCCACCCCATGCTTCACAGTAGGTATGGTGTTCTTTGGATGCAACTCAGCATTCTTTCTCCTCCAAACACGACAAGTTGAATTTTTACCAAAAAGTTCTATTTTGGTTTCATCTGACCATATGACATTCTCCCAATCCTCTTCTGGATCATCCAAATGCTCTCTAGCAAACTTCAGACGGGCCGGACATGTACTGGCTTAAGCAGGGGGACACGTCAGGATTTGAGGCCTTTGTTACTTTGGTCCCAGCTCTCTGCAGGTCATTCACTAGGTCCCCGTGTGGTTCTGGGATTTTTGCTCACAGTTCTTGTGATCATTTTGACCCCACGGGGTGAGATTTTGCGTGGAGCCCCAGATCGAGGGAGATTATCAGTGGTCTTGTATGTCTTCCATTTTCTAATAATTGCTCCCACAGTTGATTTCTTCACACCAAGCTGCTTAGCTATTGCAGATTCAGTCTTCCCAGCCTGGTGCAGGTCTACAATTTTGTTTCTGGTGTCCTTCGACAGCTCTTTGGTCTTGGCCATGGTGGAGTTTGGAGTTGGACTGTTTGAGGTTGTGGACAGGTGTCTTTTATACTGATAACGAGTTCAAACAGATGCCATTAATACAGGTAACGAGTGGAGGACAGAGGAGCCTCTTAAAGAAGTTGTTACAGGTCTGTGAGAGCCAGAAATCTTGCTTGTTTGTAGGTGACCAAATACTTATTTTACTGAGGAATTTACCAATTAATTCTTAAAAAATCCTACAATGTGATTTTCTGGATTTTTTTTCTCATTTTGTCTCTCATAGTTGAGGTATACCTATGATGAAAATTACAGGCCTCTCTCATCTTTTTAAGTGGGAGAACTTGCACAATTGGTGGCTGACTAAATACTTTTTTGCCCCACTGTAATCTTTAGGATTAGCAGTTAAAGGTAGGGTATGCAATTTCAGAAAGGCTAGCAATAGCAAGTTAGCTTTGAAAACAAGATCCCCACCCTTCCTGCATAATCACTCTCCATAGCCATGCCATGCCAAGACAGGTACGCAGGACTATCCTAATGTTCGGACCGAACATTTTGATTGGACGAACATTTTATGGTCATACGCCTTCCACAGATGATATAAATACATATAAATAAATTTAGACCACTTAACTTAGTGATTGCTGTCGGGATGTGAAGAGACTTTCAACCAGCATAACAAAAAATGTTTTAGAACAAATCACCTACCCTGCCTTTAATTTGAAGGTGAAATTAAGAGTCCATCTGTTCAGAGATGTTTTTAATCAATGGGGTGACAATCAGGTGTCAGTGCCTGCCCTGTTTTAGATCTATCAAAGTCTGATCATGTTTGTGGAAGTGAATCATGGCAAGAACAAAGGAGATCTCTGAGGACCTCAGAAAAAAAGTTGTTGCTGCTCATCAGGCTGGAAAATGTTACAAAACGATCTCTTAAAGGGTTTGGACACCACAAATCCACAGCCGGACAGATTGTGTACAAATGGAACACACAAGTCATTCTACCAAAGAATGGTTACAGAAGAACAAAGTTAATGTTTTGGAATGGCCGAGTCAAAGTCTGGACTTAATCCAATTGAAATGCTGTGGAAGAAGCAAGCAGTTCATAGGAGGAAACCCACTAAAATCAGAGAGTTGACGTACTGAGAAATGGGCTAAAATTCCTATAAGCTGTTGTGCAGGACTGATCAGCAGTTACAAGATACGTTTAGCTCCAAACCAGATACTGAAAGCAAAGATTCACATACTTTTGCCACTGACATATGTAAAACTGGATTGTTTTTTCTCAATAAATAAATGACAAAGTATATATTGTTGTTTATGTTCATTTACAACATTTACAGTACGCTTACATTTTCATTGCTCCAAAGCCTCGTGGATAAGTGAGGAATACAATAATGCAATCCATCCATGAGAAGCACATGAGTGCTAAATTGATTTAAAAACATAAACATGAAAGTTCTTAA
This sequence comes from Onychostoma macrolepis, assembly GCF_012432095.1. Taxonomy (NCBI): domain Eukaryota; kingdom Metazoa; phylum Chordata; class Actinopteri; order Cypriniformes; family Cyprinidae; genus Onychostoma; species Onychostoma macrolepis. The sequence continues at coordinate 7,790,220 of NC_081160.1, read as the reverse complement.
TAATTTTTAAATGGTCATTTGTTAATTCACTCAGTGCTGGGTTTGCCAGGCTTTACCCTACTGGCTTTCGTTTCTTACTTTCAAATATTTACAGAGTGGATATTTAAAGAGATCTCAAGAAACCTTACACAGCCTCCAAGATTTCGTCTGCCAAATCATTATCAATTAAACACAGTCTCAGTCCCAAACTTTGCAATTTAAGCACTGGTTTGATAGCATGTCTGTATCTCTGAAACATGGTCTGACATCTAACCTCTGCCCCCCGTGATGATGGCAATCAGATGCCTGACCATGACAGTGTTGAATGCAGATAGCTGTACAGTTTGTACAATTGGAAGGAAACAGTTAAAGGGATACTCCAGGCATAAATGATAATTCTCATTTACTCACTATCATACTATCCCATATTTCTTTCTTTCCTCAGATAAACACAAACAAAGGTTTTTTTGACAAATAATCCATCTCTGTGAGTTCATATAATGCAAAGTGAATAAAAAGTGAACATTATAGAATATGATGGTAATCCATATAACTCCAGTTGATAAATCAATGTTTTTTTAAGCTTCCGGTCAACTGTCATAAATGCTTTGCATAAACATCAGAAATTATAACCAAAGTTAATTATGATTAAATTAAATTAAATAAAGATTTGAAGAAATTAGAAATGACAACAAAAATATATTAAACCTAGACAACATACTGTATATATAAAAATATATTTAAAAAATCCGAGCAGCTGGAACCTTAGCCATCTTCAAGAATCGAAACATCTCTTCCATATTTACTTGACCCTCTAACTCTAGCTCTCTCTATTCTAATTCTATTCTTAAAAAAAAAAAAAAAAAAAAACAACTAGCTTTTCTAATCTTTTTGTATTCTATCTGTTTTCTTTTTTATAAAATTAACAAAAGCAAAAAAGGCACTAACACTAGCTTGCTCTTGCTATTTTCTATTCTATCTGTTTTCTTTTCATTTTATATATTTTATTATATAATTAAAACAAACAACAAAAAAAAGTGTACTGCGTTAAGCGAACTGAGACTTGTTATAGCACTTGCATATCATTGCTCTTTTGTTGATTTTGATTGCTTCCATTGTCCTCTTTTGTAAGTCACTTTGGATAAAAGCGTCTGCTAAATGACTAAATGTAAATGTAGACAGTAATGTTTATATTTTAAAATTGAATAAAAATGACAAAAGTAGGTAATAGAATTCAATTAAAACTGAAAATATAAAAACAAAAGCTAGTTGAAAATATTAATAAAACTACAATAGTATATAATACTAAAATAACACTGCGTCAGAATGAGTGATTGAGAAATCTGAACATAAGATTTTCACAACAAGAAGATTAAAGATGACTATTTACACTGGAATGCAGTTCAAATATTGTACAGAATCTCATCCAACAGCAGATGGCAGCACATTTACATCTATTATACCATACCTACTCAACATTTTTAACTCGTGCTTCACTTAAAACAGACCCTGCTAGTTAAATAGCAGGAGTAAAAGCTGTTGTACTTGAATCACTGCATGTATCAGGTATCAATTTTTATTATTATTTAAATACATACTGCATGATTTAGATACTGCATTATATTTACAGTAATTATACATTTCTGTACATTGACATTCTCCTCTGTGTGAAGCAATACCCTGCCCTATATTCATTTCCAAAAAGTATAATTTCTTATCTAATGAATTTGATAATTGAAGACTCTTTAAGTAATTAAGATGATGGCGTCATCTGTTTGGGTTGCGCTGTAGGTAGAGGCACAGCCACGGGAAGAAATCGAAGAGATCTAAATTATTCAGGATTTAGGTGTTTGCTTATGCTCCCTTCATTCACATCGTTTCAAACAAACAGGCACAAACACCCACACATAAGACCTGCGCTCCAATTTGCAACTCATTGTTAAATGAAATTTTTTAATTATAATATAATGGATTTAATCTCGTCCCCCCGTCTAGCTGAAAACAAAGATAAAAGAATAATTATATAAATAAATCCCCCCATTTACAAAGTCTGTTTAAAGCGAACTTTTGATTGAAAACAGTTTGATTGAATTTTTTCCTTTTGAGAGAGAGCGTAATTAAGAGCCCTCTTCAACAGTTAAAGACATGACAGTACAACCTTAATTTTCCTTCATTAACGTGAGTAAAATCATCATTTGTCCCTGAATTGCAGTTTGTCTCTCTTGGCAACTCAACGATTTCCAAATGATCATGTCTTATTCTCATTCTTTTGATTATGCTGCCCACGCTAGATCTGCACTTTAGGATATTAATGTGAACTCAAGAAGTGTTAAGATGCTCATGGGTAGCTCACATGAAGTAGGTTGGGAGGTTAACATCTAAACAACATCTTGCTAATTTTTTTATTATTGTTACAAATGGAGATTTTATGACCATATCAAGCAACAAACTACATGAAATATGTATACTTTTCAAATTTCATTTATAAAATCTAAAATGGTAAAAATAATAATAAAAAAAGAGATACTGTATATGGTTTATATATTTATATTTAAATCTAAAACTAAAATCTTTTTTTATGCATCAACTATCCATATATTCCGCATAGTTCACCCAAAAATGAAAATTCCATCATAACTTACTCACCCTCAAGTTTCTTCTGTTGAACACAAAAGAAGATATTTTGAAGAATAATTGTAACCAAACAGTTGCTGGTCCCCACTGACTTCCACAGTATGGATAAAAAAAATAAAAATACTATGGAAGTCAATGGGGACAGCAATTGGTTTCCCACATTTTTCAAAATATCATCCATTTGTGTTCAGCAGAAGACAAAAATTCATAAATATTTGGAACAACAAGTATGGACATTTTCAGGATTTTCATTTTTGGGTGACCTATTCCTATAATTCTTTAACTGATTGAATTTGACATTATTTGTCTTTCACTAGTTGTTTATATCAGTACCGAAAGAAGTCTGGTATGTGTTCAGAATTAAATATGGTTAAACAAAGAAACAGCTGTACTGAGACAAAGCAAGTACGGAGAGAATAAAAAAAAAAAAGAGAGAAAAAAAAAGTGAATGAATGCTAGCTATATCAAGATACTGAATCAATCTGATTCGCTCTCACAATAAGATTGATGGCGAGACATGTTTTCTTGTTTTATCTTTGTCTCATCTGTTCTTGCCGTTTGTAGAACATCAGTCAAAGTGACCGAGTCATAAAGACATATGTCAATCATCTTCTCGTTTATAACCTCTCAATGGAACAACTCAACTCCTGCTTGAACTCAGAGCGGTTTTCAAACATCACGAGTCAATCAGCTCCACTCCAGAGGTGGGCTGGGGGAAGGGTTGAAGTGTTGTTTAGTCATAACGGTGGGCTCGCTCATGACACATGCATTTACAGCTGTGCTTATTAACTACTTTGTCCGACACTAAAACTTTGAGGCTCGGCGTTTTAAAGGTTGTCCATCCTTAATACGTTTCCTGTTCCACCCGCATGATCAGCCAATCGGAACAGAGCTTAATGAATCCCCTGCAAGGTTAATTTGCTCAGTAATGGCATTAAACGGATATATGGAAACAGTTTCTCCTCTAAATACCAATTCATTACATCTACGCTTATTAAGAGCGAGGACTATGAAATTATGGCCAGCATCGCCACATTAAGAGTCATTAGCTACACACTCTTGTGTTTGCCTCGGCGAGGCTTGTCAGCGAAAGCGAAAAGGGGCTGGAGCTCCTTCCACTGAACACCCGTAATTACTTCTCACAGTAACCTTCTATCCAAACCTCATATTTTCATAATTTTGCCCCACATTTGCATCTTTCCATCCCTCCATTGCATACTTAGTCAAGGTCTGCGAGTGGGCCGACCCATTTGAGCGGGAAAATGAAGTGATTAACGGAAAGAGCTCTTCCTGACTGAGGGGTTCGAAGAAATGGATTTGCGGCATAAAAAAGGATTTAATACAGAAAAAAACTCATTATTCCAACCCACTCATTTTTTGTTAGCGTTCTTTATGTGAGGTTGTAACATTTCTCTCTCTCTCCGAGAATTTGCCACTTCAAATTGTATCTCAAGGTTATGTGTGCCTAATGTTAAGCTTTAATTTTAATTTTCAGCCCTCATCCTCAATTAGATTTCTCTACCTGAGAAGGTACGTGCGTGTGTGTGTGTGTGTGTGCTGGGGCTCCGTACAGGCTTGATTAGAATGGTGCTGTTGTGGTTTGAAGGGCGGTAATTACATAGTTTCTCTCCTCTTTCTCTCAACCCTCTTTGGTCACCCACAACCGCTGATTATAATGGATCATAGATTTTTCTTTATTGGCTTTTGTTTTATAGAGCCGATTAAACAATAATAACAATAAAAGATGCAATTAATTGCAAAGGTAATTAATGGTGGTTGTGATGGCCATCAGTGTGTATGCCTGTGTGTGTTTTCAGCTATGCAATTTCATAATTACCCACCACACACACGCACGCACGCATGTTCGGAGAGCTAGAAAGCTTTGATAGATGTGTAATGCTGAAGCGCTAAAACGGAGGCGAATTAAACTCATAATGTAATTAAACAAAACTGCTATGCATAATTATTAGCGAAAAGCTGATTGCAAAAGCTGGGGGTGTAATGATGTCAAACTTGGTGCTGGCTGAGGACATTAAGCATGTGAAGATATTAACAGTCTTTTGGAAAAGCATTAAATTGACATCCTTATCGACACAAGTTATTAAAGTGGTTTGGATTAGCTGCCTCTCAAAGATTCAAAGATACATCTGTGTGTGTGTGTGTGTGTGTGTGAGAGTGTGTGTGTGGCGTTTCTGTCCTAGACTGAAACGCACAGAGAAGGATTTGTGATTATTCGCTAGGGTTAGTCTGAGATTGGCTTTCCAAAGCGTAGGAAACAGAATCGTCCATTCTGAACACAGAAGCAGAGAGACTGTTCAGCCGTCAACCCCACTTGACTTTCTTGGAGAGAGCCCTTTCTCTGTTTCCCTCCCTCTTTCTCACACGCGCACACGCCGCTGACATGCATATTGACCCCAAAGTTGCGTGTGCTCACTGAATTCAGATGGTATGCTAATTTACAGAGCACAGAGAGCGCGCATGTAGTGGCTGTGCCGTCTCGCCTCGTGACTGTTCGCTGGTCACTGCGTAAGAGTCCACACAATGCAATTATGAAAGAGAAACAAAGCCTTTCCTTTGTCTGCGCAACTCAAGTATGGAGATACTTAGGATGCCAAATACGGCTGTGTTTAATATGCTGAGACTGAAATGAGGAGACTTGAGGCTGTGTGGTTAATTATACCTTCATGTGCACTGCACAGACGAGGACGTACAGATCTTCAGTACGTCTGCATCAGTGTCTGAGACTATAAGTAATCACAGTAGACACAGTAATTTCAGAGAAGGGCACTTACACATTAGCTAAAGCTCCGGCGGAGCGCTTGATGGCTAGGAATGTGTGAGATCCGTTTGGAGGGCGTGGAAAGAGTCAGTTTGAAATCAAGTGGGAATATTGTGTGTTTAAGTGACAGTCCTGGCTGATGAAAGAATTTCTGTTTTTTTTCCATAGTGTACTGCCTTAATACTGCTCTCAGGCATTTTAGAGTCAGTATGATACACTGATACATACATGATAAATACATGCATATTTTCTAGTTAAATAGAACATATTTTTTAAAATATGATTCCATTTTTGGGTTTTTTTGCTTTATTATTATAGTGGACAGTAAACAGTGAAGTTTGAGAGAAATGAGGAAAAGAAGAAAGAAGAGAACTGTGTCCTGCATAATATTAGAAATAAAACTGGCATTGAAATATGAAAAAATACAAGAATTTCCATATTTTTAATTTGATAAGATAACAGTAAACAAAATCATAAACATAATGTAACAATTCATAGTTTTCACATGACGTCGCCATACCCTTATAGGAACCAACACCCACCTGGTGGCCAAAACAAGGCTTTGTTATGCTGCTTGACATTGCAAATTAGTATTTGATATCATGTTATTTTAATTCACACAATCACAATCTTAAACACACTGGTTTGTAGCGCAAATAGTTTACTGTCCATTTTACTGCACTGTTTACTCCACTTTGTTATTCTAGTTATTTACATATAGCAGTTAATGAAGACTGATGCAAAGAAAATATCTTTTGCATTGCAAAATAAGATGGATAAGCCCAGAATATGAACACAACACACCAAATTGCATGTTAAGAGTTTTCCCATAGAAAACCATTATAAAGAAAACGCTGGCTTAATGCATTAAGACAATGTGGTCATTCATATACCAGGCTCATCTGCTTGCTTGTATATACTGTACATTTGCAGTACATATACAGTATATACTGTATATATGAAGAGTTCAGATGCAAAAGCCTCTGCCGTTTGAAATTTTCTAAAATAAGCTTTTTTTTTTAATCAGGCTCCTTTGTGTAGGTTCAGTAATTTCACTTACATAAGTAAGTAAGGGATAATCAATGGCTAGCTGTGCATTAAACGATCTGAATGCACGACGTGGAGGCGAAGAACCACCCGACTGCCTCCGCGAAGTGCATTCAAATCGTTTAATGCACAGCTAGCCATTGATTATCCCGTTTATTCCATGGTCATTTGCCAGCATTCACATATTAAAGATGTTAATAATATTTGCGCTGCAATATTTGACCGGAACGATAAAAATGACGGTTATTTTCGTCTGTATTACTATTCAACTGTAACTGTATGTTACTATGGTTACCAATGTTTATAGGAAGCGCATTAATATAGAACGTGATTAAACTGACCTGGAACTACCTGTGCAGTTAAACTAATTTAATCAACACCTGCCAGCCAATCAGAATCGAGCATTCAGACAGACCATGGCATAAAGTGAAATAACTGAACATAAAAATAGAAGCATGAGAAAAATTATTATTTTAGAAGAAAATTTCAGACAGCACTTAGATGCTTTTGCATATGAACGCTTCATATACAGTTGGATGTTTTGCCCTCCAGGTCTCCGCTGCCACACCACTCCGCTGAGGCCTTTATCTACCCCCTGGAGCCGTGTGAGGCATGTTTTAATATGGATAGATGCACTTTATTTGACTACTTTTGGACTGTTGAACAAAAACACCTGCCCACTGCCATTATAAAGCTTGGAAGAGCAAGGATAATTTTTAATATAACTCCGATTGGATTCTGAATGAAGAAAGTGATATACACCTAGAACGCCTTGAGGGTGAATAAAACATGGACTAATTTTCATTTTTGAGTGAACTAACCCTTTAAAGCTTGCAAATCAAACTGTGAGTCTGTGAACTTTAAAGTGGCACTAAGTTTATTTACACATGTGCAGCTCATGATACAGTGTTTCAGTCAATCACCTTTACAGTCAAGCAAGATGCAGAAAAACTGTATCGCAAGTTGCACACATACATCTTTCAGCCCTAGTTGAATGCGATCATCTCCAAAATATTCAATAAGAAAAATGTGGGACATGACTATTTCGTCCATCAGGAATTGACTGGCTCATGAAAAGTGGGCATTCCATACCAGAATGAACCCAAAGTTATTTTTTTGTAATGCTACTTTTTGCTTTTATACATGGTATATTTATATGGGGTAGATTTCCAATTAAAATTGTTGTGAGAGACAGAATGCACACAAATAGATAGGTATATGATTGACTGGTGTTTATGAGTCATAGTGAACAGACAGATACATGGATCTGTTTTACAGGCCCATATAAAAGCAATCTGTTTCATACTGTAAGTACCTGTTGAGTTATGGGCGCTGACTCAAGGTCAGCCTGTCAGAATGTTCTCTTCTCAGATGGCATTTACAGAGAGGAAGAAAAGAGAGAGAGGGAGAGATAAAAAGGTGGTGGTAGCAGGGTTCGTCCGCTGAAGGGTGGCTTTAGAAATGTGTAGCGACAGCGAGGCTTTACAGAGAGAGAGGCATCCAAAACGATTTATTTACAAATCTATGATATTTGCATGTATGTTTCCACTAAAAAATAAATAAATAAAAATAGAGAGAGAGAGAAGTAAAATTAGTGATCGAGAAAAAAAAGAGAACAAATGTGTCAAAAATATAAAAAGGGTCTATGTGTGTGTGTGTTTTGAAATGATCTCACTATGTTGGATTAAAGCAGTAATGAAGCACGCTCAGACCATTAGCCGTGTAATGTGTCTCCAGAGAGACCATGCATCACACCCATAGACGCAGGGCTGGCATTATAGAATAAGAGGGCGGTACATTAAAGCTATTTGTATTTCAGTGGGTTAAAATTCACTCTTTACCTCATTCTCAGCCAATAAGATGCAATGCCATGGAGGAAAAAGGCTAAAGTGCAGGAAGTAACAGACACAGTGGGGCCTAAACTTATAAAGCTAAGGCATTTATTCCTTGTTGGACACCCATTCTGCTCTTTGGGACAAAAGCTGTGTAGCTCAGACTGAATGTGGAGAACTGAGGCGGGTAGAGACGTCACTATGTAGAGAAGGCTGAACAATTATTAAAATAAATAAATGAATATTAATTAGCTTATTAGTATTTCTGATAGTTTTCTTTCTGTCCCGTCACGTTACTTAGACTAATCAGTCAGCCACATAAGTTTCAATATGAATCTGTCGCCAGTTTTAAGTTTGATCATTGCAGCTATAGCCTACTTTATTTAATTAAATTAATTTGCAAACTGAAAACTGTCGTCAACAATTTAACATCAAAATACGATTGGTAACACGTGTTTAAATCGTCCCAAAATGTGTAAAATCATTCAAACCATTGATTAAAATCACGAAGAAATATTTTTACATTGTCTTATGTTCGGCGTCATGCGATTTGGGTGGCGTGCTTTCTCAGTTAACGAGAAAAAAATGCATCTATCTTTGTGGTTCACCTAAATAATCTGTCATTATTTACTCACCAACATGTCGTTCCACATGCGTATGACATCCGTTCTTCCGTGGAGTAGCCTACACAAAACGGTTTCAAGCGCCTTCACGAGAGAAGCAGCAAAAGGTTTGTGAGCGATTCATTCTTTTGAGTCGAAAACTGGAATGAATCGGTATAGTTCCAGTTCACAGAACCGGTCTGAGTGAGTCATTCACAAAATGACCCTTTTGATAGACCATGATGACGCGTTTTCGCAACAATTAACATCGCAAATTTAGCAGTTTTTACAAAAATGTTCATTATTTTAAATTGAACGTACATTTATAACATTATTATTTGTGTTAAAAAAAAGAAAGAAAAGATTTAACACTGCTTGGAGTGGGTTTCTAATACAGCTGCTGAGGTAATGCCTGTAAATCTTTCTATCGTCTGACCACTGAAATCAGTCTTTCTGTATTTCCCCCTTTTAGAGAGCCGTGGAAAGGCAATAGCGGATTTTTTCTTTTGCTGTTGGAGCAAATGGGAAAATTATATTTGTTATGGTCTCCCAATTACCTCTGTAGAAGTTTACCCTGCCATAGTGTACTGCTTTCCAAACCCATAAAGAAGAAAATGGTTCACTGATCTGCTTCTTGAGGTAACTGATCCATTCACAGCAGCTAACAGGTAAGGTTGAGTGGATGATGAAAGGATATTTTTAATATTTAGCTAATATTTTTTTCTTTAATAGCAATTTCATCCAGCTTCAACATATGTGCGAAGATGACAGTGTTTCTTTAAGTAGTGGACAGATTATCAGATTAGACATTTGCCATTTCCTCTTAATGCAGGTTCATAAAAACACTTTTACCTGTTTTCAAATATCAAGGTCTTTTAATATATAGTGAATTGTGGGTTAAATCTGAAATGTGCTTTCACTGCAAACTAACAGAGGGACGTTTTTCAACATCAGACAATGGGAATGTGGGCTTAAAGGGCCCTAAAAGGGCTGGCAGGCTTATCTTGAAAGATAAACTTGAGTTTCACGGGTAAAATTCACGCCTGTCATTGTATCAGATCAATGGTGTAAACAGTGTGCCATCAAAAGTAGCAACCGTGAAAGCAGAGACAGAGAAAAATAGCTCAAAACTGGAGATAAAGACAGGATAAAGCACACCTATCTATCTCTGAAAGACATCTCTATGAAATAGAAATAAAAATAAAGCTCAAATCAAAATCTAAATGGTATATTTTTAACGGTTCAGTGTTGAACTCTCAGTTGTGAACAAGGGGTCTCAGTGCCTGCCAAGGCAGCACTATGATTATTCAAATGAGTACTCTACCTTACATTTTAATGACTTGTGTTGGGGGTAATTAAGGTGTCTATTAAAATAGAGAATCGTGACGATGAATACATCTTCATTCTAGCTTAACCACAATAACATGTAGATAATTGTCTGAGATTAGAAGACATCATCACTGTTATCAGCCCTCATCTAGAACGAAATGTTCCCGCAACCCAGGCACATTAAAAAGAGGATCAAATGCCAGGGCAGCTGATTGGACCGAATGATGAGCCGTAGGTCTGTCTTTTTTTGCTTTGAGCTCAACATGTAAATCGAAGATGGACAAGCCTTTTTTCTGTGTGTGTGTGTTTTTTTAAAAAGCTTTTAGAGAACTGCGAAAAAAAATAAACTAGATTTTACATTTTCTAGAGAAAATTAAGGGTGATTGCTAAGGTGTTCTGAGTGGTTTAATGCAGCGCTGTATGGTCGAGGGTATTTTGAGTTTCTCTCGAAAGTCAAAACAGTGAATTATGCTCCAACATGCACCAATTGACTAAGTGTTCTTCAAGAAAAAGATAAAAAATATTGTCCATCATGGAGACTGCTATCTATATAATAGTGACTGTTGCCTTAGCAAACACCATTAAATATGTTTAATCTAATTATGGGAATTTTTCTGAAAATTATAGTTGGATAATGGGTGGATGATTGTTCTGTGTTATACTGCATTTGTTGGGATCATCCAGTGTGAAGACTGAAGGAATGAAACCTGATTTGTTCACTACAGAGTAAGTTGTAGGTAGCTTTTGTACACACACACACACACACACACTTACTTACTTAGATATCTAAATCTGGATCTCTACTGTATGTAAATCTCTCTATTGCATCTCTATTGTTTTTCTAATCAGCTAGTTATAAATACTGTAACCTAACACTAACAGAAAACTTTATGCAATTTTTTAAAAACATTTTTTAAAATTGTTTTTACAAATGAGGATGTCCCCAAACCTAGATTTGAGAGATTTAGTCAGATTTAGCTCATTTCAGGGTACAAATTTGTTCCAAAAATATGGTTAATTAGATGCACATACATACTAAACAACTCAACTAAACAACTAAATTCATTCAAATGAATGTGTACGAAAAAGAAAGAAAGAATTATCAAATTAATAAATCAAATTAAATAGGAAGGTTAAGCATGTTGCTTAGCTGTTAAAGTAAGAGAAAATACAAACAGACACACACAAATGGACACATAATTTGAACTTCATTCCAATACTATGCATAATTACCCCGCAAATGTACCGTCATCCAGAAAGCCTCAGCGCACAAACAGACATGCACACTGGCATTTAGTGCCGTTTGTGTTCATTCACCCCATGTCAAATCCATCACACACACACACACACACACTCACTCTCTCACTCACTGGAGCACTGTCATTTCATAACATCATAGTAAAATAAAAAATGAAACACTGTGCTTATTACTGGAAATTTAGGCTTTCAAATGGTCAAGTCCTTTTGTTATTTGCATAATTTATTCATGTTTTTCTTTCTCTCTTCTGCCTTTGCACAATTTCCCCTCATTTGCATAGACTGTCCATTTAAGGGTCCTTAAACAGAATTATGCCCTGCATACTTTAATTGTTGAAAATTACATTTAACTTGAAATAAAAAAAAACAAAGCCATTAAAGCATAAGTCACTGTGTGAGAATGTAACATGAAAAAAGCTCACTGTAAGATATCTTCCTACGCACACTGGTTTAACACCAACAAACACCTGAAAAATACAAAAGAACAAAATGATCTAATTTACCTGAATAACACTGAATAATGCCCACATGAATATATCGACTATGTATATAATATTACAATTAGTTATCCATCCATTTTCCTAACCATTTGTATGTGATGCTGGAGCAAATTCCAGAATCTCGGGCTGTATGCAGAGAAACACCCTCAACGGATGGCCAGTTCATCAAGGAGCTAACACACATTCACACTCACACCTAGTGTCTCCAATTTTATCACAATTATATCCCTCTATAAACTGCATTATTGCACATCATAAGTGATAAAAAAAAAATTGGATGAACACATCACAGAAAGTGAAAAGAAAAACTGAAGTACCAAAAAATGTTAAGCTCTGTGAGATGCTTTAATATGGAATTCAACAACACAACCATCCTTCAAGTTTAGCTATCTCAGTGAAGAAATGTAATAGACTACATACTCATTTTTGAAGCAAATTAGTACAGACTAACCATAACCCAAAAACTACTTCTAAAAGAATTCGATTCACACTTATATTTGTGCATTTCTAGCATAAATGTTTACTTGAATGTTTTTTTAACAGTATCTTCGCACCCTAAAAGGAGGTTTTATCAAATTTAGCTGATTTCTGGGTTTGTCAAAAAAGTAAACCTCACATGTAGTGTTTCACATCCATTGAACACAGCAAACAAGGCCGTAAGATAAACATATTTAATTAGCAAATTGTTTACAATACTCCAAAAGTGATGAAAACAAACACAATAGAGTCGATTGAGAATACGGCAACACACGCTCTCTCTTTTTGACTGCAATAACTCACAACTCAGTTCTAAATGTAACTGTATTTTATATATTGAGAACATACGCAGTAAAATGCTATATTTTGAAATGCAGAAAGGAGTCACTAACCACTAAATGTGGTATTAACACAGTGAAACATCATGTGGTTGTAATGCACCTTTAACACCAATTCCAGCACTCAGAAATACCAAACACAGCTGTCCAAATCTTGGTGTATACAACAAAACACCTTTAGAGAGTTTAGTGCACCATTACTGCAAACACTACAGGATTTCAGAGGTTTCTGGCCAAAGTTTTTTGTTTATGGCTGTAAAAGTGTTAATAAACTTTATGATATGCTTATGATGTACAGTTTTCAATATCTCTCATTCCATGGCACCCATTCCATACTCTTTCCCTAGTTCAAAAACAAAACAAAATCAAATGTACAGAATAAGAGGGGTTTGGGTACATCTTAGAAGGATTCTTACAACATTTTTCTAAGTTGAATTTTTTTTTTTTTGGAAAGTTGCCAAAAATGGACAATATCTCTGTTCCAAAACCTAGTGATCTAGGCAACATCCTAATAATTATGAAACCTCAAATGACCCATAAGATATGCTCAGACTCGGTATGTAAAGAGACTCAACTAACACAGTTAGTGATGTTAGCATGTTGCTACTAACAACTTCCACAACCACAAACAATACATAGCGCAAAATATTAAGTGAAGAAAAAAAGTTGCTGACTACTGTTTGGAACAGCCGTCATGTCAAGCGTGTGCTCACTAGGTTTAGGAACAGGGTTTTGCATAGAATGCTACAGACTATTGAATTTAGAACTATCTACTGAAATATGTGAACAAAAAGGCAATCAAGCCTCTTAGTGCCTTACTTCTAAAGTTTTAATACCAAACAACCCTTTTAATAAGACGACAGATCAGGAACTGATGTGATATAATTTAATAATTCTCCTAATTTTCAAAATGATCAAGACAAAAACAGAAAAGCTGCAGACAGAATAAAACAGGAAAGAACTTCAAATGACCACAATATAAAAACGTGATGTGGAAGAAAACATTTGTCTTTAAAAATAAAGAAATATAAATGGCACTTTTGGCAAACAGCTGAAAAATAAACAGTTAAATAATACCTGTGCTTTTATCTAGACAATGATAAATGTGTGTAGTTGTGTAAGGAAAAGTGTACTGGTGTATGTCCTCATCATTCGAAGACTATACAATAAATTAAATAACTCTCACATTTTAGTTTTAAAGTTTGTGGTCAACAGGAAGGTTATGAAGAGACTGAGCATGTGAATACCACAGAAACAATGCAGTGATGCGCTCCATTGCAGAGCGTGATTCTTCATCATGATTGAGGTTTGTTCAGTTCAGTTGAGCCGATTTGGTTCAATTCACAATTCAATTTTGACCTGATGGATCTTTAAGCAGTCTTTTCAAGGAATTCCTTCCATTTGTCTCTTGGAATGAAGCCAATTCACTCTCCTGCATTGAAACTGGACAGAAATAAAACCGACAAAAAAGGATTCACACAGAGGGAGTGATTTTGGCGGAACATTTCCTTGTGATTTGGCTCCCACACTGCTGCTTTGGTGATTGACTTTCATAAATAAGTATAATATCTTAATTCCCTTTGGCGGGGTTCACAAAGAAGGGAAAGGAAGTAAACAGAAAGATTTGTAGTGAGGTCAGCCAAACCTATTTCCAGTGCTTGGGATAAAGTAAACTCAACACTATTTTTAAAAATGCACAAAACCTTAAGTGAAGACAAACATGCAAAGTCATGTGCTCTCCTTCTCGCTGAGCATTTTCACACTTGGCCCTTAAGGCAATGTTTTATTTTTAGTGGCCAAGCAGGCCAAGACCGTCTCAGGAAGTGGCCGGAATAGTCTGAATTCCATTTTTTTTTTTATGTCTGCAGTAATGTTTCACTCAATATGTTTATTTTTCAAGATAGTCTACAACATTTTTGAGACAACAGCAGAAATTGGCGGAAAAGACAGAACAGCACTATGACTGATAATTACTGTTATCTACTACACATTTTGAATCAAACAGCAAATTTTAAAGCTGCAGTTTGTAATTTTGTTTGGAATTATAAAAATAAGGATTTTTAATTCAAACATTCCCCTCCACTTGACAAATGAAAGTCCCGCCGTCAAATTCACACCAATCGTTAAGCCAGTGTTGATCAGTTGGGACACGCCACGGAACCACAGTGTTTACATTTCTGGGAAGTAAACATACAAATAACTGACTGTTATCTCTGCATATTAACCTATGAAAGTTGAATGTAATATCTCACAGGAAAAAAAACTAGACACAGCAACTTTAAGAACCTAAAGAATTGCAAAAACTTTTTGCATAATATTTCATAGAATGATCTTGTATCCTCTCTTAAAATGCAGCAAAAGTGCATACAAACTTATCAACAGACAAAAAACATTTGCTTTGGACCACCTGGTTCAAGTCAATTGAGTTGGGTTTTTCCTAAGGACAGTATGTGAAAACGCCCTCTTCTTCTCTGTTAGACACGCAGGCATACGCCATTTATCTGACAGACACTTTCCTGAGGTTTTATCTATCTCTCTCACACTCACACTCACACACATGGATTCTTTAAACAATCAGGATTCGTCAATTCTCCTGTGGAAAAAGGGAGAACAGGATTTACAATTAAAGCTCACCACATAAATAACCATTACAAGGCCACAAACACACACTCAGAATGTACACCATGGCAATATGGTCAACCAAAGATAGTGTCCAACCACCACATCTGTTACTGTGACTCCTTGTCCCCAATGCAGCCACAACACATCCATTAGACATATAAATTCCCTTGATGTACTCTCCTATCTCTCGGAATGAAGGAGCGAACTCCCTCTCAAATATATGTGTCCGTCATGGAGGATATACTGGTCTGTCCGTTCCTATCAGAGTGAGGAGGTCAGTGTCTCACAATGACCTGTTAAGCTCAGCTAGGAGGGGCATAAACATCATTGTCCTCTTTCCAGAATGGAGAAACTAATCTCCTCCTGTCCAGTATAGAGACCTCCTGGGCAGAATTCCCCTGCTGCACCTGTATTTTGAGGCCCTTCCATTGAACCCCAACTCTATGGCTTTGAGCAAGTCCCTCTACCTCCGATCCACTAGGGGGAGCACTCACACTTCATCAGCTCAAGCACTTCTGGTTGAGTTTGAGCACAACCGCTCAAGGTGTGTTTGTGTCAAGGCAGAGATGTTGATGAGAAGTGACAACAGAAGTTGAGGTAGATGGGAAGTGTTGTCCGGATGTACCATTGTTCCGTCCACTCATGGCTACTGTGAGAGTCTCCAAGCTTCTTAAAGAGTCTCCATGATTAGCTGGCTTGAAGGATGAAGACGTTACATCAGCCGTTCGGTTGAACCCATTTTGCTTGTCCACCGTTTCGTCTCCTGAAGGTCTGTATAGGGGGCTGCCTTCAGACCTAGAGTCTGAATTAGAGTTGCCGCCAAAATCATACTCCTCAAACACTCCAATCTCACTCTGAGTTGATGGGTAATATGACTTTGAAAGGCTGCTAGCACTTGGGGCATCACTTTCAGAGACACTGGTGGCTGGGTATGAGTATCCTACAGCTGGAAGAGGGTTAGGAGGAGTTATACCTGCAGGTAGGTATGCCGAGGGAGGAGGGGGAGGACTGTAGCCAGCAGGAAGAACGGCCTGTGAGGGGTAACGGGTGTTAGGGTAACTGTATGCAGCTAGGTTTGGTGAGGTGTTAGCATTGTAGGTTGATACCAGACTGGCATGGGAAGGGGTAGGGTGGAAAAGAGAGCCACCGTAAGTGCCTACAGGTTGCAGGAAGGGAGTGCTGTAGGGAGTGCTGCTGTACTCCTGATTCCCAGTCTGACCGTTACAACCGCTGCTGGAGAAACAAGGCTCCGGAAGACTCCCGCTGCCTATAACCGGTGAGTTACACGCACTGACAGACACATCCGTCACACTGAGTGGTGCTTTGGGAAGAAGCTCGGGAACGCAACCTAATGGAGGGTAGACACTCTCCAGCCAAGGCTCTGCCTCCACCTTCCGTCCATTAAGAAGGGGCGGCCCGTTATTCACAACACCAGGTCCCCTTACGCTAACGGAGATGGCTGTGTCTGGATATCCCATAAGTCCACTCTCGCAGGGTAGATCCAGAATGGCAGAATATCTCTCTGCATACCTCTTGAGCAGGTTAGAAGCGGTCAGAGCTGAAATGTCATCGTTTGCCCACGAATGTTGATACGCTGCAGCCGAGGTCGAACCTGTTAGCCTTGGATCCCTAAGTGCTTCGATCTTATGCCCTGGTGAACGAGTGGTGGAGGTGATGTCATAGTGTTGCTCCGCCCACTGGGACTGCTCAGGGCTCCACTGCATGGTCACGCCTGCCAGTGAAAAAAAGGTATATTTATGTCAATTCAAACTCATGGAACTTCATAAAAATCAGAAATATAAATAACATCATAAACGAAAAGCCTCTGAATGTGCCGCCCACATGCATTTGCTACTCAGTATGCAAACATGCTATAATATATTTCTGTAAAAAAAAACACTAATTATACTTATTATTCGACCTTATTTCCATCGCAATATAAATTAAGTGTGCTACAAAAACACCACTGAGAGAAAATGTGAGCAATTTAAGTTAATTAACGTTATTAGAAAATTACCACAGTTCCAGATAATGACCAATTCTGCATAATCATCTTGTCAAAAAAGAAAAAACTTAAGTACAAAAATGAATAATAATAATATAAAATATTCAAATGAAAGACAATTGAAAATGGCTTTCACAATTCTTTTTTGAGGCGTACACTAGCAGCTCTCTGAGCTGTTTTATGGTCTTTAGATTGACAGTGAAGTTTAAATTCAGCTGTGTACTTGAATCACCCACACACACACACACACACACACATCAAGAATAGCGCTGATGATATCATTAAGGTCTGAGATACAGCAGAAGGCTTCTTCTCAAGTGAATAAAATAAAAGCTCTTTAATGTAATCAAGGAACCTCATGTTACACTCTCTCTGTCTCTTTCTCAGTTACATTGACTCACGCACACCACGCGGGAACATAATATTTCAGCATACTGTAATAACGGCTGATCAATAATGTAGCCCTCGGCATTAGCAACTGAACCCGACAACAGATGTTACCCCTAAAAATACTGTATCTCTGTTATTTCAGCTTCACACATACAGTACTGCACCAAAATTTTAGTTTGTGAAACAAAGAGCTTTTCTTCTGCATCGAACTTTGGCATATGGCTGTACAGAGGGAGAGAGATGGGAGAGAAGGGAAAAAGAACAGAGAGATAATGTCCTTAAGTCATAAAACATAACACATAAAATACTTCTAAGATGAAGAAACATTGGATTTTTTTCTGACTTTGCAAGTACTGTGGATAAGCAAAACCTTGAGCATCAGAAACAATCCAATGTTTTGTCAAAACGAAATAAAGAAAGAGACATATACTCCATATTACAGCAGATGGATATTGATTTTGGGCTGATGGAGCAAAATTTACATGTTCTATCTATCTCAATTAAAAACTGCCCAATTACATTCAATTCTATCAAGCAGCAAATCCTCCTGATCGATACATGCAACTTGAGGTCATTCAGTGTTCTCTCATGGGAAAAGACTGGACTTACTGCAAACACACACACACACAAGAGGTGGAGCAACTGGCGCCGTTTCCCTGGAAAGACTTTAACTGACATAAATTAGGACTTTGAAAGTCACTCATCACACTCGCAATAGCTTTAACTGTTAAAAACTAAAGTTGTATAGTTTAGCACACACTTAACCAAAGCGACTTACAATACTGGGTACAAATCACACTAATGGCAATTAGCAGGACAGGAGGCTGAGAAATGGTAGGATAAAAGAAGAAAAGCACAATAAAATGACAAATGATTAAAAGCAATATCAATAACACATATGAAAGTGCTAAAGAGGTCTTAATTGCTTTTTTCTCTTTTAATGGTTGAGGCTATAGTGAGACATAATAGTAGTCATTAATTCAGCATTAATTCATAAAAAAATTTAAATTCAGAAAACTAGATCAGTGAAGAAAATGTTTTGTTTTACAGATATTTTTCAGTCTATGGAATTTTTTATATTTACATTTATGCATTTGGTAGATGGTTTTAGTCACATTACATTAGAAATACATTTTATTAGTGTAAGCATTCCCTAGCAATCGAATCCATGACACTGACATTGCTCTCGCCATAAAATGCTATATGAGCTACAGGATGTCCAATTGTTTGTAAAAGTGATGACACACCTGTCCTCAACAAGCCACATGATTTGGCGTATCATTCATGTCTCTAGCAGAAACAGTTTACATGCCAAAATGGGTTTGTTAAAATGTCTAACACTGAGAATGAACAATTGCAAGAACCGAGACTGACTATAAAACAACCTTAGAGGGTGAACGTCGTCTAAAATAAAGCCTCAGTTAGAAACAACACCACTCAAAACCTCTTGAGATGAGAGCAGAAATTCACAAAACAGTGCATGAAGGGTTCTTCAAAGGAATTACACACTAACTTCAACTCTTCTACAATACGAAGTACTATGCATCATGGAGTGGGCTATTTATTTAAATCTGAAAAAAAGAAATATATTCTCTGGCTGTTTTTTTCTTACATTACATCCTCACCAGAGTCTAAAGCCAAAAGCGATGTGTTGTAAAGTCCAATATTAGCTGCAGTTTGCAGGAATGTTCTCTCAAATGCTGTCTTTTTGTTGTATTCTACAGAACTACCTGGACAATCCCATTAGCCGCAAAGCTGCTGATCTAGTGTGTGTGTACTTTTGTGTGTGTAAAAGAGTGTGTGCTGGTGCTTTAGAGAATGACTTTCTGTTGTTCCAATATACCCCCTGGCTACAAATCCTCCGGAGAAGGCCCATCACACACACACACACACAAACAAACACACAGAGCAATTTTTAAAGCAATGTTCCATTCTTTAAAGGCAGACATTTCATTAGCTGGTTTTAAAGGAAGGGATCTTCACTTCACTGACTGAAAATTTGTTAGTTGAGCTGTAGCGTCTCTTTAAACATCTGTGTGTGTTTATGCATGTGCGTAAATGCATATAGACTACTATTTAAAACCAGAAGCACATCGACAGACAGATAGACTCACTTCTCCTAAGTGAAATCTCAGGTTTCTCCGGCAGCAAAATCAATACATCACACAGGTTCACACATACACACACACACACACACATTGCATCCATAAAATGCTTTTATTGAGTAATTAAGCAGCCATTACTGTTGCCAACAGCAAAATAGTAAAACGAATAAAGCCCTTCAAACAGTATATAGACAAAATACATACACACTCATACACACAATCTAATCCAGACCATTGACTTTAGCAAGTACACGCTCAAGTACAAATTCCTATGGGTTCCTGATTTCAAATCTTTCACAAACACAAAACAAAGAGCCACAAAAATACCCAAGTCTGTCTTCAGGAAAAAAGGGCACTAGTTTACAGAATTTAATGATTATATTAAAGGTATATTTCACTCAAAAATGAACCTTATGTTGTTCCAGACCTATATGAGTTTCTTTGTTCCATCAAACACAAAAGGAGATGTCAGGCAGGATAATTACAGTGGACTTTTCCATACAATGAAAGTGAATGGTGACCAGAAACTGTCAAGCTCTAAAAATGCCAAAAAAGCTCCATAAGTGTCATAACAGTAGGAAAATATTCCTCTCTGTTATAGCTTTCAAATGTAATTTGCATCATTTAAATAAGCACATTCACATTGGCATATTGTGATCAGGTGAGACACATGAGAACCAAATTTTGGCATTACTGATATCACACTGATTTGACATTATATTAATACAGTATATACAAATGTGAATGAGATTGGAGAGTTGCATCAGTCAATAATGACTTAAATTTGTCATTTCAACACACAAAGCCATCGTTTGGCTTCCTAAGACATAGAATATAGCCATATGGACTAATTATCTTTTTTTTTTAAAAGCCCATGGTCACCATTCCCTTTCATTGTATGGACAAGAGCAGCATGAACATTCTGCTTAGCTTCTTCTTATGTATTCCAAGGAAGAAAGAAAGTTGTATGGGTTTGGAACAATGTGAGAGTGAGTAAATGATGACAAAATTTTAATTTTTGAGTGAGTAATCCCTATACAGTGTAACATTCTTCTATTTATGCTGTTTACTCCTCAAGACATCAGCCAAATACTGCATGACACGAGCCACAGTGCTGCATAGACCATATTATCCATCTAAAAATAAAACAGAAAATACATTTGATACAAAACCACACTCTCTTTTTCTTGACACAAAGGGCATGCTTTTCAGTGTGTGTGTGTGTGTGTGTGTGTGAACAGTTCTCCTGTTGTGCCAAGCTGTTTGACCATTGTAAGAGTGGCAGGGTGGAAGCCCTCTAATTCTTCTTTAATGTGAATGAGCCATTCACTCTCAACGTTCTCTCTTCAAATGCCTGACTTTCAGCCCTGGCCTGCTGAGTGCTGCAATAGAGAGAAAGAGGGAGAAAGAAAGAGAGGGAGGTGCAGAGAAGTATGACAGAACGTAGCCTCAGCAGCGGAAGGTCTATGAACGTTTAAGCTCAGAGACTGAAACCTTTGTTTTGTAAAATCGCTGTAAAATGACGCAGAAAGGGTAAGAGACCATTAAATCCACAACATACAGCTCCAGTTTGATAAACTCCTGTGTGTAAGTGTGTGCAATTTTCAATGTAAGACTCCAATGGACTTTAAGTGAAAACAAAGAATGAATAGGTGAAAATATTTCAAAATATTTGAACCTCAAACACAAGTAAAAACATGAATACACTCAAATGCCGAATTGCAAAGCTGGTACAAACATATTCACATCTCTATGACCGCTTGCATATATACTCGGAGATGAGTTTCCGAAAAGAAAATGGCAATGAATTTTGAACTTGATCTTCCTCTGAAACTGTTTTTACATTTTTAATCAATGGTGTCGGTTGGTGTTCAATCGGTTCACATTATTATATAACATTTTAAACAATAACCAAATAGATATCAAGATGTTGTTTTAGTAAACTGAATACGGGTCACACGTTTTTGGTGTGTAATGGCCACTTTTCACCTTCAAATCAGTTTCCAATGGATAAAATCAAGACTCATCCTACATTTTTCCTGTTAATTATCCTGTTTCACTTACAAAATACAAAAGTATGGGTTAAATGGATTGCAAATTGCAATTCACATGAACATTTTCCCTGAAAGGTATAAACACTGTAGGTTTGAAGCACTTTCAAAACACTTTATTTGCATGAGCATCCCTGGCTCAACTGATGGAGTGACTTTGGGACAGGACTATTGTGTTGAAAGTGTTCTGGAAACCTGTTTCAAAACAGTCATTATTTTGCAATTCTCTATGGTGACAGTAGTGGCATAGAAATCTGACACTTTGACTCAAATGAATCAGCCTGAATCAAACATTTCAGAGAGACATTCATGGTAAAAATAAAAAACATGATAAATTCAATCTAAGACAGACAAGGAAACTCTTTTCTTTCACATCCTCCCTCTTCTCTTCTTCTCTTTTCTGCAGATAGATTATTTAAAACCTCCATAAAAGACATAGCAAGGGCTTAAATCACTTTCATATCTCTCTAAACGCAAGACGAACGCCTCGCATGTCAATGACCAATTCAATTCCACACGCCATTTTCCTCTGCTAATTAACACAGTACCGTGTTCATTTAGAGACACAATGCAGAGCACTGGGCTGGGGCAGGCTGGGCGGCCGCATGCCGTCTGCTGCTGACATTGGCCTTTAATAGGGCTTTAGCATATTAAACAGCTCAATCATCTCTCATATGCACACACACACACACACACACACAGACTAGATGGATGCACTACTTTTCTGTGTAATAGGGACAGATGAGAGAAATGAGAAAGTATGTGAGAAAGTCTTCATTAGTCACTCAAAGACCCTTTCCTCTTGTCGCTAAATATCTTTAGATGTGTGAAAGGAGAGATTGAGCTGGAGGGATGGAGAGGTGAATGAAGAAAAAAAGTGGTGTTAGATGTAGAGGGATCATTTCATCACGAACAGTCAACACTAAACTTTTACCATAATCTGACTGTCAAAAAGAAGGAGGGGCCGACGGAGAGGAAGATGAGAAAGGGAGGTAATTATGTATGTTCATTTTATATATATAAAACCATATAGAACTATATTTTTTTGATGCTGTTTTATCCCTACTATGTAGCTATCATATGGGCAAACACACTTAAAGGGTCCAAATTTTTTGCAAAAAAAAGGGTATGAGTAACTGAAAATTGTAAGTGTGTCAGCTCAGACTTATCAGGCAACACACTTCGACAAACAACATTTGCTTACTTAAAGAAAAAGCTGTTCACACAAGCCAGTGATTTGGATACAAAATATACAATATTGACTTCTAAAACCTATTTTTGTAATGTGTACTCAATGTAATGCAATAATGTAATGGCATAAATTACATTTTTACATAAATACATTTTTTTAATTGATTGACAACACTATAGGCTTAATTATACTGGATAATTATCTAAAAACAGAAATGATATAAATTAGTTTTCTAATCACAATTAATCAATTAATTACAAAATGTTTCACTTAGAAATATTCAAGATGTTTCTTCAGTTTTTTTCTAATTGAAAACAAAACATTTTCTGTAGAATATTAGTTTATAGATTATTAAATGTCCTCAGTATCACTTTCCATCCTGTTAGTATTTTGCAATATCCGTTCAGCTAACAAAAGCCAGTTCCTTAACTAGCCTACATCATCCTACAGGAAGTGTAGGGAAAACAATAGCGCAGAAAAGCAGTAAGTATCAGCAATGGACTTCATATCGACAGTCAACATTGTTTTAAAAATGTAGAATTCAAGGTATGACCCTAGTCTTCTACCTTTAAATGAGTAAGTCTCAAAAAAGCCTCTGCTTAACAATAATTAAGGCCTCTGACACACAAACACACACACTTCTGAAACTATAGTGAGCAGCATATTTCATAAAGATGGATATTTATACACTACCACGGCTGTAACTGTGTCTTGAACAATTTTAAAACAATTAAAGGATTTAAAAGGATTTAAGGGAATAAATGAGAAAAGAAAGAACATACAAGTACCAGAATTTAATGTAAAGTAATGCATTTGAACTATTTGATAAATTCTGACTGAAATTGAGTATTTTGCATCACAGGATATCACTATATGTCATTTTGATTTGATTCATCTCAAATAATAATAATAATAAAATAAATATAGACATAGCTCGTAATTGGGGGTTGCATGTCCCCAAAATGGGTTGTTAAAGTCTGAAACACCAAACCTCACACAAACCTGTTGACTTAATCAGATTTAAGTAGCCTAATACATGATTTGATTGATTTATAAGCATTTCAAATAGCGAAGACCACTTCACTACATTTGTACGACATAAAAACAGCTAAACCTTTAGGCTACACACAAGCAGAACAATAAAAGACAATGTCACTCAATGATTGATGTTACCCAGTTGGCCATGTGAAAGTATAGTAAGAAACACACGCACATGGTAGTTTAACTGTCCATTTCTAATTCACGAACGCCCATCAAACTTGTGATTTATTGTGTGACTTGCTCAGTGACACCACATTCAGACAGATAAACAACCCCTCATACAGACAAGTCGACAGCTCTGACTGAGAGGCAGACACACAGACAGACAGACAAAGAGAGACAAGGGAAACACTGGAATATTGGAAAATGAAGTGTTGTCATTTCGCAATACGTCTGAGTCCAAATTATGCACATCTAACTACCCGCGCCACTGTGCGCTCACGGCTGATTTCCCGCCAGAATCCCATCACAGCGCGAGCATTTATTACGCGCTCGTGCAGCAGTCGCTCTGCCCGCGCGCCCGACTGGAGATACAGCGCTACATGATTGCGGTCTGTAACCTCCAATCTCAACTCTCCTTCCCCTGACGCGAACCAGGAAAATGCTATCATAGCACTGAAAATCAATCACGACCAGTATGAACGTAATATCCGAATGAGAAACAGATTGGGAAAAAAACGTTTAAGTAGGAAAATATAGGCTATAAAAAGTGAGGAGAAGAGGTAAGAATGTTCTAACACTTTTATTTAAGAGAGCTGTTGTTTTTGTAGTGTCTCTGAATTCGAGTCCATCACGGGCCATGCCACGATCCCATTACCCTCTTTCCTGGGACTGTACTTTCTTGTCATTTCTGCCAGGCAATAATTAAAATAACTAATGCATGCATGTGATTGGGATTTGACGGTAATAAAACATTCAAATGATTCATACAGAAAATATAATAAATATAATACTGCATTTACAAACAAAACAGAGGTATGACCTACCATATAAGCCGCTGATCATATTGCTTGACATCAGCAAGGTGATTGAGAGTGACAAAAAGGAGTGAAAGGCTCACTTCAATGATTTCCACAAAGCGTAGAGAAAGACTTTCCAAGTTGAAGGACACGCACCACATGCAAATAAATAGTGTTTTGAGCGGAAAGGAACCCCAAACTGTGGAGAAAGAAAGAAGGAGAGATGAATATAATGCAGCAGGAAAATGTCCCTACCCATAAACGTATATGAAAATTCTTAGTAGGCTAATTATCATTGGTTAGGCTAGGCATATTTAGGCTATTTGTTTGTTTAACGTTCCCATTTCCCCCAAAAACTTTTTTATTTAAACATTTTATAGCCATTAACATTTTATGCAAATAATATTTTCCATATATTAGTGCGCTCAAAAAGTCAGGTAAATCCAGAATATTTATTGGTTTAACAAGATTCTGCATATAAACGTTTACATTGTAGGCGATTTTTATGTTTAGTTAATTATTGCAGATAAGAATTTAACTAATAAGTAGGCTATATTCAATCTGATTAAAATGTCATTTAAATAATATTTTGTATGTCACTCTGGATTGTTTTGGCAATGCTATATTTGAATAGCCTAGTCATGCAAAGGAAACATCACTGATATAATAGCTACAGTGAGATTTATAAATTAAGTCATCATATTGAATTGTGCATATTGAATGGGTGAGAATGTCGCTCTGTCATTCTCGCCTGGACACACAACACACACACGGATCAATGCTGCCTTATTATAGAACTCTGCTCCAATAATAAAACTTCTTGCCTAGTGCTCAAACTATCATAATTTCATGCTATTTAGAGTCACGCCGAACAAGAACTGCGCGCTATGTTTTGCTCGGGCCTGTGTCCGAGTGTCCGAGCGCGCTGTCCGTGCTGTGGCATGGCCCCTCTCTCTCTCTCCGGTACAAACGGACAGCTGGTGGACACAAACAAAGTGAAAGATTTACCTGTTCGGCGCCGGAGAACGGCGACAGCGTCCAGCCGTGCTGCTGAGAGCAGGGGATGAGGGTTACTCCGAGTCGGTGATGTTCTGGAATGCTTCCAAGTCAGGGCTGGAGAGACTGACCACCATAGAAATACTGACCACATCTACTGCCATGTTGGAATTCCAGAACCTCACGCCAGCTGCCGAAAAGAAAGCGGAGAAGCTTCATCTCCGACTACGCATGCGCCCTACCGGACTCCAGCTGAGAGTCCAGTTTCTCTCTCTCTCTCTCTCTCATGCACACGTGGTATATCATGTTAAACACTATCAAAGCTAGCGGGTTTAAACATCCTTTGGGAATTCACTTAAATATACAAATATAATTCCTTATTTATTTGTGGCAAAGGACAACATTCGCTGATTGTGTTGCCTACGCAGTGTGACAAAAGACGGGAAGTCATTGAAAACAGCTGTGAGAAAATATTTTTTATGTTGTTGTCACAGTAAGGGTCATGAAAAGGTCGTGTAAATTTCATTATAGGACTCTATATTATAATTAATTCCTATATGTTAACATGGACCACAAAACCAGTCATAAGGGTCAATTTTTTTAAATTGAGATTTATACATCACATGAAAGCTGCATAAATAAGCTTTCCATTGATTTATGTTTTTTTTAGGATAGGTCAATATATGGCTGAGATACAACTATTTGAAAATCTGGAATCTGAGGGTGCAAAAAAAAAAATCAAAATATTGAGAAAATCGCCTTTAAAGTTGTCCAAATGTTCTTAGCAATGCATATTACTAAACAAAAAATAAGTTTTGATATATTTACGGTAGAAAATTTACAAAATATCTTCATGGAACAGGATCTTTACTTAATATCTTAATGATTTTTGGCATAAAAGAAAAATCGATAATTTTGACCCATACAATGTATTGCTGGCTATTGCTACAAATACAGGTGCTGGTCATATAATTAGAATATCATCAAAAAGTTGATTTATTTCACTAATTCCATTCAAAAGTGAAACTTGTATATTATATTCATTCATTACACACAGACTGATATATTTCAAATGTTTATTTCTTTTAATTTTGATGATTAGAGCTTACGGCTCATGAAAGTCAAAAATCAGTATCTCAAAATATTAGAATATTTACATTTGAGTTTGAATAAATGACCATCCCTACAGTATAAATTCTGGGTATCTCTTGTTCTTTGAAACCACAATAATGGGGAAGACTGCTGACTTGGCAATGATCCAGAAGACGAACATTGACACCCTCCACAAAGAGGGTAAGTCACAGAAGGTCATTACTGAAAGGTGTGGCTGTTTACAGAGTGCTGTATCAAAGCATATTAAATGCAAAGTTGACTGGAAGGAAGAATTTGGGTAGGAAAAGGTGCACAAGCAACAGGGATGACCGCAAGCTTGAGAATACAGTCAAGCAAAGCCGATTCAAACACTTGGGAGAGCTTCACAAGGAGAGAACTGAAGCTGGAGTCAGTGCATCAAGAGTCACCACGCTCAGACGCCTTCAGGAAAAGGGCTACCAAGCCACTTCTGAACCAGAGACAACGCCAGAAGCATCTTACCTGGGCTGTGGAGAAAAGAACTGGACTGTTGCTCAGTGGTCCAAAGTCCTCTTTTCAGATGAAAGTAAATTTTACATTTCATTTGGAAATCAAGGTCCCAGAGTCTGAAGGAAGAGTGGAGAGGCACAGAATCCATGTTGAAGTCCAGTGTGAAGTTTCCACAGTCAGTGATGATTTGGGCTGCCATGTCATCTGCTGGTGTTGGTCCACTGTGTTTTCTGAAGTCCACAGTCAACACAGCCATCTACCAGGAAATTTTAGAGCACTTCATGCTTCCTTCTGTTGACAAGCTTTATGGAGATGCTGATTTCATTTTCCAGCAGGACTTGGCACCTGCCCACACTGCCAAAGGTACCAAAAGCTGGTTCAATGACCATAGTGTTACTGTGCTTGATTGGCCAGCAAACTTGCCTGACCTGAACCCCATAGAGAATCTATGGAGTATTGTGAAGAGGAAGATGAGAGACACCAGACCCAACAATGCAGATGAGCTGAAGGCCACTATCAGAGCAACCTGGGCTCTCATAACACCTGAGCAGTGCCACAGACTGATCGACTCCATGCCACGCCGAATTGCTGCAGTAATTCAGGCAAAAGGAGCCCCAACTAAGTATTGAGTGCTGTACATGCTCATAATTTTCATTTTCATACTTTTCAGTTGGCCAAGATTTCTAAAAATCCTTTCTTTGTATTGGTCTTAAGTAATATTCTAATATTTTGAGATATTGATTTTTGACTTTCATGAGCTGTAAGCTCTAATCATCAAAATTAAAAGAAATAAACATTTGAAATATATCAGTCTGTGTGTAATGAATGAATATAATATACAAGTTTCACTTTTTGAATGGAATTAGTGAAATAAATCAACTTTTTGATGATATTCTAATTATATGACCAGCACCTGTATACTTATGACTGGTTTTGTGCTGCAGGATCACATATGGTGTTACTCATTCGATGCCATGTAATTTGATAAACAATGAAATAAACTGCAAAGTGTTTTTTCTGTACCTGGGATTTATACATCTGTAATGCATAATATACAAAGGGGCCTTTGTTCTTTTTTTCACCTTCATTTTTATTTCTTTTATTTCTGTTTGCTCTCTACTGTTAACATGCCTCGAAAAATGAAATGATGTTCATTATAATCGGAGTGCACATTTTTGTACTAAACTGTAAATGTGTGCATATATGCATTTAAATAAGTATATTAGGGTGTGTAATGCTCCAGTCACTGTATATTAAATAAACTTCAAGCATATATAATGTGCATGATAATTCATATTAAGACATCCAGACAAATTCACCATGCATTCAGTGTGCGGAAAAAAGTCAAGCCCCCATTCACCAACCTCAACATCATCTCATTCTAATCCACATTTCTTATGTTTGCTAATTACAGAGCCACTCATGTCCCTGTCTCCGATTATCATTTCGCATAAAAGGCACAAGTTTAGCATAAATTACGAATATTTCTGCATATTAGCCAGTGAAGCCATGACATGTTAATGACCCTGGTGTCAAATGGCAGAGAAAATGAAAGAGAGATAATCTGACAGAATGAAAAATAGAAAGAATAAACACTGAAAGAGACTGAGAAAAGAAAGAGCACCTTGACATTTAGAATGGTTTTAATTACTTTTCATCAAAAAAGAAAAAAAGAGCCAGTTTTCATTTCAAATACACAGACGCATCTAAAAGCAGTATGAGCAAAATGCAAAGAATTCAAGATAGAGAACACTGACAACCAGCAATATTTTGCATATATTTAAAGAAAACAGGACTAAAAGTGAAGAAGCTGAGGTTGAAGAACTATGCATGTTGTGATTACAACATTTTCTTGATTCTATTGTCCATTTCTAGACTAAATATAGTGTCTGTCTGTTTGTCTTTTCTCTCTGTCTTTCTGGGTAAGGGCAGGGAGGAGAGGCCATCCGCACAGCATTGTGGGGGTTAGAATGTGGTGACATCAGAGGAAATGTCAGAGATTGTGGGAGGCAACGTTAAAGAGAAACTCAGCTCTGTGCCTGAAAGCCTAACTGACATTTTTGGACAGTCGGAAAGGTCAGGCATACCTTCAGATGAAAACTATTACTCCTTATACAGTACACACAGCTGGGTAAAATAATATCATGTTTTTACCGTATTTGCTTGAGTTTCATGCTCATGTGTGTTGCTCCATAACCATGAATCATACAGTATTACATACGTATATGCACCATAAAAATAAATGATTTTACATATATATGTAATATGTATGCACCATCAGTTGATTTATATAAATGATTGTTTATTATATTAGTTTCATTTATTATTTGTGGTGTCCTCCCTGAAGCAATACACATGAGCATGAAACTCAAGTAAATACGGTAAAAATTACTTGTATGTATGCATGTATATATATAGTGTCATATTTACTCAACGTTTTTTAGGATTTTATGCTCATGCTCAAGATTTAATGCTCATGTGTGATGCTCCCAGGAGAATAATTCATCAATTCTTACACACACACACACTTAATCAGAATCAGAATCAGAATGAGCTTTATTGCCGGGTATGTTTACACATACGAGGAATTTGTTTTCGTGACAGAAGCTTCCACAGTGTAACAGAATGATAGCGACAGAACAAAAAACACAGATAAAAAAAAAAAAAAGAATAAAAAAAATAGAACAAGTAAAAAAGGAATAAAAATATACAAATTGACAATTGTATGTACAGGTATATTATGTGCAAATTGAAATGTAGACTAAGTATGTGTGTTAGATAAATAAGTGTGTAAGTGTATAAATAGTGTGTGTTCCACAATTATTGTCAGGTGTTCATGAGATGGATTGCCTGAGGGAAGAAACTGTTCCTGTGCCTGGTTGTTCTGGTGCTCAGAGCTCTGTACGGCAGCAGTTCAAAGAGGGAGTTTGCTGGATGTGAGGGGTCCAGAGTGATTTTGCCAGCCCTTTTGCTCACTCTGGATGAGTACAGTTCTTGGTGAGTGGGGAGGGTTGTACCAACGATTCGCTCAGCAGCCCGGACTACCCTCTGTAGTCTTCTGAGGTCAGATTTGGTAGCTGAGCTGAACCAGACAGTTATTGAAGTGCAGAGGACAGATTCAATGATGGCGGAGTAGAACGGTTTCAGCAGCTCCTGTGACAGGTTGAACTTC
Source organism: Onychostoma macrolepis (assembly GCF_012432095.1). NCBI lineage: Eukaryota > Metazoa > Chordata > Actinopteri > Cypriniformes > Cyprinidae > Onychostoma > Onychostoma macrolepis. Next base: position 7,759,332 of record NC_081160.1, on the reverse strand, counting down.
CTCAGCTGGCGAAGGAAGTACAACCTCTGCTGGGCCTTTTTAAGTCTATGTGAATGTCCCACTTCAGGTCCTGGGAGATGGTGGTGCCCAGGAACCTGAATGACTCCACTGTCGTTACAGTGCTGTTCATGATGGTGAGTGGGGGGAGAGCAGGGGGGTTTCTCCTGAAGTCCACGATCATCTCCACTGTTTTGAACGTGTTGAGCTTCAGGTTGTTAAGACTGCACCAAATAGCCAGCTCCTTAAGCTCCTGTCTGTAAGCAGAATCGTCACCGTCCTGAATGAGGCCGATGAGTGTGGTGTCGTCTGCAAACTTTAAGAGCTTGACAGAGGGGGTCTTTAGATGTGCAGTTGTTGGTGTACAGGGAGAAGAGCAGTGGGGAGAGGACACAACCCTGGGGGGCGCCAGTGCTGATCGTACGGGTGTTGGATATGTATTCTCCCAGCCTCACTAGCTGCTGCCTGTCTGTCAGGAAGCTGGTAATCCACTGACAGACAGAGGTGGGCACGGAGAGCTGAGTGAGTTTGGGCAGGAGGAGGTTTGGAATGATAGTGTTAAAGGCTGAGCTGAAGTCCACAAACAGGATCCTCCCATAAGTCCCTGGTCTGTCTGGATGTTGCAGAACATAATGCAGTCCCATGTTGACTGCATCGTCCACAGACCTGTTTGCCCTGTAGGCAAACTGAAGAGGATCCAGTAAGGGTCCAGTAATGTCCTTCAGGTGGGCCAGCACCAGTTTTTCAAAGGACTTCATGACCACAGACGTTAGAGCCACAGGCCTGTAGTCATTTAGTCCTGTAATTTTGGATTTGGGATGGGGATGATGGTGGAGCGTTTGAAGCATGACGGGACTTCGCACAGCTCCAGTGATCTGTTGAAGATCTGTGTGAAGATGGGGGCCAGCTGGTCAGCACAGGATTTCAGACAGGCTGGCGTAACACAATCTGGGCCTGGTGCTTTTTTCCATAAACAATATGTGCATAATGTATATATATTTAATTTAATGAGTAATCTTAAGTATTTTTACATAAATTTTCATGCAGAAAAGATATATGACACATAATACATACACATTATTAATACCACAGTCCTGAATTGTTACTGTTAGGCTCAACAACCCATCATAGTCTAACAGATTTCAAACAAAATCTTGTTTTTATCGTTTTATCGTTTCATGCTTGTGTGTTGATCCCAAAATAACACCATGAAAATGAATTTAAATTACTTACATATGCATGGTAATTTATATGTGCGTGTGAAAGAGAATATATTCAGAGTCTACATATACCATGTATAATGTTAAACTACAGGCCAAAACTGTTACTTTTGGCTGCTGTGCCATTGAACTCAGCGACCCATCATAGTCTAATAGATTTCACTGGATTTTTAAGTGCAGATATCTGTCTGACAGCTTCATCTGAGGCCTGTTCCATCTGAGACAGACTTTATGTAAATAAGTTTGGCTCTGATTGTTAATTAGGGCTTTTGGTGATCAGTATTCATGAGTGTGCGTGGCGCGCTGCTCTCGCCGGGCGTGTCTGTGCTGCGCGGGGGTTGGGGGAGCGCTGATCTGGCTTCAGTGACCAGTAGGAAGTATGCACGCCACAAACTTGCCGGAATACTGATGAGGGAGGTGAGAAAGGCACCAGTCCACCAGGGAGAACTAGACGCTTCCTCCATCTCATGCACCACCAGTGGACTTTACACAAGGTGCATATTTTAACGTGAGAGCGTTTCGATCAGTTCCTCGGCATACTTACACACGCGTAAACCAAACTAGCTTTATAAAATAGAAAACATGCATGGGTCAGATGACCAATAAAGCCCATCTAACCCCCAATCGGCTATAGCAAACATATACCCGCAGTGTTTATGGCCACACGTGGGTTTCAATAGGCCAATTTGATAAAAAGCCCCTCATTGTGCTTAGCGGGGTCCTATTCAATCAGCCGTGCCTGTTGGAAAACCATTCCTACACACCACAGAGAGGTGTCTCAGAGGGCAGGAAAACACGCCTTGAAAATGAGAGGAGGAAAATCTGAAATGGCTGAAGGTCTAAAAGGTGGAGATGCAACCACTCTGCAGGCTGTTGCGGCCTTGAGAGAGTCCTCTTCAAACAAAAAGCCAGGTAGATAAATAAACTTCATCCTTTTTAATGTCTTTGACTGCCCAGAGAATAAAGCAACACCGAAAGCTTTTTCCCTCAGTTTTATGAAGTCTATAAAACTTGTCTTGACAGACAGAAAAGATGTTACAAGAGCGGTAGGTATTTAAAAACACACAAAACGCTGTGTCACTGGTTAAAAAGCTTGCCTCTGTGATTTGACCTTTGTGTTTATCGTTAAGAAAGTGACAGTTGAATGGATCCGCAAAGTACGTGAGTTACATCAGGATCAGCGAGGGAAAAAGTGTTTGACGTGTCTGTGACAAAAACACATGCACAACACACCGTTCTCAAGCACTTAGCACTGTTGGTATGTACTGCCCCCTAGTGATCCTAACAGTTACATTAAATGAGTTTACACCATACAAATTGCACTTAGATGTGACAACAGTATGGTTAAAAAAACAGGGTGACAAAGAATGATCAATCACTGGGAATACTAACAGACGTAGCTTTCTCCATGTATAGACCTATTATAGACTTGCTGGAACCCAAGCCATATATACAGGTGCTGGTCATATAATTAGAATATCATCAAAAAGTTGATTTATTTCACTAATTCCATTCAAAAAGTGAAACTTGTATATTATATTCATTCATTACACACAGACTGATATATTCCAAATGTTTATTTCTTTTAATTTTGATGATTAGAGCTTACAGCTCATGAAAGTCAAAAATCAGTATCTCAAAATATTAGAATATTACTTAAGACCAATACAAAGAAAGGATTTTTAGAAATCTTGGCCAACTGAAAAGTATGAAAATGAAAAGTATGAGCATGTACAGCACTCAATACTTAGTTGGGGCTCCTTTTGCCTGAATTACTGCAGCATGGCATGGAGTCGATCAGTCTGTGGCACTGCTCAGGTGTTATGAGAGCCCAGGTTGCTCTGATAGTGGCCTTCAGCTCATCTGCATTGTTGGGTCTGGTGTCTCTCATCTTCCTCTTGACAATACCCCATAGATTCTCTATGGGGTTCAGGTCAGGCAAGTTTGCTGGCCAATCAAGCACAGTAACACTATGGTCATTGAACCAGCTTTTGGTACCTTTGGCAGTGTGGGCAGGTGCCAAGTCCTGCTGGAAAATGAAATCAGCATCTCCATAAATCTTGTCAACAGAAGGAAGCATGAAGTGCTCTAAAATTTCCTGGTAGATGGCTGCGTTGACTGTGGACATCAGAAAACACAGTGGACCAACACCAAAATTTACTTCCATCTGAAAAGAGGACTTCGGACCACTGAGCAACAGCCCAGTTCTTTTTCTCCACAGCCCAGGTAAGATGCTTATGACGTTGTCTCTGGTTCAGAAGTGGCTTGGTAGCCCTTTTCCTGAAGACGTCTGAGCGTGGTGACTCTTGATGCACTGACTCCAGCTTCAGTTCTCTCCTTGTGAAGCTCTCCCAAGTGTTTGAATCGGCTTTGCTTGACTGTATTCTCAAGCTTGCGGTCATCCCTGTTGCTTGTGCACCTTTTCCTACCCAAATTGTTCCTTCCAGTCAACTTTGCATTTAATATGCTTTGATACAGCACTCTGTAAACAGCCACACCTTTCAGTAATGACCTTCTGACTTACCCTCTTTGTGGAGGGTGTCAATGTTCGTCTTCTGGATCATTGCCAAGTCAGCAGTCTTCCCCATTATTGTGGTTTCAAAGAACAAGAGATACCCAGAATGTATACTGTGTGGATGGTCATTTATTCAAACTCAAATGTAAATATTCTTATATTTTGAGATACTGATTTTTGACTTTCATGAGCTGTAAGCTCTAATCATCAAAATTAAAAGAAATAAACATTTGAAATATATCAGTCTGTGTGTAATGAATGAATATAATATACAAGTTTCACTTTTTGAATGGAATTAGTGAAATAAATCAAATTTTTGATGATATTCTAATTATATGACCAGCACCTGTATATATAAGGATGAGTATATCATAGATTCTTGGCACCAAAGAGCAGCACTAACAATGTGTTACCATTCGCTCAGGATTTCTTACAATTCACAACATTTTACCATCATGGTTGCATGGTTTTTGCCGTTTTAATATGGAAAAGCACATTAGACTGGAGCTATGATGGACAGCAATATATTCAGTAAATGACTACATGAATCACTTTATGGTGCTTTTTGGAGTTTTTTCTTTTTTGACTGGAGCTATGTGGATTACTTGTGATTATTACAATGTTTGACAGCACCCATTTGCTGCAGAGGATCCATTGGTGAGCAAATGATGTAATAAATTTCTCAAAAATCAGTCATGATGGAGGAAACTCATCTTCATCTTGAATGGCCCGACAGGACCTTTTTTTTTTTTTTTAAAGCAAATTATCAATTTTTGGCAAACTATTCCTTTAACAGCACCACCCACTCTGTCTTTGCTATCATATTTTTCTCTAAATCTGAATGATGACACAGACTTTGCTTAAAGTTTACGAACAAATGTTATTTATTTCAGATCAAAAACACAAGAGACAACATGTAGAAAACAGTATCCTGGCAAGTTTCTCAGGACTAATTTCTTTGAGGAAAAAAAAAAAAAAAAAACCCTGCAATACAAGCTTTCATTAAAATAAAAGATATAAAAAATAAAAAAAAGTGTACACATATGAATACATGCATGTATTCCGTTGAGGCAAAGTTTACTCTCGGCATCATATTGTTCCTGTGAGAGTCAATTAAAAGGCTGGAAAACTCCTCCTTCCTGAAAGCATCAGTGAAATCAGTCAACAAAACAGGAAAATGCAGGTAAAGCTTTCAAAATGTTATCATCATCCATCCAAAATATTCATAATGCTAAAAACAGAATCAGATAATCTTATGATAAGAAACAGGAGTCGTTTAAATATAATGTGTCCCGTTCATTCTGGTGAAGAACCCCTCTTCCTCATTTATGAACACTCCCATATTCAGACTGGCCATCAATTACCTGGAAAAAAAACAAGACACCATAGTAAGTCCCATCGTTCTGCAAGACTCTTACCGGCAGCTCTATATTTTCTGGAGCTGGGTTTGAAAGCCAGAGCCAGGTCCATTTTTAGCACACGTCAGTCATTCAGGAAGCCATATGCAGTACATTGTATGGTTGTACACTGAATATACACTTCATAATCAGTGATGGAAGAAGTTACACATTTTGTTGAGGTGTCATTAGATCGAGTCATTTCAAGAAGTAATTTTCAAAACACTCGTGCCATGACTGCTGGAATTAGTCAAAGTTTACGTCAAAAACTATAAAATGTACAATGCACACAAAAACATGCTTAGAGGAAGGAAGATGTCCATTAATTAAACAAGAGACTATTATGAGTGTCAGACATCATTTACATTACAAACTACACAAACATAACTCATCCCTGACCCAGACATACCTTGCCCTTGCGACAATGACTGGAAGACGCATATACGTTCTTTTCATCGTTACGTTTCCGGTCAGTCAACAAAAGATAAACTACATTACTGTCCCAAATGCTCACTGGCTGCCTTTATTTAATCAAAAATACAGTAAAAACACAAATATTGTGAAATACTGTATTACAATTTAAAATATCTTTTTTATTTTTTATTTACTTTGGCAATGCTGAATTTTCAGTCACATGATCCCTCAGAAATTATTCTAATATGCTGATTTGCTGCTCAAAAAACATTTATTATTATTATCAATGTTGAAAACATTTTGTGGAAACCAAAATTCTTTGTTGAATTGAAAGTTCAGCATAAATTTTGGAATAAAGTTTGGAATGGTAGTGTATGTTTCAGCCCAATAAGCTGTCAACAAGTTGGTTGACAATGCAAAGCAAGGGCTTTCAATGTAATTTGGCAATTACTCCCTGTAATTATTGAGAAACAAAAATGTTGACCCACTCATTAATATTAATATTTCAGTGAGGTCTATCAGTTTACTCACTGTGTGTGTTCATGGGCAGCTCTCGTCTCCTGGAGCAGTTGGGATCCAGACCTGGTTTGGAGCGCTTAGCTTTCTGAAATACAGCCAAGGCGAAAAGAGACACTGATGCAGGAGGGCAGGGGTCAAAGCTCGAATGAGATTTAGATAAAAAGGAGGTTCTTTGAGGTTCTGGATTAGAGCTGCAGATGTTTTCAGCACTAGAGACGTTTGGATCAGTTTGGGTAGAGTGGGATTTCGGTTTGGAGTAGTGAAGATAAGATGCATATTTGGGCTTTGAGTCTAAGTTTGCGTATTGGTCAAGGTCTTCATCATAAATCGGAATTTCCTGCTTACTCCAGTTTTCTTCGTCCTGTTTATTTTCACCATTATTGTCATCACAGTAGACAGGTGGTGGCGGTGATGGGAAGTCCATTTCTTGCATTGTTCTCTCTTCTTGATTGTTTGTAAATTCTCTTTGAATCCTTCCCCAAACATCAAATTTTTTCAAACCACCATTATCACCAACTAGAAACTTCCTTCTCCTCTCTTTGTATTCTTCTACCCAATCCTTCTCTTCTCCAGTTTCCACCAAAGCATGTTCTTCCATCTCCTCTTGCTCCACAGGACCTGACTTTGGATCGATTGTTGACCTGTCAGCAAGTTTATCAACTGGTTGTGAAGGATAAACCCAATTGCCTTTTAGTTCTAGATTATTCATCGTACTGCCTAAATGTTCTAGATTACCAAGGCCTCTCAGGGGTGATTCTGAACTCTCTAGCTCCATGTCTTCTGGATAAATATATTGGTCCTCTTCATTTTCAAGTTCCAAATTCTCACTCTCTACATCGGTCCAAATTTGATTCTCTTGCTCCACAGGCTGTAGACGTAGAACCTCTGGTAAGTGCTTGCTTTTATCTGATCCCTTGCACCCATTTATAAAAGGTTCAGTTGGAACTGCTTCCAAAAGCTCTGTGGTGGGGATCTCAAGTGCATCTGGGTCTCCAGGGCACAGCTCTTGGTCGGCTTTAGCAGTGTCGGGTGTCTGTAAGGTTAGTGGCACCTCAAAACATTGCCTGCTCTGCTGACATCTCTGGGGAACCACGGTGAAGGTGGTCAAACCTTCTCTCTCAGAGGGGTTTCTCAGCAGCTGACAGCCAGAAAGTGCCTTAAGCTCAGCCTCAGGGGTGTGATGCTCAGAAAACAAATCTGTAGAAGAATCTTCTGCTAGCTGATGCTGGGATATAGAAGAACTACAGAGAAAATGAGAAGAAGAAATCAGTTATCAGGTACTTCAAGAACAAAAGCAGTGAACAGTGAAAAACCACATATCTAAAAGGTAAATTTCTATATTTCTAAGGAAGTTCAAGTCAAGAAATGAATTCAGCAAAATGAACATACTTTGCAGAAGATAGCGTTCTCCGTTGTCGTGCCTGCAGAGATTCTGCAAGTTCACTCATAACTTTAGCGATTGCAGGGCAGTGGTCAGCAATTCGAGCTCTGTATTTGTCTGAACTCTTGTCATCCCCTTGAGCATCCTCAACTGAAGCGAAACACAGTGTTATGACAAAGATGCTGTAGTGTTTTTAAGAGTGTGTCTCGTGTATAAAACCCATCTCATCTGCAACCTCTCAGTAATATAGCACCTTGGCAAAACAAACAGCACAGTGTACAGTATGTATTTTCATTTAATTTATTCAAATATAAATCAACATTAGTAAACTTCATTTCAAAAGTTAATTTGGCAAAAAAAAAAAAGTTCAATTAATGAAATACATTAAATAACAATTAATGAAATTCTGTCTGAAGAAAAAGATCACAAAAGACAAGCACACAGAATGTTAATACAAATTTAAAATTGAAATGGTTCTAACTATAAGCAAAATTATAAAACTAAACAGGTTTAATTAAAAATGTTGGATGTGGCTGATTAATTCATTTGGAATTTCTGAAGTTTTAATAATTTTAGACAAATTCTTAAAAGCATCTCTTATGACTCTGACATATTATTAAAAAAAAGTCATTGACATTTAATAAAGCTGAACTGTAATTATGTAGACTGATTTCCACCATCTTTGGAGCTGTGGCTCATTAAGGCACAAATATTGTGATAAAGTGCTACAGATTTGCCTGACAAACACTTTACAATAAATAAAAAAACTAAAACATACAAACACTACAATGAAACCCATTTGTCTAAGGCATAAATTGACTCTGTTATTGACCTGAGTATGTTACTTCATCCTCTAGAATACTACATTATGTTTATACAAGGTGATTTAACAAGGTGAAAGTGACATCACGCTACAGTGTAAAGCAACAGTGACATTAAACAAGGAAGCCAATTAAATAACAGAACAAGACACAGAGTTCAGTGCAATGTGCATAAGACATGAAGGCTATGTAAAGACACAGAGGACAAATAGCCCGTCACCGATGAAAGCAGGAACAGAGAAGCATGCATGGAGGAGAAGAGGAGGAAAGGAGACTGCGCTGCCTGTTAGGCTCCCCCTCCTGGTAGTACAGTGTAAAACAAGAGCAAATAATTAATCCAACACAGACAGACAGTATTCATTCTCACATTCGTTCAAGCTTGATTCTATGCTGAATTTGCAAGTACTTGGCATCTAGGAAACCAGCATTAGCATGCAAACAAGTATTCACAAATGCTTAAACATAGAAAACTAAAAGAACACTTATGAACAAAAATAAATGCGTACCTTTGTTATCTGAATCGGACGGGGTATGGCCATCACACGGAGGGGGCGGAGCTCTCCGTTTAGTCCTTTTAAGGGAGGACTCGGTGGAAGAGATACGACTGAGCTGACCCTGAGCAAGGCACAAAGAGGTTATGTTTGGTATAAAATACTAACATACTGCTTAATGCATATTGCACAGTAAATACTTGAAGTGAAACAGTATGCATTATGCAATTTTAAACAATAATATGCTGTAGTTGTCGCATAACCTCATTACATCGCTTATTAAATTCAGCAAATTGTCATAGTTGTTTAATTTATCGTTAAGAAAATTAAATTCTGTTTGAAAATGTATTAACTTTTGGCAAATCAAATAATGAGTAAAATATAAGATGTTAAAAATTGCAGCTATTATTACAAGCTCATTCGTCACAGTGGACATCGAGGGTCAAACTGAGCGCATTCCACTGTGGAATACAGTAAATCATCCTGTTTTTTTCTTCTATACTATATTGTTTTGCAAATGAAGTAGGTATATATAGAATTCCAAGCACAAAATTTGAATATTATGGACAATATATATACACTGCAGAAAAATAGCATGCCATTCAAAACATGCCTCAGAACCGTACACGAAAAAATAAAATTAAAGCTAAATAGGAATATTTAAAAAAAAAAAAAATGGGAAATATAAAAGGCTAATTCAAAATATCAATAAATACTATAATGGTATACAAATAATACTAAAACAACACTGATGCATGCTAATATGAATATTGGATAGCCAAGGGTACAGGTGTGTTTGGACTGGTATGGAGATGTCCACAGCAATCCCACCTGTTTTCTAGCAGAGTCACGCTCTAATAGGTCATAAAAGTCTCTGGTGTGATGCCCACAGGCGACACTTAGGGACGCCATCATAGGAGGCCGTGGAGCTCGTCTCTTCTTTGGCATGTCGGCAGGGACCATGGGTAAGGTTGAGTGACCGTTAACACCATTCACCCTGTCCGCACATTGGCCGTTCCGTTCTGGAGAGTTTGGAGCACTGCCAATCACAGCCTGTAGAAGAAGAGGAAAAAAAAAATAAAAATCACTGAATATGTTTAAAGGAGTCAAACATTACAGAAAAGGACTATTTTTTCAATATGCAAACTGCATTAATGTGCATAAACATGAGGCAAGATAAACAGATGCAAAGGAAAGCCAAAAGATAAACAGATGCAGAGACAGATGGGTGGACCGGCACAAGTGTTTTACAATGTTACAGTTCGGTTATGATATTTCCCCTCATCATTTCCTAAATATGACAACCAGGAGGTTGCACAGATTGCAAAACCAGACAGACTGACAGGTGTACAAACCTGCTCAGGTGTTTTCTTGTTCTTCTTGAATAAACCAAAGAAACCTTTGTTTCCCTTCTCTCTGTGGTTTTTTTCTTTAACTGAGGATTTCCGTTCTTCCTCACCACCTGGTCAAACACAAAAGAGCCTCTTAGATCAAATATAAACTTTTGTGGACAAACCTTAGTGGTGCGGAAATTGCTGGTGCAGTACATATAAGAATTGTTTGTTACAAAATGTGGAGTTTGGTACCTTGGGTTAATACAGGATCAGCAGGATTGTTTGGTACCACTTAAAAAAAAAAAAAAAAAAAACAACTTCAAAAGATAAATATTACTCCATTTGATTAAATATAGGTCAGACAGATGCCTCGTTCAAAAATCAAACAGGTCTCATTCACTAACCGTGTGAATTGTTATGAATGTGTGTGTGAAATCTACATATGAACATTTTCATAAATCGATAACTTTTATACAGTTAATTACAATTAAAAATAAAACAACAACAAAATAGCAACTGCATGGTTTCTCTGCACAAAAACCTAAAAGTTTGTGTAGTAAGCAGAATATGGAGATGGTTTGGTTGTGTTTTATGCAAATGAGAATTGCAGTCACTCATTTATGATATTCCAAATTCATTAACATAATGAGGTTAAAAAATTCACATGCCTATGCACATGAAAATGTGCAAATTAGGTGTAAATTTATCACAGATTGTGAATTTATTGAATAATTCATGCAATTATTAGTGAATGAGACCTATATTGTGTACAAAACACATAGTATGCACTGCACATTGTATCCTGCTTTTAAATGAATTTGATACAACATGCAACATTGCTACAATGTCACTACAGTGACTTTATTTATTTATTTATTTAATATCCTAACCTTTAATTTCTTTGGCATAAAGCTCCCTGATTCCATAGTCGTTGAGTGTTTTGGTGAGATCCAGAGGTTCCTCTGATTGATATGTCCTTAGTAAGATAGTGGCATCAGGGTCGAACTCACACTTCTCACACACTGTGGGCATCAGCTCAGCCAGCGGCACTGTAGGATTGACCCGTGCTACTGCTTTATGAGACTTCTTGTAGTTTACCAGAAGACGAACTGTTGCCTGGGAAATTCAATTTTTAGAGTGTTCAATCTTTTAATGACAGATTTAAAGTGACTTTAGACAGACCTTGTGTCCAACACCTGGGTGACCTACTATAAAAGTATGACAATTCAGACTCAGCAATATACACTTGTTTTATGCACGAAAAGGATCCAAATCCCAAAATGAACTGCTTGATATTTGACAAAAATACATTTTTTTGTGGGTTTAAGTTGATATGGTAATCAAGGTAAAATTATAAGATATGGATATAATCAAGCTTTCAATTAGACTTACCACAGGAACATGAGGTTTTTTCTTGTTATCACATCCTTTAGTTTGCAGGACAACTCTTTCAAACTCAAGAGAGCCAATCATGGAGTTGGGTTTGAAATTGACGTGGTTTTGATTTGTGGAAATAAGCTTAATGGCATGATCCGATGGAATAAGATGGTGTTGAGCACACAGTGTAACCAAAACATCCATAACTGGTTTACTGCAAGTGCACAGACATAAGTCATTTAAAATATGACTGGACGGTCATTTCAGTGCAAAAATTAGTGAAAATGTGCAGTATCACTGTTATTTTTTCCCTCTCGCTCACCTGCCATGCACTGTGGCTGTGGCCTCCTGTCCTCCTGGGAGCAGTACAGTCAGAGTGATGTCCCTGTCTATGAGATCTTCTTGGGGATCCATAGGTGCCTGCTATAGGTAGTATGAAGGACAGATGAGACTGTAGATTTGGGCTATCCTATTGATGAAGCAGAAAAATAAATTGAGGGGTCATTCAAAGAACACCCTATATGTAATTCATCCAAGTAGGAATGATATGAGAACCCATCCAGATACAGTCACTCATGGATTTGCTTTTCTGGATGTACTGTAGCTCTTCGGAACAGAGGCAATTATGGCATCCACTGTTAAGCACTCATGGCAGAATGCTTCGTGATGAATCACATCACCAACCTGTGTGAAAATCCTCTCTGTGTCTCAGCTATGGCTGTGCAGGGGAAATTTCCAGATTATGTTCCATTGACTGAACTTTCTGCTCTGGGTCCTGTTAGACATGGAATCACATTTTACATTTGCTTTATTTTTTAAGTAGTAAAAAGCACAAATCCCATATTCTTTGGAGCAATAACTCTGTGATGTCTTGGCTTAGTATCAGCTTAAACAAACTTGGTTAGTGTAATGTTAATCTTCAACAAATCGATTGCCTCTAAGCTCCCCTCCAAACGACAGTTAATTGTAGAAATTAAAATAATTATTTTTGTTTTTGATTTTATTCAAATGCATTTAACTCTGTCCCACAATTTTCTCACAACTTCCAACAGAGCAGACAAGTAAATAATTCCTTATTTATACATTACCACTCAAACGTTTGGGGATTTTTCAGTAATCAATTTACTGAAATTAAAACTTTTATTTAGCAAGGATGCGTTAAATCAAACTGAAGTAATATTAAAGACTGGCCGCAAAAAAAAAATAATAATAATAAGCTTTTCCATCACAAGAAGTTACATTTTAAAAATATATTAAAATAGAAATCTTATTTTAAATTTTAATATTTCATAATTAATATTTTACATCAAATAAATGCAGCCTTAAAACATTAAAAATTGTGGTGTAATTGTAGTGTATATTTTCAAGTGTTTAACAAGAAAAGGGAACAATTATTATTTATTTTTTTTTCCCTACAAACCAATATTTGGTGCCAAACTAGCTTGCCCCGTTTGAAATGTGAAACCTTGTTATTAATCCTGGAGTTTTTTTTTTTAATCCAAATTTTATATTAATTTTACATTAATATTAGCCTAATATAGGTTTAATTGATGCTAAAAACGCAATTACACAAATCAAGGTTTTAAAGTGCATGCAGGCATGTTCTAAATTTTGATAACAGTGTTGATAAGGCCCTGTTTTACACTGTTCGTTGATACATACCCAAACAAAATCACGTCCAAAAACTTTGAACTCCAAATTTGAGTAAAACAAAATGACTGAAAATGGACTGCAAATAATAAAAAGCTATTCTGAAAGTGCCGAAAATTAAAAAATAAAGTTGGGGAGCCAACGCCTTTGGGTGTGTATGGCGCTCGTTTGCTGGAGCGTCACGTTTATCATATCTGTGCGTGAGCTTTACTTCACGCCTCCCCGCCGCTGATCATCGGTGCAAATCGGAGAAATACATATCAACCCACTCGTATTTCCCACGAGAATGAACTTGACAAACGCCTAATAAAACGCCAAACGCACGTGCACTTGGTGCGCATTTAGCGACCATGGCCATCCAATGCTCAGTAACACGGGCACTCAGAAATCCACATTTGGTTCTTATATACACAGACATTTAACCCACATGCTAGTTTAACTCTTCGCTCGTTCACAAATTGTAATTTTAAGACTTACAATACATTCACAACAACCTTAAAAGGTCTGTTACATCGCAGCAGGATTAACTTAAGTACTATCAGTAGCTCACCGGTGCGCACGTAAAGTTTTGGACACAATTACGCAATGTGTGGCACCTGTATCTTATTCAAATCCTTAGCTTACCTATCTTCAGTCCTCCATAAGGGGGTTCTTCCAACAACTGCAGTTTAAAAACAAAGGAAGGACTAAACGAGCAAAGAAACAAGTGGATGCAAAGACAAGCTTTGGTAATCCTCTAGTGTTGTCAGTAGCCTACCTTATGGACATGCCCAGTGCTGTGACATCGACAAATCTGTTTCCTGTGTGTGTGTTTGCGCGCGCGCGTGTGTGAGAAAATAAGCGAGACAGCTATATAACATTGTTTTAAGGCTAATGAGTTGACATGATTTAGATTTTACTCAAAACTACGTTTAAAAAATAATGATTTTTTTTGTTGAGGAGAAATATATGAAAGATACATTTTGTTTGTTAATAAGTGAATGCGGTTAGTGATGTTTGTCAGTAAATAATGTTTGAGGGAAGCTGTGTGAGAGAAAGATGGTGTGTGGGCATGAATGAATCAAGCTACTTGTGTTTAATACATTAGCAGTCTTCAAGAACTGGTGGCCAATCACATGACGGATGAGTAATCAGCTTATTGTGCTTGTCTGTTGTCTCAGAGTGTGAGAAAGCTGCGGTCGTTGATTCATTTCAACACATTTTGCTTGCTCAGTAGGGCCACACAGAAGTGCAGTAATTCATCACTTTCATACAAGTGGAAAACTTTTTGTTATTTCTGTAAGCACTAGAGAGGTTTCTATTCTCCACAGCCCTGAAGAACGCGGTCAAGGACTCATCACAGTAATTATGTAACATGTATGCTACAAAAATGCTTCAGTCATTTAAAGGACTGTGAGTTCATTGTATCAAAGGAGCACACACACACATACACAAAGAAAGATGCGCAAATATAGCCTTGTGTGTACATGTGTTTACATTTGAGGTTGATAACATGACCTCATTCCCCTCGCGGCGGGTCACAATGCCATCTCTCAGTAGACTGTTTATTTCACACATCCTCTGACCAGCGGCCAGCTCCACAAAGAAAAGCCAGACCTTGAATCTTTTCTCATGTGTTTGTTTGCGTTTCTGGTCATGTGCTTATTCTGGCATCTGAAGAGATATTCATGAACTTATGTGTGTTTAGTGTCAGTGGAAGAGTAGAGATATTCAGCAGAGCCATTCTAATGAAGGCATGTACTGCCACACTTTAGTGCTAATGTAACTGTGCTGTGTGTGCGCTTTAGGACTAGGCTATTTCTATTTTAGGGTATTTTATGTATTAGCAAATATAGCCCATTTTATTCTAATGAAAAAGTATGACGCTGTATTTTTCTTTGAAGAAAATACGAATTTGAAGAATCTCAAGTCAATTTGCACTTACAGCACTGCATTTTAGGTCATTTAAGGGGTGATTCTTTAACGTAGAGCAATTTTACATCCCAGTACTGTAAAAAAAAAAAGGTTAATTTACTGTAAAAACATGGCACCTGTGGTTGCCAGAAATTCACTATAAAAATACTGTGGCGAAATTCCCAGTATGCCTGTATATTTATCTTATATCTTATTATAACATTATCTTAAAATATACAGACAGCCACCATAATAAAGGCTAAATAGTAAGTCCCATTATAATTCAGTTCATTGTAATTGGACTGTCCATAAAATATGACCAATACTTGTGTACAGTGCACAGGACCACAGAGACAAAATGCTATCAGGGCAACACACATGACAATGATGAAATAGACATTAACTAAATAACAAAATGTAACACAAACACCCTAATGTACATTACAGATAACAAAAACAAGAAGAAAACTAAATTATTTATTAAAAATATGTCCTTTTACAGTTTTTACACTACAAAACATCTGGTAATTCATAGTTATTACTTGTAAAAACATTTTAAAATTACGTTTTAATGGGATGTTCAACCATTTACAGTTTTTCATGATATATGGTACGGTAGCTTACAGAGAAGGGTTGATGTTTATTAAATTAGATGTTTTTCTGTATGAAGGTG
The DNA here is from genome assembly GCF_012432095.1 of Onychostoma macrolepis. NCBI lineage: Eukaryota > Metazoa > Chordata > Actinopteri > Cypriniformes > Cyprinidae > Onychostoma > Onychostoma macrolepis. The sequence goes on along the minus strand of NC_081160.1, from coordinate 7,743,650 downwards.
ACATTACAGTGATATGATTTTTCATTTTCAAGAACATTACATATTGTACACAACTTTTTTGGGTTAAAAATGATCCAAAATCAATATTTGAGCAAGTACATAACCAGCCAATGTTCAAAACGATCGCCTTACTTTAGCCCGATTCACAACGGTTTGCTTATAATAATGTTTTCTAATTTGAGTGGAACAGGTAGGTTTTCGCGGGAAATTCGAGCATGGCACTGCGTCATTACGTCACGTCTGTAAACATAAAGAAGTTATCCTGGCTACTAGGTTTGGCATGTGAGGATCCTGCAGGTGGTGGATCGTTTATAGCCTTTTCTCACAGCAGCTAGAATAATTAAATGTAACATTTTGATGGCGGATTGTAATCCAGAAAGGATTATGTGTTTATGAAACACATGTGAATGAAATTAAATTATATTCCAGTTTTAAATGTGCTTCTGATTACAGATTGCACAGGATTTGTATTTTAAAGACAACCAGTTCGAAGGGAGCATAGTTTGCTTTTTGGGTTAAAAGAATTTCTTAATATGAAATTAGAATGGCTGTGAATTAGATGTGATATGAGCTAACTGATCGTTAGATTTAATTACCATTGGTAGCGCCATTTATTGTAATGCTTTCTTCCTCAGTTGGTCAGAACAAACGTGGCAGACCTGTCACTTACTTGTTCAGATGGCAATATACTGTGAAAATTCTTATTTGGGTCATAATTCCAAGATGTAGGCTAGAATCTGTGATTCCTACAGTCTCCACACCAGTGCAGTGACTTACAGACTGCCACACATACTCCTCAAAACATTAGATTCATCTGAGCTGGAGCCGTGCCGGAGCACAACCCCACGCACGGAAGATAATTCCGCACAGAGCTGCAATTCCAGGTTTTCAAACAGAGATGGCGACAAAGAGGCAAAACTTACGGACCGCAGCTTTAAATATTATAATACAAAATAATATATATCATATAATTAACATCAAAAGTGACTACAGTTCTAAATTACTGTATGTTTAAAACTATGATGATTTAAACAAAGGGTGAAAATAAGTTGCTTTGGAAAAAAAGTATCCCCTAAATGAATAAAAGTAAATGTAAAAACAAATTATTACAGTTCCTGAAGAGTTGTGTCCTTTCCATCCTGACCACAACAATTAATATGTTTTTTTCAAAGGCTAGTGTACTTGTTTACCAAGCCTGATTGGTAGAGCATACTTGAGAAGAAACAGGAAGCGCGTGGTGTGACACTGGAAAATACAAGGCAAATAGAGCCTATCACTAAAAATATAGGTCATTTCTAATTAAGCTAGTTGCTAATTTATGCAAATGTGTGAACATATTACCTACTTAACTATGTTTATTTTGAGTAAATAGCCTACTATATAGCCTATAGGCTAGGCCTACTACAAAATGTGCTGTATAAGCCCTAGTATTACAAAAAAAAAGAACCCCCCCCCCATCACATTATTTTTTTCAAACACATCACAATTTCAAATTTCTAAATGCGTTCATCGTTTGTCCAGGCGACAGTGTCTGAGGCACGCAGGACCCTTTCACTGAACGTCTTTATCGGGTTATTCATCCGTTCTGCAGGGTAAACACTTCTGTCATGGCCAGCTGCTCCATTGAGAGAGTTTACCCGTATTCTGTCCGCTCGGCGGGCTGGTGATCCTTCAGTACGCCCTATGCCTCGATGACAACCCGCGGGCGAGAGCGCTTAATGAGGGAAGCTCAGTGAATGTCAAAACCAGCGCGATGCGTCATGCATCACCACGAGCCCTGCGGAGGCGCGACGCGCTGGCACACTACAGCCGCTGTAACGCAGTAAATCACTGATCTTTTCTGAGTGTGTATTTTTAAGACTGAGACAAATTTACAAGTGCATTCATCCATTCTAAACATGTAATTAACAACCGAAGTGAACGTGCGAAGTTTCTTAGCAATTAACGAAGTCAGCTCTATGTGATAGTGAAGGTGTCGTGAGGAACGCCACCATCTCTCCTTGTCACCAGCAGAGGGCGCGCGCGCATTGTTTGGAGCAGCGCGCCTCTCCCATGCCTCAGGTGCAGTGTTAGCCAGCAGCCTCTCAAGCATGGATAAGGATTATTCATTTTGACCGTGTCTGGGTAATTTAGGGATTTGAGAACCTAACGGCCTCAATCCCTGTACAATATAGCACAATAGTATTTACTGAACCTGTACAGTAGATGTTTGAAAGTAAAATACAGTACTGGGTAGGCAAAGAAATCATTTTAATCTCACTTAGTCTTATTTGAAACTTTTTGTCCCCAGAGAGAACATAAATAGACTTTCCTTCTGTGGTCCATACAAATGTGGTACATTTTTAAATAGTATATTTAGGGTAATTTATTCTATAGTTTATTCTTCCCAGTTCTTCCCTTTATTAAAAATGCATGAAAACATTGGGCATGATATTATTCTGAGTGTGTAGGCCTACTTACGAAATAAAGTGTAAACAACTTTAGATATAGAAGGTAAATGTAAATGTTAAATAATCTATATCTGCATATAAAATTTACACTATTTATTAGTTATCATTGTGTTGGTTTCCAAAGGTATGTGTTATCAGCACGATTTTAATATCAACAACAGCATTTTAACTTAGCGATTCAAACAAAATGTCTAAAAAAATAACATCTGAAAATATTTAGATATTTTTAAAAAGAAGTACTGTAAATTAAAGTATATTGGACATTTCTGTTGACATTTCAATCAAAGAAACACAGGACAGACCAGAGCTAGTTATCACACTTTTAATGCAGAAAATACTTCCCAGGGAATACTTATCAATGTTTAAGTCAATTTTAAGTAAGTCCATTTTTGCATAGGCACATTAAAGGCTACAAAAACCTATTGAACATATCCACTCAACGCACCTTAATCCTTTGTGACAACATGCCCCACCTTGCAATTTAAATGCCCTATTATACCCTTTTAAAATGTAAATAGTAAAACAAATGTGAAACATAAAGTAATTCCTGGAGCAACGATAATGTCAATATGTAAAAATGCTATATACATTTTTAACGTTTAAAACATTTTCGTTGTGAGCAAAAACTATTTTCTAGAAAGTTTTGAACTTTTTAACATAAAATAATAATTGTCAGAGTAATAGCCTAATTCTTCTAATTAGAAATAATTTTTCTCAATAAAAAGTGTGAATTAACCATTGATGCCACAAATACTAGCCTACCTGTGAAATGCCTATGACGTAACCAATGATAAACAATAATAAAAGAAGCTTGACATAGCTAGACATTTCTTCTCTGTGCAACTGGCTCTGTGTTTTCGTAACGGTGGTCGGCTGGGGCCTCACGTGCGGGTCTGGAGTCGAGTCGTGAGGCTCGCGCACGCGTCACTCCCACCACCCAAGCCACCGATAACCGGAAGCGACTATCATCCGAGATATTTGGGGAGACGAACGACAGCTGAGAGCGCCTTTCAATGGATAAAAACATCGCCGCGTCCTCTCGATCTGTTTGACAACAGCAGCGTTTTAGAGGGAGAAAAACACAATAGACGGAAGTAACGGGAAAAACGAAGTTATTGGAAATCACCGTCATCCAGGTTCAAACCTGACAGGCATTGCTATGGTGAGTAAAAGATCAATTCAGAAACGTCTAGAAAGGCCTGGAAAAAGAAAATCATGTTTTGGCTTATAACCCATAGTATCCAATTACGACCGCAAAGATCGTGAAAATAATGCTGTAAAACTGATATAAATAGGCTTATATATTTATCTCAAAATAGATATTTGTTTTTCAATAGACAGTTGGATGATTAGGACTTAGTGTCCTTTAGGCAAATGAAGAATATGATGATGCATTCATTTAAAGGTCATTCTCTGACTGCTCAACATCTGACAGAATGGGATTATGATCAATTGACGTAAAACAAAATAATTAATCGTATCCATATAAAGATCACGGAGTCTGAGGCTTATGTTTGCGTAGTAATTCGGATCATCCAGCCATTTATAACGAGATTTGGATCGCTGGCATTATGGCTTTTAGCCGTACCAGGGATTTTACGAAGGATTTGTGAATGTAAAAAACTGGACAGATGTTTGGGTTTCTGTCCGCTGGTTGCCTATGGAGATGATGATGGTGGTGCTGAATTTGGCTGATCTATCAAAATTAGGGAGATGCTGTTTGAACGAAGGACTGCGGTCGACTGTTTTAAGCTTAATAGAACGACAACTCTTGTTTTGAGAACTTCCCAAGATTTCCACATAGCACGTTAATTATACTGATAATGATTGTCATTGAAAAGAGGAGCAATCGCGACCCCCTTCCTCACATTTCCACACCCACCCACCGTCGCACACTGGCGGTACACGAGAAGGGGCTGAAAAACACAATCCGAGGACGCCCAAAACGTGCCAATTTGCGGTGTTAATGCGAACCTTTATGCCTCTAAAACTCGTTGGAGACATTTTTGGTCAGTAGTGAAAAAAAGGCACGCCCAGAGACGTTTTCTCTGTCGCCTAGACACCGTTTAACCCTTTGGGTGGGTTTCTCGTTACGTGGAATTACATCAATCTCGGTTCTTTAGTCGGTGTCGTCAGGGGTGGAAATGCAGAGCTGTTATAGCCCCGGGGTGTGTTTTTTGACGTAAAGCTGTAGAAATGGCCGTGTAAATGGTGTCATGTACGGAGTTGGTTGCGGTTTGGGTGGACCTCGAGCCTGCGGAATGGAAATAACCGGAGACGTCAACATGGCGACAGCTGCTTCGCCCCTGCGCTCGAGATGAATCCTCATCTATAAAGGTAGGGCCTTCAAGCTCACCTTGGGCTTCTGTCGCCACTCAGTGCCTAAAATAACAATCGTGCTAAACATCATCCGTCGACTGGAACCTTGTATTTGTTGAATGTGGATCTTGAGAGGTCCCCAAACGTTTGACCTGTTGAAACAGTACTTATAAGAAAGCGCCAAAATGAACATTAGTCCATTTTCAACGTTGTCTTGGGCAGTTGTTTACAATTTGCACTCTTTAGAAAGGTTGTTGTTATTATAAATAATAATAATATAAATCAATAAGTGAAATCCTAAGGAACAACCTGTACCGACTTAAAACTCATTTTGTGAATTATGAATTTCTGTTTATATAGCCTTTTAAATTGCTGTTATTTAATTCGCTGAATCAGTCGTGCTAAACACGTCAGCGTCAGTGTGTGTGAATAACTGGCTTTGAGAATAACGCGCGAATGTGACGCGCTGAAGGAAGCGCGTGGCGGATGACCTGAGCTGAGCCCAGGCGCACCTGTGTTTCAGCACCATGGAGAGCAGCTGCTTGCGAATCCCTATTATCCACGACGGAGCAGAACGATTCTAACGCACAGTTGAGGAAAATGTGTAAATTCTTGATTAGAAAACAGCAACGGCTTTGTTAGGAAATGTCAAGTGATGAGTTTAGATGCTGTGTGAGTGTGAAGGGTCACTTCCTCCACATCTGTCAGAAATAATCTTTGAAATCAATATGTATGCATGACTGTTTGACATTTGACGGAAAGGTTTGATGGTAAATTCTGACACATTTCGGATGCCTAGAGTTGGCTTGGAATATTTTAATCCACCATACTGTCAGGATCTTTCAATATCTTAGTAACATGAAGTAGCATGCAGGATCCACTAAGGTGACATGTTTTATATTGACAGTCTATGCTAGTTTAGAATTTTTTTATCAAGTCTGAACGATACACTTTTTTTTTTCATGGTAATGGCAGTATAATCTGAATTTAACAAGTTTTATCATGGTACCGGAGGAGCTTGCAGAATTTATCAGTGTTTGTCTGATTTTTGACAGCTCATCAAAATGATGAGTAGTAGCACCCTTGATTTTACCCAGGAGTATCTACTGTATATTTAAATTGTGCCAATGCCCACACCTCCTCTCTGAGGTTTGGTTTGACCCTGGAGACAGGTGTGCATTAGGGCAGGGCTGGGAGTAATGACACCCTAGAGGGTTGGCTCATTTTTGGAGGGGGGTTGAATAAGTGGATCATTGGATGAATGCGTGGATGGGTGGATGCATGGATGAGGGAGTTGTTTTTTTACCTCTGTCCTCAGAGGGAACAGGCTGAACTGGCTGGGTGATGGCAGGGAGAGAGAGAGAGAGACAGCTCACAGTGCTCACTCACAGACCCACAGGCACACAAACAATTGCTTGCCGAATATTAGTCACAGTTGCACACTGAAATCTAGCCCAGAGCAGACCAGGGCACCCAGGAAGATTTTGTCTAGAAGACATTGTTAGCAGGAGTTCTGCATAGAAAAACTGCACTTTACAGTTTAATGCAACTCAAACCTGGTCATTGCACCCTGAGTCTTAAAGGAATACTGTAGTTCACCTGAAAACAAAAGTAAAAAAAAAAAAAATTGACTCACTCTCAGGCCATCTAAGGTTTATTTGAGTTTGTTTCTTCATCAGAATAAATTTGGATGAAACTTAGCATTGCATCACTTGTTCACCAGTGGATCCTCTGCAGTGAGTGGGTGCCGTCAGAATGAGAGTCCGAACAGCTGATAAAAACATAACAGTAGTAAACAAGTAAAATCCACATGACTCCAGACCATCAGTTTACTTCTTGTGACTTGAAAAGCTTTGAGTTTATAATAAAAAAAATCTATCATAGAGTCCTCAAGCCGTAATATTGCTTTCTTCAGTGAAAAAGTCATTATGTCTGAATCAGGAGAGAATCATCAAGCAGTAAAAACAGTTCTAAAGAAATATGTCAGTGATGTGAGAAGACAACAGGTGATGGAACTTTTTTTAACAAACACACAGATTTTCACTTTACAAGATGTTAATTGATGGACTGAAGTCATGGTGAGATTATTTGTGAATCATTGTGATGTTTTTATCTGTTGTTTGGACTCTCATTCTGACGGCACCCATTCACTGCAGATGATCTAATAGTAAATAAGTGATGCTAAATTTCTCCAAATCTGTTCTGATTAAGAAACAAATTCATCTATATCTCAGGCTGGACTGAGGTTAAGCACATTTTCAGCAAGCTTTTGAGTGAATAGCTCCTTTAAAATATCTTTCAAATTATTATATCAATATATCTTATAAATATAAAGTGCTGATTTATTTGAGGTATGATTCATACTTTGGGCATGTAATTTTCATTCAGATTTGTATAAGGATGTTAGTAAAACAAGCTTTCCAAAATCTGCAACAGTTTTTTCACCTCTGCTTTTCAGTGTGGTAATTATTTGTGGAAAAGGAAAGAGTGAATATCAGATTTTATTTTGTCACAGACTCAAAGTTTTGCAAATGTTTTCATCTTCATTCATTAAAGGCAGACATGATCTATGCAGGATCCAGTGAGTTGAAAGGATACTGCTGATTACAGTGAGTTAAAAAAGAGACTACTGATTTTTCAGTTTGCTTGGTGAAATGTTTATTGCAACTACTACTATGCCTTTCCAGTTGGATGAGGACTGAGGTTTTGCATCGTGGGTGGTTTGGAGCAGTGTCAACAAGAAATCCTAGTTCTAGAAAATTCTAGAAACATTTTTTTTTATTTTCACAGCTGTCAACCGTATTGATTCAGTTTGATTCAGGTCAATTTTATTTGAACTTTAAAAAAAGTATTATCTAAAAAGGTAGCATGGTGCCTGAGCATTTGGATTTGGAGAGGCGTAAGTTAGCTGGAGATGGGTTGTAATTATACCATCTTTAGCATGGTTTAGAAAACAAGAATGAGGGCTTTTTTTTCTTTTCTTTTTTTTGTCTTGAATCCACCAGTTTGAATTGCAAGATTGTTTTGTTTAAGATGTATGAATCTGCGTGTTTTGGGGGGATGGGGGGATTGAATTTCAAAATCCATTTTTAGACAGCCAGATGCATGCTCAGGTGCCACTTATGTATGTAATCATGAATGTAATCATCTACCAAACCTGGGTTTTGGATTCAAGTGTGAGTTCTGTGACACAGAGTGTGTGTTACACAGCAAATAAATAAATGGACATAAAATATTGATTTGACTTAAAATTATGTGAGAGAAAAAAACAAAGCAATGTAGGAAATTAGTCAGTTATACAGTTAGACTGAGGAATTCTGTGATTGACCAATCACAATTAAGTACTACAAATTGTCATGTAATAAAATACACTACTGGAGTGGTTTGGCGTTGGTGAGATTTTTTAACCTTAAAAGAGGCAACGTATCCTGGGGGATACAAACATTTGAGAAGCTGTGGGGAGAAGCAGTGAAAGTGTAGATCTTATTTCTTGGTTTCATTTTGAAAGGGTGTTTGTTGTGAATATTTAGATGGGGTATTTGTTCTTTCTACATTCTTTGTTTAGCTCACAGGAAGCATTTAAAACTGCACTGCCGCCTGTAGTGGGAAATCTACTCACCCTCCAATAAAAGCTGATCTAGTTCACATATTTACACATGTTGGAGGGGATTTACCCGTTTAAAAAGCTGTTATTCAGCGTTAGCTTATTAGGTTTACATTGATATTTTATGAATTAAATGCTTACATTTTTTGTAATCAGTCTCTAAATGTTTGTATCTCAGGGGATATTGTATCTCTTTTAGGGGTATAAATCAAGATATAAAAACATATGCATAGATTCTGTGATTTTGTGGCTTGTGTTTTAGAAGATCAGATCTTTTTGTAATCTTGACAAAACACATATCGTTGGAAAGAACTGACAGCCAAGGTTCCATATTTGGTAACTGTTTTGTATTGGAAGTGATATTGTGACAGAAAATGATTGTTTTGTGACAGAAAACTGCATCAAAACAATCAATAGAGTTTAGGTGTAACCCAGTGGTTATTTTTGGTATAGTGCCCAAACAAAATCTCACAGGAGCCACTATTGTTGTGATATCAAATTTGGAACACAACTTTATTAGACATATGCCTTTGAATTCATAGAAATTTTAGAGTTCAACATATTTTATAAATACTTATTTTTAGGGCTGGGCAAGTTAACGCGTTTTTATCGCGTTAACGCATTAATTAATTAACGCCGACAATTAGTTTATCGCGCGTTAACGTACTTTTTATTTTGAAAGTCTGTTGCTCACTGCGTTTGAATACACATAGATAGACTGTAATAATACAACCGAATACAACACAAACCATGGGTCACAGGAGGGGTGGGATGTTTATCAGTAGGCTACTGGCTGCTTGGGATGAGCGTCATCACGCGTCTCAACCAATGAAAGCATTTGTTGTGTGCCTAAGAGAGCTACAGCGCGAAACAGAAAATATCTGGTGCGGACAGAAAAATGGAAAAAGGTACCGAAATCTTAAATGGACATTTTTATTTTAAACCTCTTCCACACGGTGGAGTTGATAGAACTAAAGCTATTTGTAACCACTGCAAAGCTGAATTGTCTTATCATCGGAGTACTTCGAGTCTGAAGTATCACTTAAATGCAAAAAAAAATGTTAACTGCTACTAACTTTTAACTGCTGTAAAAAAGCACTTTATTTGTTTAAAGTTTTGACAAACCAAATGTTATTGCACTTTTGTTCATACAGCAGTACTTTGAAAGAATAAAATTATGCAATACACTTCTTTTGATTTCATTATTGAATTTTGCGCATGCTGCGATTAATTGCGATTAATCGCAGAAAAATCATGTGATTAATCGCAATTAAAATATTTAATCGTTGCCCAGCACTACTTATTTTATATAAAATAAAATAAAAATAGTATACTACATTGTCTTTATTGTAAACGTAAACTTCTATAACTTTTTTATACTTTTGTTTTTTGAAATGCTTTCACTTCAGCAATAATCTGCTATGTGTCTTCATTAAAAAGAGACCAACCTTAGGTCTGTATTCCAAAGTGTTCAGGAATTACAGCCATGCTGTAGCAAGCATTGATAATCAAGTGTTCTGTTTTCAGTGAATTTATTCCCCCAAAGGAGCGACGTATCCTAGGGGATACAAACGTTCAAATCAAAAATAAGAGTCAAGTTTTGAAAAAAATCATGAAATTGTATTATTTAAGTTTCAATAAAAAATTATTTTCTGATGTCTCTTTATGATTTTGCCCTTTTTAGGGTTAATATGTTTGAAAGTAAAAACAGTGATATTATGAAATATTATTACGATTTAAAATACTTTTTATTAATATATTCCTGTGATGGCAAAGCTGACTTTAAGCAGCCAATATTCCAGTCTTCAGTGTCACATGATCCTTCAGATATCAGTCTAATATGCAGATTTTGTGCCATATAACCTTATTATCAGCATTGAAAACAGTTGTGCTGCCCAATAAATTGATACATTTTTGAACAACATTTATTTGAATTGATTTTTTGTAACAGTTTCAAAGATATTACAGTAATTTTTACTGTCATACTTGCTGAATAAAATTAATTTCTTTAAAAAAAAAAGATATATATATATATATATATATATATATAGATAGATAGATAGATAGATAGATATAGATATAGATATGGACCCAAACTACAAAGTATGAGCATTTCAATATTCACACTCATCTCTTTCCCTCCCTCATGCTTTCTTCATCTCTATATCTCTTTCTTCTTTTCCCCTCATGTCTTATATATACATCTGTTCTTTAAGACTCTGAATTTTGAAGGAGATGGGGAGTTCATAGGGGTCATGGAGCCCCTGGGAATGTAACTGATTCGCTCTGAGTACACGCCCAGTTTGGTGCTCACAGCTCTGGCCACAGCACTCAGGGCAGCACGCCAGACTGGCTATTTATGCCTGGTGACCCGCAGGCATTGCTGCTCTACTGTAACATACAGAGCTGGTACAACCATCCGGTTCTGTAAACACACACACACACACATGTTTGTTTCTGTGAATTGTGGGGACTTTCCATAGACTTCTAGTACTTTTATACTGACCAAACAATATTTTCTATCCCCTAACCCAACCCTAACCCTAAACCTACCCCTTACAGAAAACCTGTTTGCATTCTTACACTTTCATATAGACATTATTTACTATTTTAAATATTTTTTCCCCCCTTGTGGGGCTCCCCACAATGCCAAAAATTTCAGGTTTTACTATCCTTGTGGAGACATTTGGTCCCCACAATGTAGCATAAACAAGTAAACACGCACACAAGCTGCATCTAATGGCACTGCATGAATATTAACATCCTCTTTATTGGTAATTTTCTCAGGAATCTTCTCCCAAGTCTCCAGTGTGATGCTGATCATCGTTTAAATAAATTGACAGTGGTTATTTCATGTTTTAAATTGCCACAGATTGACTCAATTCATAAAAATGGACAACTTCCACTTTAATGATCAATCTCCTCTTGCAGCCACTGTGCACTGAACGTGTGATTTCCTTCCTTCAGCTCCCAGAGTGACCGGAGATTAGCTGGTGCAGCTACCAGAGCAGGATGTCAATATGGCTGCTCAGCTGCTCGTTCCACCCGGACCTGACAGCTTCCGGCCCTTCTTGCCTGAGTCTCTCGCTGCTATCGAGTGCCGCATCGCAGAGGAGGCGGCCCAACGGCCCAAAGGCGAGAGACGGCCTGATGATGATGACGAAAATGGGCCCAAACCCAACAGCGATTTGGAGGCGGGAAAATCCCTGCCCTTTATCTACGGAGACCTTCCGCCCAAATTTGTGTCCGTCCCACTGGAGGACCTGGACACCTACTACAGCAACCAAAAAGTATGTGTGATAAGATTTTAAAATGGAAGCTTGTTATTTGCGTTTAGACGGCCAGCAGGACTTCAGTCTGGTGTTATAACGTGTTTCATTCTCTGTAGTTACATAACACCTTGTGAAACAGATTTGAAAAGAGACTGTCGCAGATTGTGTGCACTGTAACCACAATCGTTTTTTCTCTGCTTCAGACCTTTATAGTATTGAATCGTGGGAAGGCTATATTCCGCTTTAATGCTACGCCGGCTTTGTATATTTTGAGCCCCTTCAATCCATTGAGGAGAATCTCCATCAAGGTATTGGTGCATTCATATCCTTTTTCAGCTGAATGGATGTACAGTATGTAAGCATTTAAACAAGGTATACATTAGTCTCCAGACTTTTCACTTGCAGCATACATTCTTGTCTCATTTTGATAGAACACTTAGACAAGGAACCAACATCTGACAATCTGACCAACATACACACTGTATAACATTCAAAAGTTTGGACTTTGGAATGCTGATGAAAGACTGCATTTATGTGATCAAAAATACAGTGAAATAGTAGTATTGTAAAAAGCCATTATGATTTAAAATAACTGTTTCTGTTTTAGTTATGGAATTTATTCCTGTGATGGCAAAGCTGAATTTTCAGACGTCGTTACTCCAGTAACGTGACATAATCTTTCAGAAATCATTCTAATATGCTGATTTGGTGCTCGAGAAATATTTCTTCTTATTATTGATGTTGAATACAGTTGTGCTTCTTAATATTTTTTTTTCTGGATTCCTTAATGAATAGAAAGTTCAAAAGAACAGCATTTGTATGAACTGTCACTTTACTGTTACTTTGACCGATTCCGCTTCTGTAAGTTTAACTGTTTGCTACCAAGCGCCTCAAAAATAACTTTTAATATCTTTCAAATATTTGAAGCTACAAACCTGGGAAATGTTTGGCAAATCCATAAATTATTTCTTCCTCATAAGCATTGATAATATCAAGACAGTTACCCTAGGTGTGCTGTCTGAGGCTGCGCTTGACATTAGGTGCAGTTGGGTGAGTATACATGCAATATTTGTGTGTGTCTGTGTCTTCCTTGTGTATATTCCTTGACTGCTGATCACAATGTTCAGTTTTGTGATCATGTGCACAATCTTGACCAACTGCGCCTTCATGACCCTCAGCAATCCCCCGGACTGGGCCAAGAATGTGGAGTAAGTCACATCATTAACACAGTTCTGCATAGGAATTTTACAGTTCAATCTTTTGACAAAATTGTCAGTCTTTCTCTTCTGGGACAATGAACTAAACATACTGATGATATTGTAAATACTTGTATGGACATAATTTTGTCCAAAAAAGTCATCTGTACTGTGTCCTCTCCCACTTATTTCTATACTGTATTTATATAACAGCTGTTACTGTTTTTTTGGGACTTTTAAAATTTGAAAATTATAAATTATAAAATAATTCTAAAATAATTTATCCTAAAATGAAAATTCTTCCACTTTTTATTCTGTGGAACAAAAATGGATTGTTTTTATTTTATAGTGACCAATCATGTCTGTTCATTTCATAAAAAGCATCATAAATTTAGTTTATACTATACAGTTCATTCTTGTGCACTATATTCTATGTTTTTTAAAGCCATACAGTAATTTTGTGTGAGGAAATGCCTGAATTTATGTTATTATTCAATGATAACCTTCCCCTCTAGTGAGCTGTTAACTCAAGAACTGCTGTGAGTACATTGAGTCAGTGAGTTTACCTTGTTGAGCAAATTGGAATGATTCGTTCGTGAATCATTTGGTTCCTTTTAGTGAACTGGATCAATTGGATTGTCAAAAGAACATTTTTTCACTGATTTCATTTTTGAGTCATTCAAGTCTATTCTTGCACATACTGTAGTATCATGGTATAGAATACAAGTTGTATGGTGTTTTTTGTTTCGTTTTGTGCAGCTTAACATATATATCTTGTCTCCTCCTTTTTTGTTTCATAGAAATAAACTTTTGAGAATAAGTACATCCTTTTAAACTTCAGCCCATCAGCATTCCTTCCCCCGACTTTTTTTTTCCAATAGGAAGTTTGTCAGCATAGCAAAATAATAGCATCATTACATGGGGTCTTTAACACTCGATTGTTTCAATTTAATTCAACTTAATTGTTCTTAGTGAAGTTTTGTTTGTGTGCATTCAGGTACACGTTCACAGGGATCTACACCTTTGAGTCCCTGATTAAGATCCTGGCACGGGGCTTCTGCGTGGGGAAGTTCACTTTCCTGCGAGACCCCTGGAACTGGCTGGACTTCAGTGTCATTCTGATGGCGTGAGTATATCTGAAGACAGATGCTTCTCATGCTTATTACTCTGTATTAAAAACCTAAGACAAATGAGGCTTTACACTGTTTTTCCTGAACTGTTAATGAGAGTTTGCTCAGATAGTTTTGGACACATTGATGAAGGAAAGCTGGTGAATTCATGTCAGTTGCGGTTGTGTGCGTTTGAGCGAGTGTGTGCGTGCGCATGTGGTAACTCTCTATTTGATTCTACAGGTATGTAACTGAGTTTGTAAACCTAGGCAATGTGTCAGCTCTCCGCACTTTCAGAGTGCTCAGAGCTTTGAAAACTATCTCAGTCATCCCAGGTAAGGGATGTGTGTGCGCGCGTGTGTGTATAGACGTGCGCATGCGTGTGCGCGTAAACACAGGTGTCAGTCAGGTGTGTGTCTCTGTGTGACGTTTCCCTCTGCTACCCTGTCCTGTCCTAACATGCGTGCGTGTGTGTGTTTGTGTGTGTGTGTGTGTGTGTGTGTGTGTGTGTGTGACCCCTCCCCCCTCCCCCCTCCCTACAGATATGTAACAGAATTTGTGGATCTGGGCAATGTCTCAGCACTGAGAACCTTCAGGGTTTTACGAGCACTCAAAACTATATCAGTGATTCCAGGTGAGGGCTAGCTCACAGGCTGCCTCTCTCTCCATCTGAGCTCTCGCTCACTCCATCCCTTCCTCCGCTGGCCTTTCTCTCTCATTCTGTCGCTCCCAGCGGTCAGAGAAAGCAGGAATCCGCTCGGGCGTAAAAAACGGGATTCCAGGCTTTTAAAAACACATTCTGTAGTTTCCCTTCTGCCGGGCTCTGCTCTGTTATTTCCCAAAGACCATCACGCCTTGGGAAAGGTCTCCCATCATGCCTTGGGAAATAGACAACTGGGCATTTTTGAGTTGTGTTGTTTTTTTTGCATGAGACATTGCTGAAGCCTATAGCCTGAGATAGAGAACTTGAGACCCTCTACTCTTCTCTTCTCCTCTGTCTGCTGTTTGAGTTCTATGTGCATGCGCACCGTCGGCCGTACCCGTTGTATGCCTGCTGCGTGTGTGTGTGTCTGTGTGTGAAGCGCACACACACACACGCACACAGGCAACACTCGCACTCATTGTATTACACTGCATGCTTTAATGTTGTTTATACGCAATTTCACAAACATTTATTCAACTAACATGTGTACTAATATTTAAAACCATGTTTTAATCACCAGAAGCTTCTGATTGCTTTCTTTTTACTAATTTACTATATCTAAAGCAGAATGTTTTCTAAATTTGTAGTGTTATTCTAGATTAAAAAAAGAAAGAAAAAAGATTGAAGTAACTATATTGTTAAAATTATAATTAGGGTAATGTTGTCAGATTTTATGGAATATTTCAGCCAAAAATGAACATTCTGCCATTTTTTTTCCCCCTTATTCATCCTCATTATTCCAAACTAAACCTGTATGCTGTATTTCTAAGATAGCTTTGTGTAAAGAACAGATCAGAAATTGTGTCTTAATTTAAATATACACTACAGAAAATTTTCAAGGAGAAAATCCAAATCTAATTTCATTTTCTTTTTCTGTCATCACACAAAGCTGTCATCTGACCTCCGAAGGTTTGAAATGTAGCACACCAGTTGTATAGGACACTTTTATGGTGCTTTCAGGGTGTTTTTATTTATTTATTTATTTATTTTGGAGCTTGACAGCTGTGCTTGCTATGAACTGTCACTGTGTAGAATAGAGCTGTGTCAATTTCCTTTTTGTATTTAACAGAAACAAATAACAACATACAGGTTTGGAATGACATGAGGGTGAATAAATAATGAGTTTCTTGGTGAACCATTCCTGCAATTGAAAAAAATCATCAGGATGACAGAAAAAGTAACACTTTAATAATAAGGTGCAATTAGCTTACATTAGTGCATTAGGTATTATGAACTAACAATGAACAATAATTTACAGTATTTAGGATCTTGGTAATGTATAAATGCATTGTTGTTCAATGTTATTCATGTTTGTGATAATGTTATTTTACACAAAATATAACTTTATCAGTAAACTTACGAATTTATATTAACCTAAATGTTGTAAAAGTTAATATAGCTATCATTCCACGTAATGTTAACGTATTAGACCTTATTCTAAAGTGTTACTATAAAAGCCTGTCCATATCTATGTAGCTTTAATGGCCATTCTCACATTGTGTTTGAGTTGTTGTGTGTACCGGGAGTGTTTTTGACCACTGATGCATGTTCCTCAGGGCTGAAGACTATCGTTGGCGCTCTGATACAGTCGGTGAAGAAGTTGTCAGACGTGATGATCCTGACTGTGTTCTGTCTGAGTGTGTTTGCTCTGATCGGACTGCAGCTCTTTATGGGAAACCTGCGGCAGAAGTGTGTGAAGATGCCGGAGGTCAATGTCACTGAAAACCTGACCGCCACTCTGAATTATAACACCAGTTTAGAGCTGCACAGGTCCTTTAACTGGACAGAGTACATTAATGATGACCGTAAGTGAAGAATGTGTGTGCTTCTCTCTCTATGTGTGTGTGTGTGTTATTGAGATGCTCGTTGACACTACATGTCCTTGAGGATGTGAGGAATGCTCCACTGGCCCAAGAAAAATGAGTCATCTAGTGCTCAAAGCATACTTATGGTTGTGTGTGTTGATGTGTGTTGCCTCACAGTGAGTGTGGTTTAAAGGCTAGCGCTTTTTAGACCATTTAGACAAATGCACTTCCTTCAAGCTATAGGATTCAGGGCTAGAAACATATGCTGTACATCATTGTGTGTATATATTCAGCTTCTTATCTTTATATTGTTTATTGACATTTATCTTATGCCTTTCTCCTTTTTAGGCAATTATTATTTCCTCCCAGGCCGCAGAGATCCTTTGCTATGTGGAAATTCAAGCGATGCAGGGTGAATATGTTCTTTTAGATTTCACATGCTAGTGAACAGAATATAGAGAATATAGATAGATTAGATGTTGAGTACCACTGACATGATGTCCCTTGTTGGGCTAAATTGCTTAATTTTTTTCACTGAATATACTGAAAATATTTTTTCATATTCCTTGGAATAACAGGCAGTGTCCAGAGGGCTTCACGTGTATAAAAGCAGGTCGTAATCCTGACTACGGCTACACAAGCTTTGACACATTCAGCTGGGCCTTCCTCTCACTCTTCCGACTCATGACACAAGACTTCTGGGAGAACCTCTACCAGCAGGTACAGCCCTGACATCAGCTTACCATCCATCTGGTCTCAATATCCTCCTGTAGACATGAAAAGACACCCTATATCCTTCTACAATGTCTAGGCCATGGCTATTTCTTTCTTTTAAACATTATACCACACCATTGTTTCTTGAAGCTCCAACGCAATAGCAAAACAAATTTAATTTTGTCTGAGTTGTGAGCTAGTTGAATGCAATGAGATACCATCTGATGTTCATTCATGTTTATTTTGTGCAACAACTAGTTAAGAGGAAAAGATGATTGCTTCATATGACGCTTGAACTGAGGCGCTCTGTCATGACACATTAAAGAGCCACAAAATGTTATTTATTGTTAGAATTTCTTTAAAAATTAAAAAATTTATTCATACCAAAAATAACCTGCTCTTTTTTTGTCTGTCGATGTGTTGTCAGTGTCCTCTTTGCTCCGCAAGAACATGATGTGTAGCGTGAGAGCGCTATGGCCTGTCAGATGTAGCAACAGTACCTAAGCGGGCGGGTCTTTGCGAAGGGTCATTTGTGATGTTTGTTTTAATAAATTGTTCACAAAAACTTGCACATTTACGAGTTACGACAATTATTACTATTTATGATTACTTTCTCAGAATGAAGTAAGTTTGGTACACTTAATTCAGTTTCTTTACTGACTGGACCAACCAAAGCTGCATCTGATATCTCATACTGTCAGAGTAGGTACAATGTTTGATGAAGAACTTTTTGTGACCATGAAAAAGGAATGTTCTTTATGTAGTATGAAAAGTGTGTAGTTTGAATGAAATGTTGGCGGTGTCATTTGACCTGCAATGCAAGTTGCGTTGGTTCACAGCAATTCACAACTCCGTGGCCTTATGGGATATTAAAATGTCCAACTGACAGATCAAACGGGTACTTTGCACCTGTGGATTTATGAATACTATGAATTTGCATATACTCTTACCACATAATGTTTTCGCCTACTATATAGTTAACTAAGTGTATTCTGACACAGAGCAATTTTTAAAATGATAGGTGATATTTTAAAAATAAAGAAAACATGAATTTTAGCCCATTCTCCTGTATGCATTAGAAAACATCAGCATCTCTCCATTTACTAATCAATATCCTTTCACTTGTTTTTTCATTCTCTTTTTTCCAAAAAAGCATTTTTGTAACATTTTGTTTGTGTATGTGTGCTCTGTCTCTCACAGACCCTGCGTGCAGCTGGAAAGCCCTATATGGTCTTCTTTGTTCTTGTGATCTTCCTGGGCTCCTTCTATCTGGTGAATCTCATCCTGGCTGTGGTGGCCATGGCATATGATGAGCAGAACCAGGCCACCATAGAAGAGGCTCAACAGAAAGAGGAAGAGTTTCAAGCCATGCTAGAACAGCTAAAGAGACAGCAGGAAGAGGCACAGGTAGCAAACACACACACACACGCTCATAGCATGTCAGAATACACAAACAGAGCTGGGTAGTAACTGATTACATAAAATCTCGATTACGTAATCAGATTCCAAATATGAAGTACTTGTAATTAGTTTAAATTGCATTTAAACCACTTGTAATCAGGTTACAGTTACTTTTTTATTGATGATTACATGATAATATATTTTTCACACAATAGCAATAATTTATTCATATTTGTGACCTGTGTTAGCAAAATGAGTCGGAGTGCGCACAGGCTTATTTTGAGCTACATGCAAAAAAGTGAAAAATGTCGATTTTAGTCAAATTTGAGGTTTTCACAAAAATGAGTTCATTAAGTCCTCGTCTAGCAATCCCAATGCTCCAGATAGTAATTAAACATCTAAAATTATCTTTATTTGTATGTTATATGAGAGGAGTACTTTTTCCCTTTCTCGCTTCTCGTGCTGACTCTCATCCGAAGCGCACACACAGGGCCATCAGACAGGGGGTAATAGTGGAGCTGAGTAACAGGGGCCCTTGGCGAGGGAGTGGGGGCATAATGATTTACTGATTATTATTATTAATATGATTGATGAGGTGTTGTGTGACAAGGCCCACCCCCTTGGTTATGTGACCTAGGCCCAACATTTGGTGCTACGCCCCTGCTTCCGCCAGCACGCGATCCTGATAAATATACACATATACACAGAATTACAAGTATTCATGCAAACATAATCTGTTATGTCTTAAGTAAACGTTTGGGGAACTTTTGGGGAAAACATCTGATGTGTAACATAACAGTAGGTCTTAATATATAGGCCGTCTGTCTCATTAATGTTAATCTAGCAATAAAAGAAAAGAGGGAATCACTTGCTGCTCTTGATTGAACTGCTTTTGTAGTTTTAATAATCAATTTATTTCTAATGAACACACTAAAGGGATTTTTACATTTGATTATTTGTTTTTCTTACTTGAATGCTTTTGTTTAGATGTAAGATGTATGTTTTTGGCATCTGTTCTTATTCATAATAACAAAGATAAAATAAAAATAGCTATATTGTGATTACGCTCTCTCTCTTCCTTCGGCTTGCTCCCTTTTATCAGGGGTCGCCACAGCGGAGTGATGCACCTATATTGTGATTACTAATATAGTCATTTTTTACATTCAGAAAGTCTTCAGAAAGACATTCAAACAGAGATCAGTCATTAGTCAGATAGCTACACAGCATTTGACCACAAGATTATCCTATTTAAATCAATGTGATAAACGAGTTAGGGCAAAAGTAATCAAAAAGTCTAAAATATGTAATGGATTACATTACTAACTACAATTTTTGTAATGTAATTTGGAACCAGTAACAAACTACAATTTGTAAGTAATCTACACAGCTCTGTACACAAACTTACAGTATGTTCACTTGCACAGACAGTTTTTACTTTTTTTTTTACTTTGATTTACAGTTATGTGTTCTCATTATTTTTGTTTTGATCATTATATTGTTCTCGTTTCCTGATCTTTGATCTCTTCCTCTGCCTTCGTCATCCCTGAAGTTTCTCAGCTTTACACTTGCTGCGATAACACTGCCCTGTCGCCATGGAAACTGACAGATAATGAGAGCGAGTGAGGGAGTGTCCTTTCTCCTAGTAAACATGAAAAAGAGAGAAACAAGAGGAAGACAGAAAGCGAGAGAATCAGAGAAAAAGATGAAAAGAGCAAGATGTAGATTAACTCCAAGATGGCAACTATGCATTTTGAATGGTGGCAGATAGATAGATAGATAGATAGATAGATAGATAGATAGATAGATAGATAGATAGATAGATAGATAGATAGAGCTGTTTACTAGTAATTCGGCTTATTACATGTGATTCCAAAAGTTAGACAAAAAGACATTATGAGAAAAAAGAAAGTTATTAGTGAAATAAAGTTGCGAAGGTCAGCAATGCGATCAATACCTGTAATTTAGTCTGATCACATAAAGCGATTGTCCCTCCTTCGTTGCTCACTGTTTATCCGTCTCTTGTCTCTGCTTTCGGTATGCAAGCTTGAACTAAGTCTACCCCTGGTTGCCCCTGACAACGGAGCTTGTGGTGTGATTGGTTGGCAGGTTGCGGCAGCAGCAGCAACAGAGAGTGGGGAGTACAGCGGGAGGGGAGGCTTGTCAGAGGAAAGCTCCTCCGGGGGGTCCAGACTCAGCTCCAAGAGTGCTAAAGAGCGAAGGAACAGGAGGAAGAAAAGAAAACAAAGGGAAGAAGAAGAGAAAGCCGATCAGGAAAAGTTCCATAAGTCCGCCTCAGAGGACAGCATCAGACGGCCTGGATTTCGATTCTCCATCGATGCCAACCGACTCTCGTATGAAAAGAAGTGTTCCACTCCCAATCAGGTGACCACTTCCTTTTTGTGGAATTATGGGAAATGTAGTTTGATTAGCCTTTCTGTGTTCATCAGATAATTCTTAGCTTCTCAACTATATTGTTACTGAGGTTAGGTGGGCAGAGTGCTAATCGACTCAAGAAGTGTGATAAGGAGACAGAAAATATTAGCTCATTAAAATGTTCAGTTATGCACTTTTACACAGGAGGATTACAGTGCTAAAGGTGGCACAGATGCATTACACAGTTGCCTCAGATGTAATCCAAATATAAATGCGGTTGAGATGTGGTTTCATTTAATTCTAACAAATCTGAATTCACTATAAATATATTATGGCGTGTGGGTTACGGCATTAAGAGTTATGGCATGTGGATGCACATTAATCTCCAACAGCATTATTCACAATATAGACCCAATCGCATATGCAGAAATATGACAATATGAGCACATGACATAACAAACGTAAACTAGAGAAACAAAATGAATTCATTTTTACACATTTTTGCACCAGCATGCACAATTCAAAACTAAGGGCAGGCATTTTGATGTCATGACAAACACAAACAAATTTAGTTATTACAAATCTAATTAGTACAAAGATAGTAGTTCTTAGAGAAACTTAGAAGACCATGTGACATTTTTGTTCATGTGTTGTTGCATTTTAGAGTTTGGGGTTGGACGTATTGAAGGGCTTTTTAAATTGCTAATAGCCTTTATTTTATATCACAGCCATGAACCATAATTTGCTACTTGCTACTTTTACTAGCCAGAGGCAGTCTTTTTAGAAGGTTTTGGTCCACTTCAAATGATGACTAGTATATGTATATATGTATATATATATATATATATATATACAGTATATAAATGGGTAGTTCACAAATAGGCAGTAAAAAATGCTTTTTTTGTAAAATACCTTTTTTGAAAAAGAAATGCATATATTTATGTAGTGTGAAGTCTGATCTTTGAGAAAATATAAAGGGTCACTAACTTCGTCAAATCTTTCACTGCTTTTTTTAAACATTTTTACTGAACTGTACCATAAATTTGTCCTATGGTATGACAAATGCAAAAAGTAAAAAAAAACAAAAAAACATATATTTATATATATATATATATATATATACACACTGAACAAAATTATAAACGCAACACTTTTTTTTGCCTCCATTTTTCATGAGCTGAGCTCAAAGATCTAAGACGTTTTCTATGTACACAAAAGGCCTATTTCTCTCAAATATTGTTCACAAATCTGTCTAAATCTGTGTTAGTGAGCACTTCTCCTTTGCCGAGATAATCCATCCACCTCACAGGTGTGGCATATCAAGATGCTGATTAGACAACATGATTATTGCACAGGTGTGCCTTAGGCTGGCCACAGTAAAAGGCCACTCTAAAATGCGCAGTTTTATCACACAGCACAATGCCACAGATGTCGTAAGTTTTGAGGGAGCATGCAATTGGCTAGCTGACTGCAGGAATGTCCACCAGAGCTGTTGCCCGTGAATTTAATGTTCATTTCTCTACCATAAGCCGTCTCCAAAGGCATTTCAGAGAATTTGGCAGTATATCCGACCGGCCTCACAACCGCAGACCACGTGTAACCACACCAGACCAGGACCTCCACATCCAGCATCTTCACCTCCAAGATCGTATGAGACCAGCCACCTGGACAGCTGCTGCAACAATCGGTTTGCATAACCAAAGAATTTCTGCACAAACTGTCAGAAATTGTCTCAGGGAAGCTCATCTGCATGCTCGTCGTCTTCATCGGGGTCTTGACCTGACTGCAGTTCGTCGTCGTAACCAACTTGAGTGGGCAAATTCTCACATTCGATGGCGTCTGGCACTTTGGAGAGGTGTTCTCTTCACGGATGAATCCCGGTTTTCACTGTACAGGGCAGATGGCAGACAGCGTGTATGGCGTCGTGTGGGTGTGCGGTTTGCTGATGTCAACGTTGTGGATCGAGTGGCCCATGGTGGTGGTGGGGTTATGGTATGGGCAGGCGTATGTTACGGACAACGAACACAGGTGCATTTTATTGATGGCATTTTGAATGCACAGAGATAACGTGACGAGATCCTGAGGCCCATTGCTGTGCCATTCATCCACGACCATCACCTCATGTTGCAGCATGATAATGCACGGCCCCATGTTGTAAAGATCTGTACACAATTCCTGAAAGCTGAAAACATCCCAGTTCTTGCATGGCCAGCATACTCACCGGACATGTCACCCATTGAGCATGTTTGGGATGCTCTGGATCAGCGTATACGACAGCGTGTTCCAGTTCCTGCCAATATCCAGCAACTTCGCACAGCCATTGAAGAGGAGTGGACCAACATACCACAGGCCACAATCAACAACCTGATCAACTCTATGCGAAGGAGATGTGTTTGCACTGTGTGAGGCAAATGGTGGTCACAGCAGATACTGACTGGTTTTCAGACCCCCCCCAATGCACATTTTAGAGTGGCTTTTTATTGTGGCCAGCCTAATGCACACCTGTGCAATAATCATGCTGTCTAAACAGCATCTTGATATGCCACACCTGTGAGGTGTGTAGGAGCCTAAATGCAGTTAATAAATAATTTTAATTTATGCGTTAAATAGTAATTTACATGATTCATTTATGTGGAGGATATTGAAGGGAATATTTTCAGTATCTACAAGTTGATGCAGTTAATATTTACAGTTTTCAAGGAGTTAACTGTGTTATCTAAAATGTGTGTGGATAATTCAAAGTGCATTTATATTACATTTATGATAGTTTGGGATTATAGGACTGCTATCGCATTTTTACCTTTACTGCATGCACCTTTAATTGCGGGGATAGACACTCATGAGAGGGTGAGCGTGGGGAACAGTGAGGCAAGCATAGAGTGGAGCCACACAGTTTTTGACCTTTTTCTCTCTTCTTTTTGGTTTTGTCGTTAATTAATCGTTTTCATTTTTTCTGTAATATTCTTTGGATTGTGTTTGTTGCTGCCAACCTAGTAAACGAATACAGTTTTGCACAAGTGGTTCTGTGGATTTATTGATGTGGATTCAGACGAAAAGAGTGGACAAAGCATCAAACTAAGGCTTCATTCAGTGGAAATCTACAAGGTGGATGGAGTATCTCGGCAAAGGAGAAGTGCTCACTAACACAGATTTAGACAGATTTGTGAACAATACTTGAAAGAAATAGGCCTTTTGTGTACATAGAAAAGTCTTAGATCTATGAGTTCAGCTCATGAAAAATGGGGGCAAAAACAAAAGTGTTGCGTTTATAATTTTGTTCAGTGTATATACATACATACATTAGATTTAAATTAGATTCATATATGGCTATATAAATGTCCCTTGCATAGATTATTCAACTTTTCAGTGTAGTACTAATGCCGTAAAG
The DNA here is from genome assembly GCF_012432095.1 of Onychostoma macrolepis. NCBI lineage: Eukaryota > Metazoa > Chordata > Actinopteri > Cypriniformes > Cyprinidae > Onychostoma > Onychostoma macrolepis. The sequence continues at coordinate 7,719,316 of NC_081160.1, read as the reverse complement.
CAAGTTATTCACCTTCAGAGTTTAATGATAAATGATTTAATTATTAATCCAGGAATATTAGGACCGGAATAACAAATACAAATTTGTCCTGTGTACTGGTTATCGGACACTTAAATAGTCAATCAGTATTGTACTTTACGTTTTCTCTTAGTTTTTTTGTTTTTATCTCTTTTTCAGTCTCTTCTCAGCATTCGTGGATCTCTCTTCTCCCCAAGGAGGAACAGTCGTGCGAGTCTGTTCAGTTTTCGCGGTAGAGCGCGAGACTTTGGCTCAGAGAATGATTTTGCGGACGATGAGCACAGCACGTTTGAGGATAGCGACAGTCGCCGCGGATCGCTCTTTGTACCTGGTTGTATTGAGAGACGAAGTTCCACTGTCAGTCACTGCAGCCTTGCTCCCAGAATTATGCTCCCAGCCAATGGGAAAATGCACTGCACAGTTGATTGCAATGGAGTGGTCTCCCTGGTGGGCGGGACATCTGTGCCAACATCACCAATCGGACGTTTGTTACCTGAGGTAGAGTAATTGAAATGCATTAGGAAATTACACCTTATTATGTTAACAATAATATGCTCAATCTTCAAGATGTGTTGTTTTTCTTTCTAGGGCACGACCACTGAGTCTGAGGCACGTAAAAAACGTTCAGGATCACACCAGCCTTCTGATTATCTGGATGAGACAGTAGCCAGAAAAAGAGCTCTCAGTGTGGCCAGCATTCTGACAAATACCATGGAAGGTCTGAAACACACTGACCTCACACATGTGTGTTAAAATCACATACAATAACACTTTTTGACAATTTTCCATAATGGTTTCATTCTGCTCTCTGTGACTTCTAAGAGACTAAAGAAAATAAAGTAATATTCTTTCATTTTTAGCCCCATTTGAATTTCATTTATAAATAAATGTTGCTTTCTCTGGCAAAGTTTCTGTTATTTACTGATAAAAGTAAATTATCAGTAATTTGTTCAACTGTGTCTTGAGTATTAAATCAGTTACATATATGTAAAAGGGTTTGTTTTAGATGCTGTCAGTATGTTCATATTATATATTCCATTGTAGATCTAATCATTCAAAAACGTACAATTTCCATATGATTAGCTATGAAAATGAAGATCACCCTGACACACACTTTCACACTCATCTACTGACCTTTAAACACTGACATTAAGTCACATAGTTGCTGACGCTACTGACATGCCAGTGCAATTAATTATTTCTAAATGCCTCACATGCACTCTCAACTTAATTTTCAGTCATGACAAACACACAATCTTCCATCAGAAAATACAGACATGTGGACTTTTTTGCAATTCAACCTTCATTTGAAAGCTATTTGAACATTTAATGGATCTAAACTGCAAATGTTTTCTGTTCACAGAACTTGAGGAATCGCGGCAGAAGTGTCCTCCATGTTGGTACAAGTTTGCCAACAGCTTCCTGATCTGGGACTGCTGTCCAGCCTGGCTGAAGGTGAAGGAGATTGTGAACATGGTGGTGATGGATCCATTTGTAGACCTGGCCATAACCATCTGCATTGTTCTCAACACCCTCTTCATGGCTATGGAGCACTACCCTATGACAGAAAGGTTCAACCATGTGCTGTTAGTTGGAAACCTGGTGAGCTTTCAATGCCAGATTCTCATTATTGTAATACAATATTTTTAGATTGATTTGATTCATTTAAATCAGCATAAAAACAGTACAACAAATACAAAATTGTTAGTTAGTAGTAGTAAGTATACTACTAAGTTCAAGCAAACTCTTATGATGCATTAAAATTCTTTGTTTAAACATTGAGAATGCAGGTTTGACACGTTTTAGTGCACCGTGTAATTTTCAGTTTTGTGTTGAGATTTTTAGTTCCGTTGGTAGTTGTAGGATTGTTTAGGTGCTGATTTGTTCCTGTTGCGCTCTGTGCAGGTATTCACAGGAATCTTCACAGCAGAGATGTGTCTGAAGGTAATTGCTCTAGACCCATATTACTACTTCCAAGAAGGCTGGAATATCTTTGACGGCATAATCGTGAGCCTGAGTCTCATGGAACTGGGCCTGGCCAATGTTGAGGGACTTTCTGTGTTGCGGTCTTTTAGATTGGTGAGCAAATCTCTTCTCTTGTACAGTGGGGTTCGAAGGTTTAAGACCACTAGTGAAAATTTTCATTATAAATTGTCATGAATATAACAAGTTGAGTAAAATACATGACAACAACACTTAAGCTTAATGTACTCTACATGCTTGTGCAAGTTTTGAACTGAATGGCTGATACAATTTCAGAAACCCAAATTTCCATACATCAAAGCATCTCTTTTCTAACATTTCCTGTCTCATTCTCTCTCTTAGTTAAGAGTCTTTAAGCTGGCAAAGTCTTGGCCCACCCTGAACATGCTGATAAAGATCATTGGTAACTCAGTTGGTGCTTTGGGAAATCTAACCCTCGTCCTTGCCATCATCGTCTTCATCTTCGCTGTGGTGGGAATGCAGTTGTTTGGAAGGAGCTACCGTGAGTGTGTCTGCAAGATCGCAGATGACTGTGAGTTGCCGCGGTGGCACATGGACGATTTCTTCCACTCCTTCCTGATTGTGTTCCGAGTGCTTTGCGGCGAATGGATCGAAACCATGTGGGACTGCATGGAAGTGGCGGGGCAGACAATGTGTCTCATCGTCTTCATGATGGTCATGGTCATTGGGAATCTGGTGGTAAGATCAATCATGCCACACGGAGACACCTGGAAGCTTTCTCTCTTTCCCGTTCTTCTTCCTGTTTTCTTTTTTATTCCTCTCATGTACATTTACTTTTGCAATTTTTTGCAATTTTGATGGGATTCTGCCAAGTAGGACGTGCTACTGGATTAACATCTTTGTTGGTCCTGCAACAACATTCATATACTGTGAACTGATCAGATTTTGAGTGTAAAGTAAGGGTAATGCTTTGAGTTCAGCAACGTCCTGTCCATCTGATTTTAGGTATGTAATGGTTAAGGTTTGGGGTTAGGACTATGTTTGTTTGACAGGATGTTGATCCAGGAACACTTTCCTACTTTGCAACTTCAGTCATTTGATATACTTGTTTAGAGAGTTTAGACACTTTAGATATTTCAGACAATTATGGAATAAATTAACCATTTTCACTAGTGAACATGTCAATGTGGTGTTCCACAGTGGCATCGGTAAGCAAAAATATTTGCTTTTGCATGATATTGCGTGCATGCTCTTCAGCATAAAGCCCAAAGCCACTATTGTAGCATGAATTAGAGTCAGAAAAGCAATTTTTAATTGTTCAGTCGAATCAAAACGGAACTGATTCACCCTGTTGTAAGAGTGAATCTCATAGACATTTCCTATTTTCTTCCAACAAAGAAAAATATTCTAAATTATAATTTGGATAAAGTAAATAAAGCCTATTTTAGAACCTAAAACTAAATTTTTAACAGCCTTTGCTCCAGTCTTCAGTGTCACATGATCCTTCAGAAATCATTCTAATATGCTGATTTGATGTGCAAGTGACATTTCTTATTATTATCAATGTTGAAAATAGTTAAAATAGCAGCATGTATTTGAAATATAATTTGTTTTTGTTACAATGTAAAAGTTTTTACTGTCGCTGTTGATCAATGTAATGCAAGCTGGTTAAATTAAAATATGTATTTCTTAAAAAAAAGTCTTCCTAAGCCAAAACCTTTGACCCAGACCCTTAACAGGTTTCAAGAGATTTACCCATGCACATCATGATCATTTCTGAGTCGAATCTGTTCGTCTTATTTCCATTTGATCTCGCTGATTCTGAAAGTGTGTGTCATTGTGTGGCAGGTATTGAACCTGTTCCTGGCCTTGCTGCTGAGCTCTTTCAGTGCCGATAACCTGGCCGCCACGGATGATGACAGCGAAATGAACAACCTGCAGATCGCCGTGGGCAGAATACAGAAAGGCATCGCTCTGGTCAAGTCCACTTTACGCCAGTTCCTCCAAAGCCTCTGCCTGGCCGGCTCCAAACCTCGCTCTCTTGACGAAGAGAAACCTCTTGACGACCTCCACAGCGACGGCAAGGAGAACTGCTTGTCCAATCACGCTCCGGTGGCTGTCGACCTCACTAAAGACTATCTGAAGGAGGGCTGCGTCTCCCCTGGTAATGGGGTGGAAGGTCACGTAAAGTATGGAATTGAGGAAGGCGACTACATGTCGTTCATACACAATCCCAGCCTCACTGTTACAGTACCGATTGCGGTGGGAGAGTCGGACTTTGAAAATCTGAACACGGAAGATTTCAGTAGTGACTCGTCTGACGTCGAGGGCAGTAAAGAGGTAAGCCGGATTTCTATGGCTAAACAGAAATTTCACTTTTAATATGCATGAAACACAGCTCTGAATTTTTGTGTTTCAGTGTCGGAGAGAGTTGCTATGTAACATAATGTAAAAAAAGTCATTTTTAATGCTTTCATTTATTGTTTTAGGTTTGTTTGTAATTCATCAGGAGTCAATGTCTCTTTCCCTGTAGGGGACAAACAGTTGTGTTGAGTCATATTACCATTGCATCATTCTCTGCTCAGAGCCGCAGTCCATTGTGTGTGTGTGTGTGTGTGGTTTTACTGTTCCATGGGCTTCAGGGCAGTTTGACCCTGTTCATCTGCAGCTAGTTAAGACAAACCTCTGGGCACTGTAGCAGGTAGACTTACTGAGTATACTCGTTTATATCAGTACAATATTCTCATAAACACGCACAGCCTTGCACACACACAACCTCTCACACACTCTAATGTGTATTATTTACGACCAACTGAGCAGGCATGGCATCATGCATCCCAGATTATGAATGAGGCTGTTGAGGAAATTGCTAAATTCAGCATCCTTGCCCAGGGTGAAATTGAGTATGCTTAACTGTGTGTGTGTGTGTGTGTGTGTGTTTGTATGTGTTTTTGTCTGGCTGTGCGTGCGTGCGTGTGTGTATTCCAGCACATTTCCATGCTTTTCCAGCAGTACTGTCACTGTGCTTAATCTTTTCTCTCTCCCCTCTTCTAACTATTTCTATATCTAATTTAAGTGGTTCAGTGTTGAAGTTGCAGACGTTATTATCCATGTTATGTGAAGTGTGTATCTCCTCTCTGTGTGTGACCTGTTATTGCAGCGTTATGACAGACGAACCCCAGGTTTTCTCTGAGAGAGCCCTGTAAGAGACTCACCTTCCTCCTCACCCACACTAACCATGGAGACTGCCTTTGTCATCTAAATCAGACCAAACTCTCGTCTCTCTCTCATTTTATCTCTCTTTTTGGATCGGATTGCCCTTTTGTTTTTCGTTTCTCAATGCCTGTGCCCTTCCCTCCCTCTTAAACAACCCTATTTTGCACCGAAGAGAGACAGCTGTCAGCCTTTTTGTTTTGGTTTGTTGTTTTCTACATGACTTTGTGTTTCTGTTGTAGCACTGGGCTTCTTTGCAGTACCTTCAGTCATATGGAATGAGCAAGATCATCATTTTACATCAATAGCCCATCGAACATCTTTCTGTTACATTAGCTTGTATGTTTCGTTTTTTTGTACGACCTATCAGTGAGCATTCAGAGCTAAATTACCTGAAAACAGGAAGCAGTTGAGTGTGCATGTGTGTGTGTGTGTGTATGTGTGTGAGGAGAGGTGAGCTTTGAAAAACAGGAAACATGAATTACTGCAGTCAATTTAGAATTAGTCCATCTCTAAATGGCCCAGAAAGTTAGTCGATTCAGCTACAAGCTTGGTATACATAGGGTTTTATGATAAACAACTGCTTTTGAGTTGCAAATCATTCTTTTTGAATATTCATATTTTTGCGTTTATAAATCTGCAAATATTCAGTCATACAGTATATTGCACTGTAAACTGCTGCAATAGTGGGAATCTGTCTTCATAGCAGTCGGCCATAAGAAGGCATTTCTCAATCTGCTGAGGTGTGTAATTGCATTTATGACACTTGTTTGTGCATATGCAATCAGGAGGCTCTGCTCTGGTTGGAACCGAGCCAACGGTTAATTTAAAAAGATGTTTCATGACTTTACAACTTCTGTGCCTCGTGCCACCTCATATTTCTCTGCCAATGAGATATGTTCCTAATCAGATTTGAAGATATGAACTGGAAGTTAGGGAGTACCAGATAGTAACAGGGGATTAGGAAGCAAATCAGAACGTTTTAATCTTTATAGACTTTAATCCATCCATTAGACTTGATTTGAATTCAACATCAAAAATTATTTCAGATTAATGAGAGGCTTATTTAAAGCTTAGAGACTCTCCAGTGAATCCATTCAGTCTGGGTCAGGGCAGCTTGTTCAGGTTTGCTCAGCCTCTTATATTCCTACTGTGATTAAAATGTTAGAGACATTGTGGAAGATTCTGAAATTGCACACAGCATGCTTACATCATTCCCCGTGCCGCATTAGCTGGGTGCCACGGCAACCAGCGCTCCAGCTCAGTTTTAGACAGCATCCTCCTCTTATGTATTTTTTAGCCTCTAACTGACCATTTTATCAATTCAGTGGCAGCAAACCCGTCAGAAGGGTCAGTAGCTTTAAGAAATACACTGTGGTCAGGAAATGAGTTCTTACCCAGTACTTTAGATCTACAATAACATCAGACAATATAATTAGAGTCCTGCATCAACAAATTTATTTCTGCGAGAAGCTTTTGTATGCTACAGTTCCACACAATAGTCTTTAACCACTGACGAACAAGCGTCCCAAGGGTTAATAACATTAGAAAATGATGCCATCCAATATAAAATCTCATAGACGAGTTTATATGTATTCCTAAGAGCTTGCTATTTGCGTTTTAAGATCCAGTCAAAGTCGTTTTCCCCCAATCAAAGCTAATGAAATGCTGTCTCAGACTTAGCGTGTGGCTCTGGTGTTAGTTAACGCTAATGCGGCTCCCCTCCTCTTCAAACTGACTGGCGGACCGAAGCTTGACCACTGCTTAACGGAATGGACTTCCAGCCTGTGTTTTCATGTCAATCAAGGGATTGCACTCAATGGGGTGGGGTCATGTGATAATCTGAATCATGCCAATCCAAATGTATTGGGATTATCCAATAGAAACCATTTGTTTTTGGAAGGGGCGGGGAAAGGTAAGGGGTTGACATTTGCACTGGACATGAAAATACTCAAAGCACTCAACATCTGATGACAAGATCACAAGCTTGGATGAGAAAAAATGCACCTTGAGAAACAAAAAAAACATGCATGAGGAAGGAATGAAGGCACATCAAATGTACCCACAGCTGACTGTGAGATTATATGGTGAAGCCAGAGACGCTTGTCTACACGCCTGGCTGCTAATTAGAAAATTAATTAAATGAATCAAATCAATCTCTAAATCCACGGGCTTGTAGGTACTTTTGAATGATCTGAAACTGCATGAGACTGAGAATAACTGCAAAAGTAATCTGGACGAGATGGTGTGCTTCAATCAAGCCTAATCTTGTGCCTGTATATGTGTGTGTCTGCTTTTTTGTGGCTGGCTGTGTGGCTGCATGGATGCCTGGGTAGAAGCTGCCTGTTGATGCGGTTCTCAGTTCCTCAGAAGGGAGCACAGTGGATATCCGACCCCCTGGAGAGGGGGCGGAGTCTGTGGAGCTGGAGCCGGAAGAGTCCCTGGACCCAGAGGCCTGCTTCACTGAAGGTGTGTGTGTGTGTGTGTTTACCTGGCATTCCCTATGCTATGGGGACCAAATGTCCCCACAAGGATAGTAATACCAGTAAATTTTGACCTCATGGGGACTTTTTTTTGATCCCCGTGAGGAAAACAGTTTATACATCATACATCTAAAAATACAGACAGTTTTGTGTGAGGGTTAGGGTTAGGGTAAAAAGATAGAAATACAGTTGGTACAGTATAAAAACCATTACATCTATGAACTCTCCCCATAAATCATGGAAACCAAGGTGTGTGTGCATTTGTGTACAAACAGGAAATCAAAATGTATCTTAGTTACCTTATTAATCCACATTCCTGGGTTTATTCACCAGTGCATGTTATTTCAAAAATGATAACTTGATCCGCCTTTGAAATAATTTTTCTCCAGCTGACAATGGGCTGTGCCAGATACTGGTTAATGTTAACCTACAACCAGTATTTGTTAATGTTAATCATTAGCCTAAAAGCTATTTAGGCTTTATTGTAGGCTATTGTTGTAGGTAATACAGTCTTTCTAAATTATTGCCCTTAGTTAACGCACCCATTCCATGCCAGTTAATGTTAATTAGAGAAAACAGCAATAATAGCAGTAGATTTGAGCATTACTGTTGTCATATGTCATGATGGTCTCGTGGGTGAATTGGGGTCAAGAGGGCACTAATGCTCCACAATCAGCTGAAAACTCTTCTCGACTCCATTATGATTATGGAATGGCCGTTTATTGGGATCAATTTCTAATTAGTCCCAGCTAATTTTTTTCTCTTTGAATATCCTGTTTCACCCTCAAATACAATATTACAGAAGCTAAATGAGTTGTGAATACTGCATTGAACTTTAAGGGGAGCACAGCTTGGGAAACCAGATTTATTTGATATTCTTCTGAAAAAGATTTAAATGTACTATGGTATGTAAAGTCTAATATACTCAAAAACTAATATACTTATTTGAAATAAGTTGACTACGTTTTAAATAAGAAATTAGATATTTTATTCATCAAAGATGCATTAAATTGATCAAAAGTGACAGTAAAGATGGTTAAATTGTTACAAAAATGTCTATTTCAAATAAATGCTGTTCTTTTGAACTTTATATTTATCAAAGAATCCCAATAATAAATAATGAAATAAAATATATATATTATGCAGCATGACTGTTAAATAAAAAATGTTTTTTTGGGGCACCAGATTTTGTGACAATCTGTTCATTTTGTGTAAAAATTACACTGTAAACATTATAAAAATGATATATTAAACAACAGAAAACAATATTCTAAAATGTAATAATATCTCTGTTTTTACTGTATATTTGATCAAATAAATGTAGCTTTAGTGAGCATAGGAAACAGTTTAAAAGAAACTGACCGGCCTTTTTAACAATAGACTAAGAAGACAATCAAGTTCACATATCGCCTTTTAGTATTCAACAAAATTAAAAGTCTTAAAGGGTACATAAAATACAGTAATAAAACAGCCTGTTTTGGAAAAAAAAAATGCTACAGCTAAAGCTAGTTTGACCCCTTTATGTCATATATAGTCCCAAAGCAAGACTTTTAGTATTGAATTTTTGGGACGTTTTAGGAGTGTTGACTTTTTCACTGAGCTCTGCTGTCTTGTTCTGCTGTCCACTCACATTGTTACTTTTCCCTGTGTCTTTTGCTCAGGCTGTGTGATGAGGTTTCAGTGCTGTCAGGTCGATGTGGAGAAGGGAAAAGGGAAGAATTGGTGGATTCTCAGGAAAACCTGCTTCATCATTGTAGAGCACAACTGGTTTGAGTCCTTTATCATCTTTATGATATTACTCAGCAGTGGAGCATTGGTGAGCACCCACACACAAACACAATGTACTCACCCACTCAATCATTTTTTATTAGACAAACATTCAACAAGTAAATTTGTTGATGTGTATGTGTGTTCAGGCTTTTGAGGACATTTACATCGAGCAACGCAAGACGATAAAGACAGTGTTGGAATTTGCCGATAAAGTCTTCACATACATCTTTATTTTGGAGATGCTTCTGAAGTGGGTTGCTTATGGCTTCGTCAAATACTTCACCAACGCCTGGTGTTGGCTTGACTTCCTGATTGTTGATGTATGTATGGACCTTATACACTGCTTTGCAACTACAGTGTGTGTGTGTAAGTGGATAGTGTGTATTCTCTGAGTCTAAACACAGTCCCTTCATGATTGGCTGCATGTTTTTATTTTACAGGTGTCATTAGTGAGTCTGGTAGCAAATGCTCTTGGTTACTCTGAACTAACCGCCATTAAGTCCCTGAGAACACTACGTGCTCTTAGACCTTTGAGAGCATTGTCACGCTTTGAGGGAATGAGGGTAAGACATACATACACACACACACACACACACACACACACGTGTGGCGTGATTTAACCAATTAGGACCTGTTTCCTGGATGCCTAACCTTATTTTTAACCAAACCTAAACATTACAGAGTAACGACTGGCTGGTAAGATTAGTGATGTAACAATTGACATTACAGTTATGCTTCAGTGGTTGCAAATCCATATGTGAATGGTAAAAAATGAAATTTTGTTAAGATTTACTCATTCTGGGGCCATCCAAGATGTAGATGTGTTTGTTTTTTCTTTGCAACCAAATTGGAGAAATGTAGCATTACATCACCTGCTCACCAGTGGATCCTCTGCAGTGAATGGGTGCCATCAGAATGAGAGTCTAAACAGCTGATTAAAACATCACAATAATCCACAAGTAATTCACATAGATACAGTCCATCAATTAAGTGTTATTAAGTGTCAGTCTTGTGAAGCAAAAAAGGTGCATGTTTGTAATAAACAAATTCATCAACACATTTTTAACTTCAAACCATTCCTTCCAGCTAAAATACTAGTCTTCTATCTATTATGCTTTTTTCAGTGAAAAAGTAATCTCTCATCTGAATCAAGAGAGGAATATGCACAGATCAAGCACCATTTACAAGCGAAAACAGTCCAAAACAGTTCTAAACAAATATTTCTGTGGATTTTGATGTAAGAGAACAACAGGGGATGAATTTTTTCATTGGAGGAAGCGTTATTATAGATTATCGTTACATTGAGCAAAAGCAAGGTTTAAGGTTTAAATGCCTTTTTGTTTATTACAAACATGCAGCTTTTTACTTCACAAGATGTTAATTGGTGGACTGGAGGTGTGTGGATTTCTTGTGGATTATTGTGATGTTTTTATCAGCTGTTTAGACTCTCATTCTGACGGCACCCATTCACTGCAGAGGATCCATTGATGAGCAAGTTATGTAATGCTAAATTTCTGATCTTATCTACTCATCTACATCTTGGATGGCCTGGGGGTGAATACATTTTAAGCTAATTTTTATTTTTGGGTGAACTATTTCTTTAACATCAGCCCTAACCCTAAAATCTGATCAGTTTATCCCCAGTGCTGTCTCGGAACCAAGGAAGATGATCCTAGGACATGTCCTACTTGAGAAAAACAGCACACTCTCACACAAAAATACTGTTTCATTTTTTAAATGTTGAGAAGCTGTAGTCCTCTTGCATGCTGTTGGTGAATATTAATGAGAACATCCTAATCACATGAATAAATGAATATTGTATGTAGACTGTTGTATTTTTAGACCTTTCTCTTTAGTGTGCATGCCTCTCTGCATGTGCTGTGGTGAGAGCTCTCTGATCTATTCTGATGATTCTGTGGTGGTTTTTGTGGTGTTTGTGACTTGACCTTACATTTCTTTCTCTGTTATGTGTCTCTTTTCATTTGCAGTAAACAAATGTTGTGACGTCATCGTGTCTCCACAAGGTTTTTTTCTGTTTTCATTTTTTGTTTTTTCCACATTTTGGTAGCTCAAAGATATGTGTGATATGTCCCTGCAAGATGTTTATATGTTAAAGTCCTATATTCTATGAACAAAATTGCAGTCGGTTAATAATTAAAGATATTTAGCTATTAATTATAGAGTAAATTAGGCAAATTGACACATTAGCCATGCTTCAAATAGGTCTACTCCTTTTTTAGCTAATCAGTCTTAATGAAGGATAAAATAGACTTAGCTTTGCTATTCTTAAAACCCTGTTAACCTTCTTAAAATCATCTTGTCTTAAATCTATGGAAAGGATTTAGTTTTTACCAGCAAGTAAGCCATCCACTGTAGAAGCTCAGGAAGTTCATTGCAGTTTCGCAGCTCTTGTGTCCATAGCAAGAGTGTGAAGTGAATATATATGAATGTATTTGTGTGTGACATGATGTATTTCTTTTCTTCTAGGTTGTAGTAAATGCTCTGCTGGGAGCCATACCTTCCATCATGAATGTGCTACTAGTGTGTTTGATCTTCTGGCTGATCTTCAGCATCATGGGGGTGAACCTTTTTGCGGGGAAATACTACCATTGTGTGAATATCACCAACGATGAGATGATTCCTATCAGTGTGGTCAATAACAAGTCTGATTGCTTTGCCTTGATTGCAAACAATGTCTCGGCGCGCTGGAAAAATGTGAAGATTAATTTCGACAATGTGGGAGCTGGATACTTGGCGCTACTGCAAGTGGTGAGAGAGCTGAACGCATAGCTCGACTATGATTTGTTTTGCTTAGTAAGAGGTTTTGTATTTGTAGCATATTCACACGATATATTTATTATTGAAATTGATTTTGTTCTTTTTCACAAGGCCACATTTAAAGGATGGATGGACATCATGTACGCAGCTGTGGATTCTCGTGATGTAAGTGTTTCTCTTCAGTGTAGTTAACAGATCTTTTTTTTTAACCATTCAGACTGCATTGTTACATTCAAACCACCTTTGACCCTTTTCCATAATTCTCTGTTACTGTCTGCTTAATATATTATTGTATTTTTTTTTTTATTTATGACTACACAATTTAATAATGGCATTTAAGGATTAGCATCATGAACTATTAGACTATCTACCTTTATTCGAGGAGATCCAGAAATGAAAAAATATTTAAACTAAGGATAATTTTATTTAGGTTATTTAGATTTACAGTATATTTGTTGTGGTTTACTCCAACTGAAAATACACCATACAAAGGGTATATCTGTTCATTGGGCATTTCAGTGTTTTTAATTTAGTTTTACTGTGACTGTTTACAAAACTATTATATAACTTTCACATTAGAATTGTTTAATAAATATATTAATTATATAATTTTATGCCATGGTCTGTCTGAATACTCGATTCTGATTGGCTGGCAGGTGTTGATTAAATTCGTTGAACTGCACAGGTAGTTGCAGGTCAGTTTAATCACGTTCTATATTAATGTGCTTCCTATAAACATTGGTAACCATAGTAACATACAGTTACAGTTAAATAGTAATACAGATGAAAATAACTGTCATTTTTATTATTCCGGTCAAATATTGCAGCGCAAATATTATTAACATCTTTAATATGTGAATGCCGGCAAATGACCATGGCATAATTTGCGGAGGCGAATGATTATCCCTTACATATAAATCAATACTATGCGTAATTATATGACTTAATGAACATTATAGTTGTATATTTTAAATCATTTACTAATAATTATAGATACACAAAAAGGACGTATTCTTCTTTTGAAGTAAACAAATTAATAATTAATCAATTTAATAATTGTGTTTTAATAATTGAATTTAAATGAAATGTAAATAATTGAATAATAACTGTGATTTAAATTAATCAAATGGCTAAAAATAACTTTGCGTTGAAAATCTCACATATCCTCTGGTATTGCTGCATACATGGACAATGTAATACATAGACAATTGTGAGCAGTTTTTTATGTTTAAGCAGGAGTGTGCTTATGATGAGTAAGTTGTGATGCACATTAGGAATGCAAATGTGTAATAACACACAACATTTTCTTGTACCACAGTTGGAGCAACAGCCTGACTATGAATCAAACCTTTACATGTACCTGTACTTCGTCATCTTCATTATCTTCGGCTCCTTCTTTACTCTTAACCTCTTCATTGGTGTCATCATTGATAACTTCAATCAGCAGAAGAAAAAGATAAGTATTTAAACTGAGGAAGGTGAATTTAGTGATAAGGAATATTGTGCATATTACAGTGTGCAGTCTCAATGTGTTTGTTCAGTTTACTTTCAAAGAGATGTAATGTGATATGTACACAGTCTGTGGCTTTGTTTAGTGAGCACACAATGGTAACTTATTGAACTGGTTTTGTTTGAAAAGCGCACACAGTGGTAATGTATTGAGAGATAAATAGGACCTGGTTTGGACTGGACTGTCTCTTTGACATTTCCTGAAGTTCAGAGGTGAAAAACAGAGGCCTGGTTGCATTATGTTTGTGTTGTGACATATAATGAAACCGTGGTTGTAACCAGCCTTCTGCATTTGCTCTTTACCTAGGAGGTCAGGATATCTTCATGACAGAAGAACAAAAGAAATATTACAATGCCATGAAGAAACTGGGATCTAAGAAGCCTCAGAAGCCAATTCCCAGGCCTTCGGTATGACACACAGCTCGCTCCCCCTAACCGCTAAGAAGTTCCATTATATTTAATACAACATGCCAAATGCCAATTTCTCTGTACTTCGCTCTAGAACAAGTTTCAAGGCCTCATCTTTGACTTTATCACCAAACAAGCCTTCGACATTGTGATTATGATCCTGATCTGCTTGAACATGGTGACTATGATGGTGGAAACCGACGACCAGACAAATGAGATGGATGATATTCTGTACTGGATAAACCTGGTTTTCATCATCCTCTTCACTGGAGAATGTGTGCTCAAGATGATCTCCCTGCGGCACTACTACTTCACCATTGGCTGGAATGTGTTTGACTTTGTAGTGGTGATTCTCTCAATTGTTGGTAAGAAAGTCTTGGAGGTTCTACAGACTATTACTATCATTAAACTACCGTATTGACTCAAATATAAGACGACTCTGATTATACGACGACCCCCCTTTTCAAGATGTACCTTTTGGAAAAAGGCTTTTTGAAAACCAAATCTTGTGTTTTTTCTTAAATTATTTTCATATTGCATATTTTTCCTATTTAAATTTTTGTTTTGAAAGTATGGTAAATATTGGTAAAATGTACCACCAATCACAGTTTTAAATATACACTTTTTGATAAACCATAAAAATAACAAGTAGCCCATCTGAATTATATAACAATTAGGCTATCCATCTCATAGTAGCCTAGCAAAATGTCATTAACAGAAGTGAAATCTTATTGTAGTCTTCAAATCTGCGTACTGTCTTACGTTTTAAAATCACTTACAGAGGAAGTTTGGTCCCATCAAGCTAACATGACAGTCACGATTCGTGCCATTATAAACTTTTCTTTTTCTTTTGTTTTCACTTGTGATGTTCTAACATTACAACACACATACAGTACATACGTATTTCTTGGCACACTCGTTTTACACGTATTTAGCGCCACCTATTGTTGTGGGTGTATTATTGACATGTCAAAGTCTAGACCCTGAATATAAGACGACCACGTTTTTTTCAGATGCATTTCCAAGAAAAAAACATTGTCTTATATTCTGGTCAATACGGTATAATAACATTTTGAAGATTTAGGCCAGAAACATACTTTATAAACATTCCGTACTTGTTCCTTCTTGACGGAAAAGGTGCGATCACATTTAATGTTGTTCTGTGAATCTTCACTGACAAAATCCAGTCATTTCTGTTGGAATCTATGCGATCTGGAATTGAAAGATTTCCCTATACAGGTTTCACAACGGAGTCAAGTTGGTCACACAGATTTGCCGTGTTAAACAACAGAAAGCTGCATGGTTTGAAAGTGACGTCTGTGTGAGCTGCACTTCAAACATTGCTACACTATTGGCAATAGACAATGGATTTTTTGTCCACAGAATTTCACCAATGTGACCGCACCTTAACTTGATCTGAAAGACAAAAGTGTCCAAAGAAGACAGTTTAGGCTAATGTCTGCTATAGTGATCCTTTGCTGTAATGCTGGGAATGCTATACTATATTTGAGTCGAGTATGCTTTGACCATAAATCACATTTAAAGGATAGTTCACCCAAAAATGAAAATTACCCAATGATTTACTCACCCTCAATCCATTCTAGATGAATATGACTTTCTTCTTTCAGACGAATACAATTGGAGTTATATAAAAAAATGTCCTGGCTCTTCCAAGCTTTATACTGGCAGTGAATGGTGGTCAAGATTTTGAAGCCCAAAAAACTGCATCCATACATTATAAAAAGTGCTCCACATGGCTCCGGGGGGTTAAATAAAGGCCTTCAGAATTGAGTCGATGCATTTGTGTAAGAAAAATATCCTTATTTAAAGCTTTCTATACTGTAATCTCTAGCTTCCGCTGTCGTACGCGGGTTCACGAGAGAGTGGCGTTCCAGCGGATGACATAGGCGTAGCGTAAGCTTTGGTGAGAATATGCTAGTCTAGCAAGTTTTGTTTACAGCAAAGGAAAACCAGTCTCCTCTTGGCTTTGATCGAAATCCTCCAACATTTGTCTTTACAAATCCTTGTCTTATACATCTAATTCATGATTATTCATTTTGTTTTGTTTTGCTCTCTCCACTGCAATTCCGCAATCGTCACTTCCACATTCGTCATCACGTTCGCCTACATCATCCGCTAAAACGCCACTCTCTCATGAACACACGTACAACAGTTAGCGGAAACTAGAGATTACCGTTTATAAAGTTTTAAATATGGATATTTTTTTAAATATAGATATTATTCTTACACAAACACATCACTTCATAAGGCCTTTATTAACCCCACGGGAGCAGTGTGGAGCACTTTTAATGATGAATAGATGCACTTTTTTGGGTTTCAAAATCTCGACTCCCATTCACTGCCATTATAAAGCTTGGAAGAACCAGGACATTTTTTTAAAATAACTATTTGTATTCATCTGAAAGAAGAAAGTCATATACATCTAGGGTGGCTTGAGAGTGAGTAAATTATGGGGTAATTTAGATTTTTGGGTGAACTATCCCTTTAAGCAAGAATAGTGTGGAAAATTCATGGATTTCTGAGATCACTTATTTGACTTGTGTTTTGTTTTTCATCAGGTATGTTCCTCTCTGAGATGATTGAGAAATATTTTGTATCGCCAACGTTATTTCGAGTCATCCGACTTGCCAGAATCGGCCGCATTCTTCGTCTCATCAAAGGAGCCAAAGGCATTCGTACACTCCTGTTTGCCTTGATGATGTCACTTCCTGCCTTGTTCAATATTGGCCTCCTCCTGTTCCTGGTCATGTTTATCTATGCCATCTTCGGAATGTCCAACTTTGCCTACGTGAAGCGGGAGGCGGGGATCGATGACATGTTTAACTTTGAGACATTCGGGAACTCGATGCTTTGCTTGTTCCAGATTACGACTTCAGCAGGATGGGACGGTCTCCTGGCACCCATCCTGAACAAACACGATCCAGATTGCGACAGCGAATTGGAGCACCCGGGCAGCATGTACCGCAGCGATTGCGGAAACCCCTCGGTTGGCATCTTCTTCTTCGTGAGCTACATCATCATCTGCTTCCTGATTGTGGTGAACATGTACATCGCCGTGATCTTGGAGAACTTCAGCGTAGCCACAGAGGAGAGCGCCGAACCGCTGAGCGAGGACGACTTTGAAATGTTCTATGAAGTCTGGGAGCGATTCGATCCCAACGCCACGCAGTTTGTGGAGTACGACAAGCTTTCTGACTTTGCGGATGCTCTGGACCCTCCATTACGCATCGCCAAGCCAAACAAGATCCAGCTCATAGCCATGGACCTGCCCATGGTCAGTGGCGACCGCATCCACTGCCTGGACATCCTGTTCGCCTTTACCCTGAGGGTACTGGGAGAGGAGGGCGAGATGGATGCCCTGAGGGGACAGATGGAGGATCGTTTCATGGCCTCCAATCCCTCCAAAGTCTCCTACGAGCCAATCACGACAACCCTCCGGAGGAAACAAGAGGAAATGTCGGCCGTCATCATCCAGAGGACCTTCCGACGGTACCGTATGAGGCAAACGGTAAAGAAGGCCTCCAAAGCCTACCGACAGCAGCTGCAAGACGGGAATGTGCGCATCCCGGAGAAAGAGGTGCTCGTCATTGGAAAGTTTCAAGAGAACTCTGCATCGGACAAAACGGATATGACTCCCTCCTCTGCATCTCCGCCGTCTTATAACAGCGTGGCCAAGTCAGAGAAAGACAAATACGAAAAGGAGAGGAGAGAAAAAGAGGACAAAGCAAAAGATGCAAGAGACAGAAAAAAATGAACGAGGGACTAAAACAGAGACTGTTCTTTTCAACTGCGACACTGTTTACAGAGCGGAGCGCGAGAACCGGGGTGCAATTCACCTCAAGCGGTTTTGGAACTAATGCCAAACTGAGTGTGTGTGAGGCGGAGTGTGTGTATGTGCGTGTGTCTAGACTATTGTGTGCGTGCGCACCAAGCTAGCCTTAGGGTGCATTTATGGTGTTGACGGAAAGCGTTGATTCGAGGACAGTGCCAGTGTCGACACGACGAACACACACGCACACACACACACACACGCTTGAGTATGACTGTTGAATCCCTAAGGACGCTGGTGTGAAACAAAATGGCAAGTATAGAGTGGTGTGTGAGTTTGTCCTTTAGTTTTCAGTGTTGTTACACAATCCCGAGGACTGAAAGAAACTGTTATAGTCATCAGTAGCTAGTGCTAACACTACCGCTGGTGTCTTTCTTATTGAATGGCGTATTATATACCTGCACATTTTTGTTAGCTCATTTTTTTATTCATGTTGAACTTTTCTACTCATGGGTTTGATTGTCTGAACTACTTCATTTAAGGGCACGTCTGTGGAAGGGGCTGGGGAATGTCGATCATATCCGGTAGTGAATTATCTGAACGGGACCTCATTTACTTTAGCGTTAGCGAATACCGAACAAACCACACACACACACACACACACACAGGTTCTAAGTGCTACAAAATCAATCGCTCAGTAAGCTGAGAGCAGAATGCTACTGTACTAATCAGGACTTTCACACATAGAATGTTTTTTATTATTTATGGATGAAGATGTAGACCATGTCTGCACTGCCTTACTGAACACAAACACGAAAATGGATTAATTGAACACACTCTTTCACAGTTGATAGCAGAATGAGCCAAACTCAGTCAGTGTACTTCGACTCAAACCCGTTGATGAATGTTTTGGGTTCAATCTATGGTCACCTCAATTGACAACATTTTTGTGATGCTATAAGGCACTTATAAAGGAAGTAAAAGAGGCCAAGCAATTAATCATTAAATGTAACACTGTTTACAGCCACGTGTATAGTAGAACCACAAAACTTTAACATTATATGATATATTATAGATTATACATGTGTTAACATGAGAATAGTGTGTTATAATCACTTGTCTAATCTTGTCTTTTATCTTTCAAATCTGTTGTCATGACAACGCCTGTTAAAGCCTGTAAACCCAATAACTTTCGCACAATATCTGCACAAAGACACCAAAAAGAGAGGTGATGCAATTTCCTTGGGCGTTGTACCACATGACTAGTGTATTTATTTATTTATATATTAAAGGAGCCACATCCTATATTTTGAGGGTTTTTTTCCTTCACGCTAGGTCTACGTCTAAAACTGATTGATTGTAGATAAATTTCTACTTATGATCATTATATTAACAGACATAAGTGGTCTAATCAGAAGTTAGAAGATGTCTATGTTTTTACCTGACACAAGGTGCATAACAACAGGGTTCTGGAATGGCAACAACCACAGGAATAATATCGAAAACATAGTGCAATTTCCTTTAACAGCAGATTAAATGTTTGTGTTTTATCAAAAAACATAAGCTATACATCTTGGCCTGTAAACCCTCCAAATGCCGGCACAGTTTACTTCGTTTGTAAGTGCCTCATTCGAACCTTGATTTTAGCTTATTTAAGGAGCAAATTGCAATTATTTCCAGTGGTAATCAATATTATGCAACAAAAGTTGTTCGTTGAACCCTAAACGTTCTACACCACATGAGGCACATACGCGACGAGACAGATGTCCACCCCTCCGTGAAACTACTGTAACATTAACAGACTTCGGGAAGCCTGAATGTACACTCACTGGTGAACGTGATAGGAAACGGCAATGTTACCCTACTGAATGTCTCTGTACCAGACAGCCACATGTCTCACCTCCTTGTTTTATTTTGAACAAAAGAAAGAAAGGAAAAAAAACATGCGTAAATATATATATATATATATATATATATATATATATATATATATATATATATATATATATATATATATATATATATATATCTTCCAAATCTAAACCATTCCGTGCATAGGTGCAGGTCAACCTGTCAGTGGATCTCTACTGAAAAACAATTTTCCGTTTTGAAGTTCAATGTCTGTCGCCGAGTAACGGCAACACCCTGAGTTCGGCTGAATAATGCGATTATGACATGAGCTCTTCTGTTGAACTAGTGGTGGTGATTTTGTATGTATATAATGGCACGCTGTATCTCACCTCTGTACTCAACTCTGTAGAGGAGCACTTTTACACGCCACTTAAACTGTCATTTGGATGCATGTGTGAGAGGTGCGGGTGTGAAAGAGAAAAAGAATATGAGAGCTTATTTATGTGTGAGAGATCTATATGTGTGTGTTTTGACTGTATGTACTGGGGCCACCATCGATGTGCTTTATTCTCATTATCTTTATTGTTTATATTGTAAATAGTAGTTTCAAGCTCATGTCATTGGTTTTGTTTTGTTTTTTTATTTTGAATTAACTTATTTTGTTTACATTTCTTTTTGCACAGTGCTACATGTGAAGGCCAGGTCCTGGTTTTAAATGTACATAAAAATTTATGAAGCAATCAGTGGTCGTCATATTTCATTCGTAGTGTGGTAGTAAACTGCATGCACTATATTAACCAACTACATGGTGACGTTATTTTAAAAGCCAAAAGAATAAAGATCATATTTTTTGTACCAAAGTTAAACTTATTATATTCGTTATAACACACATCGCAAATATAGTTTCGAGAGAGAATCGCAGCAGAGAAATGCATACTTTTTTTTTGTTTGGTTACTTGAAAATGTTTATGATTTGCAAACGTGTACTACCTTTTGTTTTGGATGTGCAATATGAATTGATTTCTTCTGAAGCAGAGCAGAGTTTGCAGACATCCACTGTAGTTTTCCAAAATAAGATTTTGGGAAGCCAGTAACTGAAAAGCCTAAGACATTTATTTTGGAAATGTTTTTTGTCAAATATGCAGCATTTGCCTTCAGTCTGTATTGGTATATCTGTGCCATTCAATAATTAATAAATAATACAAATATATAACAAATAGAGATCCGTCAATATAACCTTAATCTTCTGAACATTTACGCCTCTGGACATCACAAACAGATCTCTGCTTGAAAAAGGAGAAGAAAAGTGGAAGGAGGTGTAGAGAGGTAAGAACTGCCCAAACAGGAGAAGGCCTAAATTTAGTCTCTTCGGTGAGATTAAGTGCTGCAATCATCCTTCTAGTACTGCTGCTAGACTCTCCTTTCAACAGACCCAAGACTGTGTGTGTGTGTGTGTGTGTGTGTGCCTGAGAAGCACTGTAATCAGGAGTGACCCTGCTGGAGTGCTTTTCTTCCTGTTGCCTGGCAACCTGACATCACCATACACCCTTCAGTGATTGATCACACAGCATCTACCCATAGTGCTCTGGGGTTTTCAGCAGGCTTTCCCCAACCAACACCCCTCATTTTCTGCATCTCTCATCCCCTCTCTCCCACACTCATTCATTCATGCTTTCTGTTCAGTCATAGAGAGATACAGGCCCGCGTTTGTTCCTGTGGGATTCCCTTTTGAGAGGAGCTGTTTGTTTTACTGTCTTTTATGGCGAGGTCTGGTACTGGAGATAAATGTGCCTGTTTATGTATGAACTGATAAGGTTAAGAATAACGCGTCAACATCATTTTTGGCTAAATCAAATTATTCAGAAAAACAGCAAAATAAAAAATGATACCCTCACATATGCACAGATTAAAATCTCGACCAATTCAAACTGAGAAAACACAGGGTGGGGCTGGTGAGTGATGCTGGTACCAGAGCCATTTCAATAAATTCTAAATAGTTCAAGGCGCCCTCTTACGGTTGAAGGAGGAGTACACATGTGTTGTATGATGGACGTTCGCCCTTCACCAGCAGCGGGCGTTACACCACATGACCAGGAACAGAGATTTTAATTATTTCTTCTTAAAGGAACCGTAGCCTTCCCTTTTACCATTTTGTGTTTACTAAAGTAACTAATAGAATTCTGTTTCTTGTCTTTTCCAGCAAATGGTCAGTGAAAGAAGGTGTTGACCTCAGTCAACCTCTGATGAGTTACAGTATTTGAGTTTCACCATTCTATTATTTTTTTTTTGTTACAGGGGAAAACATGGGCTGCAAACTAAATATAGGACACTGCTAAGCATTATGTTTTAGGTAGTTCACTTTGTCACAAAGATGATTTTTTACTACATTGAATTGGATTTTTTATTGTTCAATACAGTATAAAAGGTTGAAAACTGTGGTGGGTCACATTCACATTTTTGTCAGGATTGATGTGTTTAAAACAAATATTCTTGCTATGTAATTATATGTTAGATAATGTCTAGTATCTTTAATATTAAATCTTTTGGCTTTAAATCTTTTGGGTTTGTTTTATTTTATTAAAATAAATGTATTTATTTTAACCAAAAGCTTTAAATAATTAACAAAGAAGCTATTGTATTCTACACACATTTCTAAATCTTAGCTTTTAAGTGCATTAACAGTTCAAATTAAGACTTTATTTATTAGAACTTCAGTCACTGTATATAATATAATATTACGTTCATGTTATGGTGTACATCACAAAATGGCAACATGACTGTTATGTAACATGATACTTTAGATTATGCAACATATTAACAGAATTTTCCCTCAATAAACTTGCTTATTGATAGTAAGGTAGTTGTTTATGTTTAGGTTTTGGGTAGGGTTAATGGATCTAGAATATGATCATGCACCATAAGGCATTAATATGTGCTCTATAAATCCTAATTAACAGCCACTATCCTAGTAATATGTATGTTAATAAGTAACTAGTTAATAGTGTTCCTTGTGTGTACGTGTGTTTGTGCACATGTGTTTCTGTGTGTGTGTGTGTGTGTGTGTGGTGCTTTAAATACTGTGAGTAACTGCTTCTGAATGTGACCAGCTCACTTTTTCCACTAAAGTAAAATGTGGGAAAATAAAAAGCATGATGATGTTAAAAAAAAAACAGTGGGAAAAACCATCTCACCATCTGCATTTGTGTTAAAAGGAAAGCACAGGCATTTTACCAAGCTCAACAAACTGCAACAGAGTGTAGAAATTTTCCTCTTTGTAACACATAGATAAATGTGCTCCTAAAAGTTCAAGCCCACTGTTTAGCAAGTCCCTTGAGAGAGAAAGAGAGAGAGAGAGAGAGAGAGAAATACACGTGTGGCATGGTATTGCATTAAAAGAACCATGCATTTAACACACACATTGCCAGAAGTACAGGCTAAGTAGGTCAAGTGAGGAGAGAGAGAGAAACGAGAGAGAGAAACAGAGAAAGACAACCTAATTCCACAAACACTGCTCTTTACCAGTGAGGAGCAATCTCATCTCGGCTCTGGAAATGCCTAGACTGTGAAGAACTGAGATGACATAGATTCAACGCATTGTTGAATATGCAATATTTTACACTACTATATTAATAAATAGGAACAATTACAGAGTCAGTATATTGCATGACAATGTCTGACACCAGTATATATTTTCATGAAATTGGAAATGGTTCCAAACACAAGAGTACAGTACAATTGAGTATGATTTAAAGAGTCTAAAGAATGCGCATTACAAGAACCAAGAACATATAAATTCTTTTTTTTAGAGGGTTGAGTTTTCCCCCATCGTAAACAAAAACTTCACAGGGCCTTCCAGGCCATGAGAAGACTACTTTGAGAATTTTATGCACATTCAGTCTCTTGTTAGTTGTCACGTGTTGATGATAATTCATCAAATTCATTAAACTGAATCATAATTTGTAATGGTAATTCATGGTGTACCTCAAGGATATGTGTAAGGCCCTCTGTTGTTTCATTTTTATTAGCTGCTAATTAGCTAATAAAATTAATTAGATTGCTAATAGTCATGGGGGCAGTCATGGCCTAATGGTTAAAGAGTGTCAAATTTGAAACCCAAGGGTCGCGGGTTCAAGTCTAGGCACCGACGGATTGTTGATGGGGGGAGTGAATGTATTGCGCTGTCTTTCACCTTCAGTATCTTACAATCTTAAACAGTTGGAAAAAATGTTATTATTTTTTTATTTTAATTACAGGGACTGTTGAATAACTCTATCATAATTTATTCACCCTCATGTCATTCTAAACTTTATTTATTCTGTGGCACTAAAAAGAAGACATTTTGAAGACTGTAAGGAGGATGTAAGGAGAATGTAAGGAGGTAACCAAGCTGATTTTTGACTTTCATTATATGGAACAATTATATGGAACACAGACATTTCTCAAAATATCTTCTTTTACTGTAGGTTCCACAGAAGAAAGAAAGTCATACAGGTTTGGAATGACATTAAGGTGAGTGAATGATTTTGGGTGAACTATAACTTTAAGTTTATGCATGTAAATGACTGCTTCACTGAGTATTGTAGACTACTTTCAGAGACAAAACACATTATGTGAGGTTTTCTCAAAAAAAAAAAAGATGTGTAGAATTTTAATGTCATCAGTTTGTGTGCCATTAAAGCATGAATGGGTAACCTTTAGCTGGATGTTTCTGTCTCTGTATTTTGGTGTGTGTGTAGTATGTAAGATGAGTGGACAGGCCTGTAAGTGAGCTGTGTTTCTGTGGGTTGAATAATGCATTTCTGTGACTTCTCATCCTCTCTCTCCTTACAGCTGCGTCTTAATTCTCTTCACATTAGTTTGCATTAATTTGACCCCATCATTCCCCCTCTTCCATTATCTCTCCAGTGACCTTCTGTCTTTTTGCTTCACTAACCTTTCCTACAGTCTTCTCTGTGAACTACAAGCATCCACTGTAGCAGAATGTAAGAGCGTGTGAATCTAGGTCATATGTTTTCACCTGTCTCTGATCCATGACTCAACCGTCTGAATGTGTCCTGCCTGGAATTCATTTACTTAAGTAATGCTGGTCACAGAATCCTCCGCCCAGTTTATATATATAACGGTTTCCTCCATTCACCCGTCCGTCTACGGCCATTTCCTGTTAGATTATTCAGTCATGCACAAATACAAATGAGTTTACAGTGCAGCAGCAGGCTATTTTGCTGCTTACAAGTTAAACTCTATCAGCAGCATCTATGGTATGCTGTTGATTGCCACAGGAAATTATTTCAACTGCTTGTAAAAACAAACTGAAATATGCATGACAGTAACAGGCGCAACATGATATAATGTCAAGAGATAAAAGCTCTCTCTTCCATGTAAAAACTCAGCTTTTGTTATATCTAGCTGTGACCATGACAGGACACTTTGACCTTTATCCATTTGTCCATGTATGTTATGTAGTGCTGCCCACTGTGAAGTCTAATTAGTTTAAAATCCAGCTTATCATTAATATAATTACAATTTAACTGTTTTCTTTTTAAATATATTTTAAATGCAATTTATTCCTGTGTTGGCAAAGCTGAATTTTCAGCAGCCATTACTCTTGTCTTCAGCATCACATGATCCTTCAGAAATCATTCTAATATGCAGTTTCTTAATAATAATAAAAAACTGTACTGAAAACAGTTGTGCAGCTTAATAGTTTTGTGGAAACAGATTTGTTTTTTTTTCAGAATTCTTTGATTCTTTGATCTATTTCAGTTATTTGAAATAGAAATATTTTCTAACATTATAAATGTCACATTTGATAAATTAATGTCCTTGTTAAATAAAAACACTAATTTCTTAAAAAAACGGACCCAAAGCCTTTTAATTGAAGTAACCATAGTATAAAAATTATTGTAGCTGAAAATTACAGTTTTTCTTTTCAACTGCTTACACACATTTTCAAAACTTTCAAAACCTCTTTTTTCCAAACTTTAGACACAAATCCAAGAATTGCACACGCAAAATGCAAAATGCCTCACATCTCTGCATTCAAAATATCACAAACACATCTCAAAAGCAAACATTTGCAAACACCTTTGCTATAATATTAATTCCTGTTAGATTTTTGTGTGTTACATAGAGCATTGTGTGTTTATGAAATTGAAAACTGAGTCAAAGGCCAAGAAGTGTCAGGTTTCAGAAATTGTGTGACGAGTAAAGATTTTGTATGTAAGCAGTTGAAAAAACCCTGTAAATTACAATCATAATGATAACTAACAGTGTCTATTAACAGTGTCTGTCCACAAATTGTTACAAAAATAAAATTTTATAAAAATTAAAATAAATAAATAAAATAATTGATGTCTAGAGGCAACCATTGTAGTGTGTTATGATCAATTATGACACAAGTTTCTCATCATATGCAAACAGGATACTGCAGAACTACACCTCAATTTTCTAAGCTGCTAAATGAGTTGCATAATAGAAAGTTTGAAGTAAATGTGTAATTTGGAGATATAAAGTTGTAATTCTAAGATAAAATCTGTTAATTATGGCTTTGTAAGTTGCAATTGTGAAATGTAATGTGTCAGTCACGATATACAATACTATCTTATTTTTTGGCAAAAAACATGTTTCCCCTAGATTCCCCGTGGCCTCATAGGACCTTAATCTGTGCTTGTTTAAGTATATGGCTTTTTTTGGAGGTATTTGGAAATTTATGGATACAGGATACAGTCTCAGGGTGAGTTTTCTTTTTGGGAAATGTGTTTGTTGAAAGGAAAGGGTGTTGGTGTCAAAGCCGTGAGGAGGGCTGTGGTCAAGCTTCCATGATTTGTTCAGGAGTGATGTTCATTTCCTGTTGGCAGGAGTGTGTGTGATTAGGTTTTACTCAACTGCAGCGCTTTTGAAACCCTTAACTTTGGCATTCGGAGTGTGCATGTGACGATTGTGTTTACTGGAAGGAAATTCATAGCATGAGTTCACAGAGACCTTTTTTTCTTTTCTTTCTTTTTCTCCTCCTTCAAGGCCGTCCTCGGTTTGTCCGTCTGGTTCGGCCTCCTAGACACCACAACTGTGCCACGCACTTCTTCCTCCACATCCCTCTCTCGCTCTCTTTTCCTCTCTCTCACCGTGTCTCTCTTCCTCTGTCCGGTCTCTCAGTAGTGGTCCTCTCTGCTCTCGTGGGGGAGGCTGGAATATCTGGTTTCCCGAACAATGGAAATTCAATCAGGAAATGGACCCGAGGTGTCTAAAGAAGGAGAGTACGCTTGTTCGTCTCCTCTCGCCCTGCGGCCTGCAGACGCTAAAGAGGACCTAGAGGTGAACAGGCGCATTGAGAAGTTTGACATCCCACTCAGCAGCCTGAAGCAAATGTTTGAGAAACCGCCGGCGCAACATGTGGTGAGTCTTAGAGCGAAAGATAAAGAATGAGAGAATGAGAATGGAAAATACAAATTGAGCTCTTGAGTCTGTTTGTTGATGCAGAGAGATAATGTGTGCATTAAGATGTCATTTTTCTAATATTTTGTTGGTGGCTGCAAAATGACTAAAGAAAGAGAGCAGATGGAGAAAGAGGAGAGAAAAGAAGAGAAAAAAACTATAAAAACAGCTGTTGCTGCATGTTTAAAAAGAGTCAGTCATCTATTCCCAAGACATATACATCTGATTTTCCAAGCATTCCAAATATAATTTGAAGATTCATATCACTGATATTTGTTGAGGGTCTGTTTGTTTCCCATTATCATTCTTTGGAATTTTAAATTCTGTTTTTATTTGTTTTTGTTTTTTTTGTTTTAAGTGCCCACATGCAGTAACAGATAGGCAGATGACTTATGGATGTTATACAATAAACTCAAGACTGTGAGTTCTTTGAAGCATCAGGTTAGAGAGCTACATTACTGTTAAAATATTTGGGGCCAGCAAGATTTATTTACACTTTTGAGAAAAAGTCTCTCTTTTTTCACTAAGGCTGCATTTATTTGATCACAAATAAAGTGAAAACAGTAATATTGTGAAATGTTATGTTTTAATATATTTAAAAAGTTGAATTTTCAGCACATTATTGCAGCCTCCAGTGTCACATGATCCTTCAGAAATCATTCTAATATGCTGATTTGGTGTTGAAATCAGATTTCTTTCTTACTAGCAATGTTAAAAACAATTGCACTTCTTATTATCTTTGTGGAAACTGTGATAACCTTCTCAAACTTTTAAACGGTAGTGTAATTCCATGAATTTCCAACAATCTGGCATCCTGTCCAGTCTGACAAATGTCTGCAGAAGAAATCTGGAGATCATATCAATGACTTTTGTGAGCTTCAGTTTGTTTCCCTCATCAGTCTTTGGTATATACAGTAACTGTACTATGCATTAATTTAAAGCATTGCTGCTTTCTAGTTTTCAGATATACAGTATATGTGAGGTCCTTTTTGAAAGTGAAGTGCTAACGTGCTAATATAAGAGATTATGAATAAAAAGGAAAAGTAAAGTGGCCCCGGATCCTGTTCTTTCTCTAACTTGGGTAGCTGGACAGGGTTTGGTTCAACTTGCAATAAACTTGGGATTTTGTTTTTCGAAGCATACTTACACATTAGTCAGCTATGTTATCAGAGCAGCATATCCAATTTCTCAAACCTGATCAGTGGCAGGGTAGCTTGCTCAGAAGACCAGCTTAAGCTTCCATGCTGGAGAAGATCAGTTTAAGTGATGTGTTTCATAGTTTTCATAGTAAAACTGCTCTGTGCTGGAAAGCTTTTGTTTTGCTGGCCTTTTACATAGGAACATTTAATCCATTAAATTAAATTGTTGTGAGCTCACAGAGAGAAAGAGACAGCGAGAAAGGTCACAATCTGGAAATGCAGTGAACGTGCATCAGCGCGGACACACACACACACACACGCGCACACACACACACACACATACACACACAACAAAGCTACAGACACCCACAACAGAAGCAGCTACTGGCAATAAACTTGTGGGAAGCAGAGCAACTGTGTGCTGACATGCTCACACACACACACACACACACACACACGCGCGTTTCACTATGTTATTTAAAACTTATTTTTGGGGTTCTTTCCGCAACACTGGCTTTTGTATAAATAACCCTATAATTTGCATGTGGGTAATGTGTGTGTGGGGGCAGAGAAAAGCCAACAGAAGAAAGTGAGAGAGATATAGAGATAGACATATAAAGAAAGAAGAGTGAACTAATTAGTTCAGCATGGTTTGGTTTTACTCATACTTGCAAGAACACACAGACACACACACATAAACAAACAAAAGCTTTGACTAAAAAAAAAGAGGGTGAATGTCACATTAAGTTGTGGTGATGATCATCTTATTCTTTGGAAACTATGTTTTGTTGCATTGTTGTAAAGTCTCACTGTGTATTATCTGTAATGAGCAGAGTCACATGGAATATGCAGTGGTAGAACTGCAATGCCTATCATTCACAAAGTTCTACTCTTCCCCTTGCCATTGCTTGTTTATTTATTACATATTTTGCCTATTTAAACATGCTAGTTTGATATCAGCTACCACTAGAAGTGTACTCCAAGTTTAGAGTTTAAACACATCCCACCCTGTGTAGTTCCATCCTGTTAAACATAAAGGTCCAAAAGAGGTTTTCAAGGTGATGCCACAGAGAAACCATTGATGAAGAACCTTTCAGTGAACAGTTCTTAAAAGAAACTTCGTTGAGTGAAAAACACTAATAATCCAACTATAAAGAAACTTCTGTGCATTGGAAAGCTTCCATTAGTGTTAAAGGATCTTCATGGAGCCATGGATGCCGATGAAGAATCTTTATTAAGAGTGCATTCTGCGAAATTCCATGGATTAATGCGTGTAGTCATTTGTAAGAAATTGTAAGAAAATGAAATGTGTTGATTAATCATTTACAGTATCTGCAGTATCTGTTTCCATTGTAACATGCATTTAGAAAATAGATAGGTTAGTTTTTGGAACACAGTGGGCTAATGTACGGTGGCCGTGAGAGCTGCAAATGAAAAAAACACATGCAAATTAAGAAATCATGAAACAAAGATGAAATGTCATGTAAGCTGGCTAACTTACTTTTACAACTTCCCCTACAAAAATTAACCATAGCCTATGGTTTTACTATCAAAATTAATTCATTGATAAATACATTTATTATATATAAATGGTTAAACTGATGGTTATAGTTAAACCGTGCACAAATTAACCATGCATTTACCACACTAACCATAGTTTGGTATTTGTACAGCTGTGGTTGCAAATGGTTAATATTGTATTTATTACAAATCAACAAATTTTGTTGGGGTAATTTTGTTGTGGTCTGTGCTGCTGCACATTTGATTGTGTTGTAAGTATTTGCAGCGTGTTTCTTTATTTGTTTGTGTTGTGAGCATTTGCAGTGCATGTGCTGTCAAACTGATGATGTTTTCTTAATTTGCTGGTGCTTTTTCTATATGCATGTGTTTTCTGAAGTTGCAGCGTTTTGATCTCTCTCAGCCACCATACTAATGAGCTACTGAGCAGCAGATCATGTTCAAAGCTTAAGCTAAGGTATATTGTCCAGCAGGACTGAAATATAAATACAAATTTACATACTTACTCTGTGCACTAAAGTATGTATTGTAGATGATGGCTTTGGGTTTTTGTTACATATTGTTTGCATTTGCAAATTCATAAAACCTTAAAAAATTCATAAAACCTTACTTTTTTTCAAATCACTGCAGTGGTTTGGTCTGGCATTTCAACTTTCAACAAGTCAAAAAGCAGTAGTCACCAGGGTTATTATCATTAACTAATTATTTATGATTAAAACTTTTCGTCATTAAAAGCTGAAATACAACTAAATAAAAATGACAATATAAACGTTCAACTTACAAAAAACATACATATAGTATATATTATTTTATACTATGAACATATTGGATAGATAGATAGATAGATAGATAGATAGATAGATAGATAGATAGATAGATAGATAGATAGATAGATAGATAGATAGATAGATAGATAGATAGATAGATAGATAGACATTACAGAAGTCATTTCTGGGAACCAATAACTACGGTATTTTGACGTTGTACATTTTGTGATAGTCCCTGCATGAAGCTTGTGCTTGACAGAAAACAGAAGTAATTTAGAATACTTGGTATGTGAGAAAGTTGTAGATTTCTTCATCTTGGTTGTGAAACACAGGCCTGGCCATCTGATCAGATGCTTGAGTCTTGATTCGGAGGGGGTTTTTTTGGACAAGAGCGGAATGAGTGACTGGTGTTCCTGATTGAGTGGCTAATTGTCGGCTAGATAAACACAGGAAGAGGAGAGAGATTGCTAGAGATCCATATCGTTTCTATCTGAAACATGACCTCTCCACCCCACGGGGGTTATTAATATTTCATGATCCCTTTGCAAAGACACTCACACACACACACACATACACATACACACTCTTTCTCTCTGTCTCTCTCATTCATTATTACTCATACAGAGAGACTGCCATGATTAAAGGCTGTCAGAAAGAGACTGAGAAACTTTCATTTCAGACATGAAATCCTCCTGCTGTTATTCATCAGCCACTTTAGAACAGAAAGAAATACAAATCCTCACATCCTGTTTAAAGTCTAGTTGGATTTTAATTTAGGTTCATCCAAGGTTTACATAACAAGCACTTTTAAACTCTTCAGCAGGCCGAGAACTGTTGTTGCGCATTCTGTCCAAGAGATGTCACTATAAGCAAATGCAAAAGAATATGTCTCTCATAATGAACTGATACCTAATCAATATTTTCCCACAGTCTAATTATTCTCTTAGAATTCCATTAATCTACCTAAAACCTCAGCGAGGCAAAGAATGCTTCTTGCACAACAGAGCAAAGAAAATCATTGTTTGACTAAGTTTGGATATATGGTCTCTGTATAAACAATTTTTTTTTTTTTTAACAATGTTTGAGATCTTATTTCACTGTTTGTTTCTTTCAAACAAATATGTTCAGTATCCAAGAAATAGTATGAAGCACTTCATACACTGTAAGAAGTGTTCTTACAAGGGCAGTCTGTGGCCATTTCACCAGGATAATGTCACAAGAAAACCCTTAAAAAGTGCACTTAATTGTATTGAACATGCACATGTAGTGTTCTTCAAACCTTAAAAGTATGTTAATGAATAAATAAATAACAACAACAAAAAACTGCTTTATCACTTACGTGTACTTAAAGAGAGTATACTTTCATGACTTTATTAAACACAATTAAACTTTTACTTTTTAAAGTGCATTAAAAGTTTTACTTTGAAGTACATTTTAAAGAATTGTTTCAAGAATTTTTGTCATACTTTAAAAAAGTACACTTATTTTGATGCACAGTACTCTATTGACTAACATACAGTGCATGACAATAATTTTAAGTGTTATTCAGTATCACATTTAAAGTTATTATTAATTTATATGTAATTACAAATATATTTAAATACATGTCATGACAAGTTTCAACAGAAATTAAATTATATTTTAGTTTTCTATTAATGCCAGTCAATACATTATGCAGTACATTTTAAACATGTCAAAATAGCAGTCTAAAGTTCAGCTAATTCCATTTATTATGAATTCAAACTAAAATACATGTTCATTTAATTGCAATTTACATGCAGTAAGTATATTATGTATGTATATGCTAAAGTGTACTTCCTTTTCACAAGGATATAGCCATTTCAACATTATAGATGCTAACATGATATTAATGTGATAAAACTGCTTACTGACCTTGTCTATGCAAAGTTATATCCAATTTGTCCTGTCATGGCCATTTAAAGATGGTACATGCAACTATCGCATGATACGTACACCATGTAGTGACTAAATAACAATAAGAAAAATCCTTCCACGGGAATTGGTTGGTAAAACGCAATTACACGTTCATTGGCCTAAAATAGCAGTCCCACCACTAAAAGAATGATTCATTACTTACTACTTTCCAATGTAAATTACTGCAGTTTTGTTTGTTTTTATAAACCAAGCTCTGAGTCAGAATGATTTTCTGTAGAAATCAACTGCATTGACAAACCTCAAAACAGCTTAACTTGTTTTGAACCCACAGAATTCATTCATTTAGTTTTAAATAGCGATGAACTCATGCTAAAGGCTAAAGCTAGCTGACAGTTAATCACTGCCCTGCTACTGCTAAATATACCCTACAAACACAGTAACTATACTGCTAAAAGTGTAGAAAGTATTAGGTGCTGTCATCTCACTCTTTTATAGTCATCCCTGTGCTATGTGTAGCGCTCAGGCTAAAAGCAGCTCCTTGTGACTGTTTCTGGCTGCATTTAGTGTTAAAAAAAAATAAAACAGAACTGTCGGTCAAGGCCTGGGGACAATAACTCAGATATTTAGATGTTTGGATGTTCACGCACTGTCACGGGATGTTCAGTATGTGTTTTTGTGTCATCTCATGTGTGCATGGTAATCATACCATGTCTTCACGTTATGTAGATTAACCTGCGGCCTTGTTCAAACTACAAAACCCTCCATCATCCTTTCTTTCCTCCTGTTTGTGCATAAAATTGTTGGTGGAAATACTGTTTATGTTAGCAAGAAGATGGCTATATATCTGTTTATTTATGTGTGTAAGAGAGCAGCCCCACTGGCTTGTTTTTCTAACTCCAGGTCAGTGACTCATGTTTAAATATGTCCACTTATCACAGAGACAGGAGAGTAATGGGAGACTCTCTGTGGTGCTTACAAAAACAGGAAATCCCCTTACGCACACAAACACACGAGGGTGAACAGATTTCTGAAATGAAAACCATGGACATTTCAGGTTTAGCGGTTCAGCACATTGAATTTTTATGTCGTACCGTCATGTTGTATGATGAGCTACAGTAGCTTGTCATACTACTAAAAATTACATTTAGTCACACTTAAAGACTGTTATCTGTTCATAGTAACTTACAACCATTTTATTTTAGTGTTATTTATACTATTATAGATTTTTAAAACCAAATTTTTATGAATTTTGTTATGTGCTAACTATGGTTAGAGTAAAAAAACTAAGGTTCATTTGTAGTTACCATGGTTTAACTATAGTAAACATGTTTTTTGGTTTTAATTGTAGTAAAACCATGGTTAATTTTCATAAGAGATGATAATAACCCTGTTTGTGACATCTTTGTTTCTCTCCAACTGAGGTTCATTGACTTCTGTTAAATAATTTTCTTACTGTATGTTCAATAAGCTTATTAGACATTATTTCACTTTGCAGGCCACCAAAAATGGTAACATCTAGTTACCCAAAAGCACACAAGTTAATACCATGATGTTGCCGTTTTGGACAATTTAGTATTATCAGGTTTTTTGAACACTACCAAGATGGTGGTACCATGGTATTCTCTAACGTGCTTTGAAATATCATGGTATGTGAATTTGGTATTGTTTAGGTTTGTACCATTATATATATATATACATATATATATATATATATATATATATATATCCAAATATCATGGTATGGTCATCTGGCACTTTTTGTAAGGACAAACATATAAACACAATATTTTCAAGATTTAATTTGTAAACCCCTTTGGTTTTTGTAAGCTTTGAATGATTGAGATGTTCCTCATGCTCCAGACTCATACTATTTTATGAAATAAATGGCTAGATCTTATCTCTTTATCTCTTCATTATCTGATGTTTGTTCAGGTGAATTAACTCACAGCTCTTTTAATCTTTATCCAGGTAAAATTTTAACAGCTTTAAAGATTTAACAGGATCAGCTTTTAATTAAAGTAAATTCTGCCAAAATATCAGTGCATTTGAAAGCATCAGCAGTGTTTGACAGCACTTTGACAGTAATGACAACATGAGAAACCAACACGGCTGTTTATTAGAATTCATTTACAGTAGTTAGCCTTTAATTTACTTGCAGTGTAACTGATAAAGTGAAACTCAGCCTTTCAGTGTGTGTAAATGAAACCACCTGTTCTCTCTGTCCAGGGTGAACTTTGACCTCCTGGCTCAGTGTTGCACAGGCTCTGCGTGTGTGTCTTACGCCAGATGAGCTGAATAGTGAAATATGACTCCACAGGACACAATCAATGTGCGTGTGTGTGTGTGTGTGTGTGTGTGTGTGTGCGCATTAGCATGTGTGGGATAGTGTTGATTTTCCCTTCCTGATGTTTTGAACTGTCTTTCACAGCTGCATGAGTACTTTATGGAACATCCGATAGGGGAAGATTTGATTTGCAAATTGTTTTGTGAAGCAAAACAGACAGAGGGGTTAAGAGGTAGAGAGTGCTTGAGGGTGAATATTGCATGTACTGATGTGTTCCTGCTCCCCATCCATTTGAATAAAAGCAGTATGAATAAAAGCAGCTCAGACATTCTGCTAAACTTCTCCTTTTGTGTTCATACAGGTTTGGAACAACATGAGGGTTAGTAAATAATTACAGAATTTTTATTCTATGGTGAACTAACCTTTTAAAATATTGCAGTCTTATTTCCTCAAAAAGTTAAAAAACTCGGATATCAAAACATTACCTGACATCACTCAACAAGTGAGCTCATCCTATCCAAAAAAATCCCTTTTTATTTTCTTGAAGTTCCAGGTTTATATCTCTATGTTTTCTTCTCTGATTTGCAAGTTTAAATTTCGCAGTTCGGTGACACAATTTCCTTTTTTATGAACCAGTTAGGACTCTTATTTATGTCAAAGTTGGACACCTTTACAATTTTTTTAAAATAATTATCTGTCATGATTTTTCAAAAGCATAGCCAATGATTATTAGACATGCTGAGCTCTTTTTGCATGCACAGACTATGCAAATTTAGCAGCTTTTAACTGTTAAGATACTTGCAACAAAAACAAAACATTCAAATAATGTATTCTTCCATTCTTTCAAGATTTTTTTCCACAGGTGTTTTACCCATTTGTTGAACTATGCATTGAATTGTGTTGTGTTTCAGGTTAACTTAAAGGTAAACTTACCAGAAAATGTACTGTTAATTTTCTGCCAGGACATTATCTGTTTATCTATGTATTTTTTTTTCTTACAGTGTAACTCTTCAAATCTTAAACATAATTAGAATCATATGCACTAATGTTGACTGTATTTATAACGCTCTGTGACTCAAACTCAGTTATTAGTTTACACCTGTGTTATGGCAGAATATATGTTTTCTTTCGTTACGTATCATGACAGTGCTATTCAAAGTACACACTGAAAATACATTTAAACAAATTTTATAAATACATTTCCTTTTGTTTATATGTAAATATGTTTCAAAGTTGGCGGTTTATTTTTTTCTGTTCTCAGCCTCCTTCCCCATTTATGTTCCTGTTTCAAGGGCATTACTATTGACTTGGTGACAGCTTTCAAGCTTCAGGTGAACTCTAGCTTATATAACACAAAACTGAGTCTTGTTGATATACTGTTAATAATAAATAGACAAAACAAACACACACGTGCTTCATGTAACACGGTTTCTCTGTTCCTAACTGTCTTCCGAAGGTCTTTGTCATTGTTGGAGGTCTCGTGGAACTGCCGAACGCAAATGAAACACGGACTAGAAAGTGTTTTCTAACCACACCTGCCTCTCTCTCTCTCTCTCTCTCTCTCTCTAGGAAGTGAGTGGTTCATATTCGTCTAGTGGGAGAGTAGCAGACAAATATAGTGGTGTAGGAGAAAAAATGTCGAATCAG
The DNA here is from genome assembly GCF_012432095.1 of Onychostoma macrolepis. NCBI lineage: Eukaryota > Metazoa > Chordata > Actinopteri > Cypriniformes > Cyprinidae > Onychostoma > Onychostoma macrolepis. The sequence goes on along the minus strand of NC_081160.1, from coordinate 7,682,870 downwards.
GACTCAAACTTTGGTGGATGTGAGTACCTTTTGGCTTTTATAATACAGTAATTCAGTTTCTTTTAAATTGAACATTTGAATTTTTTAATTCACCCTAAAGATGTCTACATTTGGCTATTTAAAGGCTGATTCAGGAAATTTTTAACTGTACTATTTGCAGCCTCTACATTGTTTTATGTGATTTACATGTTTGTGGAAATTCAGTTTGTGTTTGTGTGTGTGTGTGAAGGCGACATGATTAAAGACTTCACACATTGCTGTCTAGCATGATGACAACTGTGATGACAGACTTCAGCTTTAGTGCTCATGCATGTATGTGTATGTACATATGTACATGTGTTTGGATTTCTGCTGCAATCTTGTTCTTAAGGCACTTATTTCGGTTACTTTGAGTTTTCATACAGTTTTAAAAGTACCCCATATCATACCCAAACTTTACTTTACAATGATTGAGTGTACATTTTTTAAGTATATGCAGTGACAATAGTATGCTAGTGGGAGGCCTGTGTAATTTAATAGGTTTGTTTGACAGGTGAGTTGATTTGTGTTTGGTCAGTGTCTGCATGTGTCTGTCTTTGGTTATCCCTCTTTCATTCTTTAAATCAGCTCGTCTTTTAATAAATAGACAGCATTGTTTACGACTGGTCCACACACGTACACAGACATTCACACATGCATATCCTCCTGCATATCCTGATGTATTGTCCATCACTCAAGTGTGCCGCATTCTCTTGAGTGTTGGTGTCTGACATCATGTGATGCATGGCTTTAATGCTGTCCAGGAGAATCAGCTGAAATTTTAATTTGTGTGATTGTATTTTTGTGATTTTGTATTCTCCGCAGTTTTTTAAGGGCCAAAGTTGGCTACCTAGATTTTTCAATTTTATGAGAGAATTTTTTTTTTTTCTCACACACATACAAAATGAATTTCCACCAAAAAAAAAAAAAAAAAAAAACTAACACTGGCTTCTCTAATCTTTTTGTATTCTATCTGTTTTCTTTTTCTTTTTTATATAATTTAAAAAAAAACTTGCTAATAATTGTTATAATATTTTTTCATATCATTGCTCTTTAGTTGATTTTGATTGCTTTCATTGTCCTCATTTGTAAGTCTCTTTGGATAAAAGCGTCTGCTAAATGACTAAATGTAAATGTAAAGGTTAATGTAACATAAAAAGCACACAGCATCCATAAATGTCCAATCAACACAATTTCTAAACAATTATGGCTGTTCACATTAAAGTGACATCAAATCAGGTTTATTATAGTTTACTAAAACTAAAAATTATACTATAAAAAATCTAATTATACAATAAAAAACAAATAAAAACAAAACGAAACGATAAACATGTTGTTGCTTATAATAATGTTAATTTTGTTACTTTAAAAAAATTTACATATAAATTTAATTAAATATAAAACATTTAGTTTAACTTGATGTACTAAATAACTAAAACTAATTAATAAAACTGCCATTTTCAGTGACCGAAGTCCTGACTTTATGCCAACACATACAAACAAATGTAAGACCTTTCTGGAAGTGCTTTATAATAATAATGCTTTGTAGTAGCTGTCATCTCCTCTTTAAATGGAGAAAGTTCTGTTGAAAATTGTGTTTATCCTTATTTATTCACCCTCACATTGTTCCAGTTTTGTATGTTGTTTTTTCCATGGAACACAAAAGGAAACATTTTTGAAGAATTTTCCAGACAAGTTTCCATGTCTGTTAAGTTCCAAAAACATAATAGGCACCACAGAGGTAGACCATATGACGTGTGCACTACAAGCCATACCATAGCTTTCTAAGGAACAGATTTATATTATTTATTTATAAATCATTATCAGTCAATATAGAGCTGTTCTTTACACAAAGCTCAGAAGGTTTGGAATATAGCTAACTTGTTGTATGGACTACACCAAACGTGTTTGGTAAACTATCCTTTTAATTGTTATATAAATTTAAAGATGTGAAATGGGCTGTTAGTGCATTTTATTAAAGCCAAGGATGAATGACCCTAAAATCTCTCAGACAGTAGGGTGCCTCTCCCCCTCAGTGTGTCTGTCTATCTGTCTCTCTGTGACTTCAGGTTAAGGGCATGTTGAGTAGCTTATCTAAAAAAAGGCCTAGCAGACTGGCAATCTTTTAAAGAGGAGGAGGGTAATGGTAGGGGCCTCTGAAATACAGCCAGCTGTCCCTGCGCTCCATCACTCTGAGGTGAACCGGACAGTAGACTGGAGCTGGTCTCCAACCATACACTCACACTTTCACACACGGACGCTGGGTGTCTATAGGGGTCTCCAGGTGGGATCTGGATTGTCCAGGTGACACTATTGTAACGTTGAGGAACATAGAGGCGACATCAGGTGAGTGTGATTCAACGGAAGTGATTGCTGATATCGATGTCTGAGAGGACTAGAGAGAAAGTTTCATTTGGAAGATGCATGATTTATAACTTAAACAATTTTTGATGAAATAATCAGTGCTAATGATTAATTCATAATATGACACTAATCTCATAAAAGTATTGATTTTGAGCCTTTTTTTAAATGAAAAAGGTAAAATTGGTTGAGTTGAAATTAATAAGTACATATTTCCAGGTTTAAAGCACATAAGGCCAATGGCGCACGCGCACGTGTTCGAGAGCGCTCATTAAGATTGCATGAAGAGGACACATGGCATATTGTTACATCATAATGGAGTTGAGCATTGAATTGATAAGTATTTTTTATATAAACATAAAGTAACAAAAGGGTTCTTTTGCTAACCAAAGACTTTCAGATCTCAGCAAGACAAGAACTTTAAGGTTTTAGCAATTCAAAACCCATTATGCTTTTCATTTAACAATAACAGTTCACTGAGTAGCGGCAGTTGGCTTCAAAAATTAAAAGTTATATGAACAATTATATGGACAATGTGAAGAAAAGTGTAAAATGAGATGAGTGATACATGTCTTTTTTCTAATGTGCATTGTAGCTGCTGTGTGGCAGTGAGTGTCAGTTATATATGTCACTTCACTCCATGAGTGTCTTAGAATAGAGTCCCAAAGACCGGGCTTTCTGAATTTAGCCCGTAAGCTACTGCTGCATTCCATAGACTAGAGTCTAGAATATTACAGGCCTGCTGATATACTGCTTACACAGTTTAATCACACATTTAGCAGATGTCAAATACTGCTAGTTCTGACACAAAAAAAAAAAAACGTGAACCAAAACCAGAGAAGTAATTTATCAAAATAACCAAAAAGCAATCATTCTACACTACTTCCTATTTCTGTTAATCATAAAAAGTCAGAACTGTGGCAGATAATCATGTTAGAGAAGTAGAAATATTAATGATAGACAAGTGACCGATATAAAGATTGCTATGGCTTTGCATTTTAGGAAGTTACTCTTCCTGGGCACCTCACAATCTCTCTCTCTCTCTCTCTCTCTGAAACATGAGACTAACGGGCCTTGGTTTAAAATAAGTCTTCTTTAATTGCTCTCGGTATTGTGGATACTTCACGTCATGGTAAAGCCGCCAACCCCTGCGGTTCTAGATACTTGGAGGTGTTCTGGAATGTTCATCGTACATCTTCTCCGCTGATGTATTTCTCTATCATGACAAACGTGTGTGTGATCCCTCTGTCTCCACATCCCCTCGTCTCTGTGTTTGAAAAGTGTCAGATACCCTCAGGTGTAGAGTTTCTGTTCAACAGCTACTAAAGCTTGCTTATTCTGGATCTGAATCATCTCTATCCCTCTGCTGGGCTAGTTTTACACTGGCATGCTCTGAATAACTGCTCTGCTAAAATTAACGGTTCAGGGAACATGTCTTGGTCACATGGTGATACGGTCATGCTTTACTGATGCAAGAAAAGCAGTGTGGGTGTATGACAGCACAAAGATCTGGCTTGAAATTGTCAGCGAATAGCATTGCAGGACATCCTCCATGGGCTCTTATCTTTAGCGGTGATGGATAGAATTCAAATATTCAATCAATGAAGAATTTAAAATGTGCAGCTATTCAAAAAGCTAGCATGCGACTGCCAATAATGTTTTGATATTTAATTCGTAAATCATCTTAAACTTAATCATACAGGTTTTCACAGTAATGTCTTATGTGCTTTATGTAACTTAAGATTATTTTTTAAAGCTATTTTACTAATTTTAATATGGTATATATTGTATGGAAGCTTGTTTTAAAAAAGAAGGTGAGCTTTCTCACGATCGACTTTTTCTCGCAATTGTGAGTTTATATCTCACAATATATCTCACAAACATTTACAGAGTTTACAATTCTGTTTTTGTTTCCGCCACTGAATGATAAATAGAAAAGGTAACTGTGACTTTTTTCTCACAGTTCTGACTTTTTTCTCGCAATTGCAAGTTTATATCTTTTTTCTCAGAAATGCAAATTTACGTCTCACAATTTTGAATTTATATCTTGTAATTCTGAATTGTGAGATAAACTCAGAACTGCTAAAAGTCAGAATTGTGAGAAAAAGATTAAAAAATGTAAATATTACCTTTTTGTTCCATGATGGAAATACATTTCCATACTATAGTATTACGATAGATAATTACTACAGTATTAAGGGTATTCAATGTTCATTATAAAGCAACCTTGTACATCAACCGCTACATTTCTGGCTAATACGGATAAGCCAATAATTATTTCCATGTCATGGCTGATAATCCACTAATGGCCAATAAGAGAATTCTATACCATGATGTTAAAAAAATTAAATGCTTCTTGTAAATATTTAAGTTTTAATTTCTGCTATAATTATATTTAACAATGTTATTATTAAATTCTTGGTATTATAAAAAAGTACTTTAAAAGAGTGCTAGTTGACAGATAAATTTATCATTATTGATAATACCAATACATTAAAAAAGAAACTCTTATATTGTTACTGACAGATATGGTAAAATTATATTGTGCATCCTCATAACCTGCCATGTTACCTCATATGTGTACAACTCTAACCAGAGCTGGTAGTGGTGATGGCTTTGGTGATCCACCTTTGAAATCTGTGATTGATGAGAACGACGTGCATGCTTTATGACATCATTTCTCATCTTGTCATTGGAGCCATCTATAGACTGGGAGACAGAGAGAGAGAGTCAGTATTAGCTGTCACAATACATCCCTGTTGTCAGTTTGACTTTGTCTGGCTAAATTTACTCTTGAAAATATGACTGATGATGTGATCTCTGAGTCAGGGTGAAGAAATGCATTTATTTATGTTCCAGGTTCAGGTTTAATAGCGAATGATGCACACACTGCAACCTGAGTGTGTCTCTGTGTGTATTTCAGCTGCGGGCAGCGCGGGTGTTTCACCATCAAGAGAGGGACACGCCGACGGTGAGGCTGATACTGTGCCTCTCAAGCAGAGACTGGCCTTATACCAAGCTGCTGCTACCAAGGAGGAGAGAAGCCCATCTGTGGTATTTACCAGCATGAACACACACACAAATACTCATGAACATATGCTGGCTCACACACTCATATCATATCACCTGTAGTGAAGGAAAATTAAGCACAGATTTCCTACTTCTTGTCTAAGGCCTTCCACTTCCTATTTAATATTTACAATTCAGAAAAAAAATCCTTTCGGCCCATTTAAGCATGCTGTACTTAATGGCTGTGTAATGCATAATAGATGCATAAAATACAGATTAAATGGATTTGCACTTTATTGATCCCATGTGGGAATTTGGGTTGCATTAAATAAAGTGAGATGCCAGTTACTGGATGAGGTGGAGTATTATTATACAGTGTCCTAAACAATTTGTGTTCGTATCCTAACCAGCTACAACCATGAACATATATTTTGTTGGTTGTTTGGTTTTTACAGAGCCTTTTCGTTGATATACTATTACAGATATATTATTGTTATTTTTATATTTTCTTTTTTAATTTTCATTTTAAAGTTTTAGAAATTTATTGTGTTTTTGTAATTATTATTATTTTTAAACGTCTTCTTTTTTATTAAGCTTGTTTTATTTAGCTTTAGTTATTTTAGTACTTCAGTATATTTGAAAAAAATATATATTTAAAAAATTAAAATATTGCCTTGGCAAGTGAAATAAAATAAGGTTTTTTTATATTTTATTTTATTTCAAGTAATGAAAATATTGTTTTATATTTTTGTTTATAGTTTATTAACTAATGATAATAATCCTTCTGAAAGTACAGAATTATTTTCTAATGGGTAATTTAACATTTAGAATACATTATGCTTAGAACTGTGTTTATTTCTGGTGTGCTGCCCATTGTGAAATCCCATTGGTTCAAAATCCTGATCGCCATTGCTTTATATTAAAAATCAAACATGTTCTGATTGTTTGTCATTTTGTTGCATTCTGCATAATTTTTACTGTCTGTGTGGAGAGAAAAAATTCTTGTCACTAGAATTCTGGTTAGCTCTGTTGGTAAACTAACTCTCTGTCTTTAAGATCTGTACAATAATAAATAGTTTAATATTAAAGCATTAACAACAACGAAAACTGATGCAACTTGTCAATGTATAAAGTAGTATGTTTGTATAATGTGTGTTTCCTTCTAAGTAAAAGAGGAAATTAAAAACTTTGTTTTCAACCTTGTAGCTCCCCCTAGAGGAGAATCATATGTCTCAAATCTATTCTATGTATATTCTGTATGTAAGCTCATACTGTATGTATTTATGAATGTGTCTTACCATTTTATTTTGTGTTTCAAGGTCATGGACAGCTCTGAGCCGTGCTCTCTGCCAGGCGGACTGGCCAGCGTCAAGAAACAGTTTGAAAGCCAAGAGTTCAGTTCCTCTTCTGCATCCCAAAGCACTGTTACACAATACCACTACCAAGAGAAACAGGTAATGCAGATAAATACACAAGGGATCCACAACACTAATTCAATTCCACCAAAAAAGACTAAAACAAGACTTGATGAAAAAGTACAGTTTGCATTGCAATGCTACTGAATCCCCTATTTGGCAGTTGTTCATGCAATAAACATGACTTATTTTCATATCACAAGGCATGAGCAGCACAACGCTGCTGATTATATCACACTAACAGCAGTGAGTTGCATATTGTGTATGTTTGTTTAACAACAGCCAGGTGTTCTCTGTCTTTTGATAGCAGGTGGTGAGCTCATCAGAGGTGACGGTACGAAGCAGTGTTAAAGAAAGCAGCACCTCAAATGCTCAGGTATGCCCACACAAGATGAAAATCCCATTTATATGATAGGAGCAATGCCTAATAAAAAAAATTCTGCTATGATTTACTCACTCTCATACTGTTCCAAACTCAATACAGTTTATTAGGAAACCTATATTTTGTTGCCAGACATTCTTTTTTTGAGGTATCATTTAGGTGCTCTGCTCACTGTTTTCATGTTAGGTTTCCCTGGACCAGAATGTTCATCAGAGTGTGGCTTCAACTTTTGGGGATCATTATGATGAGAAAGGTAGTGTTCAAATATAGTTTAATAACAAATTGTAAGTTACCTCATAACTTTTTTTAATTTCCTCTTTCTCATTTAATTTTTTAACCTGTTAAAGTGATGGTAATTGGAGGAGAGAATTTGCCAAAAATTTCTACTCAAGCCCTGAAACAGCAGCATGAAAAAAGTATTGAGGAGTCCACTCCACCCAAACATATCAAGGTAAAAATGACGTATACCGATAAAGACAGTAAATTATTGTACCTGCAGTGGTTAAAGAAATCATCACTTAAAATATATGGGTGTTTCTTTAAATGTAGGCACTTTTTTGTTCTAGGGTTGATTTCCCCATTTCTTTTATGTATGTCACACAACTGTCTTTTACATAGAGTACAGATCTTACTTGTTTATCTTTGTCAGAAATCCAGGAGCTTTGAAAATTAATATAAGAAATATAAATATGAATATATTTCATATCAATCATAATGTGGGAAATTAAGCTAAAATCATGTAAAAAAGAAAAAAAGAAAAAAGGAAGACATGAAATATGCTTTAGCAAAGCCATTTTTCCCAAAAATGTTTAAAATGTAATTTACAGAATTATGTTAAACACAATAAATAATTTGAGATGTGGTGGAATTGACAGTTTGGTGTAAAAAAATATATAAAAAATAACAGAATTCTTCTGTGATGCATATCTCCACAAATGAATAAAAAAACTAGTAAGAGTGTAAAATGTGTTTTAAGTCCACAGGGCCAAAAGTGCCCATATTTAAAGGAACACCCATATGTTTTTTGTACATAAATCAACATAAATCTACAATGACTATTCTATTCAAGCATATTTCTTTCTAGAGCCCTGCACGGGCCTTAAATTTAGGCCCTAGCCTGGCCCTGGCCCGAGACGTTCAGGCCCTAGCCCGGCCCGTGTCCAACAGCTTATCAGAAAACCGACCTCCTTCTCCCAAAACAGCTTATACTACTGTTTCAGCTATTAAAATAGTTCAGTTTTGTATGTAATGGCAAAGTAATTATATTTCGTTTAGTTTTTTTATTAAGTTAATTTAGAAAAACATTTGTTGTTCGTTATAAGTTTTTGTTTTTTAAAGTAACGACCAAGTGACCAGCCCCATTCAGTAAGCTGATCATAGTCTATGTTTGATAAATTTTTTAGCCTTCTCAAATCATCACGACTTGCCTAAAATAAAATCTATAGATATAAAACAGTACAAGCATATAACAATGTTTAAACATTAAAACCTAGATAAATCCAATAGTTTGTGCGGAGAGTGGAAGCTAAAGCACGCTTTGCAGGATAGGCACCAGCGCGATCACTTGCATTTTTTAAGTGGATACCCCGTAAATTTTGCTCATAAAGGTAAGAGTGATACATAATTCGGAACTGTAAAGGGTCTACTTTTATTTGTGTGCACTCACAATATCAATAAAACGTTGTGCTTTTGTCAAATAAAGAAAAGAAACAGTGCTTTCTGCCGTCTCGTCTTGAACAGGAGCGCTTCACAAAAATTAACCCAACTCAGCGAATACATGCCTCACAGACATGATAAATATATCTATAGAAAGCTTTAAATAACTACTTAACGAAATAAAATAAATCGAAAACAAAAATTCTTTCATTATAATCATAATCCATAAAGACTCTCTAAAGGTGCGTCTAATGAGGAGACAGCGAGTCAGGATCAGCAACTTCATCCTTGCGAAACGGACTCAGAAAACACTAGTTTATTGGTAAATAATTCAAATATCTTCTTACTATTTCCCCGGACACATTCATGGTAATTATTTTTGCTGGGGCTTCGCAGCAAGCTTTAGTCTATTGTGTACATTTGAACGCAGAAATCTTCAGCAGCGCTGACGACTTGCTGCTGCTGCTGCGGGACACTAAACACCGTCTAGCCGTCAGTCGCGGTAGCACGGTCTCGTGTTGTTTCCACCAGTGCGGCAATTAGTTTTTTCATCACTAACTGATGGATTTCTAAAATATAAAAATAAGGAGAAGCCTAAAACAGGCCCAAGGCCCAGCCCACGTCTGAACTATGATGTGAAAATTGGCCCGAAGCCCGGCCCTAGGGACGTAAAAAAGTCGGGGCCCGTTGGGCCCGGGCTGAAATGCAGGGCTCTATTTCTTTCTATTGCTCTTTTCTCTGCTTATGCATAAACATAAAAGTAGAATATATTTTATGGACAAGATTATGTATTTATAAAAGATTATGCTTGTCTTTTCCTTCTATACCAACAAAGATTGATCTTGATTACAACCAGTTTCCTTGGGCCCCAGTTAATGTTTCTTCAAAGACTACTGCCACAGGTAGCTATGAGACCATGTCTGTCACTAAAACAATGCAAGAGGCCTCTACCTCCTCTGTGGCGTCCTCACAATATGAGGCTGTGGAGCAGTTTTCACAACCAGTATCTGCCACACAACAGTTTCAAGTGACTTCCCAAGTCCCAGAACGTTGTCCTTCCCCTAAGCCAACAGATGCACCTACTTCAGCCAAATATGCTGTCAATAAAGAGCAGTACTCTAAGCAGAGGAACCTCTATGAACTTAAGCGCCTCTACAAGCACATTCACCCAGAAGTGCGTAAAAACCTGGAGCGTGACTTCTTCACTGAAGTGACAGACACAGAGCAAACCTATGTGGACAGTGATGAGGAGGTGAGCAGAGACATTCAACAAGCACGCTATGTTTTTGAAAACAGCGGAAGTACCAGTCCTGGCAAGTGCATAAGTCCAGAGAGAGAGTATTTGGAGTGGGATGAGATCCTGAAAGGTGAGGTGCAGTCAATGCGCTGGATGTTTGAGAACAAGCCCCTAGATTCCATTAAAGATGGCACACCAGATGAAGATGAGGGAAAGAACATAGCCCAACAAGAAATCATCGCTGGAAAAGATGTGAAGTTTACTACATGGATGTTTGAAACACAGCCCATCGATGCTCTAGGTATAGAAAAAACAGATTCAGCAGAGCACAGTGGAAAACTAGATCTAGCAAGGGGAGATGTTCAGACTGCAACATGGCTGTTTGAGACACAACCACTGGACTCACTCAACAGAATTTACCAAGAGGATGAGCAAGAGACACAAGTGATGTATACTAAAGACATTGCAGGGGGTGATGTGAAAACTGCTAGGTACTTGTTTGAAACACAGCACCTGGACACACTTGGACACACTGAGACTATTGATGAAAGTCACTTCCTGCAACTGAAATCAGAGCTTGAAGAAGTCAAGGGTGAAGTAAAGAAAACAACCAAGATGTTTGAGACACATCCCATGTGTGTCATCCGTGGTGACTCGGGTGAGATGCTGGAGATTACCAAGGTGCGACGTGAAGAAACCGAGAAAGGTGATGTCAGGACATCACGCTGGCTCTTTGAAACTCAGCCTCTGGATCTGATCAGCAAAGATCCGAGCAAAGTCAAATTAATCTGTGGGGTCTCCATAGAGGAAAATTATCAGGGTGGGGTAAACAGGGGAAGATGGCTGTTTGAGACACGGACACTGGATCAAATCAAAGATGAAGAATGGGAAAGCACAAAGATTCAGAAGGAGGAGATCTTAGGAGCAGATGTTAGGAGACACTGCATGACCTTTGAAACACAGCCGATGGATATACTTAAAGATAATACCAATGCAAGACCAATGGAGCCAGAAGACATTTTAGGTGGTGATGTTACTTCTGCTAGGCATTTGTTTGAAACAGTGCCAATGGAGAATCTTAAAGAGTTACTAGAAGTTGGCAAGCTACAAAAGGTGGTAGCTTCAGAAGAAGAGAAAGGCGATGTGAGACACCAGAGGTGGTTGTTTGAAAGCAAACCTCTTGAGCAGATCAGAGAGGAGAAGAAAGAGGTCACACGGACCATTAATCTAGAGGAGCTTGAAAAGGGTGATGTCACGAATTACAAGGAAATATTTGAGACCATGGACCTGAGCAAATGTACAGATGCACAAAAAATACAAGTGGAGGGTGTCACCAGCGGCTCAGTGAAATCAAATAAAGTATTATTTGAGTCAACACCAATGTATGCTGTACAGGACAGCTCAGGACACTACCATGAAGTTAAAACTGTGCGCAGAGAGGAAGTTGTAAAAGGAGATGTGAGAAGCTGCAAGTGGATGTTTGAAACTCGTCCCATTGATCAGTTTGATGAGAGCATCACTAAGTTCCAGATAATCAAAGGAATATCTAAAGAAGAAATCCAATCAGGTGATGTCAAAACTGCCAAATGGCTTTTCGAAACCCAGCCACTTGACGGCATTAAGTATTTCAACTTAGAGGAAGAGGACAACAGGAAAAATGAGAGCATTGAGATCCAAAGAGGTGATGTTAAAACATGCAGATGGTTGTTCGAAACCCAACCAATGGATGTCTTGTATGAGAAAGTAGAGACAAAGACTGAGGACACCACAGATGTCCAGAAAGGAGATGTTAAAACCTGTACATGGCTTTTTGAGACTCAGACTCTTGACAGCATCAAGGATGAGTCTGAGACAATCCTGAAAACTTGCACAGTAAAGCAAGATGATGTAAAAGGTAAGGATGTACGTCTAGTGCGTTTCCTATTTGAGACTGAAAACCTAGAAAACATCACTGACAACGAGGATCATAGTGGCTTTAAGCGAATCACTGAGATTGACATTCACTCTGGAGATGTCTCACGAATGAAATACATCTTTGAGAATCAGTCATCTGATATCATGACTTCTACATCTGAGGAGACCATGCAGAAACTCAAATGCCGTCAAGCAGAGGACATTCAGAAAGGAAATGTGGTGAACTGTACCTGGATGTTTGAAAACCAACCAATTGATTCCATCAGGGCAAATTCTGAAGAACTCAAGGAGTCACGCACAGTAACAGATATTCAGGGAGGTAATGTTGATAAAGGTCGCTTCATTTTTGAGACATACTCATTGGACAAGATTCAGGAGGAGGCATCTGATACTGAGATCAGCAAACTCCAAAGCATCATACACAAGGAGATAGAGAAAGGGGATGTAAAAAACTACACCATGATGTTTGAGACTCAACCACTGTATGCTATCAGGGACAAAGAAGGACACTATCATGAGGTTACTACAGTCACAAAAGAAGAGATTCTGCGAGGAGATGTGGTTGGGGCAAGATGGTTATTTGAGACAAAGCCCCTAGACTCAATTAGAGAAACAGATGAGGTTTATGTCATCAAAGCAGTTACTGAAGAAGACATCCAAAAGGGAGATGTCAGCACAGCCAGGTGGAGGTTTGAAACTCAGCCTCTAGATGAAATTGCAGAGGATATGAAAGTTGCTGTTAAAACAGTAGCAGACATCCAAGGGGGGGATGTGAAAACAAACAAACAGCGTTTTGAAATGGATGACCTTTCAAAGAAATATGTGAAAACTGTTAGTGTCAGTGAGATTCAGAGAGGTAATGTGAGAAGCTCCACATGGATGTTTGAAACACGTACTATCGACAAGATCCGGGGTGAAGGTTCGGAGTATGACGAGATGGAGAAGGTGACACATGAAGAAGTGGTAAAAGGTGATGTTAAGCAGTCTGTGTGGCTCTTTGAAAAGGAACCACTTGATCGCATCAAGGAAGTTGATGAAACAGACACTGTCATTTCTCGTGAAGAAATCCCAAAAGCTGATGTGAAAACAACAACATGGTTGTTTGAAACCACCCCCCTTACCGAGTTCAATGAGAGCAGTGTGGAGAGAAAAGAGATTGTTGGTAAGAGCATCAAGGCAACCCTAGAAGAGTTGTATACTCAGAAAATGGTTGAATCACAAGGTATTCTAATTGAGGCAGATGAGATTGGAGACGTCAGAATGGCTAAATACAAACTTCTAAGCCAGGACACTCCAGAGATCCAGAGAGAAGAGGTAATACATGGAGACCTGAACAATATTATGATGAACCTGCTCAACAGATGTGAGACAACAGAGAGGGCAATCACCATAGACAAGGAGGAAAGAGGAAATATCAATTCAACTGTCCAACAGCTCTTTAATCAGAATAAGAGTGATAATGTTGAGAAAGAGCAAATTATCAGAGGAGATATCCAAGAGGCAATTAATAACTTGCTCAAGCAAGAAGGATCTTCCAAACGTGGCATTCTGATTCAAGAAGATGAGAAAGGAGATGTGAAGATGACCATATACTCACTCCTCAATAAAGAAAGTGAGAGCATTCTTGAGAAAGAGGATATAGTTAGTGGAAATATTCGTGGAACATTGCATAGGCTGCTGGGCAGTGCTGATGCAAAGGACCCGTCCTCTAAGATAACTGTGGAAGAAGCAGAGAGAGGAAATGTCAGTTTTTATTCTACGTGTATTGAGTCTGGAGCACTGGACTACCTTAGGCAACTTCAGATGGGGACTGATGAAATTGTTGAGGAAAAAGTTAAAGAAAAGATTATTGGAGGTGATGTAGAGCAAACAAAACAGATTTTAAGAAAGAGCCAGCAAACAATAGGACGAACTGTTGCTGAAGATGATATTGTACCTGGTGATGTAATTAACACAGTACAGGTGTTTATGATGGAACCTGTAGTATCCCAGCATAACATGCAGAAAGTTGAGATAGTAAAGGGAGACTTGAGAGCAGCTCTTGATTCCCTCACACAAGTTGTAAACCAAAGTGTTGTAGTAGAAAAAGAAGAGATTGTCAAAGGAGATATCTGCACAACACTTAGGTCTCTTGAGGAGGCTCAAAACCAACTAAAAGAAATAGAAAAGCCTGAGATTGTCCCTGGTGACATCAGGGGTGCATTAGAATCTCTTGAAAAATCATCATCTGCAAAGACTGAGGTAATTATTGAAGATGTGGTCCCAGGCGATATTATTGGTACCTTGAAATCCCTGGAGGAGGCAAAGCAGGCGGTGAAAGAGGTTGAGAAGGAGGAGATTGTTAAAGGTGACATTCAGACTGCCCTCCTTAGTCTTCAAGAGGCTTCAACTGAAAAGAGGGTGTTCCAGCACCAAGTAAGTGAACAGGGTGATGTGAAAGGTACAATTCATCTCTTACTGGAGCCAACCTCATCCCCACATATGCAGAGGAGGCCAAGCACAGAGGGTGACATAAAATCTTCCATCAAATCACTTTATGAGCAGGAGCAAGTGCAAATTGAGAAAGAAGAGGTGATTAAGGGAGATGTCCAGGGCACCATTAAATCCCTGATGAAGAAGAAAGAGCAATCAGGCCACAAATCAAAAATGAATACTCACAAGAAAGCTAAAGTTCCCATTAAGAATCCAGTTCCCCCTCAACAAGCAGCCCGTGAATGCCCCACTGGACCTAAAACTGAGGAAAAGCCAACAAATCCACCTCCAGTGAGAAACATGCAGCAGAGCAGCACACAAAGGACATCTGAGATCAAATCTTCAGAAAATCAAACGACTTCTGAGGATTATCGTTCTACTACTAAACAGATGACAACAGCTGTTCATGCACAAGAGTCCTCTCAGAGCTCTCAAAAGGCAAACGTCAAGGAGCAACATATCAAACAAAAACAGAACACTCCTAGTCCAGTGATAATAAAGAAGAAGCATTTTGGAGGTAAGATGAGTGAGAAGAAATCTGAAATTGCAGCTGTGTCTTCAGCAATGAGTACATCAATGGAGGCATCACAAACTAATATTAGCATGAAGCAAACCGAGGAGACAAAGACAGTCACAAAGGTTCAGACAACTGTGACAACAGAACAAACCACTGTAAACCAGAAGCAGAACATCAAGAATTTAAAATCAGAAAAAAATGTTAAGAGCCTGAACCGCAATCTCAGTCCCAAAGGAATGATAAAAAAAGTGAAACCACAGCCAGAAATTCACTTTCCACCACCTCCGATTTCTCCTCCACCTCCCTCTGAATCAGAGCTCTCTTTGCCTCCTCCTCCCTCACCAGTGGCAGAAAGTGATGTCCAGCCAGCCCTCTTACCACGTCCTTCTCTAGTCATGAGACAGGACAGTGACCTTCCCCCTCCACCACCTCCACCCCCTGTAATGGAGTCAGACACCGAATTCTTTCCACCACCTCCTCCACCCCAAGACCTCCTCCCTCCTCCTCCATCTCAGCAGGAACTCAGTTCTGTTGCCCAACCTGAAAAGCCAAAAGGCCGAACTTTATTCAAGGTGCCAAAACCTGAGCCTCCCAAGCAACCACAGCCCAAAACATTTAAATGGCAGAAAAAACAACCTGCACCAACTCCACCACCTCCACCTCCACCTCCTCCATCAGTGGCAGAGCAGAGTGAAACAGTTGTATCAAACATAACCACAGTTACCGAAACAACAGAGAACATCACTAAGCAAAAGGAATTGGTTAAAACAATTGAACCTCCGGCTCCACATATTCCTAAAGTTTCATCAGCAATGCCAGTGCTACAACCAGCAGCTGAGGAACCACCACGCACTAAAAAGGTATTTGCACCAGTAAAACTCCCACCTCCCCCCGACCCTTCTGCTCAAAAAACAAGACCTGCAAGTAAATTCAAAACACCACTCATGCTTGCAGAGGAAAAATATCGCAAACAAAGAGAGGAGGCTGAAAAGGACAAGGGAGAAACTACTCCCACCTCACCCCCACCTACTAAACCATTTAATGTCAGCGAAATGAAGGCTGAAGCAGAGTCAAGCACACAGAAAGCTGAACAGCCTCAAATGACTCTTCGGACACAGCAAGAAACACCTAAAGAACCAGAGGCTAAACAGAAGCCAACCATGCTTCCCAAAGAAACAGCAGAAAAACTTGCCCCTCCAAAAAGTCCACAGACTCCACCAAAGCAAAAGCCACCTGCAAATTTTCAGATAAGCAAACCTTCATTTCCAAAAGTTGGTAAGAAAACAACCACAGAATCCTCTAGCACTGTATTAGATAAAAAGCAGGCATCTACCACTGCTGCCTTAGAAATTAAAAGCCATCCAGCCCCTGCAGTTCATGCACTCTCTGTTGCGGAACAAGTTGAGTGTACAAAAGCTGACTCTGTAAAACAAGAGAGCATCCAGGCCACAAAAAACATTCAAAGTCAGATCACTGCTTCTGCTCAAGCAGAAGAGATCAAGAGCATAGAGACTTGTGTGGCGCAAGAAGTCAAGAAGGTTCCTTCTCAGACCACAAAGATCCCAAAAGTGACCCCTAGCTTTAAGGTGAAAACATTTAAGGTGCCTAAGGTAGAGAAGCCAGAGAAACAAGAAGACAGAAAGGACACAGTTCAAACAATCAGCACAGAGCAAACAGTCACAGAAACAGGAAAAAATGAAGTCTCTCAAGTGTCCATGAGTCAGGAGGGCCTCCAAAAATCCACCAGTGCTGAAGTGAAAATTGAGAAAAAGGAGGAAATGAGACAAACCAAGCAAGACACCAAAATGGAGGTCCAGTTGAAGAAGCAAAGAAAAACATCAGTTAAGCAGCCACCACCTGTGGCACCAAGACCATCAGTTGAGATACATCAAATACAACCAGCAATATCAACAGAGGTACATCAAGGACAAGGGCAGACATCTGTCATTCAGTCACATCAAGCAGTGAGAGAGGAACACGTTCAGATTCACGAGGAGAGGACGGTCACTCAGACCACAGTTCAACAACAGAGCACTCAACAGAAAAGTAAATTCCAGATCAAGAAGCAGGTAAAGCCTCCACTGCGACCTTCAAGCAGAGAGGAGGTCATAAAACAGTCAATGCAGAAAGAGGAGCAAAACAAAACAGAGATTACAAAAACAGCAGAATCGGAAATGAGTGCATCAATGACATCCGAAAGTTCTTATGCACAAAAATGTGAAGAAATTCTGAAATTGTTGTGCTATATCAAAGAGTTTGAAGGAGCTCCTGCAAAACTGAACCCAAAGTCATTACAGACAATGCTGAGTATCATTCCTGATTGGCTAGTTGCTTCTGAAGAGAAGGCTGATTTAATCCGTACTCAGTACAACAAGCAAAAAATGAGAGAGGTCATAATCTATGTGCAGAACCTTGCCCTGGCTAAACTACATTTTTTAGAGGGAAATTTGTCCGTTTCAGAGATGGCCAAAAATGAGTCATCACAGGAAAAGAAAATAGTCGGTGGAGCCACACAGAAAATATCTAAGATTACTATTGGTTCAGCAAAAATAGAGACTCAGAAGAAAGTAGTGGAGGAGAAGAAGACAGAGAGCCAGATTGAATCAAAGATATCAGAGCTCAAAATGCCACCTGAGCTAAGAATGCGGACACCGTCACCTACGTTCATCTGTATTGAGTCCGCCAAGAGGACAGACTCTCCCTTGCAAGTGACTCCATCACCCCCTCTCTCTTACAGGTCGGGCACCACACCAACACCTCCACCTCGCTGGTCTGAAACACCAACACGTCTGAACCAACACACACCATCCCCTACAATGAGTCGCTCTGAGAAGCTAGCTAAACTAAGAGATACCACAGCCAAACTCTCGCAAGGCATGACTCCACCACCCATGCCTTTGCCAGAGTACGTAATAAAGGCCCAAACAGATTTGGAAGGGTCTCGCTCATCCAGCTGTTCAGAGATTACCTTTGAGACTCACATGATGGAATCATCCTTGACAGATGTCATAGATATCCATGGAGACTCCATGATGACTGTAAAAGACAAGCGTGAGTTCTTTGAAGAGGCTCAGAAAGCAGAGGTCTGTCGTGCATATGTACGCAAAGACCCTATTGACATCCCAGAGCGTCTTGGACCAGATACAGAAGATAATGAGCCAGAGATCCCAAAATCCATCGACGCCCATGAGAAAATATTAGAGGACTTGCCCAAGGTTGACCTGTCCAGGCTTGTTAACAAATTCGAGTCTCCCCAGCCTAAAGTTTATGTGCGGAAGGAGCCCATTGTGATTACTGAGAGACTTGGAAGTGACACAGAAGATGTTGAATCTGAGAAGAAGTCATCTTTGGTGGAGGACATACCAAGCTTTGATATTAAAGCCCTCAAGAATGTCTTTGAAATGGGTGAGCAAGCCCACCAGCACCTAAGGGAAGAGAGAAAGAATCTTGAGAAACAAGAGGAAGCACCTGAAGGATTCTGTAAAACTAAATCTGTAACTGAGCACTTCTCCACTGTAGATGAGTTTGGAAACACTGTAACAGGCTCAAAGATGGAAACAACCTCCCACTCTCAGAGTGTGACAACCCGTGGTGATCCACCGACTTACGCAGATGTAGTAAGAGGAAATGTTCCTGTCCTGGATGTTCCACCAGAGGCCTCTGCAGAAGAGTTACTAAAGAACTTCCAGCAGACTTGGGCAGAGAGTGAAAATGTCTTCAAAAACCTGGGCTTCACTGTGTCTGAGCAGCACAGATCTCAGACTGTTTCACACCAGCACCAGACTGTGGCCACC
The DNA here is from genome assembly GCF_012432095.1 of Onychostoma macrolepis. NCBI lineage: Eukaryota > Metazoa > Chordata > Actinopteri > Cypriniformes > Cyprinidae > Onychostoma > Onychostoma macrolepis. Next base: position 7,664,095 of record NC_081160.1, on the reverse strand, counting down.
GGTAAATCTATGTGACAAGCATGGAAAGGTTAACAAGAGTGCAGAGTGATGACTAAAACAGTCCTGGTGTGTTTGCATTTGACAAATAGTGATGCTTTAGGCATTCCCGTCTGTACTTTTATTTTGATCTTTTAGTTTGTGTTCATAATAGAGTGCTGCTAAACTAGATAGTCAAAGTGAATATGATTATTATTCTGTTATTATTGATGGAATATTTGTGTATATGTGTAGTATTGCCTATTATATGTATCAAGACCGTGCTGAGGTCCTAATGTGATGTTTGCATTTGTATTGCACTACATGTAGTGTTTAAATGTTTTCATCCTAACTACTATACTAACAGCTTCTTGTTTCTTTTTCATATTTTCTTACTTACCAACCTCTGCTCGTAAAAGTATAATTAAACTGTCTGGTGTCTACCCATGTGAGTCTGTTTATGAATGTGTATGAATGTGTTCTAACAGATTTAAAAGCATTTTCTGATGCTAGTCTCTCTCTCTGACAGAAAATACGGGTGCCAGAGTCCGAACTGTGTCGGGTATGTCGGAAGAGGGTGTATCCCATGGAGTCTCTCATAGCAGACAAGCAAAACTTCCATAAAAGCTGTTTTAGATGTGCCCACTGCAGCAGCCAGCTAAGGTAGAGGCTTCTTTTTACATTAATCCTACATGTTTTCAACATTAATCCTACATGTTTTCAACATTTTAATTTGTTACAGTGTGGAATAAGATGGAAAAATTATGATGATATGCATCATAATTCCATGCAGGTTTATTTGATTTGATTGTTATGAGTATGTGAGCTGTTCTTGTTGTAATGACAGAATACACTATACCGCCATCTAGTTTATATCAGATTCAAATCTGATATTTGTGTATGGCTGATATCTCATATTTGTGCTTCTCTCAGTCTTGGAAATTATGCTTCTCTCCATGGACGAATGTACTGCAAGCCACACTACAAACAACTTTTCAAGTCTAAAGGGAACTATGATGAAGGGTTTGGAGAAAGGCCCCACAAAGAACTTTGGAGTACAAAGAATCAGAACAACTCATCAGAGACAAATAACATGAAAAACAACCCTCCTGTCAATTTTGATGTCAAAGTAACTCACAGCCCACAAGAAAATGACCCCAACACCACAGAGAGGATGACTCAAGAAAAGACGAATGATGACATTAAGAAGCCAGCAAATAAAATGGCAGTTGTGTGGCCACCCCTCAGTGATTCCCAAAAAAAGTCATTTAATTTGGAGGATGAAATAAAGGTAGTCAAACCTGTCTGGCCCCCTCAAGTTGAATCAGAACTCTCGGGTAAAGAGAATAATGAACCAGCAGTAAATAAGAAGCAAACTACAATTACTAGTGGAAACTCTGCAGAAAAAGTCCCTAAAGAAAATGGTGGAGGGCTTATGTCACCCATAAATATGCCAGAAAATTCATCTACAGATGCTAAAATAACACAAGAGACAGAGGAGCCAACACCAAAACCTGAAACTGCTGAGGGGGGAGAGGATGCCAGTGAAACAGGCAAAGCCATTGAGCCCTCCAACGAAAGCCAGCAGACCACAGAGCAGAGAAATAATGAGACAACTCAAGCCACTGAGACAAAAGAAGGAAGTGAGATGAATGGTCAAAAAGTTGAGGAGGAGTTGGAGAATGGAGTCACAGAAGGATATAAGAATGAAGAGGAAAGTGACAATGCAAATAACACAGATGAAAATGGTACTAAGGAAAGTGAAAAGAAAGTGCAAAGTGAAGTAAATGAGGGAGAAGAGGTAAAAGTGACAATGATAGATGGTGAAAAACCAACTGGCCAAACAGCCAATGGAAACAACAATAATAATAACAACAGCAACTTAATATTGGACAACAAGGCCGGTTTGGCAGGAATTGATGAAATTAAAGAAGGGCTGCTGGACTTCTCCTCAGGGCCCCTTCCTGCTCAGGAACCACTTAAAGAAGAGATCAGCAGTGAGATGAGGGCTTCTGACATATTCCAACAGCTTCAAGACGACAGCTCTGTCTCATCACGTGCCAAATACTCACATGACATAAAAGTGGCAGAACAAGAACAAGAACAGCCCAAAACCAAAACATTGGTTTGCGCTGAGACAGATGACAACCCAAAGTTTAGTCCCTCACGCTTCTTAGATGACATATTTGCAGGTTTTGATGACAGTTCTAGTTTGTTTACTGAATTTAAGGATGATATTTGTAGCAAGGATTCAGCTTCATTTCAGCTGGATGACCTTCTAGATTTTGGAATAGAATCAAAAGGGCAGACGGGCCAACACACTGAGGCAGAAATGAGGAAGAATCCGATCGATAAAAATGACACCAAAGATGCTGGGCTGTTGAGTGAAGCCAGCAGCCTCTGGCAGGATGAAAATGACTTCTTGTCCGTAGAGGATCAAATTAAACAGAACCGATATTATGATGATGACTGATGAAAAAGTAACAATTAACATTGTTTAATCTGCCATACACTCATTTATACATAATCAAAGCTTCTGTCAACATCCTTTAGAACAGTATCAAAGCTCTGTTCATGGAGAGATGAATGTTAGCATGCTCGTATTGAATTTTATACACTGCTCGCAGCAGACAGCACATTTAAACACAATCTAAACCTTTTAAAAAGCATTATTTAAAGCACCTGGTGTGCAAGATAAAATGGGGAAATATGATAATAGTGTTCTTTTTTGTTTTTGCTGTAAACATTTAATTCAGAATTCATGTATCTTTGCCTGTGTCTGTTTTCCATGCCTGCAAGTTTGCAGATACTCTTTTACTTTCTTTCTAGAACATTCATAAGGGGTTATTTCTGCTTTTGTTTGATAGAATTCTCGACAGACTGTCTGTCTTAAAGTGGTTAGAATGAATTGTTTCTATTATACTGCTACTGCATTGACAATGAATAAAAAACATGTTTCTGGAATAATCAGTGTTATCTTTTGTGTTTCATCAGCATCATGTTCTGTATTTTTCGTATGAAAAATATGATCCATGTATAGCCAAAAAAAAGAAGTTCATTTGTAAATGTGTTGAAAACCTACCCATAATTCAGTAGTCAATGGAATTAAATGCTGTTAAGATAACACTTTTTAATTAACCCTCATTAGTTAGACTACTGTTTTGCCAGCTTGGGTAACGCTTTACATTACAACCCACAACGTACTGAGTAAATAAACAGAATTTACAGTGTAACTTTTTTGTAATTATAGTGTACCTATTCAGTACCTCCGTGTAAGTATAAGGGAATAATATGTTAAGTTTGGGGAATAAAGGGGTAATAACCTGTAAAATTACAAATGATTTCTACTATTTTGAAACTAAGTGGTACCTATTCTAATATTACGTGGTAAATAGGCTATACAACAATCTTATATTTGCAAGCGATTTAGCAAAAACGTACACTGTGTAGGCCTACTTTTTAAATACACTGGGTTATTGTTTCAATCCAAATGCTCGGTTGAGACTGTTGCGTTAGGAAGCTGATTTGACCCAATTTGGATTGATATCAGTAATAAAAGTAACCCGACGGTCCTGGGTTAGGTTAGGAATGTGAAGATTCAAACGCGAATGGTTCTGTGTAAGACGAAATCTGTCTGCAGTGCTGAAGATGGAAACGTGTGGAAAATAGGAAAAAAATAATCGAAGCGCAGACGAGGGACAACTTTGAAACTGTGTTCGTTTAAAACTGGAGCAGTGAATGTGCTGATCGGGAACTGGAAACATCTTGAATGGTGCTTTAGACGAGTCTATCCGTGTTTGCGGTGCTCATGACAGGAATATGTGTCGAAAATACAAGAAAACTAATCAAAGTGAAGAGGAGAGAGATTTTTGAAACTGACTAGAATGTGTTCTTTTAAAACTGGAGAGTTTTGTCTGAGTATGTTCTCACAACATTGAGCAGTAAAGTAGTCAAAATGGTGCTTGAGGACGTGGATCACAACGGTAAAATCAAAGACGGTAAAATCCTGTCAGTTCGCTATAATACATAGTTTAATATTGACTTTCAGTGTTTATTACTCTGTGTTTGTTGACGTGATGGCCATAATAGTTTAACTTCATCGGTGGGTGAAAAAAATGAACAAATTGAACAAAATATCAAGCATTCTGCGTTAGTTCAGGCAGGCCTAGTAGTCAAGCTCTGCTATTAGCTGATGGGAGAAATCAAACCCGGCCCCTATCAGCTGATCCAACTCAAGCTCTCAATTGGCAAATCTCAAACAGGGCGCCTTACTGAAACACTGCTTCTGTCTGCTTGCTTTGCTGCTTCCTTCGTACGCTGCCTGCAACCCACCTCCTCCCCATCTCCTCCTTTAACTTATGTGTAACTTAAAACAATGTAATTCTGTTTTCATTGTTGCTTGCTCTGTTCTGGGGGGTTTTGTGCTACTCTCCCATTCTTAATATAGGAGGGTTGCCCCTGAAGCGGCTGCTGTTTCCCTGTCTTGGCTTTCATGGAGCTCATGAAAAGGACAAGGAACTTGGAACAGAGCCATACCGCCAAATGTAACTTAGTAAATATGCCAATAAAAAAGTTGACTTAAAGGCTCGTCTATGGTATTTCTTTTGACTTAAGAGGTCCTGACTGAACTTAATTTTGTTCTTAAACAAACATTTCAAAAGAATTTGGTTTAACTGTATAAGTATAGAGTTGCTTTGCTTTTTCTGAACTGATGTAATAAATTGTATCTTTTATTATCTGTTGCCTGTGTTGTTTCTGTTGTCATATTGTGTGTGATTTTCATTTAAAAACCAAAATTTCAAATAAAATTTTAATTAAATAAAACAGTCACCATGTTTATTGATATATTACCTGATATATAATGTATGACCTACTGTATAAACAATCGTTTTAGAGCAATTTGTTGTAGCTACTAATAAGGGGGTAAGAAGCACCACTTCAATTAACAGCCCGCAAATGTTGTATTTACCCTGTAACTACATGGAATAAGGGAGGAACAAGCACCACTTTAATTTACAGCCCACAAATATTTACAGCCCGCTACTGTTGTATTTACCCTGTAACTACTTGGAACAAGGAGGTAACAGAGCACCACTTTAATTTACAGCCCACAAATATTTACAGCCCGCAACTGTTGTATTTACCCTGTAACTACATGGAACAAGTAGGTAAACAGAGCACCACTTTAATTTACAGCCTGCAAATGTTGTATTTATCCTGTAACTTCATGGAACAAGGAGGTAACAGAGCACCACTTTAATTTACAGCCCACAAATTTTTACAGCCTGCAACTGTTGTATTTACCCTGTAACTACATGGAACAAGTAGGTAAACAGAGCACCACTTTAATTTACAGCCCGCAAATGTTATATTTACCCTGTAACAACATGGAACAAGGAGGTAACAGAGCACCACTTTAATTTACAGCCCTCAAATATTTACAGCCCAACTGTTGTATTTACCCTGTAAATACATGAAACAAGAAGGTAACAAAGCACCACTTTAATTTACAGCCCGCAAATGTTGTATTTACCCTGTAACTTCATGGAACAAGGAGGTAACAGAGCACCACTTTAATTTACAGCCCTCAAATATTTACAGCCCGCAAATATTTACAGCCATAACTGTTGTATTTGCCCTGTAACTACATGGAACAAGTAGGTAAACAGAGCACCACTTTAATTTACAGCCCAAATGTTGTATTTACTCTGTAACTACATGGAATAAGGGAGGAACAAGCACCACTTTAATTTACAGCCCACAAATTTTACAGCCTGCAACTGTTGTATTTGCCCTGTAACTACATGGAACAAGTAGGTAAACAGAGCACCACTTTAATTTACAGCCCACAAATATTTACAGCCCGCAAATGTTATATTTACCCTGTAACTACATGGAATAAGGGAGGAACAAGCACCACTTTAATTTACAGCCCGCAAATATTTACAGCCCGCAAATATTTACAGCCATAACTGTTGTATTTGCCCTGTAACTACATGGAACAAGTAGGTAAACAGAGCACCACTTTAATTTACAGCCCAAATGTTGTATTTACCCTGTAACTACATGGAATAAGGGAGGAACAAGCACCACTTTAATTTACAGCCCAAATGTTGTATTTACCCTGTAACTACATGGAATAAGGGAGGAACAAGCACCACTTTAATTTACAGCCCGCTACTGTTGTATTTACCCTGTAACTACTTGGAACAAGGAGGTAACAGAGCACCACTTTAATTTACAGCCCACAAATATTTACAACCGCAACTGTTGTATTTACCCTGTAACTACATGGAACAAGGAGGTAACAGAGCACCACTTTAATTTACAGCCCACAAATATTTACAGCCCGCAACTGTTGTATTTACCCTGTAACTACATGAAACAAGGAGGTAACAGAGCACCACTTTAATTTACAGCCCGCAAATGTTGTATTTACCCTGTAACTACATGGAACAAGGAGGTAACAGAGCACCACTTTAATTTACAGCCCACAAATATTTACAGCCATAACTGTTGTATTTGCCCTGTAACTACATGAAACAAGGAGGTAACAGAGCACCACTTTAATTTACAGCCGCAAATGTTGTATTTACCCTGTAACTACATGGAACAAGGAGGTAACAGAGCACCACTTTAATTTACAGCCCACAAATATTTACAGCCATAACTGTTCTATTTACCCTGTAACTACATGAAACAAGGAGGTAACAGAGCACCACTTTAATTTACAGCCAAATGTTGTATTTACCCTGTAACTACATGGAACAAGGAGGTAACAGAGCACCACTTTAATTTACAGCCCACAAATATTTACAGCCATAACTGTTGTATTTGCCCTGTAACTACATGAAACAAGGAGGTAACAGAGCACCACTTTAATTTACAGCCCAAATGTTGTATTTACTCTGTAACTACATGGAACAAGGAGGTAACAGAGCACCACTTTAATTTACAGCCCACAAATATTTACAGCCCGCATAACTGTTGTATTTACCCTGTAACTACATGAAACAAGGAGGTAACAGAGCACCACTTTAATTTACAGCCAACTGTTGTATTTGCCCTGTAACTACATGAAACAAGGAGGTAACAGAGCACCACTTTAATTTACAGCCCGCAAATGTTGTATTTACCCTGTAACTACATGAAACAAGGAGGTAACAGAGCACCACTTTAATTTACAGCCTGCAAATATTTACAGCCCACAAATATTTACAACCCGCAACTGTTGTATTTACCCTGTAACTACATGGAACAAGGAGGTAACAGAGCACCACTTTAATTTACAGCCATAAATATTTACAGCCATAAATGTTGTATTTACCCTGTAACTACATGGAACAAGGAGGTAACAGAGCACCACTTTAATTTACAGCCTGCAAATATTTACAGCCATAATGTTGTATTTACCCTGTAACTACATGGAACAAGGAGGTAACAGAGCACCACTTTAATTTACAGCCCACAAATATTTACAGCCCGCAAATGTTGTATTTACCCTGTAACTACATGGAACAAGGAGGTAACAGAGCACCACTTTAATTTACAGCCCGCAAATATTTACAGCCCGCAAATGTTGTATTTACCCTGTAACTACATGGAACAAGGAGGTAACAGAGCACCACTTTAATTTACAGCCCTCAAATATTTACAGCCGCAACTGTTGTATTTACCCTGTAACTACATGGAACAAGGAGGTAACAGAGCACCACTTTAATTTACAGCCTGCAAATATTTACAGCCCGCAAATGTTGTATTTACCTGTAACTACAATAAAGGGGGAACAAGCACCACTTTAATTTACAGCCCACAAATGTTGTATTTACACTGTAACTACATGGAATAAGGGAGGAACAAGTTGGGCTTAAACACAGAACAAGTGTATATTTGCACAGTAATTACAGAGAAAAATATTGCACTAGTTTTAATTTAATTGTTTAATTTTAATTGTATCCACCTTTTTCTTGACGTAAAAATGGACGCGGCCATTTGTAAATTTTATGGGTCTAGCTTCCGGTCTCATCCGTGTCCAGCTATTTTTAGTTGTACAAAACAGTTCGTTTTGCTGCTTTATATTGAAAATTAGTGTGTCTTATCACATTATTTTAATGTATTATCTTAATTATGAACACACTGGTTTGTAGTGCAAACAGTTTTACCGTTTACTGTACGTTGTTATTCTTCTCGTTATTTACCTATAGCGGCTAATGAACCGGAAGTCTCACCCATAGGCTTACTTCCGCGTTGAAGAAAAAGGTGGATACAGCCACTGAAATACAAATGTTGTATCATGCATTTTTTTCTGCGAACTACGGTGCCCGGGAGGGGCCGTCTTCGGTTCACTTAGTTTTGTCGTGGCCACGAGATATTAATTCGTGGGAATGTCGTTTAACTCATGGGAACTTGATATTATGTCGTGGCCTCGAGATGTTATGTTGAGGGAACCATAGACATATAAATACCTAGACGCCTCATTGGCCGCTTCGGTCCGTTGCTGCGATACGTCAACACGTCCGCCATGTTTGTTAGGGCAAGACTGCCTTAAAAACAAATGGAGGTAAACGGGGGAGCTGCGGTTTTTTCGGGATAAAAACACGATAACGTTTACATTTATCAACCAATTTCAGTGGTTTGTGATCTACATGGAGTTAAAAATAACTCTGCCTCCAGTTATTCAGTTAGGCTTGGAAAATTAATAATTTTCTTAAGAAATTGTAAAAGCTCACACTCACACTCGTGTTGATTTGGCTGCTTTTTTTCGGTTAACAATTCTAATATTGATGTAGTATAACTGTGACATATACATGTAATGTAATTTTAATGTACATTAAATGAAATTAAGTTGTTTCATTGCTTTCTCTGTCTTCAACCCCAACATTTGAGCTTTTCTTGTGCTTCAGGTCAAAACACAGCTCGTTCCCTTTGAAATACTGAGGGAAAAAAATCTAAATAATACATATTTAAGCACTAATAATTTACCATCATTGAGAAAATTGAATAAAACCCGCAAATACAAATCAAAAAGGGACACACTGGTAGTCTGCTTTTTATTTTCATAGCACACTATACAGATAAAAACTCCACAACAAACAATAACAAATGTAACTGATAATCCTTTATGGATCCAGTAAAACTTATAGTGGTAAACTAATATGCACTGATGCACAGCAAAAATATAGTAAATGTGATATGTAATATTAAAATGTATACGTAGTACAAGTGGTAGTAAAGTGAATAATATAAAAAGCGAGTATAACAGCACAATAACTGATATACCGTAATAGATTTATAATAGCACAAGTTATATGTGTAATACAATAATAAATAAATGAATAACAATAGATGAATAATAGCAAGTAGAATATGTAATATCAAGGGTGGAATAATACAGAATAGACAATAATGAAGAATAAATTAATAGTAAATTATAAAGTAAATTAAATAATCGTGAAAAGTACAGTTTTATAATGGTATTTGTGTAATAATTATTAAACAAAGTAAGACACAACTAATGACAAGAAAAAAAAATTGTGGTCATGAATTCCAAATTGTGTTTAATTAATGAGCTCCTTGAGTATTTTATTTATATTTCGTTGTGATGAAAAAACCTGACTAATAAAGACTAATTCTCCACTGCTTCCCTCAAGATTTTCCTATATTTTCTAATTAGGTTTTTCAATGAATGAGTAAAATAATGTAAACAACTTGACAAAGCTTGACATTTTGCTCTACAATGCAAATTACACACACCCATGCAGAAAACACACATTCTGAAACAGTCCTTTATTTTTCAATATGTTACTACATAGGAATGTTTGGGGTGTGAGTGTGTGCAGTTTACGTTGTACAACAAAATGTCAAAGTATAGTTATGTTTAACACAGACCCCCCCCCCCCCCCCAAAACCCTTCCTATAAATCAAAATTAATAATCATTATTACAACATAAAGAGCAATAATAAACAATGATTTTGTCATGATATTGCAGCTTCACTCACTAAGGAGTTCCTGTGTTTCTCATTTCTAGGCTATTTACATTATGCAGTTTTTGTGTAAATGCACATACAGTACATGATCAGCATTAAACAGCCTGTGTAAATAATTTTAAATGCAGTTTATAGTATTGTGATTGACTGAAAAAACTGGTTATTTTTAAATATATGACAAAAACGACAGAAACATTTAATAAGGTAATTATATTGTTATAAAAGTTACCCTTACAAAGGTTAAAAAATGTTTTTTTTTTTAATCTTTGTAATGCCATTTTTCTAACTTCATCAAATGTATGTCATCTTTTGTGCCAAAAAAAAAATAGATATATAAACTTTTATCAAAAAATTTAACTACACAATAAATTCAATTAAAATAATAAGATATAACAATAACAATCAGGAAGAATAAGTTTCCAGTCAAATGAAATCAGCATCAATAATTCATCTTTGCATGGCACAGAAGAGCACAAATGTGGCATTAAGGAATATTTAGAGAATTTAAGATACGTTTTAAATATATAAATTTCAATGAATTAAATGACTCATTTTCTACTTTAAAAATGAAACAGAAACCGCCAGTAGGTGGCATCAAGTCACTGTCTTTGTCACTGAATCATTCATTCAATCGATTCGTTCAAACGGCTGATTCATTTAGGAACGAAGCAAGTGACTCTCTTTATGAATGGGTCATTGAATCATTGACTCACTAGTTTTGTTCAAAAGCAAAGATTCATTCATAAAGGAAACAGCACTGTGTCAAAGACTTGCGCAGAGGCTCAGCTGTGACTTTGTTTTTTAACTATATTTTTGTTGACGAAATAGAGCAAAGACAGTGTTCCTAAAATGTAAGTCACTTAATATTAACATTTGTATAAAATCAAAAATGTATAAACTGTTGTATAAATTCAATTTCACATTTGCAAACTCTGTAATCATTAAAAAGCTGTTACCCTCCGTTCATCGCTATCTCACAAACCATTTTAATGAATGAAGCTACACTGCACACTTAATATATTATTTACATCGTCTCTACACTTTGTTCGTTACAATGAATGACAACAACTGCAGTCTGCCTTCACGGTCTGTGCTGTGAGGAGCAGGACGCGCGGCGGTAGAGAAGCATTCTATTGGCTGCAGTCTGCAGTTATTAAATAGCAAAAGACTGCATTGCGCAGCGAACCATAAACACAGCGGTACGTTTATATGCAGAACTGGGATCGCTTTCGTAGTATTTTGAATGGATAAAATATAGAAATCACTTTAATTTCCAAATAAACCTAACCAGATAGAAATGAAACGCCGTCCCCTCTCGAAATTCACTCCCCGGACTCCGTCCCCCCGCGTCCGCCCCACCCCCCCATTTCCAGCCCTGCCTATACCTATAATGCAGGTTGCATATCTGGTTGTTACCCCTTATTACCCAAACGTAACATATTGTTCCGTTCTTTATAGGTACACTGTAATTACAGAAACGTACACTGTAAATTCAGTATACTTACATAGTTCTTTATATCAGAACTGCCTCAACATTATCTGTTTTTAAGTCTACTCTTAAAACTTATCTCTTTTCCTTGGCATTTAATATTTTTTGACTTGCTGTGGAATGACTTTATTTTAGTGAATCTCATCCATTTTACATTTTTTGTGTTATAGTCTTGTTTTATTGCTTATAAACTTGTCGACTTGTTTTTGGTTGCATAATCTGTGAAGCACTTTGGTCGACTTCGGTTGTTTTAAATGTGCTATATAAATAAACATTGTATTGTATTGTATTGTATTCTTTGCGGGTTGTAATCTAAAGCGTTACCGCGGGTTGCATCAGTTGCTAACATAGAATTAGTCAGAATGGTTTTTAAAGAGGCCTTATGGATAATTACAAACAATATCACTGCAGCGAACTTTATGTAGATATAAAGACACTTTTGTATTTTTACAAATAAATGCATTTACATAAACTACAGTCCAATACTGTTAAACTTCTTACATAGGCTAATACATTTTCATACGATATATTTTTTTAATTGGATATTTGATATTTTTATGTGTTACGTATTTTACAGAGAAATGAATTCAGTTATCAACCTTGCCTTATCAAAAAGCAGTCGTAATCATGACCTGTGCTTTGTAGAGAGAGGTTGCAGTATTCAGTGGAGAATGTAGGTTGGTCAAGTGAGCAGTCGGGTAGGCTGGCCAAGTATAGGTCTCTGCAGCTATGTAATGGGAGTTACCAGATCGGGGCGTTTTATCACCATGTTACTTGATTGGCTGACGTCATAGTGACGGTAGGTTTAGAGGTGGGGTTAGGTCAGGGGGATCATTTTGATTGTATGATTTAGAAACACCCAGCAGTTTGAAAACGCCCAGCAATTCAGAAACACACACTTTTGTTCTGCAGAGACCTCAATCTCAGGCTAGCACTGATTCGCCTTCTGCGGGCGGGCTGCTGATTGGTCAGCGCTCCATAACCCGCCGCAGCGCACCGCCTCGCAACCATTCGACCGCTTGTTCAATACACCGTGCATTCGCATTGTGCTCTGAAGAAAACTGGCAGGATTTCACCAATGCAGAGAATCTGACCGAAAAGGTAGGTTCGCAATGAATTCCCTCGTTGAAGTTCACCTAGTGTGTCGAGCATCTGCGTTTGTAGAACGTCCTATTCTTTAAGGTGACAGGAGCAGCGCTACAAAGAGTCATGTGATGTTATGTTCGGGTTTTGGGGTAAAAGGAGCGATGCATAAAGCATTATTTGCGTACATTTTGGATCTATTACCAGGAGACCAGCATTTCATCTGTAAATATTGTTAAACGTTAACGCTGTGATATAATATAGGCCATAAATGTTATAATATAAAGTTCAACAATGGCAATTTTAACATTTGTTCTTTAAAAACGTAATTGTTATGTAAATCATTGGCATGCAGTTCAAGAGACTACTAGTAGCTATTCATTAGTTACAAGTACTAATTGTTTATATACTAGCTTAAATACTGTCCCTATAGCGAAAAGAGACATTCAATTGTCACTATTGTTGCCTTTGATATCAACTACACACTTCCTACTAGTAACTAATGCAGTTGTTGCTGCTACCTATTTAAGTTACTAGTAATTATTTATCTGTTAATATTTCTACTTGATCTTTAGTTAGACTGGTTCTTTTTTAACTTGTTAAATGGCAATGGTCACACCTTCTTATGAATAACATAGGTCTAGTGTTTAAATCCTGTGTATCACATATTTTTTCATGTTCTCTTACACTGTTTTTAAAAAAACAAAAATAGTCTAAAACAATCTCTAAATTTACCACTTCCTCCCTAAAATTTTTAAATAATGTGCATTATCATCATCTTCCATCATATTCCATCAACATGAACATATGGTTGAAAAATGTTGTTTTTTCATGACCCTTTAAATGGATTGTTCACCCAAGATCTGAAAGTCTGTCATCATTTACTCACCTTAATGTCATTCCAAATAGTAAGAATGTTTCAGCTGTTTTGACAACAAAATTAGACACCATTGGCAACAATTTATCAGTAGTACAAGCAATATTTTAAAGACAGTTCACACCCCTGATTGGTGGCCATTTTTATGCTGTGATTGCTGTTACATTTCAGAGTGTTTTGATTGACTTCATGTGGAGCTTTTTGATATGAGCACTGCTGTGCATCATGTTTTGCAGTTTGAAAAAAGGCTTTCCTGACCTCTGTCAGTCTGTTACTTTTTGTTTAGAGGAGAGAGATTATTTTTTATTTTGATTATTGATTATTTTTTTGTCAGCTATATTTTTTTGCCATGATTTGGATGGTTGACATGCTTTTGATTATGTTCTTTTGGGAATTAATTCTGCTGCGCTAGCAATCACACCCTCCTGCATAATCAGGAAACTTTTGAGGATACTTTAAAGTTGTACTGTAGCTATTTTAGGTATGTGAGAGCATGCTTTAATGTTGACTTTTCCATTAATAGTTATGACTCTTAATAGCACATGGCCCTCATCCTGAGGCCCTGATACTGTACATCTGTAGCAGCTCCTAAGATCTTGTATGATTGCACATCTATAGCACAGTGATGAGATGCATGCATTTTTTAGATCATTACTTCAAAATTAGGCTTTCTCCTTGTTGACCGCAACACATCTGCTTATTGACTTATATGTACAGTATAGATAGTTCATCAGTGTGTTTTTTGTTCTCGTATAGTGATATTTCATAGTTACTGTGAAGTGAGAGGTATACATTCTAATTCATATTACTTTACCCTGACTTTTTCATTCTGAGAAATGATTTTACTGCAGCGCTGGTAATATAATGTCATTGTATTAGTGTGTGTGTGATTTCTGTGTAAGCAGAGCAGCTTCTTTCAGAGCTGAGGGAGAACAAACCCACTTGCATACCAATCACATTTTCTTGTTTAAGCATCTCTTATCCACATAAATATTTAAATAGTGGAGAGTGTCTTATTTCTGAAGTGCAGTTGAAACAGTTGTGTTTTATATCAAAGCAGTTATTAGACAGAACCCAACAGGCTACCACAAATTTAAAACACATGAGTCAGTATTGAGATAGAATGAAACAGTTTCTGACCATGAAAGGTTTGTCTGTTTCTGTTTCATCGCTTATCACTGATTTAAATCTTTAAACTTTAAACTTTGGGGAAATGTAAGTGTGAATGTGGGATTTAAACTAAACTGACTGCTAATGTGTTGTTTCCATTTTTTTTTTCTCTGACATCATAGCATATTAACCAGAAGTGTGCACCATTCATATAACTATAACATTTAATGAATTGAGGATACTTTTTAAATTTCAGTTAATTTCCATGAATTTAAGTTGAATTTGAAATGATGTGAAAAACGGAATTGTAATTCAATTTTTAAGGAAGTGAAATTAAAAATGTAAAAGAATTCATGTATCTTCTGTAAGTGTAGTTACTACAATTCATTTTTCATTATGAATTATCCAAAAATATATTGTCATACAGATGTAATTATTTCCAGACAAACATTAAATGATATTAATAATCAAATTTGCTTGCAATACCACATATAAATTTGATATTTGGTATTTGATTTATGCACACAATTCATTACACTTATAATTTTGCTTTCAAATGGAGGCGCACAATTTAAAGGAGACTTAAAAGTTTATGACGCTTATGAAGCAGTCCTTATGTAGCAGTTTATTAGCTGCATCTAAGTTCACTTTTTAGGGAGGACTGTGTGTAATTTATGTTGTAGAACAAAAAGTCTCATATGGTAACCACACGCTTGATTTAATTTGTACTGTAAATGGACAACAGCCATTCTAAAATCCCAATGGAAATTCCTGTGGGAATCTATGGCAAATTAGCCTTCCAGGTTTGGCCTACAAATTGATGGCATGACTGTACAGCTCTGTTACAATTAAATATCCTGTGGCACGTGGCCAAATCAATTCAAATTCCAACTCATCAACAGAAATGAATAATCCTGGAAAGAACATCTTGTCGATTTGAAACAGCAGCATATTTTAAAAGGGTTTATAGTTTTAGGGTATCATTTCTATAACTATGCAATATATATATTTGCTGTTTGTTTATTTTGAGCGAACAATATGAGTCAATGTAAAAAATAAAAAAAACCATGGCAGTCATTGCAGATGAAGCCAGTGCTAGGAAAGATCATACATACACACACTGCCTCAAGATTTATTGTTAGTGAGAGAAGCAGTGCCAGCCATCTGTTTATTGATCAGTAAATCACAGAAAGCCTTACGTTAGCAAACACAATTATACACATGACAAATATGCAGTCATTGAACCGAGAAATATGGTTTAGACTCTGGCAGACGTTATTTACTTTTATTCATTACAGATTGAGTCAGTCAAAAACAGAGAAGACAGCTAGACAACATTGACCATGATTGCATTGTTTTAATGTTCATTTTTTTCCACTCAAATAGCACATTTTCATTTCCTTTTTATATCATTAAAAAAACAATAAAATAACTTTTGAAGTAAGACAAATAAACGTATATGAAAACAATTCATAATATGCGATTTTGCTTCTCAATTATTTTTTTTAGATCATAATATGATTAGATATATAGTATATTTACTGGAAAACAAAACAGAAATACTGATGAAAGATTTTTTGCAGTGCGTTTACTACAACTAAATTAAGTTTCAGTGGCAGTAATGGTCAGTGAAAGTGCCATGATAGTATTTCCACACACCATATTTCTCTCTCTGACTGACTGAATGTGTTGTGAATCAAATTATATTACATCTGTCAGAGCCTAAAACATAATTCCCATCCATCAGTATTCAGCTGCCTGTCCTGTTATTTGCCAATAACACGAAGTATCTGAATGCCAATGTTCAGTTAGTATAGTTAGTATTAGATAGTTATATGAAGGTGCATCTACCAACCCAGAAAACTGACTGTTTTTGTAACTCGTGTGTGTTTTTAACATAGGGTAAACGTACCAATTAAGCTCACCAAAATCTACAATGAGACATTTTTAGTGCACAAGATATTGGTTTCGGTACAAAATAAAATATTAATCTCTCACACAAAAATATGTAATTTTATTTTAAATGACAAAAACATTTCAATTAAGATATACTGTACATCATTAAATTCAAAAAGTCTGGCTGTGCTTAATGGGTACATTTTGGTACCCTTTAAGCACACCCCTGTTCCCTTTAAGCTCACCTTAAAATAATATGATATCTTTAAACATTACAGCACTTTAAAATGACAGACCAGTAATAAACTGTCAATTCATAAAATTATGGATGTAAAAGTGCAAGCCAGTAATGCATGTGAAGTATTATGTTAGCGTAGCACACAATCTTATACAGCTAGTCAGCTAACTGTGTTCTGAAGCATCTGCGCTGTGTTGCTAAAACTATCTTTTGGATCTAATGTAATTATTTCCCACATCCAAGTTCCAGGTTATAATATGCAAATGTCTGAACATTAATCTCTTAATTTTACAATAAGTAGTGAAACATACCCAAAATAAAGGCTTAAACATCCAAAAAGTGCACATTTAAGGGACTCCTCTTTTGGTGAAAGTTTTTAGACAGCTTTCAAAATGGCCACCAGACGGTGTGCACACATGGATACTCATATCTCAGTGTGCAATGATCTGACTGACTTGAAATTACAGGAGGTATATAGTAACAAATATTTCAATTGGTTAAGACATCAAGTAGGATAATAAATTATTGTTTCTTTTTATAAACTGATCTCAAAATGGAAGTGTGCTCAATGGGTACGTGAGCTTAATAGGTACGTTTACCCTAAATCTGTTTGTATTTGACAGTTAAGCGCAATAAGACGTGAAAGAGAACTAGTTTAGTACTCACATGCCATGTTACAGCTGCTTTCTGTGTGCATGCTTCGGATGTGTGCCTATATCAGAAGTTTAAACTAATATACACGTATAATATAATAAACGTACAAGATGACGCGTTCGGTGTGCGAGAGAGTCAACAGTTTCCTGCAGCCTCCCCTGGGTCGTAATGCCCGTCATGTAAGGCATTTTATTTACTTAGGGTTAAAATGAAAGTAAAATACACAAATATCATTAAGATACTTGTGTTTCTGAATAAATAAAGCAGTATAGCAGTATTTACATGTATAAAAATTACAAACATAACTTGTAAATTAAATAACTTAATATATACAGATTTATTCAGTAATATGTAATATATTTTTCAAATGGATTATGAAAACTTAAATATAAGGTGCTCTAAAAAAAAATTGGATTTTTACAGCTCTTTTGCTTTACACCATCTAATAATGTTAAATCCACAAATAAAATGTTATGGTTTCAACTGCATCTGTCTGAGAAAAAAACACAGCAGAGATTGATTTTATTAAAGTTATTTTCAAGGCTTTCAATGTACTCTCATTAAAGAAGTTTTTGTTCAAAACAAACCAAAATTAAAAATAATTTGTTTATATTTTCCACACAGGAGAGACTTGGTGTTGTTTCAAAACAAAGGGAAAAATATATCGGTATCGGCATCGGCTATTGACCAAAATGATTTGAAAAATATCGGATGTCAGCAAAAATCTAATATCGTGCATCCCTAGTCTCCTTTAATAAAACAAATTGGGAAAAAAAATTGACAAAAAAGTACCATAAAAGTAGACAATTTATTTATATACTAATTCATAAAAAAATAGAAAAGGTATTTGAAGAAGCCGTTAAAAGAAATACTGATTAAGTGAAGTCATTAACAAACTGAGCAGCAAGGCAGCCAGAAAGTCATGCTGTATGGGTTTGGGATGACATTAGAGTGAGTAAATGATGACAGAATTTAAATTTTTGGCTGAACTATCCCTTTAAGAATAAAGGAGAGAGAAATGAACAGTAAATAAGGATATATTGTGGTCTTAGAAGCCATAAAACAATCCTGGATAGATATTTTTAGGTTAATGACCCAGAAATAAATTCATGCATATGTAAATTTACTGCAAGAGAGAGAGAGAGAGAGAGAGACACAGATTCATAAAATTGATGCTCCACTTCGTTGTGTCCAAGTACAATGCTGAAGGTTAATCACTGCACTCAGAACTGTTTGACTGGATGCCCCATGGCAACAGCAGAGTATCCCACAGCAACCGAAGACTGATGCTGTATTCCAAAAAGCAAAATGGTGCCATCACATGGATACATAATTACCAAATGAAAGACTGAGCAACAAGATGGTGGTTACATATGGCTGTGAAAACACACCACACTATTATTCCAGAAAAAAAAGTACAGGCTAGCTAAATCAACGTGTGTGACTGCAGAGGTTGTTCTTTAGCTTCCATACTGTGGCATTTGCAGTATTTGCATGTATCTGACCTTTCGAAAAGGAAAGGGAGGCTGGTGTCTGAAGCAAAGAAGGGGAAATCAAGATAAAGAATAGATTATGTTTGTATAGTGGAGACTCTTGCTTACCCATCTTGTTTTTAGGACCAAAAACCCATCATTTTCAGCAGCCAGTCAATTTTCTCCGGTCTTCAGTGTCACATGATCCTTCAGAAATCATTCTAATATGCTGATTTATTATCAGTGTTGGAAACAGTGAAACGTGATACTTTTTTCAAATTTCTTTGGTAGGAAAAAGGTTAGAAAGAACAGCATAATTAAAAAGTACAAATCTTTTGTAACAATATACAGCGTGGGGTCAGTATGATTTTTTTTCTTTTTCCTTGAAAGACGTTATCCTTTTATTCGGCAAAGGTATGTTAAATTTATAAAAAAAAGTGATAGTAAAGACTTATGTTGTGACAAAAGATTTCTGTTTTGAATAAATGCTGTTGTTATACAGTACAAATGCTGCAACAGTACCAAGGCTGCATGTATTTGAAAAAAACATTTTTAATTTGTTAATTTTAAAAATATTTGAAATATTATTACAATTTAAAATCACTTTTCTGTTTTAATATATATTAATATACTGTGCCATTGCTTAGGAAGTAATTTTCACATTAAAGGGGGAAAAAGGTCTGATATGATTTATATATATAACATTTTCATTACTTGAAATATAATAAACATCATCTTAAATAAGTAAATAAATAAATTCATACTTACTTATTTCAGCTAGTTGCCAAGGTACAGTAGCATTTCTCATTTTCGTTTAGTTTATGATGAAGTCCTAAAATAACTAAAGCTTAACAAAAACTAAATATACATATTTTAAATGGCTAAAGTTTGAACTAAAATTTAAATAAACCCAGAAAATATATAATAGTATAAAAATTATATGAAAATAACAGTGGTGTGGTAAATTATGCCTGGTCTGTTATGTGTTGAATATGCTTTATACTGACTTAGACAGAAAACACAGCAGTGCCCCAGTCACTCTTGGATCTAATCAAGGTTAATAGAGGTTCATAGAAACAATAGAAACAGGCCAGAAAAAAGGGATGAGTCACTTTTCTCTCCCAAGTGAGGTTCTGAGGGAGCTGAGGGGCCCACAAATCGCCTCCGGCTCTGCTGTTGGAATCCTTCCCAGACGATTGCTGCTGATGTTGTTTGTTTGTCGTCTTTTGTGTCTTCAGGTGCAAAAATTCTGCTGAAGTGCTATTTTATAATAGAGACAGATAGATCTTTTTACCAGGTCTGCCTTTAGTTTACAGTCCCATCTTTAATACTACCACCTTCTGTTTATGTGTATTTTCGATTTGTGGGGGATTTCAGTATTCTATAGTAGTATTCTTAATTTTTAATTCTTAATTTATAAATAAGTAATATTAATATATGATACTTGAAAAACTACAGTAGCCTACTGTTAAAAGTTTTAAGCACTTGTGTAAAAATGCTGTAAAATGAGGATGCTGTAAATAGATTTTCTTTATCAATTAACTTCTATTAATTAAATGAAATCAGCATTTGGTGTGACCATCCTTTGCGTTTAAAGCAGCTTTTGCCCTAGGTGAACTTGCACATAGTTTTTCAGGTAGGCTTCTTGAAGCATCTTGGAGATGTTGCCACAGTTCTTCTGGATTTAGTCTGCCTCAGTTTGTTGTGTTTCATCATGTCATTTCATGTCATTCTAGACAGACTGGATGATGATCAGATCAGATCTCTGTGTGGAGCTCTGGCTGTTGTCAGACTCCTTGTGCAAACAAAAATCTCACTGGATTATTACAATTAATGGCAAAATGAATGTTTGTAAATGTAAACTGATATTTCCTACTGACACACTACAGCAAAAGATAGAAATAACTGACTCAAAACCATTTTTTATCTGGTGAAAACACTAGTGTTCTAATAATTTTGGCCACCACTGTGTATGTATTATCTGTCTAATAATTCAGATGCAATATGGTAACTGGAGAACCCAACATGCTGTGACTGTGAGGGCTAAATATAGAATGATGATCATGTGATATCAGTAGAGCATATGTGTGTGTTACAATACATACAACATTTAGATATGCTTACTTCTATATTTTTCTGTTTTAGGTTCACGTACAGCCTAAAAGTGGGATCTGGAAAGAAAACAAACACCCTCGTATGCAAAGAACATATCTCGGCTTTCTGTGACCTACAGACAGAGAGACGTCCTGCAGCACCTGAACTGAGAAGCATCTCTGTCCACTCCACCCTATATGCTTTATTAATGAAGTCAGAACAGACGCAATGCAGTGATGACCCACAGCGACAGAAGGTCAATCATTGGAAAATGGATGCAAATCTCAGCACAATTGGAAGAGTATAGAAACTTCTAGTAACTGAACAGTGGTTCTCAATTGTTTTGACTCAAAAGCTTCTCATTGTCCAACACAGTTTTCATTGCCTAAGGTAGGATATTTCTGCTTTAATTATGCTTGTTTTTAATCTTTTCATAAACATAAATTGGGAAACAAGCAGAAATAGTAAATGAGGGGGAAAAAGAAATATGATTTCTTCACTTTATGTATTTTAAGCATTTTATAAAAGTTTTAATTTACTAATAATAGTATTAACATCAGTTGAATAAAATAATCATATATTCAACTGAATAATTTTAAGTCATCCTGTGGCCCCCTTTGAAGTTTTCTGAGGGCCCTTGTGGCTCTCAGCCCCGGTTGAGAACCACTGATCTAGAATGTGAATATGAGTAGATGAAAGATTATTGATAACCTTTTAAATAACAAAAGATGATTGGTGGCAATTGGTCGTTAGGGAAAATATTAAGTATTGTCTGTGTTTCTAGAAAGAATGCTTCTGAACTAAACTAAACCAGCACTGACATCAAGAGATGGATGGTTTGTGCTCAGCTGAACGATGCTTTTCAAATAACTACACGTGATTGGCCCCGTGGGCTGAGCGCGTGTGATTGACAGGTGATCCAGCCACTGACGAGATGCCATCAAAGGTGTCATGCCTGTATTTGCTGACTGTGGTCTGCTGGGCCAGTGCGCTGTGGTATCTCAGTGGCTCTCGGCCCTCAACCACCTACGTGGGTCAGATGACCTTCACCCCTCGCAAACCGCTGCCGAGGCTCTCGAAGAATGACACGTTCAGCAATATCCGAACGCGTGCTCTAAACCCGCACAATTTCAAGTTCCTCATCAACGAGCCCAACAAATGTGAAAGCACAACGCCCTTCCTTGTTCTCCTCATAAGCACCAACCACAAGGAGTTTGACGCCCGCCAGGCGATCCGGGAGACGTGGGGAGATGAGAACACGTTCGGCGACATTCGCATTTTGACACTGTTCCTTCTTGGGTACAGCACTGAGCCTGTCCTCAACCAGATGGTGGAACAAGAGAGCCAGATCTTCCATGACATCCTAGTCGAGGACTTTGTGGATTCCTACCACAATTTGACCCTGAAGACTCTCATGGGCATGCGATGGGTGTCCTTGTTCTGCCCTAACGCCCAGTACATCATGAAAACAGACAGTGATATATTTGTTAACATGGACAATTTAGTGTTTAACCTTCTGAGACCCAACTCCAAACCAAGGCGACGCTTTTTCACAGGTCATGTGATAAACGGAGGACCCATACGTGATGTCCACAGCAAGTGGTTCATGCCCAGAGAGCTGTACCCTGATAGCAGGTACCCGCCCTTTTGCTCTGGCACTGGATACATCTTCTCTGGAGACGTTGCAGAGCTGGTTTATAAGACCTCCCTTCATACAAGACTCCTACATCTAGAGGATGTGTATGTGGGACTGTGCCTGCGGAAACTGGGCATTCAGCCTTTCCAGAACAGTGGATTCAATCACTGGAAAATGACCTACAGTCTCTGCCGCTACCGAAAAGTCTTGACTGTACATCAGATCTCACCAGAGGAGATACTGAGAATATGGAACGATATGTCCAACAAGAAACATCTCAAATGCTAGCGTTTTTGCTGATATGTGATAATGAAAATATGGTTATGTATTGGTATTAACAGGACTGTTTGTGACCCTCCTGGTCTGATACAGCAGTACAGTATGTATATTTACAAAGGCCACACTCATGAAACTGATGTCAGTCTGTAGAGCAATATGTGCAGGGTCAAATTGGATTCACAAGGTATTTGCGATGGTTATTGGTTTTAAACTAGTGTTTTTGGCCTTACATACTTACAAACATTATTCATATACCAGGCCGCTGTGAAATGCTTTATATTAATAATACCAACTTTCAAATGAACACAGTATTGTGAGAAGTAGCAGTGCAGTATTTACTATCCCAAATGTCTGCCATAAACTACATTTATTCTGTATATCACTTAAAATGAATGATAACTAGAATAATGCATATTTATGTGTAGTTCAAGCCTTTGCAAAGCAGTAGAGCTCAGTTTTGTAACTGGGGGTAGGAAAATTATTTTGCTTTTTTTTAGGTTACAATTAAATAATGGATGCAAAAATAGATGGCGTACACACTTTCATTTTGCATGCAGTAGTCACTTTTTTTGTAAAGGGGTTGTATCATTATTATTTAAATTGTATATTTTATTATATAATTTTTTTTTTATAATCAATTCTGTAAATATTTACTTCATTTACTTTATTTTCCGTAGAGGTTTTGCACCAAAGTTTAATTTGTGACTATTTTCCAATCTCTCTTTTATCCTTAATTAAATAGTTCTGAAAGTTACAGTACATTTCCATAGTAAGAATAACATTATTTAAAAAATAATGAATATTTAATTGCTCATGATGACCTCTTTAACATAAGGAGCTATGCAAAATACTCCAAGCAATCTGGCTAAATTTAAATCGCCCAAGCATACTGTAACCCCATAATATCACTGCAACATAAATATTAACTTTTCACTTTTACAAATAGTAGGTACTTTGTATTTTTGATGACCATCTTGAGTGATTGTGTGCTGCATTACTGTATATTTAGCCATTTGATTGTACTGCTGATGGATGAATGAAACAGGATGGGATTACATTGGTCCTATATTGTAATGATGTAACACAAATTACATATAGCACATGACAAGGCCATGCTGTGACCATGCACTTTATTTTGTATCTGAAAACTCATGGACAGGCTCGTTTTACACTGCTAACTGTATATTTAATAAACATATCCACTTTTTCTAAAATAAAAGTGTCATTGTCAAGGTGCCTCTACATTTATTCTGACACGTCTTTTATTTTTAAACGTAATCTGGAAGCAAACTGTCAGATAATTGTATGAATCCACTATGAATCTACTGTTGGATCAAAGTCAAATCAATTATTATCTACAAATCCTACTTATCAAACTTTAACCAGTGGCATTCCATACAATCCAGCCATTTCCTTTCCATCTGTAAACTGTTTAACATTACTGCCACCTGTTGGCCAAGAAATGCCAAATCAACCTTGTACTGTACAAAGAGATCCATCCATCCATTCATTCTCCAAACCACAAGAGACCAATGTCAAATAACCTGATCCAGTAATACTATTCTATTATCTATCAATAATTAAGGGCTTACTACATTAATTATTGGACACTGACTCTTCTTAAGGTTCTCTTAAAGAAAACAAGCAATAAGTCATGATGCTTTTAGTACCAAATTAAACTGGTTTTACATGCATGATTATCATGTACATTGCCATCTTCCAATGCAATAAACAAAGAATGTTGATGTTGCTAAACACTTATTAAAATACAGCAGACAACTTTTAAAGGGTAAAATTGGTGTTAGCAAAAATCACAGTGAATCAACACGAACCTCCTTCTTCAATCTGTGTCAGGAAATCTTTCACCATCATGCAAAATTCTTGATAAAATCTATCGCTGTAAAATTATATAAAAATTGAACACTTATAAAACTGTCGTCGTTCCATGATCAAATATTTCCAGTCAACTGTCATCAAGTCTGCTCATGGGTGGTTGCTTACACAATGTTCCTTCCTGAGGTGCTGTATGGTTGTGTTGTGGAGGGGTGGGAGGAGTTTGATTTCAGGGAGGAGGAGCCTGAGTGGCTCCACCTGTGTCGGTCCAAGCTCCGGCGGAATGAGAGAGGGCTACAGCGACGGTTTTCCAGCCCTACATGGGTGCTGACCTGAGACGGACTCAGACTGAGCCTATGATTCTGAGCTGTGGACTCGTACTCTTCTGCTGACTTCTTTTTGTAGCTAAGAGAGAGATGGAGATATTTACAGAGTGTCTAAGCATCATGGAAAGGTGAATAAGAAAAATGAAGAGCTCTGTTTCAAAACCCACTGAGTGGAACATGGGCAACTGTCCTCCAAGACAGTATCTTTGTGTCATGATTTACAATATTTGAATGTGTTCGTCATGTGAAGTGCAGTTTCCAGTCCACTTATTTTTTCAATGCACCTATTTCCTGTGAATGTGCGAAACTTCTGATTCATTAATCACTTTTACTTAAATAACTAGAAGAATTAAGTGAAGTAAATGGTAAAACTGTTTCCACTACAACCCAGTCCATTCATGACTACAATGCTAAATTTAAATATGATAATGAATACCAGTTTGCAAAATCAACCAGCATAACAGACTGATCTTGTGCAGCTAAAACAACTAAGTGGCTGACACTGGACGTTTAGCACACTTAGGTTGAAAATGGCCACACACTCACTTTTACATTAAAATAAGGTGGAACAAAGTCTGGTGTTAGCTTGTTGCTAAGCTACCAATTCATGTAATCCATATTGAGTGTTTGTGTGCTGCATTACTGTACTTTTAACTACTGGAATGTGTGCTGCAGATGGACAAGGATGAAAACTGTCTTTTATTATAATCATTTAACATTCAAGTTCAAAATATCTGTGCTCACTTTTGTGGTAAAAATAAGGTGTAAAATAGGCTGGTGTTAGCATGCTGTTATGCTAACAACTGATACAAAAAACGTTCAGATGTTACTACATTATGCACATTTTAGGTTACCTAACAAAACATATTATTCAGTGCAGCTTATATGGCAGTATCATTTCCTGCCTGCTGTTTAAGACAGCCATTGTGTCAGGACTCCTATGATGCCTAAATGGGCAATACGCTTGGCTTTGGAACAGGGCTATAAAGTGTTCAGTGATGTGTGCAGGTAGAACGTGAAGACTTCATCACAGTGTAGTGTGTGTGCACTCACAGTCGCAGCAGTAGAGAGGAGAGCACAACTGAGACAGATGAAGCTGCCATCGCAGCAGAGCCCATCCATGGCTGCAGAACCAGCCCAACCGGCATGAACACACCTGAAAATCAGACTCAAACCAGTAAACCACATCCATATATTACAGAATGCACACAGTACTCGCTCATGCCAGAAAACACTGGTAACAATTATGGTTGGTTATGTTTACCTGCTGCAATAGGGATGCCAAGCAAGTTGTAAATGAGAGCAAACACAAAGTTCATCCGGATTCTCTGCACTGTCTTTTTAGACAACTCAATACTGGCCACCACATCCAGCAAATCATTCTGCATCAACAAAAATGCATAATGAAGGGCTGGACTTTTTAATTGTTTTTATTTATAGAATCTCACCTTTGTTTCCTGATAAATAAACTGACTTACCCGTATAAGGACAATATCTGCTGCTTCAATGGCTACATCTGTACCAGTTCCTATGGCAATGCCCAGATCAGCATGGGCAAGAGCAGGCGAATCATTGACCCCATCGCCCACCATTGCAACTTTCAGACCTCGTTCCTGCAATTCCTGGACTTTAGCCACTTTATGGGAGGGCAAGACTTCCGCAAACACCTTCCTGATGCCAACCTGTATGAAGAAACAGTGTGCCCAGAAGAAATGTGGCTTTTCCAAACCATGCATCTTTCTCTTGGTCAGTGCAGCAAATCAACAACCTTTTGTAAAATATCCGTGAGAGAAAGTTCTGAAATGTTAAAATAATTGGATTTCGTCTGTGAAAATGTGCCAAAAAATATTAAATGTGTGGTCACATCAGTGTACTTTTAAGGTTTATGAATCACTGCTCATAGAGTAGATAGTTATATATCTAAATGTATTCTGCACTCTGCTGCTTATGTGCGAACAACTTAAGTTTAAATCCAGCTTGTGATATTTTATGTATATGTATGTACATGCACCTGTGTAGCGATGGCCCGGGCTGTGCGTCTGTTGTCTCCAGTGATCATGAAGACCTCTATTCCCATACTGCTCAGGGTGTGAACAGCTAGAGCCGACTCTGCCTTCACTGTGTCTGCCACAGCTAACATAGCACACAGCACACCTGAGAAACAGAGACAGAAAGACAGAGAACTGGGGGGATAAAGAGTGATCTTGATCGTTTGAAATAAAAACATAATTTTGACATAATTCATAGTTAATAATAACTAATAGACTAATTGATAGACTAATAAAAACAAAACTAAAATATGACATTAGACTAACATTATACTGTATGTGGACGTCAAGGGAAAACTGTATGATACTACCTTTTTAAAATTAGAAACACTGGCAAATTCTTTTGATATATATATTAAAAAAAACCTTTTTATTTGCCCTTTAGACAAAACATAACATACCATCGATGGCCACAAGTATGGCCGTCTGTCCTTTAGTCTCATGGCTGCTCATGGCATCATCCACATCAGCTGTGACCTCCAGACCGTTCCTCATCATCCACTGTCTGTTCCCGATCAAAACAGAGTATGAAGGTCTCTCTGGAAAAACACATAGGCCTATACATAAATCTGTACTGTATCTCTGTCTTCATACATTAAGAGTTTAATTCATTCAAGTAAATCTGAGCCACAATAACTTAAATAAATTAATTAATTAATTAATAAATGAGAAAAGGGGACATATCATGGAAAACACCATTTCCTTGCTCCTTTGAAATAAAATAAAAAATTAATGAAAATAATGGGTAAGTAGACGTTCTCTAACATAGACAACATAAAACGTTTATGCTTTAAAAATACATAAACTATGGCTAAATGAATAATATTACATTACCAGTCAAATGTTTTGAATAATTATGATTTTTTTTAATGTTTGAAAAAAGTATTGTATGATTACCAAAGCTGCATTTTAAAAATACAGTATAAATTGTCATTTTTAAAGATATTATTAGAATTTAAAATAGCTGTTTTCTATTTTAATATATTTTAAAATATGATTTATTCCTGTGATGGCAAAGCTGAATTTTCAGCAGTGTCACTAGTGTCACATGATCCTTCAGAGATCATTCTAATATGCTAATCTGGTATTCAATTATTAATGACGGTTATTATCAATGGTGAAAACATTTTGCTGCTTAATATGTTTTGTGCAATGCTTCTTAATTCTTCTTGCTCTGTAGGATCGTGTAACACTGAAAACTGGAGTAATAGCTGCTGAAAATTAATCTTTGCAATCACAGAAATAAATTACAATTTAAAATATATTAAAATAGAAATCAGTTCTTGTAAACTGTAATAATATTTAACAATATAACTGTTTTTACTGTATTGTTCATCAAATAAATACAGTCTTGGTAGTGTACAAAGCACTATTAAGTAATTGAATTATTAATTTAATATAAAATAATACTATATGTGGAAAAAATTAAATGCTTCAAAAGATTAGAATAGGCCCTTTTAAAGGAAAAAAGCTCTGATAATACACAGAGTAATACACAAAACTCACACTAGGAGGCAATAAAAACACACGTTTGCCTTACCTGACCCTGAATGTGTGTCTGTGTCTGCCACCAGGTTGCTCTCATCTGTGGTGGCTCCTTGGAGAGTGACACGAAGTGGTGTTTGCTTTGCATGGTATGTGTTAGTTTTTTGTGTCTTTGGGCTGTTCTGCAGCAGATCCTCAATGTTGGAGACTTTACAGCTGATTCCACAGCCAGGAACAGCCTGGAAGTCATGGCAGTAGCCTAGAGTTTCTGTTCCCAACTCCTACAGAGAGACAGATTTAGAAGCAGACAAACCCATTTAGAAACCTCCTTTAACACCTAAAAGCAGTTTTATTTATTT
Source organism: Onychostoma macrolepis (assembly GCF_012432095.1). NCBI lineage: Eukaryota > Metazoa > Chordata > Actinopteri > Cypriniformes > Cyprinidae > Onychostoma > Onychostoma macrolepis. The sequence continues at coordinate 7,635,253 of NC_081160.1, read as the reverse complement.
AATCAGAATTGGACTGAAACAGGCTTTCCTGAATTTCAGAAAGTTTTGTATGTATAGCACATGATGCCCAGAGGCTGCATCATATGAAATTGTACTGAAGTTTCAAAGTTTGTTGTGTCTGCTGGTTTTTCCAAACCTCTTTGCAATGCTTGGCCACAGCCATGCCCAGCGGGTGTTCACTGCTGGCCTCAGCGGTGCCTACCACAGCCAGAATCTTCCGAAGAGGAAGCCTTGCTCGGTCCCACAGGACCAGTACTCTGGTCACCTGCGGCACACCATTAGTGATGGTGCCAGTCTTATCAAACATAACAGCCCCAACCTGCAGGAACAGCAGGGAAGAGAGTCAAATTACAACAGACTATCCAGTAAATCCTGAAAGAATCTGAACATTTTTGTCTGAGCTATATTCATAACGGCATCCTATCACGCTGTATATGAATACAGACACATTGGAAGTAAAATAGAATATAGAATTTTGTAAAATAATAGATATATATTAATTATTAAAAACTATATTATAAATATGTATTTTTGATTCTATGCTTGGTTTTTATACACCAGGGTTATTCGTTAGTTAACTAAAACTATAAAAAACATTTTCATTACTTAAAATAAAATAAACGTTCACTGAAATAAAATATGATGTACTAAAATAACTAAAACTGAAATGAAAATGAATAAAAGATATATGAAACTAATAAAAATGACAAAAACATGCAACATAATTACTAAAAATTGAAATGAAAACAAAATATAAAAACTGATTCAAAATATGAATAAAACTAATTAAAAAAATTGTATCTGTGTAATGATGATAACACTGGACACTACCGTTTTAAATTTTGTTGTCAGTAGGATTTTTAATGTTAATGTCTATGAAAAACAAAAATTTGTAAATACATTTTTTGAAAGAAGAAAATAAGTTGTATCTTATGCTCACCAATGCTGCATTTATATGACCAAAACAATGAAATATTTGAAATATGACATTGAAATTACTCTTTTCTATTTTAATATATTTTAAAATATAATTTATTTCTGTGATGGCAAAGCTGAATTCTCAACAGAATTTCTCTAGCCTTCAATGTCACATGATCCTTCAGAAATCATTTTAATGCTGATGTGAAAGAAAAACTTAATTCTTTATGGAATCTATGATATAATTTTTTTTTCCAAAGATTTTTTGATGAATAGAAGGTTCAAAAGCACTTTATTTGTTTATCTAGCTAGTTAGTTCGTTAGTAACAATGTAAAAATGTTTACTGCGATCAATTTAATGCATATCTGTTGAATACAATCAATTTCTTTAAAAAAAAAAACTTACTGACCCCAATCTTTTGAACAGTAGTGTATATGCAGTAGATACATTGTACATAAATATCCAGAAACATTTCTACAGATACCACTACAGCTGGGATGTCAGCCTAATAAATACAGACTTAAAAGAAGGACTTATGGTTAAGCATTGCCTTGTGGGCCATCTCCAGAGGTTCTCCTCCCTTTATGAGAATGCCATTCTGAGCGCCCACCCCTGTTCCCACCATAACAGCAGTGGGGGTCGCCAGACCCAGAGAGCAGGGGCACGCGATGGACAGAACCGTGATGGAGGCCTGGAACGCAAAGCGAACGATCACCTCTGTTCGGGGGATGTTTTGGTTGTAACCCTGTGAAGATCATACTTAGTTTAAAGATGTTTCCTGTTTTTTTACACAGATCTGTCTGTAATAAAGGTTGCGTTTACACATAGTTCATGAATTACTGTAGCTTACAGGGAAATACTTTGCCACAACTTCAAAGTCCAGAAAGCCAATGATGAGCCATGCGACCACTGTCAGCACGGAGATCACCACTATGAACGGAACGAAATAGCCACTCAGTTTGTCAGCTAACTGTTGAATCGGTGCCTGCAAAGAGAAGAGGACAGTTACATCACAATTCTAGCACTGCATAATACTAGCTTTTAATCAGAAAGTAGAGGAGAAACATGAATATGTACTGTCGAATTTAACATGTGACTGGATGTTATTAATTAAATGATTTATTCCCTTCTGTTCTCACAAATTTCTGAGACAAATAATTATACAAAAGCCTTTTATTTGTTATTCTTGGAATTTAGTGCATTGACTACAAAAGCATGTTTAGATGAATTATGAATAAATATTTTAATAGATTATCAACCATAGTAAAAAATGAAACTGAAAAGTAAAAGTAAATGTGAAAGTAAACTTGCTTTTGTATGCATGTGCATGCATATTAAAAAAAAAAAAATTGCTGAGAAAATGAGAGTTCAAATAGCTGATAGAAAAACATCACAATAATCCTCAAGTAATCCACATGACTGTTTATTACAAACTGAAGCTTTTCTGCTTTATAAGATGGATGGGTGGATTACTTGTGGTTTATGATGTTTCTATCAGCTGTTTGGCCTCTCATTCTGACGGCACCCATTCACTGCAGAGGGTCCACAGGCAAACAAGTGCTGTAACGCAAAATTTCTCCAAATCTGTTTTCCGAAAAATAAACAAACTCACCTATATCTTGGATGTTCATAAATGTTCATTTTTCTAAGTGAACTGTTTCTTTAAGGGTGTTCACACTTAGCAAACTCTAAACGTTACAATACAAATATTTATCTACTAAATTCATCACTTTCAAACCCTCAAAATTTTAACATATAAAATCTTTGTCTACAATAGATGCTCTTCAATCTAAAACACCCAACTGACTATATACTTCTTTAATTAAATCTCAGCCTTTTATATGATAAGAAGCCCTTTTTTAATGTTACGTTCGATTTAATTGTTAGCTTTCCATCAACTCATGAACCCCCTGCAGTTCCCGCACAACCCCTGCTCTAAAAGGTATGTTTGTGCACATGAGTTACCTTTGACGTCTGGGCCTCTTCCACTAGTTTGACTATCTGGCTGAGCGTGGTCTCTGCTCCTACATGTGTGGCTTCCACTAGCAGAGCTCCATGAGCGTTAATAGAGCCTGCAATCACACAACTGCCTGGTTTCTTAATGACCGGCATCGGCTCCCCTGGAATGACAAATAGACTTTCAGTTAGGATTTCAGATTCGTATCCATCTGGCAGCTTCGGACCTCTGGGCCAATATAATGCCAGTGTAACTAATGAACATGATAGATCACTAGGAAAAAGCAGAACAAGGTAAAGAGGAGGTGAAGCCAGAAACCAAAAATCATACTTTGAAATGAAGCAGGCACAACACTCACTCTATATGAAAAATGTACTTTTCAACAAAGATGATTTATGTCATTTTTACACCTTTCCTATCCAAGCTTAATATGCACACTGTGCCTTTAAATGACAACCAACATGATGTTTTGCAGCTTCTCCCTTTCAAAGTAAAATACTGGGAAAACCCAAAGTATGTACTATGACACTGTTTACAAATGTAGACAGATTTAACATCCTAAACCACACAAACCCCCACTGACTGAGTCAAAGTCTTACCAGTGATAAGGGACTCATCTGCCATAGACGTGCCTTCAGTGACCTTCCCGTCAACAGGGAACCTTCCCCCTGGTGCCACCTTTACAATGTCGCCTCTCTGCACCAGCTCCACAGAAACCTGCTCTTCTCTGACACATGACAGCAAATTGACAGTTAAGTCTTATAAGCCTTGAGCATTACAGCACACACATCAATCAACACCATTCAGAATTCTGAGGTTCTACTAGATCTAATGAAATTCATTTATGCCAAGGGTGCTCAATCCTGCTCCTTTGAGAGCCGAACTCTATAGCAGAGGTCAACAACTGAAGAACCATCCATTCGTTCTGATAGCTATTCAATTGAACCACTGTCTTACTCGCACTCACAGCAGAGCTGGTTCACTAATGCAGTTTATTCTGTGTTCTTGTTGCTCTTTGCACTCTTAACAATTATTTGTACATGAGGAAGGAAGGAAATTTAATAAATATATATTCTATTATATTGCATATTCTGAAGTCAGTTTTATTTGTGGATGTTTTAAAGCAGCTTTACAAAATATACTGCAGTAAATATGTCTCAAATTGCCTGTAAATTCTCTAATTTATTACAATTAATAATATCAATAAAATATTTGGATTCAGTAAGATTTTTTGAATGATTATCATTAAATTGATCAAAAGTGACAGTAAAGAACATTGGTAGTAATTCATTAAAATTATTTCATTATTTAGTAATTAAATAATTATTGAAGTTATTGAAATTGGTTGTAATATTTCACAATATTAATGTTTTCACTGTATTTTTATCAAATAAATATGAAAATTTCTTAACTTTGTGTAAAAATAGTTTAAATAATCATTTTTGCTTGTGTTCATTTTATTTATAAAAAATGTAAATGTTTATATTACAAATAAAATACATTTTGAATCTCTTTTAAGGGATTTTTTTTTTTTTTTTTTTGAAATATTGCACAATGTCCCTAATACCTGGCAGATGTCATTGAAATAAGTGTCCTGGGAAATCATGGCTGTCTCTGTGACAGCCCTCTGTAAACAGAAAAAAAAGAGTCGGAGAAACAGTGCTTATTTTTGTCAGAAATGCTCTCCCTGTCAATTATTTTGTGCGTTCGGGTTTGCTGGCATGTCCTTGGAGGATGTGGTTTTGGAGAGAGAAACTTATCACAGGAGTTAATGTGTTCATTTCGATAAGACTACATGTGATACATATATATAAGAAGGCTGATATCAAAATATCATGAAATTAAAAAATGGAACATCATGTCAAGAAGCATCTAATTATTAGTTCACTAATGAGCTTATTGAGCACCCCTGAAAAATGGCTGGTTTCTAACTAAAAGCTCATATAAAGACTTCTGTATAGAGTGAAGAGAACCTGATGATGGTGTTGTCTCTGCCCAGGGACACTATAGTGGCATCTGTGGCCTGAAGTGACATCAGTTTAGCCAGAGCCTCAGATGTTTTACTCTGCAAGGACAAAATAAAAGCAAAAAATCAGGTTTTTCTCATCCAGGCAAGACATGCTCAAATGGCAAGCCCACAGACACAGTCCGGGCTTATGACCACCTGTTTTTTGTTCACTGAGACTGCTGCATCTTTAATTAAATTAATTGTTTGTTGCCGGTTTGTTGTACAGTACAGTAATGGTATAATCTATTTTCAAATAAACACCCACCTTAATGGCATACAGAATATATTCTGCTGTATTAAATAAGCATTTTCCGGTATAATGATGCATGCTGTGATATACTGTATTGCCTTATCAGCTTGCTAATAAATTAGACTGTATGGGAAATATCAAGATAAGTGGATATTGAAATATGTAAATGTTTCATTCTTATGGGAACATCTAAATTAACTGTCTTTTTTTCAAGTAAAAGCTGCACCTGTTAATATTTCAAAATGCATATTTACTGTACCATTAACATATTAAACTGATACACCATGATGTTTCCTACTTTTATGTAAACTAATGTTAAAAAATTCAACTTGACAAGATGTGCTTCCTCTAAGTTATTATAATGCATTAACTATTGTCAAAAACATCGTTTTGTCACTGTCTCGATAAGCTAATAATAGAGAGACTGATCATTTGACTGCCCTCTGAGCCATAAGTACTGTATATTTGAGTGTTTTTTGATGTTCTTTTACCTTAGCAACGTGCTCCAGCCAGCGTCCTAGAGCGATGAACACAAAAAGCATCGGAGGAGTGTCAAAAAACGTCAGGGGACTCTGTTTGGCTCCTTCAATCATGGCTACGATCAGCACTATGAATGAATACACGTATGCAATGGTGGTCGCCAAGACTATGAGCACATCCATGTTGGCTACACCATGTCTTAGCGAACGGTATGCTTGTATGTAGAAGTAACGGCCACCTATAAACTGAATGAGAATAAAGGAGAACCAGAAAAAAGAGAGAAATACTATATTATCGGTTATTGAAACTATTATGTATGACCTTAAAGTGATCATTATTACACAGTAAAACATTACTAATATAAAATAGCACCAGTAATGGACACTAAATCTAAATCACTGAATATCTAATCAATTGCAGATTCATTCTGGAATGAAACTAATGAGTCATTAAATCATTTACTAAACCAATTTGTTCCAAAGCTTTGTGTGGAATCATTTTCGCTAGCAAACTGCTATATTAAAGCACATTTATAATTACAATTTAATTAAATGCTATTCTTTTGAACTTCCTATTCATCAAAGCTTCCTGAATAAAAGTATCATGGTTTCCAAAAATATATGTTGCTTGAGCAGCAAATCGGCATATTAGAATGATTTCTGAAGGATCATGTAACACTTCAAAAAATTCAGCTTTGCCATCACAGGAATAAATTACATATTAAATTCTTATATATTTATATTCTTTTTAATCGGTATTTTTTTTTTTTTAGAAATTACACAACTACTATAAGCAATACTACACTAAATCCTACTTTAGAGTAACATAAACTACCTGCATAAAACACATGAAAAAACACATAATAATGCACACTGTATAGTCTGTAGAATTCTGTTGAAATTTTGCATGAGAACCTTCTATGTCCACATAAAATAGGCAATTATTAATGAATGAGACTCAACGTTCTTCTATAACCTGCAGTGGAAATACCTGAACAGGTGTGCAGAGCAGGAAGAAGGCCAAGTTAATGATGGAGAGACCAGGTAGGATGTTCTGGTCCACAGGCATGGAACCACCATGTTCCTTGTGTTGACTGTCCATCACCATCATGTAGATCATCAGACCCATCACTGGGATCCCAAACACCAGGCTGAACAGAAACGAATGCTTCCATCTGTAGGTATAGACAAGTTTACACTATAACTTATAGCAATGCAAAAACTTACTCGCTTTCTGACACACACACACACACACACAGAAGTGAGTACAGTTAAATTTGAAAAAGATACTTGCTGCCGAATTTCCTCTTGGTGGTCCAGTGTGTTGTTTAATCCTTCATTTTTTATTAAAGACACACCAAAACCCAAACCCTAGAGAACAGAAAAAGAACAGACAAATCAAATGAACGAATAAGAAAATAACAATGAAAAAGCATTATAATTAACACCTAATTAAACCTCATCCTTTTTAAACATATAAATATAATTTTACCTCAATAATTCGGACAATATCTCTAGAGCCAATCAAATCAGGGTCAAACTTCACATGAGCTTTGTTTGTCGCCAAAGCAACAGAGGCTTCCAATATTCCTTTTGTCCTCATAAGTTTGCTTTCGATGTTATGGACACAGGAAGCACATGTCATACCGGTGACCTGATGAAATATCTGTGTCAAGACTGAAATCCACAAGACTGAAACAAGCTCATCAAACCATTCTTTTGTTGAATTCTACATTAGATCTTCATAAGGATTTCCATTTCATCTCTCTTCCCACTGGGGAAGAGGGCAGACAAAGAGAACAAAGTAACGTTTTTCTTTTTTACTTGGGTTTTCATTCCAATATATAAAAATGCATTGCCTTATGTAGAGATCATGTATCCTCTAAATACGAGCAGTTTTCAATCCAAGCAGTGAATTTTTGTTTTGTTTTTTTTACTTCTTAAAAATAGCAAATTGTTGAACACAAGTACTGGGGAAAGAGAATCAGTCATATATAAAAGGGAGAACAAACCCATAGACTTCCACATACTTTAGGTATCATTTTTGTATTATTGTTTAATTATATTATTATGAATGTTGTTAACATGTTATGATGATATTATTTATTGTCTAAATTTATATCATTATCGCAGCATCATTACTGACACAAAGTATCATTGCAACCACAATGTCAAAAAAAAAAGATATTGTGTGTATAAAAAGTGTATAAAAAGATATTTTATGGGAAATCTCTTCCTTCAGGTAATAAAAAAAATATATTTAAAAATAAATACTATACATATAATAAATTACTAATAATGTGGTGCTAAAGACATTTTTGAGAAAACATTAAACAAATTATTAATTACAAAAAAATGACCAATGTCAGTCACAGATACCAAAAAAAAAAAAAAAAAAAGAACATATCACCCAAATAAAATGCCTAAAGAGAAGCGGAACATATTATTTTTTATTTGTAGTTACAGAAACACCCACACATGCACCCAGACACTCACAGAAAGATCTAAGACACCGTCCTGGATTGCATTCTCTTCCATCACTGAGGCTCCGAACCCCAAGCGAGAGATGAGCTGGACGATCTGTGCTGGGTCCAAAAGTCCTGGATCATACTTCACCTCTGCCTTACCCGCCATCAGAGCGACGAATACTGATTTAATACCTAGACATACATCAACACATAAAAATCAAACCACTGCTCTGCTTACATATATATTACACTTGATTAAAAATGCTTGATGGCTACTTAAAAAAGCACTTAATCCTGAATGCCATTTTACCTTTGTGTTTCAACAGATTTTTCTCAATGTTGGCCACACAGGATGCACAGGTCATCCCTGTCACATGAACGAAACATTTGCGTCTCTCTCTGTCCTCTGAGTCACAGGGGTTGTCTTTGGTGATTTCGATAGCTGAAGATTTGGATGTGTGGCTTTGTTTCAGATCACTTGACATTTGACTGCTTGATGAAACATCATAAACTCCAGAATCTTTGAATGAGAGAAAAAATGCGTAGGTATTTAGTGCTTATACTGAACATAACTGATGAATGTACAGTTATTTTAAATACATGATTATTCTTATACCTTGCTATAATACTTTTACTATTTCTACAGTATATGTATTTTTGGCTTCATGTTTAGTTAGCATCACAGTTAAGAATTTATCAACATTTCGAAGAGAGAAAGAGAGCAGTCTGCCTAAAGCCTCTTTAATCCGATTAACTCTCCCACTTTCCCTTTTAATGGTTGCCATGTCTGGGTTTTGAGTCATTCAAGAACACTTCATGTTATTCTAGAATGGCAACCTGTGTGGTAACCAAGGAAACCATTGTTCTGGATAGATTTTGCTGGCAGAGGAGGAGCCCCTGTCTCGACAAGATAAAGATTTTGCCAGTTTTGTGATATCTACTTGGTTTTACAGTCAGAAAAAGATTAAAGCCCTAGTTTTAAAGTAGAACATCTCTACACATTACACATTTAGTAAAATAAAAATACATATAAGCCAATGTTTCAAAAAGCTTCAATATAGCTAGTTGCTATTTGGTAAACAGTAAGCTTTATGTGTTCACTTATCAGGTACATATATAGAGTATCAGCTTCATGTGGTCTCTGCGAGAAAGATGATCTTAACTTTGTGAGGTATGTATTCTGATATGTATTCACAACCTTGATCCAGCCACGCTTCAAATCCCATGTCCTCAATTGCCGCCCGCAGTTCCTCTGGACTAGTCAAGTTGGAGTCAAATGTTACAATTCCCTTCTTTTCCTGTAAGTTAACCTTTATGGCACATACTCCGGCTCTCTGGGACACCATTTCCTCTATGGCTTGAACACACGAGTTGCATGTCATTCCTTCTATTCCGATGGTGACAGTCTGTGGTGGAATACTGGCGGAATTCAATGTAGAATTCCAACCAGGAATGGAAACCATAAAATTCCCTGGTGGAATCTCCTCTAAGAGTCCTTTAACTGTCTCCAGGGTAAGCAGCGATGGGTCGAATCTAAGGTCCACACTTCCTTTTTCCAATGAAACGAATACGGAGTTGACACCTACCATTCCCGACAAGGTTTCTGTTATGTTCTTCACACATGACCCGCAATGCATCCCTTCTACGCCTAACGTTACGTCAGACCAGTCAGCCACCGAAGTATGCAGTTGACTCTGTAAGGCCAGAAGTGAAGCATTAAACCCCATATCCTCGATATGTTTTCTCAAAACCTCTGGTGTTACCATTACAGGGTTAAATTTCAAAGAGGCTTCTTTATCACTCAGAGACACCTGGACGCCAACAACACCTTCAAGACTTCCAATCCGCTCTTCAATAGATCGGACACATGATTGACAGGTCATTCCCTGCACCCGGATCTTCACCTCGCTTTCCTTGACTGCTAATTGGTGGCCCAAATTGCGCTTCAGTCCATTGTGACCATCTGGTTCATAGGCAAGATTATCAAAAGCCTGTTTTTCAGAGTGGACTTCCGGTGGACTTCCATTTTCCTAAACAAATAGCAAAAAATCAGCATAAACTGATGAGCATACCAGTTGTGAAATATAATGTAGCTTAACATATGCTACTACCTCCAATGCATTTTAAACATTTATTGTTACATGCACTCAAGGGAACCCAATAAATTTGCTCTGAATCTGAGGCACTACAAAGCATTTGCTAATCACACACAGAAGTATTAGCACAAAATTTTTCCATTACACAGCATCAAAGAGCAGATTAGTAAAGGTTGTCCCACTGAACAATCACAAGACTTGGAATTTACTCCTGCTATTTTACTACTATGACTTTTGCACTATTAAGTGTTGATTACTTTGATTACTCTGAAGAGACATTTTTATTTGTACATAACTTTACATTAGTGTTTAGACCACTTACTATCTCGTATCTTTAATCAAAAGAGTTTCACTGTGGCTAGAATGTCACAAAGTTTTACAGTGGCAATCATTGTTGTCATTCATTTTTACTTGCATAAAATGTCATTTTTACAATGTCATTGAATTTTACATTTAACCTTCTAAAAGATAGAGATTTAAAAGTCAGTAAGTTAATGCTCATTCAAATAGGTAGAGATGGATGTATATATAACCAAGAATATTCAAACCCTGGCATTACATATAAAGAAAAAAAATGGCATATATTTATACATTGCTGTTCAAAAATTTGAGATCAGTAGGAATTTTAATGTTTTCAAAGAAGTCGCTGCATTTATTTGATCAAAAATACAGAATATTGTGAAATATTATTACAATTTTAAATAAAGGTTTTCTATTTTAATATAATTTTAATAAAACAATTTATTCCTGTGATGCAAAGCTGAATTTTTATCAGACATTATTCCAGCCTTCAGTGTCACATGATCCTTCAGAAATCATTCTAATATGCTGATTTATTAGCAATATTGGAAACAGTTATACTGCTTAATATTTTTTGGAACCTGTCATACTTTTTTCAGGATTGTTTGAACAGCATTTATTCAAAATGTAAATATTTTCTAACAATGAGTCTTTACAATCACTTTTTATCATTTTTATCACATTGTCGGTAATTAAAAGTATGATTTTTTTGCCTAAAAAAAAAGAAAAGAAAAAAAAGAAAGAAGGAAGGAAAGAATGTACTGATGGCAAACCTTTGAACGGTAGTGTGTATTGTTACGATTTCTATTATGAATTACATTCTATTGTTCATACAACCACAAAACTAGATCAACTAATGGCAAAAAAAAGCACAAGAAGTTACTTCTGAGAAAAGGCCTACCACTTCTGACATTTTTTATCTAATGAAATTCATGAAATGTGTTGCTTAAGTGTCCAAATTTCCAGATTATTATTTGTAGAAAAGCAACACAAACACAACAATTAGCCTAAAAAACAATGTTTACACTTTTAAAATATCTTATTGTGAACACAATTTCTTTCTTAACGAAACTTGTCCTGTGTCCTTGTTCACATTGTTATGAATGAAACTAACCTTATGTTCCTTGGTTCCATCTTTATTATTTGGCGAGAACGGACAAACGCACGAGCCCGACCCGCAGCGGCACAGAGGTCTGCAGTCTTCCATGCAGAGCTGCTCCCCGCTGACTGGCCCATTATCAGGCGACTTTGAGATAAACTTGGCAAGATTACTGAAAGGACTGATCTTACTCATTGTGCCCACTAGACCCAACTCTGGAGTTTAGATGACCCTTCCTTAACCAACAATCGAAAACCAAAAATCTCTAGTTCGTGGCATATCGCTGGCGGTGAGTGAAAGGACTGTCCCGTAGCGTGACGGTCCGCGCGCATTTATATCTCCTCAGGTTTTGCGCTCCGCGTGTCATCGCTCATGTGCCGCTGTGGATTTTGCACTCATCACCACCGGGCAAACTTTTTAGCGTCACATTTTCTGTCAATGATTAAACTGAATGATGTTACCGAGCGCAAAACTTAAACAAATAAAGGTTATAAATCAGTTCCGAGCAAAGAACACGGATATATGACTCTTCTCTGAGTTTCCAGTGTTAATTAATCTCAGTCAGGCTTCGAAAAAAACAAAAAAAACAACAGCATGTACTTTAGGGACCTCCCAGTGGGCCAAACGAGGACAAGCACTTGAAACTAAATAGACCGATTAAAATCTAAAAATTCTGTATAGGGGTAGGATCAGATTTAGGCCTACCTTATTATAAAAACAACACGAAAAGTCTACTTTCTTTCTTTCTTTCCCAACAAATCCCCTGGGGAACAACCTAGATAGTATAGTGATATATTGTAGATAAAGGGGTAATAGTGATAATCTGTATCAGTATGAAAATAGGCTACTTTTGAAATATTATATAGGCTTTGAGTAACGTTCAAATGAATACTAAATTACCTTAATTCATTTATTCAAGTCATTTTGGATCTGCAAACAGTAGCCTACAGACACATTTCACAAATTAATCTGTATTGTGATTGAATCAGTTATTGTGTTATACATGTTAGTATCATTCCCAACAAATCTATTCCCTACAAATCATAGGAATAAATTAGATGGACATGTATTTTGGAGGTTTTTCATTTGCCAGCCTAACAGTGTTTTGGGCCTTAGTCTTGGTTTTCTAACAACAAAAGGTGCTTTACCCTAAATACTATCCATTCACTATAGTGAATTATAAGTGTCACTCATAACAGTTAATGGTAACGAAACTGAGAATCATAATCTTTTTGAGTCAAAATAAATGTACTAATAGGCCTATCTGAGGGATTCTCATTTGTGACACAAATTTCATTCCCATTAAATCCATTAAAACCATTACATTTTCTATTGTGTTTTGGGCAGGGTTCTATTGTTTTTTTCAGCAGGGTGCATACATCCTAAATTTGTTAAAGGTTAGATAAAATCACCTCAGAATTATCCTTTAGACATAATGCATTCTGTAGAGACAAAGGCCGCATTTACACTGCATGGTTCAAGTGACCCAATTCCGATTTTTTCCTCCCATGTGGCATAGATCGAATATGGCCCACGACCGTGTAAGCAGGAAAAAATCGCATGGATTCCGATATGCTCCGATCGGTTTCAGGCCTCATTCATATGTGGAAATAAATCAGATATGAATCAGATACGTGCATTTGCGCCTGCCGTGTAAGCGGTCAGATCGGATATTCCCCTGTAAATGCGACCCCTACGTCATTGAAAAGTGAGTTTTTTAAAACATTTCAGGGTACAGACATACCTGTAACAAATGAAACATCTCTGGTTGAGTAGCAGAGTATTCATTTCGTTTGTTTGTGTTAAATAAAAGGTGATCTGACGCTGAATGTATTGCTTTTGAAATCATGCAGAGTGCTCGTTGCTGCTGTTATCAGTGCTCAGACGAGCGCTTCAGTCCCGTTCGTTCCATTGAAACCACAAAATAAATGCACACAAACATGTCCCTGCCTTTGATATACAATCACTGATGAACGCATTTGGTTTTAATTACTAAAAAACACAGTCGATGTGACATGTTTAACATTATCTACCACCTGAGTATTATTCCACTCGCAAGCTTTCAGCGGAGCTGCGTACATCACTGTCCTGAAGAATTTGTTCTATATAATTATTTTGATGTATAGATGTAACTATTGCATTAAAAACGTTTCTATATGAATTCCATGTCAATAAACTAAACTCAATGTACTATTCAAATTGATTTGTGATGTCATATGCTATTTTTGGCTTGTTTCACCAAGTGCAGTGTAAAATGCACACATCGGATACGGGCCACTTTTAAAAGAAATGTAAGCACGTCGTCCAAAAAATCGGATATAGTCACAAAATCGGAATTGGTCATAAAGACTTGCAGTGTAAATGCAGCCAAAATGGTGTTTTAAAAGTGCTTTAGTGTTTTAAGAGAAAACAAAATCAAGCTGTAATGCTGCTGGCAGCGAATTAATAGCGAGCAGTGCAACACTGTGATATTGAGTAGAATAACAAAGCGCCAACCAGCGGCGAACAAATAAAAAACAATTTAGAAATGGTGCAGATGTAGTATTTTTGTTTTCCACTAGGGCGCATGCGTGCAAAGCTTTAACTACCCACCGAAGAGTTGGACTTGATTATTTACAGCATTAATAAGCTAAATAAAAGTCTGTTCGTAATTCGTAAAAGTTTTTTTTTTTTAGTACTAGGCTATGTAAAGCAGACATGCCATATGGTAGGCTATGTGAATATTTATGGTAATCTACAGTGTTGTAGGCTTTTAAGGACCATGGCATTATAATCTGATACCATGGTGATAAACATAACACCACTGTACTTTTTGTAAGTGTTCTCAGAGTGTCTGTTATGGTTAAATAAGAATTTAACAGTAACTCTGACACAAAGAAACACATTTGTGAAGCCTACAGTATTTTCAGTCTTAAGGTATAGATGTTGTCCTTTTTAAATCTAGAGATTCAATATTTTGACTACTCTGTCAGATCTTACCTTACCCATGCTGTACACCAGGAGGGTCTTCATATATTGCCTTCAGAGAAGCACACGTTCATGATGTTGCTTTGTTTCAATAAACAGCAGATAGTCTGACCTCTCACATCACCGTCATATGACTGTCATGAACTTTCAATTGTCTTTAATTACCAATGGCATCAGCATCCTCAGAAAACACTTACAAAAATGCAACCTACAAATCCAGCTGGTGCACAAGCACTGGTTTTTACCCATCTATGGAAAGGAATAAAATGATGCAGTCATTAAAAAACATTTTGGCCTGACATACTGAATTTAAGCATCCAAGGTTAATGACACAAGTCACCCCTAGAACCGCCTTGCTATGTCCTAGAAAATCTGCTAAGAACAAAATGTTTTGCATATCTGGCAGGACTAAAAGTCAAATAGTGTTTAGACACTTTCATTTAACACTCCTCAGTGTCCCAAGTTGGTCTGTTAATGGCCACCCATGTCTGCATTTGTTTTTCATTCAGATGGCATGTAATGATTCAGAGTGAATTGTTTGCGAGTTCATTTGCCAAGTCCCATCCATTTGAACAGACCATGAATCCGTCTAAGCAAGCAACAAAATCTTCCTTTTAAGGTTTATTTCATCTACCCACATATTATACACAGGTATTCACAATACAATCTATAATATTAATAAATTAATGAACATGAAACTATTTCTCTCCAGATGTAAGATAAATTGCAAAAAAAAAAAAAAAAAAGTTAATTTAAATATTTTGGCATCTTCAAAAGGATAATCTTCTGTCATCATTTAGTCACCATACATCATAGCATTCCAGATGTATGACTTTCTTTAGTCAGATGAACTCAAACAGAGATTTTTAGCAAAAAAACAAACAAACATCTCTGTGAGACCATATGCAAGTGGACAGGACCCTCAGCGGTAATCAGTGGATGAATGATGAGTGGTGTGTCTGAGAAAAATGCTAATATGTTAAACTTCTTAAACTATAAACCATCGCTTCTGGCAAATATGTGTTCACACCTTATGTAAGCATTATGTGAGTGAGTTGCGAAACTCACACAAAAAGTGATGTGGAAGCACTGAGGACTGTCACTTCTGTGTGAGTCTCACAACGTGCTAATGTTCACAGCATGCCGACAACTGTTTAAAATTTAAAAAGATTCATCAACTGAGTTTGTATGAATTAACCATTGTGTTTGTTTTTTTTTGCGTGATTTTTGAAGCGTCAACTTTGAGGGACCTATTCACTTGCATTATATGAACTCAGAATTTATTTTTCTAAAAATCTCTGTTTGTGTTCCACAGAAGAAAGAAAGTCGTATACATTTGGGATGGCACAAGGGTAAGGAAATGATGAGAGTATCCCTCTAATTCATAAAGTGGTTCTTCCTATTTTTCATGAGATATTAGTGTAAAGTAATCATCTACAGCATGTATTGTACAAAATAAACATAAAGTTGTGATTTGAGTCCCACAAAGAGAGTTGTAAAACCTTATTGCTGTTCGCCCAATTTAAAGCATCTGTCTCCTCTTTTGGCTGTGAGCCGTAGGTAGTATGATCTGCTGACTGTGCTGTGCTGCACAGGTGGACACATATTAAAATAAAAGACTTCATTTTTCAAGTTTTTTCATCTACAAAGAGACAGTCTCTAAGGTCTGTTGATGTGAACCATAATTAAAAACCCTCTGGAGTCTCACAAATGGCTTACTACCTCTTCCCTTTCGTGCTTGTTTTGTGTTTTTCCAGAGTTTGACCTGTCTGTGTTGGAGAAGCTCCCAGACCGGCTGCCCTCTGCCCTCCTCTTTAATGAGTTCTCCACCTTCAGGGGAAGCCCAGAGGAGCTGTACGCCAGAGGAGGGATGGTGTTGACCAGTATCAGCTGCAGAGGCCTCCTCTCCTCGCGGTAGCGGCAACGCATGTACCGGGCGAAAGCAGCACGGTAAGTCTTATTGAAGAGCGTGTAGATAAAAGGGTTGACTGCTGATGATAAATAACCCACCCAAACAAATACATTCATCAGTCCCCCCACCAAATCTTCGTCACACGCCGAACCGCACACCACCGCCATCACATTAGTCACGAAAAATGGACACCACATGATCACAAAGAGAAGGAAGACCACGCCGAGCACTTTAGACGCCTTCTGCTCGTTGCTGATGGACTGCATGGAGCGCCGGCCCGATCCTCTGGAAGCCCCGTCGCGGCAGAGAGATGAACGCGAGAAGAGACGCTCGGAGGACACCGAACCTCGTGGGAGGAGTCCAATAGTGGACGACCATTTTGGCCGCACGATGAGTTGGTCCAGGCACAAAGTCGCTTCGCTTTGAAGAGCACTGATGGTGAGAATGTAGGTTACGACCATGATGATGAGTGGGATGAAGAACGCCACAAAAGAGCCAATCAGAACGAAATTGTTGTCCGTCAGTTGGCAGCTTTCATTCCGGAAGACTTTGGTGTGATCGTGCAGGCCAAGGACTGGGACAGGCATGGAGATAACTTGAGACAGATGGAGACAAAATGAGAGTGAGAAGATAGCTTGGAGCTATGGTTTGGCATACCAGTGCTAATAGATGCAGTCTCAGTTGTTTAGCATTTCAGAATTGAGCTGGAAAGAATTTCCTCTTGCATCTAGAACTTACCCACAGAGATGGTCCAGGCTGCTATAATTTTGACACGGGCTCTGGTTAGAGAGTTCGAGCGGCTGTGATGGATGGGATTACGGATGGCGATGTATCGGTCCAGAGAGATGGCACACAGGTGCATGATGGAGGCGGTGGAGAAGAGAACATCCAGGTAGATCCAGATCGGACATAGGGCCCAGGGAAGGGGCCAGGTGTAACCTAACATATCAAAGACACAAAAAAATTCACTTTCTGGACAAGCATGTACTTGTGTGTTGTTGGTTACAGTCAGAGAATGTATTAAATATTTATATTTATATATAAATATAAGCTACATTTTAAATACAGTTCTATAATATTAAATATTTCTGGGGAATCCATGGAGCAATGTAAGCAAGAAAATGGCATTCACACTGTCAACATATATATATATATATAAAAAAACAGTAATTTTGTGACATATTTTTACAATTTGAAATAACTGTTTTATATAAGTTAATACAGTATATTTTAAAATGTAATTTATTCCTCTGATGGCAAAGCTGAATTTTCAAGAGCCTTTACTCCAGTTTTCCGTGTGCTTCAGAAATTATTCCAATATGTTGATTTGGTTCTCAAGAAATATCTCCTATTTTTATCAGTTCTGAAAACATCCATGGAACCTTTCCATTGCACAAAAGGTTCTTCAGATTATTAAAATGTTTTTCAGACCTCCAAAAAAAAAAGGTTCTTTTAGGAGCTGTTTACTGATTGGTTCTTTGAGGAACCCAAAATTGTTTTATATGGCCATTAATCTCTTTTTGGAGTGTAATACATAATTGTTAATCTGAACTTTCAAATCTTTTCCGCTTCTTTAGATTTCATTATCATCAATAATAATTATCTTGAATAAAGTGGGTACCAGTAGTCACTGGAAAAACTTCAGCCTTTTATTTTGCTGACTCACAAAGAACAGATATGTTTTCGAAGGCGCTATGTCTCAGTATTTGATTCCTTTGGGTCTGAACCCAAAGGAATGTGAGATGAGAGAGTAGAAGACTCTCGGGTGCAGATACAGACAGTGGTAATCATCAGTAGCACCTTCACACACATTGGTGTGCTTCGAACTGTAAAGTCATAGAGTCTCCCAGAATTCTCACAACAGGTTCAGCTAAAATAGAGACCTGTTTCTTATAGTGCCTGGAGCGTTCTAGAGCACAACCCTGTTTCACTTGGCTATATAAATTACTCTTACTCGGTTATATAATAACATTACATCACATCATAGATGTGGGAATAACACGGTTCAGGGAGCAAAAGGTGATACCAGCTGTGGATTAGTTGTGGTCACTCAAAATGTGTTCTGTGTTGCGTGTTTGCATGTTTGATTTAAAAACAATGTGTTGTGCTTTAGGCGGACTTTGTTTTGTCTAGGTTTTCATGGACAGTTCTGATCTCTAAATGACAAACTCCACCAGTAAAAGAAGAAGAAAGAAGGAGAATAAATAATTTAGTTCTGCCTTATCGTAAATCTGTCTGTACATCATTTAGTGAAGGCCAGCTGTCATAACACCAACACCACATACATCTGATAGAACTAGGAAGTGACATGTTTTATTCTCCTTGGTCAAACTATTCAGGACATCAAATAGGAAGCATAACAATTTTTGCTGCACAAACACACCAAAGCACAGCATCGTTACTGCATAATTAATTCCTCATCAAAGCGCTGGAAGGAGTAGGAAGAGGGATTTCTCTCCCCATGCGTGAATACAAGCAGGCTAATTTAGGACACACCAGACGGCCCAACACACACTCATTATGCGCTGAAATAAATCACCTTCCAGCAAAATGTATGGAGGCCTAATTATTGTTCTAAAGAGAAATGCATCATTTTCCAGAGATACAAATGTTACAACACAAGAAAGTTTGCAGTTTACACCTTTGACCGGGAAGAAATTCACTGGAGGCGTCTGATGAGTGCTGATTCAGTAAAAGAGCTCAAATAAAAATCCTGTGCATGACCCCAGACACAAATTTAAAGGAATGTTCTGGCTTCTGAAAAATGTAATGTCTATAAACAGCATCTGTGGCACATTGTTAACAACCACAGACAATAACACAAGAATTATTATCTGGAGTAGTAAGTGACAGGTTCTGATTATGGCAGAAAATAATTATGACTTGTCCCTCAGTTTGTAAAAAACAAAGAAAAATTGTATTTACAGTAAAACACTTACAATGGAAGGCAGTGGCTCAAGGCAAATGTGCAGGTTTAATTTTCTGTACCAAAAAAAAAAAAAAAATTGTACTATTTTAAATAAAGTTATTGAAATCAGGGGTTCTAAAATTTTTGATGCCAAGAACCACAAATAAAATTTGTGTCAAATATAAAAATATAAAGGCAGTTGTAGCTATTTTAATATATAAAGACTCATTTACAACATGCGAGAAGAACAGTGTGATGTTCTAAAGAAAAAATTGTGTTTGGAAAATTAAATAAAAATGTTCTTTGACTGCATCTTTTTTTTATCGCTATTATTATTTATTCATTAAACTATATGGTTTTTATTTGGTTCAAATAGTCCTGATTAATGTAAAAGCAAAATAGGGGTTAGAATATCAAAACAATATTGTGTTAAATATTTAACTAAAAAAGGTTACACAGAACTTTGACAGCCCTAAAAAATTTTACCCCTTAGCACCCCAGTTTCCTGTTGATGGTTCTCATTGTAAACAGTCCTGGTATCCTTGTTCATATCATGCATACAGTACGTTACATGTTTTACTGGCTTAACATGGCATGATGGAAGTTGAACTATATATATAGTATATATAGACTATATATATACTTTATATAGTATCACTATATAAAGACTGCATGTTAGTATCACTATAGAGGCTTTCGCATTTCGTAGTTCTAGTAACTCAATTCTAGGAACTAGCCATTAGGGTCATTCCTCCAAAGGATACGGCCAGAAACTAACAATTAATTCAATTTTCTACCTAATTAGATTGTGTTTTATTAATGTCTACACCTATCCCAACCCTAAATCTACCCCTTACAATAATGCAAAAAACAGTAATTATTGTCATACAGTGTGACAAAAATGACACTATATTAATGTGTGCATGCCCAGTAGGCGCATATCCTTTCTAGCCTTAACCCTGACAGTGGCGTGGGTTATATTCACAGCATTAACAAACCTCAATGAATGGAGGTGAATTTAGTATGCCGTGTTCTGAGCTGTTTTTGTTGTGTGTCATGGGTTTCGTGATAACGGAGATGGAATGTAACCGCACAATTTACGCGATTAAAAGAGCATGAAAATCTGACTAAATCTCCTATGACAACTTGTAGAATTATCAAGGCTGAGAAAAGTACACAACGCAGCAGACAACAGGAAAATGTTCCATTTTCGTGGAGAAAATAATTTGACATGGCTTTTTAAAAATGGTGGGTAGCCGGTGTTTCTAATGCATTTGGCCAATCAGCACACACTTACGTCACAGATAGTTCCTATAGAACTGTTTTAGACCCTACTCTGAAGTAGGAGCTAATTTAGTTCCCCCAAATGGAGTTCCTAGAACTAAAACCGTTCCTAGTTCCTGCAATGCGAACACAGCAAAAAGTGGGAACTTCTGCCAATAGTTCTAGGAACTATGAAAAAGTTCCTTCGGTGCGAAAGTCCCTATTAGCATCTATAATGTTCGTGTCTTGAGGCTATACATTCAAAACTATGTATTTTAACAGCTATTTTGGTGAAATGCCTCACCCCATAGACTTCCATTGTGTATTACTGTAAATTTAATGCTTGTATGATGAATACATATGTAAACGTAAAGAAACTCACCATAGAGGATTGTCACCATGGCTACTGGCATTACAAGGATACCCAAAAGCATGTCTGTAATTGCTAAAGACCTCAAGAAGTAATTAGTGGCATTCTGTAACTTCCTCTCCAAGCTCACCGCCATGATGACCAGGATGTTACCCGTCACCGTGATGATTATGACCAGAGAAATCAAAAGTGCCACCCAGTTCTTCTGGACATGCTCAGAGGTCAAAGGGTCTGACCTGTTTCTGTCTTCACTACCATTGCAATCCATAGAGTTATTCAGAACTGCATTAACTAAAGACACCTTCTGCTCCATGAGTCAGTGTTTGCTGCTTTTGTCTTTTGAAATCTCAGCTGATATCCCGGAGGACCTGAGATCAGCAGTCGTCCCATTCAGGGTCATTAACAGACAGTTTTTTTCAAGCGCAACATCAATTAATTTGTGGAACCCATAGTCCATATGAAGCATAGCACTCCAACTCTGCACAACCCAAAACGTTCCAGTTTGAGATCGACAACATGTTCACAGTCACCTTCAAGAGCTTCCTGTTTTCCCCGACCCAGTTGACGGTTGTTGTACACGGATGTTTAGAGCTCCTTGAGCAGATGGATTGTGATTCAGAATAGAAGAGGCAACTTTACAGCTGCATTTCCAATGAGAGAGAAAGAAAGAGTGAGCACATATGAGAGACTGGAACGCACTGATGTTTCATCCTTGCATGCTCACAGCTGTCCTAGTTTAAACAAAACATCACATAAACACAAAAAACATGCAATCTTATGCATTGCTTCATTCCCCTATCAATGCATATTGCATGCAACTGAAATTTTAAGTCTAGTGGCTTCAACAGCAAGACTCATTCAACAGTGTAGAACATCAGACTCTGTTTATGTTGTGTTTATATACATTACCGGTTAATCTGGAAGAGTTTTCCTGTTTCCAGTCACTCCGAACACCAGAGCTGGAGAATAAGCCACTGATGATGCATGCCTCTCACATCAACCCAACATGTGGTCCTGTTCCATTCATCCTTTCTCTTCTCCTTTCAGCACTTCAGTCTCTTATCTCCGTCCCTCCCTCCCTCGCTCCCTCTCGCTCCCTCTCTCCTTCTCTCTCTCTCTTTGCAGATAGTTCTCTCCAGCTGTAACTGAAGCCAGACTGGTTGAGCTCACTCCAGAAAGACTTGCCTCTGAGTGGTCCCTTTGGTGCTTGTCAGCTGCAACAAAGACATGCACCTTTTTATTCCCACACACATTTACACAGATATTCAAATAAGCACTTCAGGCAGAAAACTGAAGGGGGATCTGATGGAATGTCTCATTTAACCTTTTAAACTTTTATTGTAATTCCAGGAAAAACAGGAAATATTACAAAATGTAGAAGAATATTTCGAATAAATCAGGTGTTTATGGTTGTGCTAGCCAGGTGGTGTTTTCCACAAGGGGCTATTGAAACAACAGATACAAGTGTTTTACAACCATGCAGATGGCAAGTAGACCGTCAAAGGGGTAGTTCACACAAAAATGGAAATTCTGTTATCATTTACATTATTTACCCTCATGTTGTGCAAGACTTGTATTTCATTCATAGGTAGGGAAAAAATATGAAAAAGGTCTCTATTTTTTGAAAGTCCATGTTGTTTGGACCTCTAACTTCTAAAAATACATCAATTAATATAATATAGCACCAATTTACACATATGACGTAATATTCATGAACCAAAAAAAAAGTATTTCAGTCAGACAAAGGTGCTGGAGTAGATTAGCAACTAGTAACAGGATTTGCGTTGGATTAAAACTGCACTGATAAAATTGATTTAGCCCTGTTGATTATAATTTAAATAGGTCTAATATTTCAATTTTATTAATAATATCAATATTATATTTTAGTAGATGTTTTACCACTGCCCATTGTTTTTAGAAGGTTCTTAAAGAACTTTTATATTTTTATTTGCTGCCTTTCACGTCACACATATTTGGGACTGTGCGATGTTGTGGTGCTGTCAGCCAATCAGCACAGTTATGATGATATTTTCCTACAGATGCTCATTTACATGTCATTATGGCTTCGGTGATTGGCTCTAAACTGTGGCTCCTGTGATTAAAGATGGCAGATATTAAATTGTGTACTTCCAGTAAAGTTGCTCCAGTCAACAAACTGCCATTGAGAAAGTTCTGAATATTAAATATATTAAAGACCTCCTTGTGGGATGAATTTAAGAATAAACTATAATGTGAGACCCTTGAAATAGAGCATTGCACAAATTGTCATTCCTTTTCTTTACTGTTACATTTTACTCTTGCACTTGCAATTGCAGTTAGTTAGGCTAAAATTTGCAAAACAAAACATTAAAATCTCTTTTTTTTTTGTCCCATTTACCCCTTTTAACTTTAACAAGATGTCATCAATTACGCAAATATTTATAAAAAGAACACAGTGTATGTCATCCTGTAAAAGGTGTTCCACTGATCCTCCTTCCTTCAGGATATAACCTAAAATAATCCAGGTAAATTGATAAATTTCCACAGAAGACCTCTGCCATCACAGGATATTAATAATGCATTATTAATACACATCATGAATTAATATTTAATATTTTCCAAGAATACGTCCTCACTTTTATTAAAAATGGGAAAAAAATGATATGCCTCTTCCTCTAGGCAAAATTGGGAGAGATAGATAGAGGTAAAAATTGGAGAGAGGGTAGAAATAGATACAGAAAGTGAGAAAGAAAAGTAACAAAGAGAGACAAACTGAGAGGGAAAAGAGGGAAAGCAGAAAATCCAGACAACATCGGTCCTGCTAATTCTCCAAGGTTTGTGATGAAAAGAGGCAAAGTGAAGGACGGGCCAGAGAGGGTGGCAGGGAGAGTAAACAGATGTACAGTAGCAGAAGGGAAGAGCTCAAACTGTAGAGGACAGAACTCCACCTCGCCTGTCTCCATCCATATAGATGATGGATCGCTCGGCTGGCAGACAGACTGATAGAGCATTCTCTTTCACTCACTCCTCGGTAATGGAAGGAGTGTGTGTGAGCATGAGAAGAAGCTGGATCAAGAATGTGTGTGTGTCAAGAGGCTCCCGGCTGTCCTGTAATTGCTCACCTGGGAGCAGTAGGGGACAAGGAGAGCGAGATGCGGTTCAGTTGTCAGACTCTGTTCTGCACACACTGCTGGAATTATGAACCTCATCAGCGTTCCAAAACTCACCAGGCCTGGAGAACATGATACGTTTAACTGTGGGAGGTATGGAAGAAGCACAAAAGCAAAGCTGTACTGTACTGTTCAGTGCCCAAATGAAAAAGTAACAAATTCACAAAAAAAAAACGATTTCATCCTGAATGTGATCCGTTTGAAGCAGAATCATAGACGTGCAAAGCTAGTGCTTATGTGACTATGGCAAATAAAGGACAAAGTATGTATCTGGTAACACTTTACAATAAGGTTTATTAACAGTAGTTAATAAGTCTGCATATTAAATAATAGTCCAAAAAAATCGAATTGTTGCCTGGCTTATGAAATAACTATCTAATTGTTTGAAATAGAACAGTTTATTAAATCTTTTTTAAAATGTTCAAAAAGTTTGCATATTGTATGTATTTTTTATGTATCATAACTGATACATCAGGCTTCAATGGCTCATGTAGTTTATGATATTGTGATAATTTGGAGCTCAATAAATCATAAACACCTAAATTTTCAGTTTATTAAATCTTTTTTATGTAGGCTTATTATAATTGACACATCAGGATTTTATGGCTCATACATGATATTGTGAGAATATGGACCTCAATACCTCATAAACACCTCAATGGTTTTCAGAGACCCAAACTGAGCAAAAAAAAGAAAAAGGCAATTTAGTGCAGTTGCTTAGTTACATGGCCAAAAAGTAAGATTCTGATAGCTTTTCATAGTTTTTAACAGTATAACAGACTACGTACATAAAATGCACATACATATAAGTTGTCACTTTATATTTTCCAATAATGTCTTTGTAAGATTCCTAAATTCCTCAGAAGTCTGATGTATCATATTTGATATTTACATTTTAACATGATTTTTCTAAATAATTATGTTCAGATAATCAAGTAAACCTAAGGTACTTCAGTCCAGTCAATGTTCATCTTGAAACATTACTAACAATATAAAACATATTCATATATTTTCTTTACAGAAATTTTTAGAACTACTACTTGATAAAAAAAAAAGCTATTGATCAGATGACAAAATGCATGTAGTATTGGTCATTAGAAATCTGCATATGAAATATGATACCTTAGGCTTTATGAATAAATAACTTTTTTTTTACTTACTGACCATTAAAAATGTAAAAGGTCATTAGATAAGAAAAGGGTGGGAAAAACTAGAATGTCCTTTTTTGAAAACCACAATATGATCACAACATTACTTTACAGCAGTGAGGACTGTGGCTTTACATACCTATTAATACACACATATTCTGCAGGTGTAACAACATTAAGCATGTTCTAATTCCAAACATTGCTACTACTCATGAATCTCTGCTAACTCCTTTAGTTCCCACAAACACCAGTGTGATCTAACAAACACACATTTCTCAGGCGATCCCACAGTCGACAAGCCTGCACCAGCTGGGGAGACTGTTGGCTCTCATTTATCTGATAAATACTTCATGGCAACAATTAGCACATCCCATGTGTACTCAGAAACAAGCCCTCAATCACATTAAAATCTGTTTGAATTATATTAGCGGCTTGCGCAATTATAAGGAAGATGTTTTGTATTACATGTGGTAATGGTACACTTCAAAAGGGAATCACAAATATACACATACACAAACAAAATTATGGCAATGGTAATTATGTCAAAACATTTATGCATTTAGCAGATGCTATTATCCAAAGCAACTTTAGAAAGAACACTGCAGGAACACAGCAATTTGTCAAAGAGCCAATAATATTGGTAATATACAATGCCAGGTTTGTAAGACTAAAATCTAAATCTAAAAATGTAAAATGCTGAAAGTTTTCTGTTGGGGTAGGTTTAAAAATAGTATACATTTTTATATTATAAAAACCATTATGCCTATGGAATGTCCCCTAAACAATGGAAACCCACCATGTGTGTGTGTGAGTGCATTGGTTTAGAGTTGTGGAGTGGTTAAGTGAGCGTATACTTGTAGAAATGACTTGAGGTAGGGAGGTGCAGTTCCAGTAGCAGTCCTGCAAATCCAGTATCACAACCTTAAATTTGATTCTGGTCTTAACTGGGAGCCAGTGGAGTGAGATCAGGATGAGTGTGACGTGGGTTCTCTTTGGCTGATTGAAGACCAGATGTGCTGCTGCATTCTGGATCATCTGCTGAGTCTTAGTGGCATTGGCTAGAAGGCCTGTCAGCAGAATATTGCAATACTCCAGTCTGGAAATGACAAAAGCTTGGACAAGGAGCTGCACCGCATACTCTAACAGAAAGAGTCTGATTTTCCTGATGTTGTAAAGTGCAAACCTACACAACCGGGTCATTGAAATGTGGAAATGCTCAGTTGGTCGTCAAACATTACACCCAGGTTCCTTGCTGTCCTGGTTGTCTCTGTCTGCAAAGTTGAGCTGTAGATGATGCTTCTTCATAAACCAGTGCATCCCAACCCTTTTCCTATGAGGCACACCAATACTACAGATTTTCAAACTCTTCCTAATCAAACACACGAGATTAAACTAATCTGTGGTGTGTTTCCCAAAAGCATCGTTAGCCAACTGTGGTCAGCTGAACTCTGTTGGTAATGACAGAACTTGTGACTAGTTGCTTTTGGGAAACGCATTCCAGCTTGTTAGTAGAGACTCTAAAACCTGAAATAGATGGGTCACGTAAGGTAGACATCCAAAATGTGTACTGTTGAAGTGACTACAGGAACAGGGCTGGGAAACATTGATCTAAGCATAGATGTTTGAAAGGCTGGCAGAGATAAGAGTTCATACAGTGGCCCCTGTTGAAAAAACAGCATCTGCTGGTTAGGTATGTTTTGAAGCATGGCAGCTGGTTTGAGCTGGTTTAAGCTGGTCCTCAGCTGGTTTAAACTGGTCATGTGCTGGTCCTAAGCAACTAGCTCCTGCTCAGGACCAGCTCATAACCAGCTTAAACCAACTCAAACCAGCTGCCATGCTTAAAAACATACCTAACCAGCATTTTTTTTTTTTTTTTTTCAAACAGGGTCATCATCAGATTGAGATGAAAGAGCTGCATATCATCTGCACAGCAGTAGTAGGAGAAGCCATGTGCCTTTGATTGTGCCCGGTGAAGTTGTTTAAGTGAAGAACAGTAGAGGACTGAGCACTGAACCTTGTGGCACTTCACCTTGGAGCACAGCACAAGAGCCTGTCTGCAATACCTGGTGACTCCTACCAACTTTCTAAAGTTATTATATGAGCTGAAAAGATTTGGATTTCACATATTAAAATACAATAAAAAAATTCAGAATCATACCTAAAAGGGAAATCCTTATTACTTAAACAGGACTTATATGTATGGAATATTATCATCAAAAAAGTATAACTTGAAGGCTGTGTCTGTAATGCCTTTTATCACATTTACTCACTCTCATGACATTTAACATTTCATTTTCAGATAAAAGGGTTCTTTAGGGTTCTCTATTGTATTATGAATCAAACAGTTATTTAAAAATGCTTCTTTATTATACTGTATTGTTTAACTTTTTGCATATATGGAGAGATATAAACATCATATACAGTATGTTGTATCACAATGTGTGAAAGATGGGCTGCCCTTTTTAAAATGCACCATATGGCGAATCAGATGGAGTTATTAGGAAAGTCAAAAGAGGAGAGGACGAAATACAGATAAAAATAATTGACACCCCTGGTTGAATAATGTGTGAGAGTGTTGGGTTGGAAAGGGGGCTGAAATCTACAGTTACCAAGGCAACAGAGTGTCAGTTCTGTTGCCACAAACTGATGAACAAGTTTGTTGAAGACTCACATCACCCTGTCTGTTTCTTTTACACCCATATCAGTAGCATCTCTCTATCTCAACCTCGGAAAACTGATAATTGAGCACTGCCTTTAAGGCACAATGTACAACCAGCTGTCAACTGATTGTATAACAAAAGAAGACATTTTTAAACAACAACATTCCCTTCAAATGACTCCACCCCTGTGTGTTTTCAAAGATGGGACTTTCACAAGACAGTCTTTTAGCATCAAATCCCTCAGGCAACAGCGGCTCCATGTTAACAGTTACACATTGTATCTTTAATAGCGTGAAAGCAGCATGACTGATGTGGCACGTCTCATTCAGCAACTGACAAACTCAGAGCACAGAGAGAAAAACACACGGAACATGTGTTTTGGATGAGTCTCCAGGGACCACCTGACACATCGCTCCATAACAGCAGGTGAGGTGGGAGGGGTGCGGATACATCCTCAACTTCACCTCTCTCACCTCTCTCAGCAAAAGATTTATGAACCCCTGTCAGAGCCACACAACTAATGAGAGAGAAGATGGGCGAGAGAGGGAGGGAGGGAGGGAGGGAGAGAGGGATGAATGGATTGAGAAAGGCTATAGGGAAAATGATGAGAATAACTAATAAAGGGATATGGCTTCGGAGAGAGGTTGACTCTAAAGGCTCAATTTGAGGCTTTTGGTCAGGGTGGTTTTTAAGTATCGGGGTGCAAGTGAGGTGAGATATCTGCATTAATCTGTTCTTCCAAATATTGCTTTTTCAGTATCCGTTTTTAAACCAGTCGATACCCTGTTTTAGTTTTTCCCAAAATCCATTTTATATTTTGCCAGCTTCTTTGTTAACATTTTTTTCTGAATTTGGTTTTAATGGTTTAACTACATTTTTATCAAATTAATTCATAAAAAATTCAAGATTTGTATTTGTCACATACAGAGTTATATATACAGAATACAACCTGCAGTGAAATGTAAATATGGTTCACTCTATATAAAATGCATAAAATATATGGATGACAAACATAATAATGAAAAAGTAAACCTGAGATTGTCCAAAGATTGTATGACTGCATACAACATAGCGGATACAACAATAATAGTTCAAGTTCAAGTTCAATTCAAGTTTAATAATAACTAGTCAAATGAACAGGTAATGTGCAAAATGAAGAAAATAAATAAATAACAGTAATAATGTTATTAGTAATAGTGTTAATTTTTCTGGATCCTGTTTTCTGTTTTAATATAATTTTAATATAAAAATAGTCAATCAAATGAATGCATAAAAGTTTCATTAATCTTTTAAAATGTAATCAAACGAAATTTGAACAATTGCTTTTATATTTTTTTTTTTCGTAAACAAAAAGTGCTGTTTAAATTAAAGCATTGACAAACAATTGCGATATTCCGTAAAATAATATTTTTAGTTATTACTTTGAAACCAAACTTTTATTTTGGCGTGTGAAGACTTTTGAGTTTGTGTGTGAATTTTAACAATAGTTCCTTTTATCAAATGAAATGGTGATGTGCTGGTGAAGTGAGTCTCATAGCAGCTATTTCACAAAGAAATACACGTGGAATATGCAGACTTCATATTCCAAGCAGTCTAATATGTCCATATCACAGTTTGATTAAGTGAATAACCGTACTTGTAATTAATTTATCCAAATTTTGCCCAATTTCGTTAGACAGTAAATTCCATTTTAATTCATCCGCAATTCAGTCTGTGTTTTCCATATCATGTAATCATAGGGCCCTATTTTTATCACTGAAATCCATAGGGCAATGGAGTGAATGATACATTCTGATATTATAAGAATTGTTTAAATCCATAAATTGCTTTCTGAAAAGTTCTCACAGACAAATGCAAATCTCCAATATAAAATGTTCCAGGATGTCATTTCAACTTAGTTCCAGTGAGTTCACAGGCAAAGCCCTGAAGAAGTTCTCCTCCAAAAACTGAGGATATAATTTCAGCCTCAGGGGCGCATCAACCTCAGCGCTGTGAGAAAAAATTCAGAGGCCCCACTCCACCAAAAATAAACAGGTAAATATGAACAAGCCTGCGGCATGGTGGGAAATTATGCAAATTTAATTTCCACTGAGGTGAATCTTGACTTGAGCTTTACCAGTCGTGGAAGTAAAAATATCACAGTAGCGACTGGCTGTCAACAGAGATATATATCTCCAAACAGCTGAGAAGTGTATAACATTGCAACAGAAATGTAAAATTTGGTGATGGAAATGGTTTGGAGCTATAACTGGTGAGGAGCTGCACACTTTTGGCAACCATTTGCTGCTTTGCTGCAAATTTGCCACAAAACAACCACACGTTTGCAACAAATGAACAGTCATATTTGACATATTTTGCATGTTTGAAGTGAGCTCCTAAAGTATTTTCAAAAAGAGCAGCTGTGTATGCTGAAACATCCCTGATTAAATCGTTTTCTTAACAACTGCTGAATGTGTTCACAATTGTGCCACCACTGTGTGAAACAGTCAGATGACCAGACATTGTTTTGTTGATCCTAGATATTCTTGAAACATCTCAAATTTAAATTGTAATTGTAAGATATATATATTTGTCCAAAAGAATCAACTTTAAAATAGTATAATTTTAGTCTAATAAAGGTGAATGTCAGTAGAAATATCTTTAAAATCCTTAAACAAGACATTAAGACTTATATTCAGAGAATATATCTTGTTTGTTTTAAATATTTATTTGACAGTGGAATATGTAAAAAACAAACAAACTTCTATGCTATGCTCACAGAAGGGACCATATCAACATGAGTTTGCCTGATCCCATCTTTAAAATTGAATATATTCCCATAAACATTTAAACACATTCCATATAGCCCTTTAGGGATTATGATAGAACATCTCTAAGATTGCATGAAATTAAAACTTGTTCATATGAAACACTTTTTTTAATAGGTTGGTGTACAAAGAAATGTATTGTTTTAATTTATTTAAAGCATGACGCATGTGAAAAAGGCAGCCCGAAGCCAAACTCATCCCCACTCAAGCGCTTGTCTGAACAGTGCATTTTAAAGACATTTCAACAGTTTTCATATCAACACTAATAACAGAAGTGGATTCATCAGTCAGTTAATATTTGCTATATTTACCTGAGCTAGCACAACAGATGTTTGGCTGGTTAGCATGATCCTTTTAGGATGCTGGAAAATGCTGTATCTAAACCGTCTGGCTACAGAACATATCCTTCTCCACTGATGGCCTTTCAGAAGTAACTGTACTGTTGAAATAAATTGTTTTGAAAGCAACGAATAAATTGTATCAATTTGATCCCACTTAAAATATTTAGGTTTAAATTTGAGTTTATGTATTTAAATGTAAACGTTCCACCCATTTGGATTACATAAATTAATAAACTTAATGTGATGCATATAAGAAACAGGCAAGACCTCTGCACTCAAAATAAATAAATAAATTTAAAAACAAATATTTGCACTTTTTAATATTAACTATTTGCATCTATTTGATTTTAATCATATTTTCAAAATGCATTTAAATTGTTTAGAATCATCTTAAATCTGTTATAAAAGCAATTACATTTGGTGAAAAAGTATTAACATTAAAATATGGCTAGCTGTAATGTATAATATTTATTTAAATCGTTATTGTGTATTTAAAGCAGTCAATTTATTATTACAATTACAGAAAAATTTAATTTATGTAAGACTGAAAAATATAAATTACATCAAGTGTTTTAGTTATGTTAAAATGGCATAATCCAAATGGATGGAAATATTATATTTAATTCAAATGCATAAATCTTATATTAAAATGATGAGTGTATCGCAGATGTTTTGCAAGTAATTAATATTTTTAGGACTCTTAAAGGAATAGTTCAAGCTCAGTTGGTGACTGACTAAAAATAAACAAATATGGCGTAAGCTATTTCGCCCCATAAGCAATTTAGTCTTTAATATTTTTTAAAAACTGTGTTAACTTAGTTCATTTAGAAATTTCATCTGGTCTGAAGAAACATATAGCTCAGTATCATCAGCATAACAGTGGAAACTAATCCAATGTTTTCTCATAGTATTTCCAAGAGGCAGTATATATATGAAAACAACAGAGCGCCCAACACAGATCCTTGCAGCACTTCATATTTTACCACTGTAAGGTTAGATGCTTCCTCATTTACAGAGACAAAATAGTAAGTGTTGGACAGGTAAACAACCCAATTCCTGGAGGGCCAAGCCCTGCAGAGTTTAGTTCCAACTCTGCTCCATAACATGTAATTTGAAAACAGGCCTAAAGGACTTCATTAGTTGACACTAAACTCTGCAGGGCTGTAGCCCACCAGGAAATGTGTTTTGTACCCCTGATCTAAACCATCTTAATGCCCGTTCCTGAATACCAATGTAATTCTGTAATCTATCTAACGGTATGTCATAATCTATGATGTCAAACACTGCACTAAAATCGACCTAAGCACTGAAATGCAGCCTTAGTCAGGTTCTCGAAGCAAGTCATTTGTAAGTTTACCACGTGCAGTTTTGGAAATTTTAGACACAAATCTAATATTTGAAACATAAATCATATATCACATACTTTCAGGAGGTCCTGCACCAGCTGGGCATCTGCCATTGAGATGAACAGGAATGCTACTAGATGGTTGAGGTATTACAGACCTCAAACTGTGAGCTGCCACATTCAGAACACTTTCCTTTATAGTAAGTTGAATTCTCACTACAAGACTCACTCTAACATGAAAGACGATTCAAGGGACTTACTTTGCCAAAGAAGTACATGTTCTACATTTCAAAAATAGACAGTGACAGAGCCTTTGAGTGGAATCAAACCTCATCCTCTGAGACGCTTCAGTATTTTTATTGTTTTCTGCAGCCACTGCACCGGTGGATCCACGTCAGACTGAGAGAACACCAATTACACACATATTCCCTGTGAGTGCTTGTGCGTTTACTTAAAAGGGAAATGGTGCATTTCTCTTCAGGAGAACAGAAAAGACATCCTACAGCGACACTCCCACCAGAAAACAGAAGGAAGGGAGGGAGGGATGAAGAAAGAGGGGGTGGGATTTTCTTTTAATGATACTGTGTGTGTGTGTATATATATATATATATATGTGGCAAAAGATAGGACTAGTGTGTCCGAGATATTCTTTATCCAAAGAGTCGGATCTCCAAGTACATTTCAACAGTATAAATACAGTCCCACATAAATACATCCTCCACTTAAGAAATCAAACAAACAATAACATTGACGAAACAAACAACAGTAGGCAGTAACACTGGCCCGATCTAAACCAATGGAACCAAAAAACCCAACATTATGTCAGTGGATTGGTTTGATGGGCTCTGCACTGGGTGAGGTTGATTTGCATGAAATGAAAGTTGCACCATGCAGATACACATGTGCTTTTACAATATGAAAGCACTGATGAGACAGAAGGAATGGGGAACAACAGAGAGACACAAACGAGAGATGACAGAAGCTTGACCAGGATATGGGGTTGTGGAGAACTCTACTGGAGGTCTGAGACTAGACAAGCTCAAGTGGCTTAGTTTTAGTTCATATAAGATGGTGTGAATAGTGATGCGACTTGTAGGTTTGCTCTGTTAGATGGGCAGCTGGAACTTGACATCAACCTGGGCCTCTTTGGCCAGCGATACAATTTCAGAGAGCTTTACAACCTAGAGAAAAAGATCGAGAAAGGTATGGTAAATATTTCAGAGTTGACCTTAAATTATGATCATCTTAATTATAACACAAGTGTCCTAAATTTTAATAGTAAAATGCAAAAAAAGTGATGATTGTTGATTGTTAAAAAAAAGCTCTACATAACGGTACATAAAAAAAAAAAATTGAGTATGTTCTGCTTGGCTGTCGTGATCATATAGTGGTTCTGCATTCAGTGTGGAAAGACGAATAGCTTGTAGCTAGAAATCTGGTTTGTATAGTCATTGTATAATAATGAGATTTGCTTTGATTCTATTTGACGGCAACATTTGCTTTCATTTTTCCTTTTGTACACGTTCCCCTTTTTAAATAACACAAGGTGCAATATGTTACCATTAGTTATTGGATTAGGTAGCATGAATTAACAATGAACAGCATTTTTTTTTTTACACAGCATTTATTAATCTAGATGAATTTATTTGTTTGATTTGTTTATTCATAATACATTAACGCCATTTATAATTTATACTTGAAAGATGTATTATGTATTTTTTATTTATTTATAACTTGAAATATTAATATGTAGAAATTAATATTATCCAATATTAATAAAAGTTGTAAAAGTATGGTTCATTGTTAGTTAATGAAACCTAATGAATTAACTACTATTAATGAACTGAACCTTGTCCTGAAGTGCTGTAAAACCATTTTTTTCTTCATTATTAAACATTAATGGCAGGTAAAGTTATGGGAAGATTTGTCCTGTCTCTCAAGAAAGTGATGGGACAACTGAGGGGTGACTAAACGATGACAGATTTTTCATTTTTGGGTAAACAACTCCTTTAAAACCTCATATTTCTTTGGACTATCAATTTGATTCCTGAACCATGATGGGCAGATTCATCTCTCCATTTCCACCCCATGTCAGTTTCAATTTGCCCATATGCATGCATAAATAAGAGAAACGCACCATTTTGGCTGCCTCGTCCAGATCATCACAGGCCAGGATCTTCAGAGGGCTGGCAGCGATCAGAGCCTTGGCATCGTCCACTCTTGTTCCTGGAGATCAGACAAGCATGATGAGAGTGAGATGAAGGACAGAAAACATGAGCCACCTGCACAAATATCCCTTTCCCTTTTTTATTTCTGTCACCCTTCTGTCAATGTTTCCTCTCTCCGTTTCAGATGTTCCAAGTCTTCTTGGGGGATTTGTGCTACCTTTTATTGATATAGATAGTACAGTGTTTTTGACTAATGAATTTCCAGGACCTTTCCATGACCTTTCTAGTCGTCTGCACTTACTGGATAAGGGTTTTCAATAATTCATCAAATTCTGTCTTCTTCTCTAAAGAATTCTAAGAAGCTTTCTGACCGATCTGTGAAACGGTTAATAAAAAAAAAAAAAAACTTGCTAGTTGCAAGTAAGTTGTACTTCATACAATAGCAACATCTAACCGGTGACATGATTTTAAAATAGGGTGTAACTAGTAAAATCTATATTTATTATAGTAATTGTATTTAATGAATGACCTCTGATAAGCCTTTGTGTCCTGTTCATGTGATTTTCGAAGGAAACCTGAAGTGCTTGTTCTTTTGGGTATAACTGATAATATGATTAAATTTTTCAGATCAGCACCCTTTTAAATAAAGTATGGGAACTGAAAATATTTTTAATGGGTTTCAAACCATCCCTTCACCTCTCCATTAATCAAAGTCACCCGCACCATCAATCATAATCATAGTATTAAGTTCGGTCTCTCTCACCTTGTAACCGCACTACAATGGGGATTTTCAGCTCCAAGTCAGTGACAGCCATGATAATGCCCTGTGCAATGACATCACACCGCATGATGCCACCAAAGATGTTCACCAAAATAGCTTGGACCTGTTACAGAGAACACAGAAAAACATTGAACACTTTCTGGCATAAGAGGTGCGATAAAAGCGCGGCAATAAGAACAGAAGCCGTATGTAATTCCCTTGATCATATTACCTTTTTATCAGAGGTGATGAGCTTGAAGGCCTCCGTCACCTGCTGTGCAGTGGCTCCGCCTCCAACATCCAGGAAGTTAGCAGGTGTTCCACCATGTAGTTTAATGATGTCCATGGTGGCCATAGCGAGACCAGCACCATTGACTAAACACAGGTGACATATGTATAAATTTACACATACACATATTCAAACTAGTCAAAATGGTACAAATTGCATAAACACAGAAAGTTTACAGAAAGTGCGTAATATATAAAGATCTTTAGTTCCAATTCTTTATTTAGAAATGTTAAAATCTAAAAAATGCTGATATGTGGGTTTATTTTTGAATTGTCCACTCAATGCTGTGATAATGTTTCTCTAATGGATGGTTGTAGGTTTTTGTACTGACCCAGACAGCCAATAGTGCCATCTAGGCCGATGTAGTTGAGATCTGCTGTGGCTGCCTGTCTGTCTCTGGCATCCTCCTGGGTCCAGTCTCGCATGTCGAACACTTTCTTCTGCCTATAGGCAGCGTTTGAGTCAAAGTTGATCTTAGCGTCCATACACATCACTGCAAAGCACAGAAGAAAACATCTATGAATGCATGAAACTATGGGACTGCTATGGAGTAGTATAGTGATGGGTAGGGCTGCACAGCATTTGAAAGACTGACACTGCATTGTTTTTCTGCAATATACACTCCTGAACAAAATCTTAAGACCAGGGGAAACATTACAAGTATTCGTATTTTACGCTGGTGGATCATAACCAGGTTGTAAGTACTGCTTCAAAATGCCAAAATAAGAAACCAGAGCAAGAGACAAAAAATTGAGATTAGGCAATTCATTGAAAACTGCATTTAAACTCAAACAGGCTGTTCATCAGCTGATCAAAAGTTGAAGACCATAGCCTTAAAAAGTTCAAATCTGTGCAAAAATATGGCTTTCATGTCATTGTCCTTCAGGCAGTTACACTGTCATGACCTCCTGATGGCAAAGGCAAAAAGGCTTTCTGTCTTTGAACGTGGTAGGATTGTTGAGCAGCACAAGCTGCTGAGGTTGGACGCAGTAAGACAGTCATTTTACATTTCTTAAAAAATCCTGAGAGTTATAGCACAAAAAAAGTCAAGTGGTAGACCCAAAAAAGATCAGAGGAACATGCAGGATGGTCCAAAAGAGCGACGTAATTCTCCTGGAAGAAGTCCTTCGTCAGGCGGGCATTGTGAACTGCAGCGTTGTCCTGTTGAAAGACCCAGTCATTACCGCACAGACGAGGGCCCTAAGTCAAGAGGGATGCCCGCTGCAACATGTCCACATAGCCAGCCGCCGTTTGACACCCCTGCGCAACCTAAAGATCCATTATCCCATTGAAGGAAAAAGCACCCCAGATCATGAAGGAGCCTCCTCCACTGTACTGCATAGAAAACATCTCCAGTGGGATCTCCTTGTCATGCCGGTAACGTTGGAAGCCATCAGGACCGTCCAGGTTGAATTTTTCTCGTCAGAGAATAAAACTTTCTTCCACCTTTCAATGTCCCATGTTTGGTGCTCCTTTGCAAATTCCAAACGGGCAAGTTTGTGGCGTGGGAGGAGACGTGTCCTTTGAAGACGTTTTTTGTTCTTTAAGCCCTTGTCTCTCAGATGCCTTCTGATGGTTATTGGGCTGCAGTGAGCATCAGTAAGGGCCTTAATTTTGGTCGAGGATTGGCCTGTGTCGGATCCTCCGGTGCAGTGCAGGTGATTTTTTTGGGGTCTACCACTTGACTTTTTTGTGCAATAAATCTCAGGATCTTTTAAGAAATGTAAAATGACTGTCTTACTGCGTCCAATCTCAGCAGCGATGGTGCGTTGAGCGTGCACTTGCTTGTGCGGCTCAACAATCCTGAGACGTTCAAAGACAGAAAGCCTTTTTGCCTTTGCCATCAGGAGGTCATGACAGTGTGACTGCCTGAAAAACAGATTTTTGCGCAGATTTGAACGTTTTAAGGCTATGGTCTTAAACTTTTGATCAGCTGATGAACAGCCTGTATGAGTTTAAATGCAGTTTTCAATAAACTGCCTACTCTCTATTTTTTGTCTCTTGCTCTGGTTTCTTCTTTTGGCATTTTGAAGTAATACTTACAACCTGGTTACGATCCACCAGTGCAAAATGCGAATACTTGTAATGTTTCCCCTGGTCTTAAGATTTTGTTCAGGAATGTATATTGCAATATGAAAAAAATTCAGGAATTTCCACCAGATGCCTTGAACAGGTCTATTTGTAGCTAATAATCATTCCAGAATGATTGGGGAGATTCTGTAGGGGAGGGCAAATTATAAGAATAATTAAAAAAAAAAAAATAAAAGCTGAAAATGACTTTACTTAGTGTGAACCATCAATTTGGGGAAAATATTGAAAAATCTGGATGTTCATACTTGGGTTTACTCGCTACAAGAACTCAAACTTCTTTCATTAACCATGAAGTGAACAGGTTATTTATTTATTCTTTTTTTTTTAATTTTTTTTTTTTTATCTCTTTCCTCAAGATTTCATAGGCCACATTCCCACAGTTTTTGACCCCATTCAACATGAAATAATAATTCATTTTTATTAAATAAAAATATCCAACAAATTACTGTTGTACTGTATTGTAAAATAATAATATCAAGTACTTAAAGAAATAATATTCTTATTATACACCTAATACAACTGTAAAATTACTAACATTACTAATAATAATTTTGATTTCTTGCTTTTCAAGCTTGTCAAGCTTTTAATTTGGCAGGTTAATTAATAATTAATAGACTATGTATGTCAGAGCAAAGACTGGCACTGTGTTCATTTACACTTGCGCAGCTCATAGTCTCAGCCTCAGATGTCACGCCCACGGACCGTTGGCTAAACGTCTGATGCATATGGTACACTTATCTGGAAACACTTCAGGAGTGTTGAAGTCGTCGTCAGATTGGTTAAATTATACAGGATTTCCAGGAGACGTGTGTGTCGCGTTCTTTAACATTCCTCCTGGAAACAAAAATGCCGTGATGCAGAAACGCCCTCATGAAAGAAGAAAGCCGTCGTGCTTACAACTGTGACGACAAGCGTTTATCAGGATCAAATAAACGCTGGATTTTCAAAAGTATGTGAAATATTTAAAGTTCGCAGCATAGAATCTTTAAAATACATCCGAGTTTCACACACCGGTCTGTTATTGTGGTGACATTTCCACTCCCCGAAACGTGACGCTGAACGAAACGAACTGTGATTGTTTGTTTGACATGTCAGTCAAACGGCATCATGGGTGGGCCTTGGCCAATGAAAGCTGCCATCTATTCCAGACCTTCAGCTGTCAGTCTGAAGGTCTGGCTACATGAGACTACGCAGCTCATAACACTGTTAAAGCATCTCAGAGCAGCTCAATCCACATTAAACGAACTAACACACTCTGATATGCTGAAACAAACACCTGATCATGAGCTGCACAAAAGTAAATGAACACAGTGCCACATTTAACTCTAAAACCTACAGCACAAATAATTATTTGATTTAACTGCCTAATCCAAAAAGCCATATTGCGATATTGATCGGGCAGCTCTAGGACAGGAGTTGTTTAATATGCACATAATGTATATAAAGTGTAAGGTGTCTGCTTTAGGGTACCAATGCCAGAAGAATCCTCCACCATTGGGTTGATCTCCAACATAGATGCATCATACTTGATGAACACATCATAAAGTTTCAACATGTTTTCTGCAGCTTCATTGATCAATGCAGGGGGGAAACCCATCTTCTCTGCCACCTGAAAAAAATAAAAAAATAAAAACATTATTCATGCAGGGGTCAGTGTGGGAACTGTCTATATAATACTCTGCACCTCACCTTAATAGCCTGATCCATCTTTATTCCCTGCATGATATCAATAGGCTCTTTCACAATAGCATCAGGATTCTCTGCAGCCACATCCTCAATGTTCACGCCCCCCTGAGAACTGCCAATCAACACAGGGCCCTGTAGGGGGTGGAGTAGAACCCATGTCATTTTAAGGGCAGGTGAAACCAAGTAAAGTGCTGACATTTCAGGTCACGACAAAGTAAAAGTTGCCCTCTACTGGCCATTCTGCTTATTGCAGCACATAAAGTGGTGATGTCATTTTTGAACGCTTGTAAAAAAGACTTTGTACTTGAATGCACACATATGCAAAGCAGTTTCACAGATAAACCATGCGGTAACGGCCTAGTCCGTGACCTCTCACCTGGAAGGACCTCTCCATGGTGATGGCAAAATAATACTCTCTGCGTGGGTATCTGCGCTCGCAGATAAACACCTGGTTACAGATCCGGCCTGCCTCTCCTGTCTGCTTAGTGAACAGCTTCTTGCCAATCATCTTAGAGGAGATATCTCTCGCTTCCTCTGGCCTGCAGACACAAAGCGCGTCAGAAGACAAAGAGGAAATTGGAAAAGTAATAAAGTGATGAACAATAAAGTAGGCACAAACACTCACGAGTAAACGATTCTAACACCGCCTTTCAATCCTCCCTCAAAAGTGCCTTTGCCTCGACCACCCGCCAACACTTGGGCTTTCACCACCAGGTCTTTAGAGCCTGAAAAAAGAGAAAGAATAAACAAGAAAGAGAAAAACCTTGAATAATGCCAACCAAACAGACACAGCAGTACACAAAACACATGGCCTTGCTCAAACAAACAAATACCGCTTAAATTGACAGAGATCTTCAACCAGTGAGTCACACTGTAATTAGCTACGGTCTCTAAAACTGCACAGACCTGCTGTACAGACACACAGAACAGGCTTACGAAAGGCTGGACCTGATTGTTATGATAAATGTAATGCCACATAACAGACCAGGAAGTATTAAATAGTTTTGATTCACTTGGATTTAAACTGCATAACCAGTTGAAAACAACAGATGTATGACGCCAACAAGAATGATTTAGGAAGGCACGGCATCATAAACTCAATTCCGCCTGTTCAGTAAAAACAATAAAGTGAAGTTTTATACCATTTCGACTGGGAGTTGTAACTTTACAAGCTAACTTTTCAATAAACAGACAGAACTACACTTTTTTTTTTTTTTAATTTAAAATGGTATTAATTTAGAATTCTCATTATTTACTCACCCTCATTTTGTTCCAAACCCATAAGACCCATTCTAACAAGAAGATACTAAGCAAAACAATCATGCTGCCTTTGTCCTGCCTAATGGCTTGAATTTGACTGTTCTTCACCACACTACTGTTCAAGTTTGAGGCACAAACAAATTAATATTCTGCATGAATGCATTACATTTATCAAACGTGACTGCAAAGACATAATGTTACGAAAGATTTCTATGTGAAAAAAAAAATACTGTTCTATTGAACTTTCTATTCATCAACAATTCCTAAAAATGTAACACAGTTGCCACAAAAATATTAAACAGCACATCTGTTTTAAACATCGGCAATAATAAGAAAATAACATCTGTCAAAGGAAGTTTAGGCATCAAGAGGGTGAGAGTTTTCAGCTTTGGGCGACTAATCCTTTTAAAGTTGTATCAAGTTGGAGCACTGAAAAAAGGAAGTGCCCCACAGAACGCCATTAAAACGTTGACTTGACATTGTGAAACTATAGAAACTATAGTTGTCCATGTTGCAATTTTGCAAATAAAGCACTCCCACTTTTTGCATTTACCAGAAATGAAATGCACAGTAAATGAAAGGCTTTTCATTTGGAAACAGAAAGTTAAGGAGTAAAATCCAATTTTATTCAGATCTGAGACACACCAAGATTCAAACTAATGGGTCACTTAAACCCATTCTCTATTGTGCATGTTTCTCAGTCTAAAGCTAGTCCCTGCATGCTTGAGACACCCTAACCTCCTTTATTCCAGCTAACAGCACTGCCTGTCCATCACAGGTCTGTGCAGGTGCTGCCTATATGCTGACAGTTAGATTAAAGTGTAGGCCAGCCACATTCTCCAGAGGTGGCGCAAATCTATGTTTAGACTGCAATGTGTGTGAGAACAGCACAACAGCTGCAACACAGTAAATTCAAGACCCTAAAATAGGGTAATCTGGCAGTCCTGTTCAAAACACTGTAATCTGACCTGCATAAAAGCATTGCCAATGGCATTCCCTAAATGTATATATCCTGTGTTGAACTACTACTCAAGATCATTCCAATGTGAAAAATATGTTAAACAGTGGAAAATACAAATGAGTCAGTGTGCATATGATATGGAACAGTTACGCAGACTGCATCCCTTTGAGAATAAATATTGTTGACTTTCCTCAATTAGTTCCCAGCATATGTTCATGTGTTCTTACCAATCTGCTTGGCAACAGCATAAGCCTCATCAGGCGAGCTGGCCACCAAACCCGCAGGCACAGAGATGCCCGCTTCCTTCAGCAGCCCGATGCTCATGTATTCATGCAGGGAGAGGTTCCTCTGCTGCTGCACTGACAGCATTGGAGACGGCTGGTTGCCATGACTACCAAATAGACCCGATGTCCCACCAAGCACCTGGTAATTGAAAGTTAAGAGAGAAAATACTGATTAAATCCAACACAACTAAATTAAGCCAATAAGCCATGGTCATATTTACATTGCAATCACTAACTTTTGTAGATTGCTAAATGGAATCCACAAGCGGAAACAAGAACAAGCAAAGTCTCAGTTTTACAAGGAAAAGGATTTTCCCTTTCTCTTGCTCAATAGATTAATACTTAACTGACTTTAGTACAGTCTTTCAATAATATGTGGGACATCAGAATATGTGGAATCATAATATCCATTGAAGCAGACTATCTGCACCAGCAATATTAAGATGATTAACTGATGAATTAATGAATTTTGCTGTAATCCAAAGTGACATACAGTACACTCGATATAGGAATAGCCCTTTATGAAGCAACTTGGGTGTCTTGCTCAAGGTTACAACCTTCTAATGGCCAAACATAAGACATTTATGATATGAAATTTATGACTCAGGAAGGTTTACAGTAAAGGACACTATCATTTTGTTAATTAAAACAGGCATATTTGCAGTTCTGAGTGGTTTAAGAGTTAACCTTATTAACCAGCTGGCACCAGAGTTTAACAGAAACACTGAAGTGAAACAAAACAGACTGGCCCTCTGTCCATGTAGGTCAAAGTTAACTCGGAAACCCAGATGACATATACAATGTGTATGACAACCATATAAACAAACAAACACGTTAAACTCCCAGATATAATTGAACTTAAATCTGCCTAACTCCAAAAGAGCATCCGCTCAGTAGAAAATGAATAGGTTTGCTAATCTAAGCATTAGTAATAATGACAGGCAGCTAGCCTGAAGGCTAATGTCAAAGGAGAATCGCCCACTTGGTGTCACTAAAAGTGATCAAAAAAGCAAGCCACTTCACAAATGACAGTCGGATATAGTTATCTGGTGTGTGTACGCAAAACTGACCTTAGCTGCCGAGTTTAAAGTCGTCCTGGAGCCGGAATTCCTCAGTCCAGCGGACAACCGGCCACAGATCAGGGACGTCGCCATGTTGCTCTGTGCACAAGCAGCGCAGCACAAAAACAAATGACTGCACGCGCCTGCGTCAGGACGTACGTCAACTGCGCAGCTCCACTTTGAGAATCGCAGCTGGCTATTTCCTTCCCCATGAACCAAAGCTTACTATTCAAATCAATTCACGTGTTTACTGTGACAAAGATTTTGGGAATTAAGATGATTTAATGATTTAATTTGTTCATCTCATAGTGCACAAGCTTCAACCAGATCGTGAAAGGTATGCTTTCTGTCAGGAGATTCATCTACCAAGTAAGATATAGGTAAGTTTAGACTATGATGTGATTTACAGTAAAGCAGT
The DNA here is from genome assembly GCF_012432095.1 of Onychostoma macrolepis. Classification (NCBI taxonomy): domain Eukaryota; kingdom Metazoa; phylum Chordata; class Actinopteri; order Cypriniformes; family Cyprinidae; genus Onychostoma; species Onychostoma macrolepis. The sequence goes on along the minus strand of NC_081160.1, from coordinate 7,591,829 downwards.
GTTGCTTAATTATGCCCCAGCATTGCACATGTCCTTCTCTCTCACTAGTGGAGGGGGTTGTGATTCATTCCAGTGATTCGAATCTTTTCAAACCGCTCACCAAAAAGACTCTTTACATCCTTACGCCAGTAGATGGCAGCAAGTGAGCGTCTTTTTGTGCGTTGTGACAAGTTATTGAATCATGTACCTATCATTCAAAAATGGATTCATTCAAAAAGCTATAACAAAAAAGACAATAATAGCGGAAATAATTGTCTCCAGTCATTTTTATACAATAATGATTCTTCCACCTTTTCTCAAGTTATCTCAATGACTACATTTAAAATAAAAATACACCATCTTCCTCTGTGAAATACAAAAAAAAAAAAGAGTGATTTTGTTTATTATTCCTATTTTTTATTTAAAGTTTAGAACTTGGTTTAAGTTCTCCTAAGAACTCCAAGTAGATAATTTAGGTCATAGGGATTCAGCAGACATAAAATTTGGACTACAGCTAAATATAACTGTTTGTCTCTTTTAACACAGTTTAAATACAATGTCTGAGGCTGTTCAAAATGGAAAACCCATCCTCAAACGTCCTGGAGTGGGACTTGGGGTTCTTGTGACAGACTCCTCCAATCCAGGATGTGTCCTGTTAGGAAAAAGAACAACCAGAGTTGGGAAAGGCACCTACCAGTTACCAGGAGGTCACATTGAATTCGGGTGAGTTTACTGTCACAAAAATGCATCAGTGTGGTCTTTTACTAATGTATCAGATTCTTTATAATTCCTGCTTATTCATTTTAACTTTTCTTATGCGCTGGTGCATTAATACACATGGGTTGCAAGTAAATTAATTTCAATTATCAGAGAAACTTGGGAGGAATGTGCCCAGAGAGAGGTGATGGAGGAAGCTGGTGTCCGACTGAAGAACATTCGCTTTGCATCCGTCGTAAACTCCATCAGACTGGAGGAAAACTACCATTATGTAACAATCTTCATGCAGGGAGAACTGGACAGATCTTTCACTGCTGAACCAGTTAATTTGGAGCCAGAGAAGAATGAAGGTAAACCATTTATTTGAATGTGTTATTGCCTGTGTAGTCTCAGGCCCAGATGGCCCACCCACAGATCATTCATGATAGTGATAAAAATCTGTCATGTGAGACTATTGCCTTTCTCACGCCAACTTGGCAGTCACCATTACAACAGGTTTTAGCAGTTTTGAGCAAATATTAAAATGTTTTTTTGAATACAGTATAAGATAATGATGACATGGCTTTTTATAAAGCACTAAAAGTTTAAATCCCATGGTTTATTTGATGTTCAAATTAATAGATATGCTAGACAAACTATTGATTAAGATGACATTAAAATAGAAATTAAAGTAGACCTACACACAAGTAATCTCTATCCCAAATCTTGACCTTCTTAATTATATCCATCAGTTATAATCATACAATTTTACCTAATCAGTTGGAGTGATATTCAATTATTTGTAATAAGAATTGGTCACTTTATATTTTGTTTAGGCACACTTTTAATATCTAACTGAGTGCTTTTTGGCCAGAATGTGAGCCAGACTATACAGTGGCATGCGAAAGTTTGGGAACCCCTTGCAGAATCTGTGAAAATGTGAATAATTTTAACAAAACAAGAGAGGTCATACAAAATGCATGTTATTTTTTATTTAGTACTATCCAGAGTAAGATATCTTACATAAAAGATGTTTACATATAGTCCCAAGACAAAAAGATAGCTGAAATGATTCAAATAACCCCATTCAAAAGTTTGGGAATCCTTGGTTCTTAATACTGTGTGGTTACCTGGATGATCCACAACTGTTTTTTTTGTTTTGTGATGGTTGTTCATGAGTCCCTTGTTTGTTCTGAACAGTTAAACGGAGCACTGTTCTTCAGAAAAATCCTCCATGCCTTGCAGATTCTTCAGTTTTCCAGCATCTTTTGCATATTTGAACCCTTTCCAGCAGTGACTGTATGATTTTGAGATCCATCTTTTCACACTGAGGACAATTGAGGGACTCAAACACAACTATTAAAAAAAGGTTCAAACATTCACTGATGCTCCAGAAGGAAACACGATGCATTAAGAGCCGGGGGGTGAAAACTTTTGAACAGGTCCTCAGTGTGAAAAGATGGATCTCGGAACCATACAGTCACTGCTGGAAAGGGTTCAAATATGTAAAAGATGCTGGAAAACTGAAGAATCTGCAGAGCATGGAGGATTTTTCTGAAGAACAGTGCTCAGTTTAATTTTTTAATTTTAATTTTTTTTGTCTTGTGGACTATATGTAAACATCTTTTATGTAAAATGTCATACTCAGGACAGTACTAAATAAAAAATAACATGCATTTTGTATGATCTCTCTTATTTTGTTAAAATTATTCACATTTTTCACAGATTCTGCAAGGGGTTCCCAAACTTTCGCATGCCACTGTATGTCGATAGTCAAAACAACGTATGACAGCAAAAGTATCTGTAGATTTACTTGATATTTACATAGTCATGCACTGTATAAAACCAAATCATATGCTTTGGATTTCTGTTGTATGTATGATTTCTATGAGTAACTATTGACCAAGTATAAATTAGTTGATTTAGCATTAGACATCAATTTATTATGTGAGTGTAGCTAATACTGAAAAATTAGTGATTCATTTTTAATTATTTGACTGTATCTGCCCAAATGCCAAGCAGCAGCAGTATTACTGCAGTATTTCTCTGAAAGCTTCAGATTCATTAGTTATTTCTTTCTCAGGTTGGTCATGGAGGCGGTGGGAGGATTTTCCCCCTGAAGAGCAGCTATTCTTGCCATTAGCCAACCTGAGACAGCAGGACTTCCAACCATTCAAAAAGAGTTAAAGGGATTTTCTATAATTAAGAAATCAACCTTATCACTCCCTGACTTAACCTTATTCAGGATCAGGTGAACTGAACTTACCTTAGGCCTTTTCTCACTCATTTTGAAGAGAGCTTTGACCTGTCGAAAGGACACACACGCCCAGACCTTAAATTGTGAGATCAACATACTGTACTTTCAGATTGACTGTCATGGATAATTAATTACTGAATGTTATTCCAGCTTCTCAATAGCCAAATGATTTTACTGAACACACATGTGTATTAAATTTTATCTAAGGGTATTAAGCTATTAGGGCTTATCAGTCATATATTTTTTTGTACATGCCGGTATATTAAGTATACAGCATGTTATGTGTGATATTTTGTTAAAATATTTAGGTAACAGTTTACAATAAGGTCTTGTTAACATTACTGAATGCATTAGGTATACCAAAAGCAATACTTTTACAGCATTTAATTTTGCCCAATGCTAATTTCAAGTAAAAAACTAGCATTAACCTGTATTAATAATGAAATATTTTATTGTAAAGTGTTACCAATATTTCATCATAACTTCCTCATGCAAACTTACTCTAACTGTTCCCACCAGACAACACCCTTTGCATTTGTAATACTACTGCAAGGATTTCATAACACATTATTTTTCCACATAAACCTTACCTGCACTCAAATAAACTTCACCTGGTAGGTTGGACAGTCTCATTTTTTTTAGAAACCACGCCCCTATCAGTGAACTGATTATATTATATTATATTATATTATATTATATTATATTATATTATATTATATTATATTATATTATATTATATTATATTATATTATATTATATTATACGTTGTGTGTTCATGTAATTTATTAATGACATTGAAATATAACTTTATTAAAAACAAACGATGTTATTTATATTTGGTGGAAACAGCGCCCCCTTCCCGTTCATTGATGAACATACAGTCTGAATCCGGTCGGCTCGAGCTAAATGCGCCACAGCAAGTTGAGAAGCAGCACAGCGTACAAAGAGGTCGTCTGATTCGCCAAGCTTTCGCTGTAGTTCGGTGGGAACAAAAAACAGTGACAAAACAAATTTCAGTTGCACAACATGGTGAAACTCGCTTTCAACTCCGCTCTCGGACAGAAGGATTTAAAAAAGGAGGAGAAGGATGAAGCTTTGATCCCTCAGGATGTGGTGAGTTTCGTTTAGCACAAACGCTAACCGGCTAACGTTAGTGAAATTAAAAACAACGTTAATAACAGCATTGCTTTTAGCCATTCGATTCTTTATAACGTGTTTATTTATTGTAACAGTGTTCGGTCAGAGTGTTTAAAAAAAACATACGACAGTATTAAATGGATACATAAATGAAGGATTTTTACAAAAATAAACATTCAGAGTAAATAAAAACATAGTTGATGTTTGACTGCAATATAGACGTTATTTATACCAGTGTGACTGAAACACTTAGTCGATATTTGATCGGGCTTGGTGAGGATTATAATTTTATTTTTTGTCTGGTAGTTTTGTTTTTGTGTGTGTAGAGGGAAGCCATCTCCTGCCTTGTTTCAGAGTGTGTATGTGTGTGTGTGAGTGAGTGTCAGACAGCTTTGAGCTTACAGGAAAATGGCCGACAATCCAACACAAACACCAGGATATATACACAAAAATCTTTTTGCATTGCACTTTTGAGATGTTTTCCATCAAGATTCCTAATGCAGGCACATGCAATGTTTAGATAAATAAAAAAATATTGCATTATTGCAAGAAATGCATGTACAAAGGTGTGTGTGTGTGTGTGTGTATATCATATATCATGAATTGCAGTTTTAAATGCTTGTTCTAGTAGCCTGATGCATGTCTGTGCAGTCATTGCAATATTTTAATTTAAACGGTTCATTTCATATGGGATTTGCATTTAAAGGAATGTGGATGTATAAATTTGTCCCTTGCACTTCCTGAATAGGTTGCAGTAGTAAACATAGTAAAATCAGGAAGAGGAAATACATGTTTAGCCAGCTTATCGTGGGAGACTTTCATAAGTGTGAGACCAGCTCCCACTCAGATGCATGCACCGTCTGGCTGCTTCTGTTTCTCAAATACGATCATCATCTGCCACTGAGGATGAGTCAGCGCCTAGTGTGCGAACTGGGTTGATGATCAAGAAGAGGAGGTCGTGAATCATTCATAAGGCACTGTTGTGTCTGCTGAAACACTGCCACTTCGATCAGACCAACGGTGCAGCCTGATCTCACTGCCACTATTTCAGCAAGTTGCGTTTCGGCAGGCATATGTCTTATGAAAGAAGAAGAAATGGATTCAGAAGGTTCCATGCATGGAGCGGTGCTCCTTACCTTTAGACATTTCTGGCAATCAGAGACTCTAATACTTATCTAAATCGGTTAAAAGGTGTCAATTCTTCATGAGATAAGCTGTAAAGATCGTGCTGTGTGGTCTGCAATCCTCTGTCACACAGGTGATCAAAGCCTCACTGAACTTGCGGCTGGAGCCGACTACCAAAAACAGCCATCTTTGTTCCTTGGAAAAACTCCTAAAGGCACTGGTTATTTAAACAAAGACGGTCTCTGTTAGCTAAGCCGTAATCTGCGGTGTGTGTCTGTGTGTGCAAGGGCAAAGCTGTGTGTATTTGAAACAGGTGTGTTTGTGTGTAAATGTGTGACTGAATCTTTGAAGCTTTTTGTTTTAGGCTCGTTTTTTTACAAACTCCACAACAGAAAGTGCATTCATGCAACTATAACGTCGCATGACCATAAGATATCGATGCACGTGTGCTGCATAGATTAAAAGAAATGAAATCTAAAATGTAAACAGATTAAGCCGAGCATTGCATTAGGGTGATTTTGAATGTATTTCATGTTGTGCAGATGCTGTGCCTTCACAGATAATTAAAACATGGATTGGTGTCCTAGATTATAGCTTCAAAAGTCTAGTATAACTTCAAAGTCTACCAGTAATAATTCAGTAGAAGAGCACTTAAATATACAGCTTCAAATATTTGCCTAATCAGGATTTATAGTCAGTGTGTGTTTATTTTTGTATGTAATTTTTTTTTTTTTTTTTGATGGGTGCAAATATTTGTTACTAACTGCTTATTTTGATAATTGAGTGATCATATAAAGGCATTTTTCTGTATTTTATTGAAAAAAAATATATAAACAGTTAATTTCATATTACACTTTGTTTTAAGGTGTCATTATTTCAGTGTACTTAGTAATATTAATTATAACATTAAAATCTTTATATTACTTACAATAAGGTTTAGGGTTAGTTGCTTGTAATTATAGTAAATACATGTAACATGTATAACAAGGACGTTACAAAATAAATTGTTCCAAAAAATCATATATACTATATATATTTTATGTATAACAACAAATGCTGTAAGGAACAGAATATTTTATTATTTTAATAATAAAAAATAAAACTAGCCATTTTTATTTGATTTAATTGAAGAAATAATCATTATAATACATTATTAAAATAACTGTTAGTTTTTTTTAAATGAGAAAATTCAAGCAGACACAATATGAAATGTCTCTGCAAGATCATAAGGTTGGTGTTTACTGAACTAGAGGAGAGATAATGATGACTAGACTCATTTAAATTGCAGCATTGTCATGGGAAATTTAGTACAGACTGCATCCCTCAGACACCCCTGTAAACAAACCTTTATGTATATTATAGATGTTTCTACCTGAAATGGAAATGTTTTTGTTGCTCATAATTTCCCTGGAGTCTGCAACATGATGGCTGTTGTAAACACAGGAAAGCTAAGCTACTTTATCTTCTTTTGCTCTCATTATGTTGTATATGAAAAATATGACAAACAAATGAGGACCAAAAAGATTTGGTGCCAAATTGTCACCATTTTCAGTCTGATTTGTTTTCACTTTCGTCCTTGTTCATCAGTTACTGTGTCAGCTGATGTTTTGTTCATTTGCATCATGCAGTGTGTTTGTTCCTGTTGGTCTCTGGAGGGAGGTTGGAAATTTCCCAGTATCTGTTGCACACAATGCAATTGTTTTCTACAAAGCCACACCCAGACTAAATACGCTTGCACATTAAATCGATGAAAACTCTCTCCTTTAACATAAATAAACACATGCAGGTGAACTAGTGAGTGCGATCTGTGGGGATTTCAGTGAGAAAAATGTGAACATTTGGAAACAAAAACACAGTTCCCAACAGTAGTTCCCATACACATGGCGTCATGAAGTGAGACCATATATTACATAAAAATTTAGATATGTCTATATCAAAGCTATCTAAAGAGTAAAAGTGGCATGTATTGTTGAAGTCATCAACTGCTTAAAAAAAAAACAAATTTTTACTAGAAGCATTATAATTCTGTTTTTCTTCGTGTGTGTGTGTGTGTGTGTGTGTGCATACAGGACTTGGAGGATGGTCTGCGTATCAGGCAGCAGTCCAGGGCCTGGTGCTGGTGCATGTGTTTGGGTCTGGCCCTCATTCTGTCTGGAGTGGTTGTGGGCGGAGCTTACCTGTACAGGTATTACTTCATAGAGGTGAGAGAACCGTTTCTATCAGCTGCACCACATGAAAACTCGGAATAAGAATGTGAATCTGTTGGATCCTTAAAGTATTAAAATGTTTTAAGGTTCACTTCAAAATTGAAGGACAATTAAAAAAAGTCCAAACATAGATTAAGTGATTTCTTTGTCAGTGCGATTAAAAATTAGTTAACAACAACAAAACATTTTTTTTATATATATTATTATTATTTTTTTTCTTAATAAAAATTTATATTTCAACCAAAAACATTTTTCAGACAGCTTTGTATTGTTACAATGTTAGCATTATGGGTGTTGAAGTTTTTAGCTAATGGAAATACCACAGCCCTATTTCTGTTTTCTCTAGTCATGTTGTAGCAACAAATGTTTTTTTTTTTCCATTTTAAATCTTGTCAGCGGTGAATTACCAAATTCCATTTTTTCCATTTAAATATTTCTGGATTTGGCAAATTCTATGACATTCTGCATAAATTCCGTTTATATGACTGAATCCCGCCAATTCTTCCGTGTTTTCCACATCGTGGAAATCCAGGGTTTCCGCAGGGTCTTAAAGTCTTAAATTGTACAAAGTCTTAATTATGATTCCAAGAGGTCTTAAATTTGGAGACAGAAAGACCAGAATTACGATATGGCTGAATGTGACGATTAAACTTCAAAAGGCTATGATTTCATTAAATAAACATGAGCGCTATAAGTTCAAAGTCCGGTGCTGCACTGCTTTGTGTACTGCCTTTAAAACCGTTATATTTGTGCCAAACGCGACACCTGCTGGCAGAGAATGAATAAGTTATGAGTGAGTAATGAGTAACATAGGTTAAACTAGTGCGTGTATGAGTGCCTTCTTTCACTGCACGATTCAGTCTATTAAAATGCATTTAGAATGATCACATAATTTAAGATATTAGGGCTGAAAATGTATAGCCTATATTTATATCATTTCATATAGTTAATATCTCACGAAGAGTGTTTTTTTTTTTTTTTCAAAAGTCAGCATGATTACAAATGTGATATTGATTTTATGCAACAGTTCAATAAACAAGAAGTTAATATTAAGAGACTTACGTTTTAGACACCATATTTCCTGCTTTTGCTCTATTTCTCCAACAAAATCATTCCAAACACAGCACTGTTTTGTGTCTCTGAACAACCTGACGGTTTAAATGAATCGGTTCAATTGCAATGACTCCCTTATTGACAGTGACTTGCTGCCACCTACTGGCAGATTTAATTTCACATTTAAAGTGTCTTAATTTTTTAAAATAATTTCAAACAACAGTTTTCAACGTTTTATGTTTCAAATATTAAAACATTATTTATGCATTTGTAACTGCAGGTTAGCATTCTATATCCCTCTGAGCTGCATTAAACCGTGTGTAAATGCATCTAAATGCCACTTCAGATGCATTGCAAAGATGCATTTTGTTGATACTGATTTCATTTGCTTGGTAACAGCCCAAATGCAAGAATTTGACTCAGATGATGCACACTTTTAGAAAAAATGGCTTAACGGTAAAAATGCCCATAAAACTTCTTGGAAAAGATTAATTTCTATCACTGCTGTGAACTGACCACACAGAATGTGAAGAATATAAAAAAAATTCAGGAGTCAGCTGTCCATGGTTATCTTTAAGATACCAGCACAATAACACACTCAGCAAAATATCGTCTAATTATCGTTATCAATAAAATCCCAGAAAATATCAAGGTATCATTTTTTTGTCAATATCGCACACCCCTAATTCATGTTATTTAATCTGTATAATAATTTATTGATGATAACTGTTTAAATCAATATAATAATTAATACTTTTGACTTAACCATTTTCTTAAAAATGGTTTAAAGGCTGAAATATAAAATGATAAATTTACAAGACTTTGTTTTTGTGAAAACTTGTATCTGAATTGTAAATTATGCTTTTTACAGTTTAATATGGTACTATAGACGTTGTCCTACCCTGCTCATGTGGTATTAATTTTATTTGTGCAAGTCTTAAAAAGTCTTAAATTTGAGCTTAAAAATCCTGCAGAAACCCTGAAATCATAGGCCCCTATAAATGTTACTAATCTACATTATTACCCAAATTACAGTTACTCTACAAAAGCATGTTGAATCTCAGCATGTTGACTTGCATCAAAATGAAAAAAATAAATAAATAATTATAATTGAACTAGGTGATGTGGTGTAAAAACCTTACTATTTAATAAAATGTATGATTTATTTTTTTTAAATCTTTGGTTACAAAATCGGTGCAAACTTAAATCACTGATATCTTAAATTCCATTTCCTTAAGCATACTGAAACATCTAACAGAATGATGTGTGTCTAGTTGAGCATGGTGAATGAATGTGTCTATTCATAACGATGGTCTTCAGGAGGAGAGGATGTATTTCTGCGGGGTGAACTACCGTGAGGAAAATTACAAGATGCAGGACAGCCAGGAGGAAACCGACATGGATTTGCCAGCCGCATCCAGGAGGATTGAGGAGAGAGTGAGGGTTCTGGAGGACGAGGGGGTGGAGCTCATTAACATCCCAGTGCCCAAGTTCAGCGACAGCGACCCTGCTGACATCGTTCATGACTTCAACAGGGTGAGAGCCGAAGTTTATTTTCCTCATTCACACACAATTTTATCAGGTTCCCAAAAATAAACTACATGTACCAAAATAGTAACATGTTGGTTTTTCTTCTCTGCTTTTAGAGACTGACAGCCTATCTGGATCTGCGTCTGAACAAATGCTACGTCATTCCTCTCAACACCTCTGTTGTGATGCCACCCAAAGACTTCCTGGAGCTTCTTGTCAACATCAAGGTAACTGCAGCAACACTGTTGTCTTATATTTGAGCTTCTTCAAAATCCTTTAGTCTGCCTCAAAACCTCCTGAACTGCCTACTTAAGACATTTGAACAGTGACCAGAAATGAAGTCCAAGTTGTCAACTGGCAAGGCTTTGCAACACAGTTCTAGTCTGGTGTTCAAGCATGTGAACTTTGGTTGTGTTTGCAGGCTGGAACATACCTGCCGCAGTCCTACCTGGTGCGTGAACAGATGATAGTGACCGGAAAGTTGGAGCATGTGGATCAGCTGGGTTACTTCATCTATGGCCTCTGCAGAGGGAGAGACACTTACAAACTGGAGCGCAGAGAGGCCGTTTTTGGTAAAAACATGCATCCATCTATACTTTTGGCGAGCGTCCCATTGTTCTTAGGTTAATTACACACTAACCTCTACAAACAGTATTTGCTAGTTAAGACTTTTTGTCCCATTTATGAGTCTTTACTAGGGTCTTACATATTTTATATATTATTTAAAAAAAAATTATAATAATTTAATGGCTTTGGTTTGAACGGCAAAACAAAAAGACATTCCAAACCATCTAAACCACTGAAACAAAATAATTAATAGAATAAAAATAAATAAATGGACATTTTCATACATCAGTTCATAGATTTCCAATTTATTTTGCCATTTACAGATTTGAATAACTTTTAAAGAATATTGAAATAAAAAGTATCATAAGTTCAACAAAAATATTAAGCATCATTACTCTTTTCAACATTGATAATAAGAAACACTTTTTTAATGTTTTTTAAATTTTATAAATTTTTGTCATTTTCTATTCCTTTTTTAAAATATCTCTGTAGTTTAATTTTTATTTCAGTTTTAGTACATCAAGGTAAACTAAATTAAAATGAGATGTTGCCTCTGCTTCTAGCAGAAATGAATATCATGATATATGGTTTCTGCATAAATATTAAGCAGCACAACTGTTAACTTGGCAGAAATGTTTCTTTAGCAGCAAATGAGCATATTAGAATGATTTCTGAAAATGTAAAAATTTAGCTTTGTCATCACAGGAATAAATTGTAATATTTGAGAGAATTTTTTTTTTTTTTTTTTTACTATATGTATGTATATATTTTGGAGTATATAGATATATTAGAGTACATGTTGACATGATGTGACGCATAATTTGGCCACTTACATTCACCACACCATTTTACTCTTTTACACAGGTATCCAGAAGCGAGAGGCTCTCAACTGCCACAAGATTCTTCACTTTGAGAACAAGTTTGTGGTGGAGACGCTTATCTGTGAGCCGTAGGGGGGTGAAGACAGCTGGGTAACAAGATAAAACCACTTTTGACAAATTCCACTCTGACCCTTCCTCTCCTTCCATTAAACCTCTTCCTGTTTCCCCTGTTAGTGTGTGCGTGTGTGTGTGTGCGTGGGAGTGTGTGCTGCTCTCAGATTTGTTTCTCTGTATAGCAACAATCAATATTGCAGAGAGACTGAACACCAAGAGCAATATAATGCGTAGAAACATTTGTGTGTAGGCGAACATTTGGACCAGTTTCTCTCTCTTAGTAAACCTTTTTCTGTGTCTGGGTTTCTGTTAAGCGGGGAGCTCAAAGTCTCCAACAACAGGGTGTGTGGGATGTAACGTATGAAAATAACTAGTACCAAGTTGACCATGGGAGAGGGAAGGACTCGCAGAGGATAAATGTATAATGAAATCTATAAAAGATGCACTAAATGTTTAGTGTTCGTTTAAAACTGTGAACCGTCACAGATACCAGATTATACACTGGAAATATATTTGACTAGAGATTTGTGACATATGGCCAATAATAAAGAAATGCTCATAGAATTGATTTTTGTACTAGTTGCACTTTAGTCTAGGTTTTTGTTATAAATGACAGAATTTGCTCTGCTGTAAGTTAATACACTGCTAAAACATCCTATAGTAGAGAAGTCAAATCTAGAGGATGCAAAACATTTTTTAAATCTTAAAAAAAAAAGAAAATTTCCAAAAGTTAAATCAAATGTCAAAGTGCAGACTAATAAAATGTGTAACTTATGTCATTTAGGGGCTGCCGAGGTATTGGGTTTAGACTGATGGATGAATTCTGTAAAGATTGTTGAGATTTACTAAAATGTCTACCAGTTCAACATGAGTTGAAATGATTTATACTTTGCACATAACCCAAAAGGTTTTAATGTTAAACATATTAATACTAATAAAAATTTGACCACTCAGTTTGCTTGTCTTTATATCAGCTTTTTCTTAAGAAAATCTTTTTTTATTACCACTGAGATACTATTGTAGTTTTTATTAATATTTTGAATTAGTTTTTCAGATTAATTTTATTTTAGGTTGCGTCGAGCTCATTTCGAGTTCGTAATTTTTTTTCCTTTTCTTTTTTTAATGTTTATATAGTTTATTTTTTATTTCAGTTTTAGTTATTTTAGTACATTTAAGGTAAACTAAATTAAAATGAGAAATGTTGCCTTGGTGACAAGCAGAAATTAATATCTTGGTTTCTGCAATAAATATTAAGTATCACAACTGTCTTCATGGATAATAAATGTTTCTTGAGCAGAAAATCAGCATATTAAAGTGATTTGTGAATGATCATGCGACACTGAAGACTGGAGTAATGCTGAAAATTCAGCTTTGCATCACAGGAATACATTTTTTTTTTTTTTTATATTACAAAACATTTAAACTGTAATGCCATTTATTAATAATTATAATGCCACAATGTTACTGTTTTTACTATATTTTTGAGCGCATAAATGCAGACTTTGAGCATAACAGACTTCATTAAAAACAGTAATTTACGTATGTGCATGTACACAGAAGTGATTGTTTCCTACATACTTTTCTTCAATAAAAGTGGTTCAATATTTAATATTCTGAATATTAAACTGACTGATTTATGGAAATGAGGTGCAGAAAAGTTAGACCTTGGAATGGCATTGTGCATTAGTAATAAAAAAAAATTCTCAATTATGTTTAGATTTTTATTTAAAGTGTAATTTTTAAAGACTTTTTTTAAATATATATATCACTTTTAATTTCACTTAATATAAAACCCTAAAACAGATGTTAGGGTAAAACCGTTTAATTTCTCTTTATTTAAGAGGACTTCAGCAGATCTCTGGATTACAAATCTAACCACAAATCCAATTCCTCACACAACAGCATCTGATTCTTATCCGCTCCAGCAGAAAACCTTCTACGACCCTTGAACTTGGAGGAAGCACGAGCAAGTACACCAGATATATCCAGTTTATTCTCCATCAGCAGGAAAATCACAGAAATGATCAACATGCAAGACTCAATTCACACACCCTCGCCACAGACCGTTCATTGAAAATAAAGATTTGCACACAGACAAGCAAGTCAGTCACCAATGATCCAGAAACGGTGAAATCGATCGGTTTCACGCTCACATACGCACTCACACACACTTACATATAGACATCAAAGTACTCGATAGAAAAAGTCTCTGTGCATTAGTACAGTTTGTTCCACATTATCTGCATGTGGGTACGAAGAGGTTTTAAAACTTGGGCTGGTTTCTGTTTTTTAGTATCTCTTCATCCAAAAATCAGTTCTTCACATTTTATAAGATCTCCCTAAGATCACGTGCATCTCTTGTGCTTTAAAAATCTCTGTAGCTCGTCGACTGAGGACTGTCTAACTGTGCCTTTGTTATTGCAGATAAATGGGGTTCTCTTGTCTCTACACCACTCATACACCAACACAATAGTATTTCTATAATATAAATCAATATATAACGTACATATAGAATAGTCTTGTATCTTTAAGTCCACAGTTGGTCAAAGGGATGAATCGGAGGTTTAAAGATCACAATACACATGTTCTTCCTGAAGAACACCACATCCGGTGCCGAGATTCAAGAAACAACCTCTCAGATCCGAAAATATGACCATCTACGAACATTTCTTTATGGCACAAACTTCCTGAACAATTTAATAGTGTTTTTTTTTTTGTTTTTGTTTTTTTACTTTTTATCATACATACAAAGAATACACATACTTGCAAATATTTCAAGCAATAAAATCTCGTCGGAAAGAAATGAATGTAAAGGAATGGTGAAAAAGAAGTATTTTAAGGTTGTAGTCGGTCCTGTTCGTGATCCCAAACGCCACTGAAATCCTTTGGTATATCCTCCTGCTAAACATATCAAACTGAACTGCACTCAGAATGTAACGGTTTAAAAGAAACTCAACTCCCAACGCAATGAAAAACTGAAGAAAAGAAGCCCACCTGAATACTTGCGTCTCTCTCTCTCTATTACCTGGCACCACAATATGCATAAAATCCCTGTTCTGTCATTCTTGGCAAAAGCTTTTTCTGTCAGTTGCTGGTCAGTGGACAGCACACAGTTAAGAGGTGATGTAAAAGGAACATGCACATCCGAGATGGCCGTACAACTGTCCTTCTGCTAGTCAAACCCATTCCTCCAGAGTAGAGACGGATAGGAGCGAAAGCAAAGCGATCACTATCAACACAAGTCAAGCAAACCAACACTTTTCTGATACATGTTTCTAAGAGACTGAAATTAAGAGAGGAATAAATGTTCCTAATGTAGTTATCTTACACATCTGAACAGTTTTTTTCCACCGCAGTTTCTTCACCGCAAGTTCTCAGTCTGTTTGTCCGCAACAAGCTTGTGCATGACGTAGTGTAGCTGAATTCATTTGTGTTTGTGTGTATGTGCGCACTCAAAACAATGAGGAAGATGATGGACAGAGGAGCAGTGGCACCACCCGCTGGCTCAGTCAGCGTAATGCATGATGGACTCCACGTAGTTCCCAGGGAAGAGGCCCGTGGTGCCGCTCATCACACCCTCGAACCAGCCGTCGTCGTTCTTCTTGATGACGTAAATGATCGCCCCCTCCTGGAAGGACAGCTCGTCTTCTTTGTCACGCGTGTAGTCGTAAATAGCCACCACTGATGGAAATGGCGTGATAAAAAGAAGAAAAACACAATGTCTGCTCATGTATTTATTGTAATTAAGTGTTACAGCACAGCAGGGATTTTTTTCATTTAGCTTCATAGTGAATTTGCAATTATGTATGCCACTGATAAATTTAGTATCATTAGAGCTTTTCACACTGCACTTAACCCCGGGTTATCGTCATTCTAAACACTGCTTTCAAACCCGGGTAAAGCACTGTTCACACAAGTCATTCAGAATCGGGGTTAGCAGGGTCATGAGCAGCATTAGCATCGCTTTTTTTAATATTTTGGAACATTTTTGTGTGCTCCGTTTTCATTTTAATTTCAGTTACAGTTTTAGTCATTTTGATGAGTGTTTTTATTTTAGTAGTATTTGTTTTTTATAATGTCTATATAGTTTGTATTGATTTTTATTTCAGTTTTACTTATTTTAGTACATCAAGTTAAACTAAATTAAGAAATTTTGCCTTGACAGCTAGCTTAAGTTTATTTCAAGAAATGTTGCTTTTTTAAAGGTTTTTAGTTTCAGTTTTAGTCAACTATAATAACCCTAATGTATAAATCAAATTTTAAAATTTAAAAACACTAATAATGTAATAACAGTCTGCATTTTTCATACTGCACAATCTAATGTTGTGATGCCTAAATTTACTTTTAATATTTAAATCAATTGATATTTGTCGTATTTTTATGTAGTTTTTATTATTTTATACATATTTATTATTTACTTGTACGATACGATACTCAGAGTGACTGATTATCATTTTTAGTGTTTTGTATTATAATTATATTATATTTATGTAATATTTATCTGTTATTATTGACCATAATACAAAAATAATGATCAGCATTGGCCAGATTTTCAATATCCTAGAAATTAAATTCAAATTTAAAACCCTATAAATTTCTACAGAAGCCCATTTCCACTAAATAAAAAAAAGAATCATAATTATGACACAAAAAGTTATGAGATACTACTATTGGGATATGACATTTTGTCATAATTTCGACTTTTTATCATCAGATCAAAATCATCAGATAAAAAGTTATTATTATAACAAATCTTTGTAACAAATTGTCATCAAGTTTTTATTTTACAATCTCACAAATTTTGACTGTCAATTTCAACTTTCATTCAAAGCTTGATTTTCTTTTCCTTATGTAGCAAAAATGGGCTTATATAGATTTTCAGTCAAATGTATGAACTGTAAAAAATCTGCATGATTATAAATAGTTTTTGTCATTTGAGCTGAATAAGCATCATTTATGATAACATTGCTATTATTAATCAATAATTATGTTTAATCATTGCTGATTTGTTATACACTATTGAAATGCAATCATGACCAACAGTGTTGGAGATATGGATCTTTCTCCATTCAAATCAGTAGGCGCTATGCTTACATGCCTCATTACCTACAATGAAAATAGCTGCTTTCCGAGATACCCGAGCAAGTGTTTGCTGTGCACTGGGAGAAACAGCTAGAAATAAATGCTAAAAACAGAAACATACCTTTCTCCAGGTAACTGCGAGGGGCCCATGGCGGGTCTTCTTCAGCGTAGGGGTCACTGTACTCCACCACCGCTGACTCTTCCTCATCATCACCATCCTCATCCTCATAGTCCTCTGGAGGCGGCGGGGGCGGGGTTGCTTCCTCAAACTCCACCTCTTCTGCAGGAGGCGGCGGTGGAGGAGCGTCTGAGACTAAAGGGATGAACAAACAATCTCAGATATAAGCTATTTCTGGGGGAATTGGGTAACTTCTGTTTGCTGATGTGAGACAAATGACTCATGCTGGATGGGGAAGTTAAGGAGGAAAATGTGTTAGTACAGAAATTAGGGGTATTCAATTTAGAGAGGGTGACCTCAAAACAGCAGTATTAAGCAATTTTTTTTTGAAAAGGGAACTTCACTAAGGCCATGTACACACTTCAGAGAAATATGGTCAAAGCTAGTGTTTTCTCCACCACTACATCTAATAAATTATACTTTTAACTCTTTTGGCCTGAATTAAATGTTAAATTAAATTAAATGAAACAAACGATTAGTCTGACACTTATGTGCAAGTTCTATAGAATTACTCAAAACGTTATCAGTAAGTGAAACTTAAGTCAGTACTTTGAGTCATGTCTGACTTTAAATGAACCAAGAAGTGGTTCATATACAGAACATAGGCTGTTTAACAGCAACAGCTAAACAAAACAATGGCTCTTGTCACATTTTGTGAAAAATTATCCAGCATGTATGTGGCCTAACGCTGGCCTAACCAGATGCGACATGACCCCACACCTCACAAAAAGGTACCTTTTCCATATTAATCAGAGTTGTTGTCCTGACCAGCTGTGACAGGGGATTCTATTTTTGTAACGGGTTTCTATATCTGCAACGCCATGGCTGGGAACAAGGACATACAAACTATATGTCCAATGACAATCACAGTTACTGATTATATGCTTTGTATAATCTTAAAAGGCTTTAATTTGATTTTTAATATAAACGCGTGTGACTTAACCATAATGAAAGCAACAATGGATAATTGAGTTCAAATCTTGGGAAACAAGACCGTTCTAACCGTACCCTCTGTGTGAACAAGTAAGTAAGACAAAGTCACTGAGTATGTATAGTGAATAAAGTTAAAATTGCAAGTACAAGCCTGCCCACGCACTCTTCTGATTGGCTGTGATTTGTGATTGATTTTGTAGCATCTTGTAACCATCATTTGTTGTAAAAATCATTTGTTTATTCATTTGGAGTGAATAAACAAATGACTTTTGGCTGGAGTCTTATCTCATTGCATCTGGTTAGGACACACTGTTGGAAACTCCCTGCATGCCTTAACACTATGTTTTAGCAGATTATTGATGGATCAATTCAGATGTGAAATAACATGCAACAAGTCTGTGAAATACATTGAGACATTTTAATATATAAACACAAACATGCATGTTTAAATAGCATGCAAAACCTGTTAAACATTAAAAACATTCATTAATCTACCACAGACACATTTGCATGGATGCCCGTTTCTGTCATGAAAAAGAACTTTCACAATTCAGCGTTTTTTCTTGTAATTCCACATTTACATCTCACAATTATGAGTTTACATTTCACAATTTGTTTCAAGCATGAAATGAATAAAAAAAGGTAATTGCGACTTTTCATATCACAATTCATAATTTTCTTGCAGTTGTGAATTTATATATCACCATTTGGGATTTTTTTTATACTTAGAATTGCAATAGAAAAAGTTTTGTAACTTGTGAGATAAAAATTCACAATTGCCTTTTTTATTTTTTCATCCCATGGTTGAAACAAGCTGTAAACTTGTTGAATTAAGGAAAAAAGGCCCAAATTGTAAGACACAAACTCATAATTGTGAGAAAGTCAGATTTGTGAATTAAAAATCCTTTATTTATCTTTTTATTCCGCAGCAGAAATGGGCTTCCATACATTCGAGATTATTTTCCCAAACCAATAACTTACTGGTCTCCTGAACCCGAGCCACAAAGCCCATGAGCGGTAGCTGGGGGGTGATCTGGAGAATAGAGGGGGGTGGAGGGGCCATAGGGGCTACCCACCCCAACAACAGCGGCAATTCAGTTCAGAGAGGAAAAAAGAAAGGGAAGTGAGGAAACAAAAATACATTGAGTGTGGGTGAAACAAAAGGAATAAAAACAGAGGAAGTTGAGAAGAAAACAGAAGGAGATGGCAAGTTAAAAGCAATCAGATCAAGTCAATAAGACTGAACCCACTTAGTGTTGTCAAATGGCTCATTTCCACCGAGCGGTACGTTTCAGTACAGTAAGGTACGGTACGCGATTATGTCCGTTTCCATTGTCAGAAGTTGTGAATGTACCAAAATAGCCAACCGTAGGTACCAAAAGGGTGGAGCTAAACTCACTGCAGAACGTTGATTGGTTGACTAGAATCGTCACTTTTGCGTGATACAAGGGGATAAAGCTTCTCCTTCACTCGTTCCGCTCTGCTGTCCATGAGTGTTGGGCTTATTTACATCAGAGTGCGCAAACACAAAAAAAAAAAATAGAGTGTATTTTATCATTTTAGATTTTCACACAGACAATAGTGGTTTCTCAATATGCGTTCTTTTCTATTCTTGTGGACTTGTGAAACGTCATTGCCCAAAAACCCACGTAATTTTCAAATTATTACTGTTATTGTGTCATGAAATGTAGTTTTAAGAGTTTTTCAGGCGAGAATGTAATTGTTTAAAACTCAAATCTGCGGTTTATTTATAAAGACAGCGCCTATTTGAAAATTTGCTATGCTGATTTCGGAGCTCCAGGCGATCACCGGGCGCTCAGTTCTCATGTATCCGCCTAGAGCAGCCTTAGCTCGGCTAGTCCTTCTGACATTTGCCGCTGGCTCTGATGTCTCTGTAGTGAATAAACATGAGATACAATTCGTTTTGGGTATATTTAACAGGCATTTATGGTCTCATGAATCAATTATTTGTTCCTGGTCATATCGTTTTGGCTGAGCACAAAGTTATGTTTAACTTATATTTATTTTGAACTTTACCGTAGTACAACGCTCACTTTGTAGCATACGTTTGACTGAATTGTTTGCTTTTATCTTTATTTCCTCTTATATAAGCCTCTTATACTTTGTACTTACACTTTTATAATGGCTATTATTGTTCATTAAAACTGACATTTAACAAAAAGAGGCAGAGTTGTGCTTATTGTCGCGCTTTATCGTTGATCGCTACTTTCCGGCATACACCACGCCTATCAAGTAAGCGTACTGTTGGCGTTGGAAACGCAAGCTGGATCAGGGTGTTCGGTTCCGGTACTGTACTGACCCGTACCGCTCGGTGGAAACGAGCCAAAAAGTACCGACTTGGGTATCAGTCGGTACTGAAATTTTAAAAATGTTTAAATTTTTTAAAAATGTGCTTCTGTGTGAGTGCTCGGAGAAGAGTGTGAGGTGATGATCATTGTAGCCAATCACAGTCATATCCGTTGAGCACCCGAACACAATGGCCAATCTGCTCTTCAGTGCTCAAGTGCTAGTGGGAAATGGTCATTTTTTAAATTTCAGTACCGACTGGTACCCAAGTCAGTACTTTTGACAACACTAGACTGATTTAAATGATAAACAAGCTCCTCATTTAGTTGTTGTATTTATTTTCTACCATTATATGGACACTTGAGCATGTCTACGGTGTCTACCTTGGTTTTGGTTGTAGTGTGGCCCTCCATTGAGCTGGTTTTGGATCATGTTTGGATTTGTGTTCTGAGGCATGTTGTTGGGCTGTCCAGTAACTGATGACGGCCGGCGATAGGGCAGGGAACCTCCCACTGAGGGCGTGGGGTGCCGCGTCATTGGTCGGTTCATACTGTAAAAGTGAGGACCATTGCCTGGGAGACAAAGAGAAAATGAATTAATAAAACTAATTCTGTTGGTTCTTCCCTGAATCACAGTACAGGATACACAATAGGCAGACCACAATACATTCAACGATATATGAAATGAACTGAAGACACAAGCTCTGACCAAACCCTAGTGAGCCACCTCACTCTCTGCTACCTTCCCAGGCAGCATCCTAACTGAAATTAAACCTCATGATTAACTGATGTGGATCACACCACACAGACAGCAGGTCTGCAAAAGTAGCACTCATGATAAATAGACAAGAGACACATCTAATGCTCACAGTTAAAGGGATAGTTCACCAAAAAAATGAAAATTCTGTCATTAATTACTCGCCCTCCTGTTGTTCCAAACCTCCAAATATCTCACAAATTAAGATATTTTGGACAAAATCAGAGAGCTTTCTGACCCTCCATAGACGGCAAAGCAACTGACATGTTCAAGGCCCAGAAAGGTATTAAGGACATCGTTAAAATAGTCCATGTGATATCAGTGGTTCAACTGTAATTTTATGAAGCTATAAGAATACTTTTGTGCACAAAGAAAACAATGATGTAGAACGATGCAGAACGTTGATTTCTCTTAGTTATCGTATGTATATTTGGGTTCAAATAAGTAAGGTTGGGCAAAAATTGCAAGTCATCCCCTCTGTCAAAATCTTCAGACATGTTCACGAAGACTGTTATGTACAGTGTGCCTCTTCCTCCAAGGCACAGTACATCCCGGTTCTTCTCGTAGCTTCATAAAATTAAAGGGGTCATATGATGCTTTTTTAAAATATCATTATTTTGTGTATTTGGTGTAACAGAACATGCTTTAATGTTCAAAAAACACATAATTTTTTCAAACACTGTACATTATTGTAGGTCCTCTATGCCCCGCCTCTCTCAAACACTTCGTTTTCTACAAAGTCCCTCCTTCAGACAAGCGCAGTCTGCTCTGATTGGCCAACTGGCACAGTGCATTGTGATTGGCCGAACACCACAAGCACTCGTCGGAAATGTAACGACCATTTCCATAATCGCGAGCTTCAGCTTTCAAAATAAAAGTAAAAGACAGTTAATAATGTCCGTAGTTTTACCATCAGTTCAAGCCCGAGAGGGGAACAGAGTCACGTGACAGACAGTGATGATCTCCTATGTATTTGCACACAAGTCTGTGACCCTGTCTCTCTCTCTCTCTCTCTCTCTCTCCTTCACACACGTGCACACGCGCACACACACACACACGACGCGCAAAACTCCACATTTGAACAGTCAATAGCAAATACTTAAACTAATAACAAAACATACTTACAGTCGTTGATTCATAAGCGCCAGATCGTCATAGCAAAGTCAGAATTACCTCCTCTCCTAGGTTCAAGAAACAGTCGTCCATAAAATGCGTTGCTGTTCTGTTGCAAGTAATCTTAATGATTCCTAAATGCATCTACTTCCGGAAGGCCAAATAAAGTGCTTTTGCTTTCACATAGAAACACACAGCGTCTCCCTGACATGGCTGCATCAACACTACTGCAGTTACTGAAACCACGCCTTCTTTCTTTGCGTGAACATTTGGGCGGCATTACGCAAATATTTCCACATCGTGACGTAGACATGTGGGGGCGTGTTTGAACGAGCCGTTTTAGGGGGGCGTGGCAGAGTCTTAAATTTGATAAAGAATATCTCTTCAGTTTTGAGACTTTAGTCTTTGCAACTTCAGGGATCTTATCTATGCAAAATCAGCTTGTAACACTCCAAAGAGAAAGGAAAACTTGAAATCGCATCATATGACCCCTTTAAGGTTGAACCACTGATGTCACATGGACTATTTTAACAATGTCCTTATACTACCTTTCTGGGCCTTGAACGTGGTTGCTACCTTAGAAGGCAACATAAACCCTGTCTTAAAAATTATGCTTTAAAATACTATCTATCTAGGTAAGCAGCTCACTAGTTATGGAACAGAGCTATAGAGAAAAACATGACCCTCGAACCAATCAGTCCATGTAAATGTGTTGGCCCATAATAAATTCCTCACTTAAATTTGTTATGAAACATCTCATCATAAAAAGAAAGACCCCTAAGAACCACAAACAGAAAGTAGAGATGGACCAAATGATGAGATGGAGACAAATGCCACTGGGAATGTAATCCAACCAAGAACTGGAGCACGGATGCACAGCGAGCCAAGACAAACCAAGCCCATGCAGGTGAAGCCTGGGTGAGGTGGAGGAGGGATGAATCCTGGGTAATGTCGAGTCAATCATGTATGATCACGTGCAGGTTGTCACTCAAAGATGGACGAGTGTGGAGATGGATTTGAGGAGGGGGTGAGGGGACTCACCTTGAGCGGGGGTGCTAGTTGCAGCGGCAGGGTTGGTGTTGGTGCTAACGGGGAGGTTGGGGGGCAGCTGTGGGGGTGGTGGTATTTCGGGAGGGCCCTCTGCTGGCAGAGCAGGGGTCGGGGCAGGGGCAGGGGGCACTGGCTCCGGGGTGGGAGGTGGCGGAGGTACTGGAGGGGCAGGGATAGTAACGCTCGGAGGGGGTTTGGGAGGGTTGGGAGGGGCAGGTGCTGTACCTGCAGCCCCGCGCGCCACACAGAGACAGGGAGCCCAGGGGAGAAGAGAACAAGAGTGACAGAACAGTGGGAAGAAAGGTCGAAAGGAGAAACAGGGCCACAGGGAGGAGGTATAGGTGCAGCGAGTAAAAAGAGAAGAAATAAAGAGGCAGTGAACAGAAAGAGAAGTTATCATCTCTAATAATGGGACAAGAGATAGCCTTCTATACATTAACAACAAAGCTTCTTTCAGAACCTTGGACAGTTCTCAGATTCATTTACTAAAGCTGTGTTCACGCCATATCGTAATTACCGAAATTTCCAAGATGACAACACGTGACATTCTACTCATAGCTGAATTATGTGTTCCTATTGCAACACTATCAACTCCAAACCCCTCACGTGCTCCAGAACTCGTAATTACAACTTGTAAACTCAGAATATTCTTAGAGCTACGACTTGGACCAGTGACAGCTGTACCACCTGACCACTGCCGGTTCATTTAGACGTTAACTCAGAGTGCGAGGACATGGAAAGCTTTGAGTAAAATGTCACGTGTTGTCATCTCAGAATAATTACGACATGGCGTG
Source organism: Onychostoma macrolepis (assembly GCF_012432095.1). Lineage (NCBI taxonomy): Eukaryota > Metazoa > Chordata > Actinopteri > Cypriniformes > Cyprinidae > Onychostoma > Onychostoma macrolepis. The sequence goes on along the minus strand of NC_081160.1, from coordinate 7,568,130 downwards.
AACACAGCATAATAATTAATTACAGGAATCTCACCAGGAAAGGCGGTGGGCGGGGCAGGGGTTGGCACGGCGATGGGCACGCCCACGCTTCCACTCCCACTGTTCTCTCTGCTGCTACTGCGACTGCTGGGATGACTGCCGCCGCTGCTGCCACTGCTGACACACACAAAACACATCATGCAAGTTAAGGTCAATCGGCATTTGCCGGTTTTACTTCCATAACCTGATGCATTTCCGAGTCGAACAGGATAGGGAACTAGGGAGAAAAAAAATGTAGTGTGGGACTTCATTTTTGTCCTCAAAAGCGAATGTACCAGAATGAAGCCAGACTGAATATAAGGGCTAAAAAACAGTTTGGTTTACATTATTCAATAGACCGTCAACAGAAAAGAAGTGTCATTTTAAAGGAAGCATGTTATTACATTTTGTTTAAAGAATTAATAATTCACAATAGAGTGTGCATTAACAAGGTAATTAGCTGTAAAAGAACCTCAAATTCAGCCTTGCACAATTCAATTTGTCCCTTAACCAAAAAAAAAATCATTTTAGCACATTGTCAAAATTTCATTGACCAGGCCACTTAATGAATCAACATTTTGCTATTTTCAGATTATCAGATGACAACTACTGATGAAATAATTTAATCAGCCTGGCTGATATTTGGCCATATCCAGATTACCAAGAGATGACCAAAGGTAATAAAGACAATACTTGGTCATTTCCAGATTAACTGGTGGTGGAATGATGAAATGGCCATGAAGAATAACCTCACATTGGACCATTTTCAGATCAGTTAATAATAAAGGCAGACTGATTTAAAAGCCTGGTCAATATTGTGACAATATTTGGCCATTGTCAGATTATCAGCAAATATCAAGCATAAGAAGTACTTCCAGATTAGATTAGAACAGAAATATTTCCTTCTTTTGTCAGTTATAAATCTAACAGCCTTGCCAATACATAATGCACATTCTGTATTTAAAGCTTTTTAAGAGAATTTAATTTCAACAATTTTGCTTGGTTAACCATTAGTCAAACTACTGAGTTTTCTAAATGTCCCAATCACTCCCACTTTATGATCAATTTCAGTCCAATTTCTGATTAATTGGAATAAACTTACACTACTTTTCAAAAGTTTAGGGTAGAAAACAGCCAAAAACTGATCTGCTGCTTAATATTGCATTGGAATTTGTGAATTTTTTTCAGTGTTCTTTGATAAACACAAAGTTCAAAAGTTGAAACTAAAATCTTTTGTAACATGACAATGTCTTTGAACAGTAGTGTATTAATGTGAATAGTTCAGATGCAAACGTCTCAAAGTGCCGTGAAATTTTCTTCTAAAATTAGCATTTTTCTCAGGCTCCTATGTTTATGTTTAGTTATTTCTCTTTAATGGCAATGAAAAGAACCTGTTTCATTGCTATTAAAGTGAAATTACTGAATTACTGCTCAATTTAAAAGAAACTTTCAGATGGCACTTAAGAGGCTTTTGCATCTGAACTCTTCATGTATAGAATCAACAAAGAAATATCTCTTCATACACATTTCGCATGGTCATGAACTGAACTGAGAAGAGAAAGAGGAGGAAGCGTTCTGTAAGAATGTGATTATGTGCTCTGTTTGTCCCCTGAGACTCTCAAAATCAGAGCGCTGAGAATGCAAACAGCAAAGAGATGAAGAGATACGGGTAAGAAAGACTGAAATAGAAAAAGACGGTGAGTGAAAGAGCAGGAAAGAGCTCTTCTTTAAGTAGGCTATGGCTGTCTGAACCCAAAAAAAGATCCAAGCAAGAGAGATAGAAAGCAAAGGAGAAGAAAAGAGAAAGTTAGTGAGTGACTGTTACTTTGACCGAGAGTCACACTGCGACAGACACCAAACAAAGACAGCTTAAAAACAGAACAGCGACAGGAAGGACAGACGGGAAAGGAAAAGAGGATGCGGAAAAAGAGGGTAAGAAAATGTGAGGGACCTTTTTTGTCCTTTTCAAAGTTTATTATTTTAAGCTTGTCCAGGGGATAATGCTTTATGTGTGGAGTAACCGTGTGTGTGTGTGCGTGTGTGAGTACCTGTACGTGCGGGTCCTCTGATTAACGGATGCAGTTCTAGCCGGGCTCTGCAGGGGTGGTGCGGTGTTTCGTGTTGGACTCTGCACATAGTCGTTAGGGACGACAGGTGGACGCACAGGCTCGAGCGTCCGGTAAGGGGAGTGCCGCCTGCCGAGGGGGGCGGGGTTAAAATATTTTAATATCCACTAAGGGGTGGAGTCAAACATCATTGATGGCAGACCCCAATAATTACATACTGGGAGATCTTGTGTAAAAATCCATTTAGAACATCACAACAATACCGTAAAGCAAACCCTCACAAGTCATATCTAATTTATAGTTATTTGTAAATCTGCTAAGCAATTAGAGTGGGCGGTATGACCAAAACAGATCAAAGTATTTTTTGTCTGGATCTACAAATAATATCAATATTTTAACCGAGTGTATGACAATACAGCTATGTTTTACTTTAAATTAAAAAAAATAGTAATAGGTTTAAATAATAAATAGTCACCTGACAATGCCTTAAGATAATCTAGTAAATTTACAAATTAAAAATACTTAATTAGAAGTAGACCAAAAATTGGTTTGACCAATACTTTTTACACTTTTCTACTTTTCAGTTAATAGATGTCACACCACTGTGCATTCAACAGGAAATGACAGTGTTTGTTCATTCTCAAGTGAGAAATGTGTAGCATTTCATCTAAACAGTAACACACAAAGAAAAAATTTAATCATTTTAATTTAACATTGTTATTTGTTATTAATAATTTCTAAATGCAAATGTTCTATTGTTTAGTTAATAAACATGCATTATTATTATTATTAAGTTTATATAAAATTACTGTATACATTACATATAAAAAGCAGAAATTAATAAGATACTTGATAAATCAGATACTTAAACACAAAAACAATCTGTATTGTATTGGTCATATAAAAAGCAATACTGGTTAATCTTTAGCTTCATATAATTTGATTTGATCTTTTTTATTTAGATGGATACAAACCAAAAGATATGATCATAAATGTCAGTTTGATCAAAAGTCCGTTTTTTTGTACAAAAAATAAGAAATAGTAAAAAAAATTATAAAACAAATTCTAAATTTTGGTGAGTTGAGCCACATTCACATTTTTGTTAAATGACTGATAAACATACACCTGTGTAAGCACACAACAGTGTACAATAATGGTGTGCTGTAGCTCAGTCTATAATAGTAATAGAGTTTAGCAAATGTAAACAACTGTTAACTGTACTTAGTTACTGTCTTAACTTGTTTGGAACACATCCCACTCAATGGCATTTTTACATTACTGTATGTTTCTTCATTGCTCTCATAAGTAAATAATGTAACTATATGTAGTAAATTTACCACAGTACAGTAACACTCTACCAGCGATACATTCTTACTGTCGCATAGTATATATTGTCATACCGCCCTTGCCTAGCAGGAATCTGTCATACGTCGGGTAGATATTTAAAGGAGCCTGTTGTGTTGTATTACAGAAGGTTGTCTGAACTGCTTGTGGTTGGTCGTTGTGTTTCCATGGTGACAGTGAGGGGTTGGGGCCGTAGACATGGGTATGAGCGGGAAGAACACAGTTGAGGTTTAACAATAACAAACATCAGCTGTAAAAACTCAATGACATAAAATAAAAATAACACATCACAAACACAACATGACAGTTTGTTCTCCACGGTGACCTGCAGTGGCAGAAAAAGGCACAAAGACTGAAACACAGATCCAGAACGCTTAAGTGTGTCAGTCCCTGAACAGAGAACAAGCCAAAACTGTTAACTACAATACACACAGTCGTAGATGTGTGCGAGCGTGGCTGTCAGGAATAGAGATTAGATAAGAGATGGAGAGAAGCGACAGAGAGAATTTCCTTTTCAACCACCAGATCAACACGTGCACAATAATATCTCACAATTTAAAGGGGTCATTTCATGCATTTTTATTGTATTATTTCACTCCTGGATGTCCATTTATAATGCAAGTTAAGCTTTTTGAATTGAAATATGATGCAAAAACAATTCAGATCAGGCTGAAATGTTCTGAGACCTGGAGCCTAAAATGCAAAACTGCATCAAATTGTTTTGTTGGCAAGTGCTTGTGACTCTTTGACTCCGCCCACGGCATGCCTCCAGGAACTTGGCTGTTTTCAGAGAGGATCGTAAAGCGGTATCTTTTTTTTTTTTACATGTATGATAAAACTAATGACTCTTTGAAAATATGCATGGATGCAATACTATTCTATAGGTACTCAAGACATGAGACTGAGTGAAACTGTGTGTGTTATGTCCCCTTTAAAGGGGTCATCGGATGCCCATTTTCCACAAGTTGATATGATTGTTTAGGGTCTTAATGAAAAGTCTATAACATACTTTGGTTAAAATTTCTCAATGGTAGTGTAAAAAACACCTTCTTTAACCTGTCAAAATCAGCTCTGTTTTCATCAAGCCGTTTTTTAGTCCATGTTGCTTTAAATGCTAATGAGCTCTGCTGATCCCGCCTCTCTCTTCTGTGGGGTGATGAGCAGTACTGTTTACTTTAGCCGCGAAACTGGCTAACTAGCATGTTATTAGGTAAGGCGATTTGCAAAGATTCATAAAAAAAAACTTTATACTCACTTCTTCTGAAGTGATTCGCGCGAACATAGACGCATTTAGGCAGATCGGGGATCGGCGAATTCACTTCAAAGCGAAAGTAACGTTAATCCTCTGTGTCTTCAGTGGCTCAGATGTCTGAAGTAAATGACGACTGCTATCTTCATTATTACATCCAACAACGAAACACCTCAATCGCTCAATTGGAGACACCTTGTCTTCCCCTGCACCGGAGTCGACACAATGGCGAACAGCTCTCAGCTCACTCAAGGCGGGTCTAAGGTAAGACGGCCTTGTCAATCAACTATCGTGGGAGCGGCCTGTACAGAACTACGTCATTCTGACAGGGCTCTCAGAACAGCCTGATTTGAGAAAGGGGATTTTAAAATAGGGATTTTACAAAAACCACTGGGTGGATTTATATCATTATAGGATGGATGTGTACACACACTTTCAACAGACATTTATGTTCAAACAACTTGAAAGTGAATTTGTTTTAAAAACGACTCGTTTCAATGATTCAGAGTCGACTCTTTCTTTTGAGCGACAATAACTTCATATATACTTCAATAATTTCGTATTCGTTTTACAGGTGTTTAGGAACAACAATTTCCATTGTCAGTGAAATCATATTGCATCACATCTGGTTAGGACAGTGTGTTCGTTTGAACAAGTGATCTTTGTGGAATGCGTCATAAGTTTTGAGTTCTGAAAGTTACAGAATGTTTTCATAGTACAATGAGCTCTATTAATCTAGGAAAGATCAAGGAAAGTTTTATTCACCATGATATGACCCCTTTTAAGGACTGCCTCTGTTCTTTCAATAGAAATCAAGACCTCCCAAACATTTCTGTACAGAAAAACAGTTTGACAAACATAAGCTTTTTTATTTAATATTAATGTACCGCAGCGAGTTTTACCTTCAGTCCAGATGGCAGTCTGACAGAATATTTCAATTAAACTACATATCTGTACACATCTATAAAGTTTAGGTCTCGAAAAAATATATTACTGGCATTTCCTAACAAATTATAACTTTCAGTTTATAAATGTCATCAAGACAAAAGTTAAAAAACCAGAGCCCTTACCCCAGGGTTCCTTTGCCCGGGCCGGGAGGGCTGGGTGGTTTCTGGGTCGGGGCGGCTGTGCGTGGAGTTGTACCCGCTTTCATATTCTGGGCATTGACCTGAAGGGTGAAGGTGAAATCTCATTATTCTGAGTCAGAACAAATGTAAAGACACTGACATTGCACTACATACACAAAACACACATCAACAAAAGCCCGACTGAATCCTTACCTTAAACCTTAGTAACCACTACACTCAGAAATGAAGGCAATAAGAAAGGTGAGGGGAGAAAAGATGCAAACCGTTAGTGTGAAGAGTAAAGAGAAACTCACGCACACGCAAACACACAAAGAGCAGCTAGTTAGGTAGCACAGTCCATATGATCCAAAGCAAAATACATTCATATTAACTTGTTGTAATGCATAGTATTTGGCAATATTACCATTATTAAAAGGTGCACAGTGCTTTTTGTTTATGTTGTGCAGACTGAAATAGCAGCGATGTTAAAACAGACTTTTTAAGTCTGTTAAAACAGCACAAAAGCTATTCACAGTCAGCCATGATTAATTTAACGAGGCAAAGTGTACAATAACTGAAATAAAGTGAGTAGCATTTAACTGGTCATGTGATCTTAACATGGCTGCTCCCAAATCAGAAAGAAAAAATAACATATTTTATATGAATTTACTTAATTTTGGATTTTACAAACACATATTTTTTAATCAATAATAATTGCTTTACCTAACATAAAATTATAGCTCTTGCCAATATTTGAAGCAGATAATATCAGGACTTTGTATGTTATTTATTAGAAGTTTTTCTGTACACCAAACTAGTTTAGTATACCTCTCCCCAACAAAACAAATACAGCAAATCGGTATTACAAATACGCAAGCCTCTAAAAGTGTGGTTAAACCTACTGTTTTCTGGTGAATTTTCATGGTAAAAAAAAACATTTGGGAATTTGAAGTGATGGTGAAAAACTTTCTCATGCAGGTTTAGTACTGGTTGATCACACAACCAATGAAAGTGACTTCTGTGTGAGCTCTACTTTTTTGTCCATGAAATGTTGCTAACACGATCACACCTTAACTTGAACTTAAGTAATACTATTGACCTTGAACTTGAACTTAAGTATTACTATTTTAATACCAATTACTAATTCCACCCTATTCAGTGTTCTTACAAATGTAAATGTGTACTTTTGGGAAGTAAACTACACAAACACACGCATACATTTGTTTTTGTGAAAAGTGGGAACATCCCATAGGCGTAATGGTTTTTATACTCTACAAACTTTATGTGCCATTGCCCTACACCAACCCTACACCTAACCCTACCCCTTACAGGAAAATTTCTGCTATTTCAGACTTTCAATACACTTTCAATGCATTTTGAAAAGTGGGGACATGGGGTAATGTCCTGAAAAGTCACCTTCTCCTTGTAATACCTATGTCATACCCTTGTCATTATACAAATTTATGTCCTTATTTGTCACCAAAACACACGCGCACACACACACACACACACACACACACACACAGAGACTGGCTTCATCCCTACCTTTACGCCATGGCCTACGTCATCCAGCAGACTGTAGTCAATGGGCTTGCGGATGTAGCGCACAGGCCTCTCAGGATTGGCTGGTGCAATGATCTTGTGTGTGCGGGAAGTGTTCTTATTGGTGGTGAGGATGCCAATTTCTCGCCTGGCCACCTTCTCTTTATGGATGTCCACCGTCTGTGGAGGAATGATGAAATGTGATTCGATGTATGCAGAAATGTAGACAGAAACACATCAAAATACAGGTTTGAGTAAGAAACCAAAACCATGTTAAAATCAATAAGAGCCTAAAAGTAGGACATGAATCATGACCATAAAATATCAAATCTAATTTGATTAATATAAAAGTAGTGCTATGTGCCAAAGTTTAATACTTAAGGTTATTGATTTGAGTAAACCTCTTACTTTAAGTATGAACTATAAAAATTTATAGTGATGCTTGCCTTAGAAATTTAAGTGAAAGTAAGCAAAATTGCAATGTACAATGTGTCCACACAACTAGATGTTTGTTATAGCAGTAAAAAGCACCTGTGAGATGTGGTTGATGGACGACTCCATGCGGCGTAGCTGAGACGCCTGTATATCCAGCATCTGGAGCACATTATTGGCGAGAGTGTTGATCAGATATGCTACGCTGGCCAAAGACTGAGTGGTGTAGCTTTTAGTTTCTTCTAGAGCTCTGTGCTTATCTGGAGACTAGATAGAGAGAGAAGGAAGAGGAGAGAGTGTTAATCTCAGCACAGAAGGATGAATAGAGGTGACAGAGAACATGATATTGACTCGTGGCCTAATTTCTGTTCCCTCATTTACACTCCCCTTTAGGAGTGTGCGATATGTATCATCTACTATACTATAATTGTTTTAACATTGTGCGAGCTGACATTAGTGAGTGTCTTGAGAATGCATGCTTGCATTTTGTTATGTAACCTATTAGAACGCCCCCAAAATTCAAGATATGGAGGGAAAAAATGCCCAGCTTCTGTTTTTATTTATTTCATATGATATAGTTAAGCAACATCACATGCAAGAGTGCTGTTTTCCTCAATATCAGCATCATTGCAAAAAACAGCTGAATAAACAAGTTAAAGGAATAGTTCACCCAAAAATTTACTCACTCTGATGTTGAGCCAAACCTATATGAATTTTATTATTATGTTGAACATAAAAGAAGATATTTTTAAGAATGCTGGTAATCAAACAGTTGATGGTCCCAATCGACTTCCATAGTATTTATTTCCCTACTATGGAAGTCAATGGGGACCAACAACAATTCTTCAAAACATTTTTTTGATTTCAACATAAGAAAGAGACTTATACAGGTTTGGAAGGACATGAGAGTGAGTAAATGATGACAAAAAATTTTTTGGGGGGTGAAATATGTGTTTAATATTAGGTGATATACATTTTAGACAATATTGCCAATATTGTCTTTCATCAATGAAAACAGTTTAAAACTAAGCCACAGAAGAACTGTTGCATGTCTCCGAACGAATCTGTGTTTTTGAATGAATCGAGTGAGTCAATGATTCAATGACCAATTCATAAATGCAGTCACTTAATTTTGTTCCTGAATGAATGAATCAGTCATTTGAACAAATCTGTTCAATAAACGACTCAATGACTCGCTTAAGACAGTGACTTGCCATCACATACTTCTGGTTTTAGTTTCATGTTTAAAGAACTATTTCATACAAAGAATAAATAAATAAAATATTCACTGAAAAAACAGCCAAGGCACCAACACAAAAATACACTTAAAATATCTATAAATAAATAAAAATGCCAGAAAATGTTGATATCTCTTTTTTGTCAATATCACACAACCATACTCCCTTTCATGATTAATTTCAATATATGAACGAGCAAAACAGTCACTGCGGTTACCAATCAGAGCAAAGCACTGGAACGGAAAAAAACGCCTTGAGTCACGGGCTGCCTCATTGGCTGCCTACAACCATCATTCATTCCCTTCCGGTGTATCCATGGTGATGCTGTCAAATATATGGGAAGGCCCAGTGATGAACGGTACGGTGAGTGAGGATAGTGGGGGAGGAGGGTAGTGTGTGAGAGAAACACGCCTGATAGCATTCAAAATAAATGAAAATTCATATAAAAACCAACTAAAACATCAGCTGTCTGAGTTAACATACTCTTGTGCCTGAGCTGACCATTAGTTATTAGTTCACCCATAGTTCAACCCCATGTTGCTCCAATGTGTATTATTTTGTTTCTTCGGTGATATATAAAAGGAGACGTCTGAATGTCTGAGCTGCTCTTTTCCATTTAACAACAGTGGATGATGATTTATTCTGCCAGTGCCAAGCTTCAAAAAAGCATCTTAAATGTATTCCACTTGGTTTGTACACTATATTTCAAGTCTTCTTTGTAATGTGACAGATTACAATGCAAAACACGCAAGAACCAATAAGATGGAGTCAATAATAATGTCATATCTGTGATGAAAGGTAATTCAACAAGCAAAAGAGATTTGTGAGCTCCAGCTCAGATTTTCAGGGAATAAGAACGTTTACTTTTTTTTTTCTTTGTGCAAAACTGCCATACGGTTTTCGAAGACTTGGAACGCTCACAAGTCCTAGTTCTACATTCATGATAGTTTTATCTACTCCATTTTCAATATATAGATATTATTTAGCCATTTGGTGTTCTACTGAAGAGAGACAATCGTATAGGGTTTGAATGTCATGATGAGCTGATAAACTATAGGTGAACAGTCACTGCACCGTCAGCTCGAGATAAAAACCTTATTTTGTCATTAACGCTTTGAGGAAAAAATCAGACCCTGTTTCATTCAATAAAACACTAGAAATCCAAAACACACAAACTTTTCTATCTATGACCATGACACATGCAAAATAATGCAACAATTAGGCTATTAACATGTCCCTTCCCAAAACAAACAAGAAATGTGATCAGGCGTATTTATTCAAAAAACATCATGACAGGAATGAAAATCTCTCTGAATTCACTAACATATCTGTATGCAATATGCATGAATTGAGGAAGTGGGAAATATTGGGAATATTGGGTTACATGCTAAACTAAAATCAGACCACAGACCACATGCAAGCAAGACTCATATCAGCCCGAGCTACAAGCTGCCATGGAAAGAAATCCAAGCTCGGACACATGAAGCTATTTATGGTATTTCTGAACCTGCTGTGACAAAGCTATGAAGTGAGAAAAATACCATGATTGCTCACAACCAGCAGACTTTATTTACAGATAACATAACAAAACGCATTCACAGAGCATCTCTGTGTTCTCTGCATGATTCCTGAGGGCCTGAATCAGGTACAATATGAACTAAGACCCCCCTGAGTCAAATCACAAAGCAAACCCTGTTTAATATCTTTACAACTGTGAGCTCTAAACTCTTAAACTCTAACCCTATGGTTTTGCGCATTAACAGGCCAGCAAATGCTAGTCAAGTATGCAATATTTATCAGGAACACATCACGACTCAAAAGTACTGGAATCAGCATCCACAGAGAACAAACTCATATCCAGTGACATCCAGTCACTGATCTGCCGGGGTCCATGTGACATGCTCTGTATTTTTGGAGCAATAAATGTCAAGAGTTTGATTTCTGATGCTCTATTTCTGAGGGATGACAAACACTAAACAGAAGTGCAGATCCTTACACACCCACTTCTGTGGATCCCCCAGGAATGCTGAAAATAACATGAATTTAGTCATTCATTTTTTCTTTCCAGAAGCACTTCACAGATTCCAGAGTGAATCATCAAACTCATGCTAGCAGGGGGAAAAATTGCATTTACCACAGTTCTTGTATAGTAGCTATGGCATTTGTGTAGTATCATAGTAAGCAAGCACTGCTTTACCATTAGACCAACATAACTAACAAACAAACGGTATTTGCAGACAACTACCATATTTGACAAAAATAAGCAGATACCACAGGTAATAATTTAAACCATAGTAAAATCGCAAATGATTAAACGCGATAGTACCAAAATACTAAAACAGAAAACTATCACTTATGCACTTATTCCCTCTAGACCATAAACTAACACAAACAACATCCTAATAATTTCAAACTAGTAGAAACATTAACACTAATAGATAACTACACTAAAAAGCAAATTTATCAAATAAAAACAGTCCATAAGCCTCCAGCATTTAGCAGCAGAGCTAACTTCAAAAACACTGCGCTGCTTTGATTAAAAGATCTTCACAAACGCTATTACTCATTAATACACCACTTTAAATCATATCACTCTGTTTTAATTAAGCATATAAAACTAATAAATTCATACTAAATTTAAAAAATGAAAAAAATAAACAGTCTTTTGATGTGATAATATTGAGGTTTACACATTGGTTTCGCTTCGGCTAGCGCGTTAGCCTACTGTTAGCTCAGCGTTTGAGGCCCCATTTATGTACAAAACCACTGAAAATAGGCAACAGAACGCCTATAAAGTGTGTTAAGTGTTGAATTAGTGCAATACAAACTAGTATGAATTACAAGCAATAATAACATGCCTTGAATTCAGTCCGCTCGACTGCATTGTCACTCGACAACACAAGCAGTCGGATCATTTATCTCTCGTTTCATTTCTCACAATGTATCTGGCTGTGTCTCGGATATTTTTTGGTTTTGTAATGTCACCTGTATGTAGTTGCTCTCGCAGTACTCGGCGACTCTCTCTAGGTTGGCGTAGCTGTCCAGCAGAGCTCCTCGACCAGCAGGAATCTCCTCTTCCAACAGCATCTGCAGCTCCGCCATCTTCACATCTTACTGATGCATGCAGGAGGAAAACACCACCATCACACTCCCCTCTCCCTCACTGATGCACGCAGGAGGAAAACACCATCACATTACCCCCCTCTCTCTCTTTCACATTCACAATTCTCTTCCTCCTCCCCTATATGTTTCTATTTGTCACTCTTTCTGTCCTCTTTTCAGTATCCCTATAATGCTCTATACAACAGAATGGTTTCATTATTTGGCCAAGATGGATGGATGGATAGATAGATAGATAGATGCACACTTCTTCATCACACTCTTTTATTAGTATAATAAGATTGCAGTTAAAAGATTGCGATTCAACATTAATTATTGTTTATGGAATGTCTGTGATATTCAAAGGGAATGAAGGTCTAAAAACAATGACATATAGTTTTAATAACCTGAAGCATTTCTAAATGACATTTCTTTTATCTTATCAATTGCTGCCCCACACAATATTGAGCCAATGACCATGCTTAATTTCCCAAGAGGCTAATTCAGGGACATGAGCTATGAGTGCTTCAGTTCCTCTTGCTGACTGTGATCCAGGTGTCATCTTTGGGTGTGGTCACCAGCTCATACCTGGCCTCAACCACCTGCCCTTCCACTTTGTGCAGTCTCAACCTGCGCACCAGCGTGCTGAGCAGCACTGCGGCCACAGTATATGCAAATCTAAAGAGAGGAAGAGAAGGATGGAGCGAGAAGATTTGTGAAATTATGTGACATTAAATGTTTCTTAAAAGAATAGTTTACCCAATAATGAAAACTCTAGTCATTATTTACTATATAAAATCTTTTTATTTGACAAAACAGTAATAGTAAAAAAGGTATTCCTATATGTTTATAGTAGTGGTTCTCAACCAGGGGCCACAGTCCACTAGGGGGCCTCAGCATACTTCAAAGGGGCTGTATGGCGGCAAACAATGATTTCAATTAAGACAAACACAATCTGTAAAATAAGCAATAACAGAGATAGGAAATAAAGCTAATATTTCTTATTTTAATTCATTCCCTTATCAACTATCCTTTTTAGGTTTCCATGGTCTTGGAAAACCTGGATAATGTAAAGTGAAAATTAAAATAAATCTTAAATTATTGAAATTTCTATACTGATTATACATTTATGTATAATAATTGATTAAAAGTAATTAAACTTTTCATAATCACAAACGATTGAAAAAGTCATGTAAATTAATTGCTCATTAAGAGTGTGAACCTTAGAAAACATTGAGTTTTTCAACATCTAGAATCATGGAATTTAATCATTTTAATTGTAATTATTTAGAATTATTTCATTATTTTAATATATAGGCAATACTAGTTTGTGTAAATTATGAGTTTGAAAACAAGCAGCTTTCTCATTACACCAGAAATATCTTCACCTACACAAGGGTCTATAAATATCGACAAAGTCCCTAACAATGAAAAGAAAGGTCACTCGGCAGACATATTTGCAACACCTCCAGCCAGTTATTTTGGGCATCGAAGGCCAACTCCCATCTACTTAAACGGAGAAAAATCTGACATTAACTGTCCCATAAATGTTGCATCTTTCTAAGGTTAGCGGTTTCTATCATTATTTACAAAGCAAGACTTATTTTGCCATAATGCATGTTACACTTTCTCTCAAAAAGCCCCATAAAAGTAGTTCATATGCTCAACCTTTTTTTTAATTCCACGACCCTCATCGTCCACGATAATATTAAAAGCTAAGGTGGTTCACTCAAATTTTGGAGCCTGACGGACCCCGTTCCCATTCACTTTTGCTGTATGAAGTAAAGCAGCATGAACATTCTGCTAAACATCTCCTTTTGTGTTCCACAGAAAAAAAGAAATTCATACAGGCTTGGAAGGACACGAGAATGAGTACATGATAAACTTTGTTATGGTTATTTATTAAAGATAATATCTGAATTTCTATCCTTGTACCTTAGCTCAGGGCAGGCCTGGCTCCCTGAAAACCCAAGCAGAGAGAAGCTCTTCATTACTGACTCATCAGCAAATCTGTCAGGATTAAATCTGTCAAAGAAGACAAACCAATCAGAATACCAGCAAACCATGAACCTTACACAACCTTTACATAACATTTACATAAAATGAACATGCACAAACACACCTGTATGGAAGCGACCAAGTATCTGCATCTTGAAGGACGACACCCAGGGCATAGATAACCAATGTCTACAAACATATAACCAGTATTATTTTTAACATTATAGGCAAGTCACAGCACTCTCCATACTGACTAGACTAGATATAATTAGAAGTATATGAAAGCATAATTTGCAAAAAAAAAAAACATGCAAGTGGCTAAGGATATTGTAGATGTCTGTGAATGACTGAATGAAACCTTCAAAGCTTTTTAAGTCTTTGTGTGGGCCTAGTAATGAAAAAGATTAGTTCTTACTTCTTTGGGAATGACATGTTGGTCCACCTTCCCCTCCACCTCCTGTAATCTGGCAGCCATGGGCGTCAGTTTGGCTGTGCGGACAGTTTCATTCAGCACCTGCTGACAGTATCTGGGGGAAAACGTGAACAGGAATGATGATTTCCAGACAAAGTGATGGCCATGTGGAATAAAGTTTAACTCAAGGTATTATATTGAAATCACAGAATTGCCACACATATGCCCTCTGGTGGCCAGAATATACAGAGAAAAGAAAAACCCAGGAGCATATACAAATAAAAAACGACCATATTGTAAATACCATATCTCTGGATAAAAACAGCTCTTTTTTGTTACACAGCTTTAAAATGTTACTACTATACTAGAAGTACTATTCATTTCTTCATGGTTAAACCTTTTTCACATAGGGGTCGCTTGATTTAGCATCTTGTAAATCAATAAATGTGAATACCATATGGATAATATTATCAGAATCATATCAGAAGCTATGACTGTTGCTCACCTAAGTTGTGGAATCTTCTCCAAGGTAACAGGCTCCTCTCCAAGCACTTCAACAAGCTCATGATAGAGCCGTTCCTGCACTGCTTCTGAGACTGATAGGAAGTGAACTGCCCAGATGCACACTGGGAAATAATACAGACGAGAACAGGCATAAATTTTATGTATAAGAATAACAGAAATACAGACATGAAGGTAAAACAAAAGCTACACAGTGTTATTATCATTAGCTAAAACTATTAAAACATTTTTTTTTGTTAATTGAATCTTAAATAAAATCAAATATAAATATTATATTAAATACATAAATTAAATTAAATTTAGAAAAGTTTAGAAAAGTTGAAGCTCTAAAGTTAATAACTGAAAAAACATTAATAAATAAATTACACCTAAATAGTAATAAACAAAACAGACTTGGGCACTAATCGAAACATATTTGCTTGGTCTTTGAAATGTTGTCAGGGGCCTTAAATATTTAAATATTTATTTTGCCATTGCTTGTTACATTCTGTATGGTTACCTAACCATTACTTATTTATTTACTTATTCTTTTTTTTATTTATATATTTATATTTATATATTGTTTCAAGCAAATTCTGTGTGTATATTGTTATATCTATAACAAGTTTAATAAAAACAGTTAAAAAAATAAATAGTAATAAACAAAACTAATAAAAATAACAAAAACACATAAATTACTAAATATTATACTAAAACTAAATTATAAATATAAAAATAAAATGTAAATGTTAAAATGTCAATAAAAACTATACTACTATACAATACTAAAATAACACTGAAGCAACACCAATCAACTAAAAAAGGAGAAAGTGAAACTTACAGTTAGCAGTGATCACACAGCCAGCTAGAGTAAAAACCATACCATCTTCCATCACCTGAGGACAAAAAAAGCAGCATTTAGTATTTAATAATTGTTTGTTTATAACTTATGCATACATTTTAGTCAGTATCTCAATTTGAAAATGAATCCTTCTGTGTTGAGATGATGTTACCTGTCGCTCTGTCAGATTGGCCTGTAGTAAATAGTTAACGAAAGATGACTGACTGGATCCTTGTCCACTCCTCTGCTTTGCCACAGACTTCAGCACTGACTCCATCTCAGCCAGAGCTGAAAATAACAAAAGCATATGATCAATTGACATTGAACAATGAGGTCAAAACTTTCAAACGCTGCTCAGCTGCCTTCTTACCGCTCTCATAATGGGTCTTTCTGCTGGAACTCTTCTCCAGGGATCCATCCAGATAACCTTTACCGATCTCCGACCAGATCTATTCAAATCCAGGTATATATGCATTTACATATAAATAATAATTTTCATAAGCATGACACTAAATATACCTAGTTAGGAATGCTCACCGCTTCATGGTTCTTACGGAACCGGATGACCTCAGCTTCATCCTGAAAGCGACTCCCCATGGCGAGCTGAGTGACAGCCTTCATAGCCAATCCAAGCAGATGAGCACAAAGAGGCGTGTGCTGTGATTTAGGATAAGATGCCCACTTATCAACCAGCTCCTCCACCAGCTAAAAAAAAGGGAGAGTAGTAAGGGAGGGATAACATGTTTAAAAATAGGGACTGTTCATTATATTCAGTATTGTTTATTATACAAACAAAAACAAATCACCTATGGTTTAATATCAAAAAGAATACAAGAACTTTAGTTTAAGGCAGATATCAATGGGTCATGCAATTTTATGCAATGAAGAGAACAACTGTTGTCGGTCCAAATGGTGAAATCCTGAACGAGGGATATATATATAAACACTCGTGAACAGACCTGAAGCAATAGAGGGAAGTTGTTCTCCAGGGTTTTATTGATAGCTCCCTCATACACTTTTTTTCTTATCATGGACTCCGTCACTCCCACTCCTGAACCTGACTGATAACCTAGCAACGACTTGAGCATTGTCTCAAAGGAATCCGCTGAGGAAAGAGTACAAATATACTTGTTAGAAAAAGCATGCATAATAGTTTTTAGCAATTTTCAGTCAAGGTAATGACGTTTATAATGTTAATTTGAATTTCTGTCTCCACAAAAACATTAAACAGCACTTAACAACTGTCTTTAACATTGAAATCTTAAGAAATGTTCTTGAGCACCAAATAAACATATTACAATGACTTCTGAAGGATCATTTTGTGACAAAATATTAACATTTAGTTTATTAAGAGGAGCTTTTTCAAAACACTTGGTGCAGGCCACTCACTCGTCCAGTTGGGGTTGATGTGTTGTCGTAGTTGGTCCACAGCACCAAGGCTGACCACTGGTCTCCGACCGAACCAGAAAGATGCCACAGACCCAAACTCATCATGAAGACCCACCAGGAACTCATGCAGGCTTCCTTTGTTCACTATATCTGGCAGATTGCCATCTCTGGAAAAGTAAAGAAAGACATTTGTTGGAGAAACTGACTAAAGGTCGAAAGGAAATAAAGAGAGGACAGTAGCTCAAACTCTTAACTTACTTCTCTTCTGTGGGGTTTAGTCCAGGCACACCAGAGGCACTTCTAGATGACTGACATTAAAATAAGAAAACGTCAGGTTAAAATACACATACTTTAAATATTAAAGTCCCTTGACAGCAAATTATAGCAGTTTTAATGGCTGACTTCTTTTACATATATCCAACATTCTATCAAGACAAAAATAAGTAAACTCAAGAGCAGTCCAGTGATGACCTTCTAAACGCAGCAGGTCAGAATTTAAACCAAACATATTTAATAGCGATTCAAACATATATTTCATATAAAACATGATCACAACAACTACAAAAAAGTGAAGATAATATTTATATTTTTCACCGGGTACAAATACAGGACGGCACCGATCAGGATAATGACAAATGTCACTGCAAATATAGCAAAATCCAGCATATTTGCTTTTCAGAAATGTTTGAGGATCGTCATAAATGTAATTAAACTGTTCACTGAACTAGTAGCTAACAATCCACGTCTACAGTGACCATCAGAGACCTGCGCCCCTGTAGATCGGTTCTCAACTACACATCCTGTAAACGAGGCTAAACCAATCAATCGCAGATAACTGTTGTTTAGGGATATTTATTTGAAGTCCAGCCTGGATATTTTTTTAAACCAACACATCTTCCATGATTGATGTGTTTTTGTTTTTGTTTTTGTTTTTTTGTTTTTTTGTTTTTTTGTATGTGTTTTTTTTTTCTTTTGTACCCACATATACCTAAAGGTTAATATAAGTATAAATCATTATTGTCCGTCATTATTAAATATATTTTTTGTGTTTATTTTAATTATAAATAGTCGTTTTGTAAAATTGTAAATGTGTGACTAAGCTTTAGTATTAACTCGTTTTTTACCATATTATGAGATTATGAGTTTGTTTATAATCAAGGGGGCGGGGCTAAAGATAATTAGGCTCGTTATGAACTCTTTAAATGTGACACACAGGAATAGCAATTTAGCGAAAGTAAACCGCAAAAATGTTAGTAATTGCAGCATTAATTGCGTTTTCGCTTAGTGTATATTTGAGCAACGCTCAGGACCCGCAGTTTCCCTGGCAGATGCCCCAATATCAGGCCGGTGGTTCACCAATCTCACCGGTTCTGGAGGAGTTTCCTCAGCAGTTTTCGCCGGAGCCGAGTCAGATGAGCTCGTCTTTCTCCGGCTCTCAGCGCTGTGTGGTGCAGCAGGATGAGCGCATCAAGTGTGGAGAGCCTGACATCTCTTCAGATGAATGTGAGGTTATCGGCTGCTGTTATGATGCGCAGGGCTGTTACTATGCCAAGGCAGGTGAGTGTGAAAAATAAATCATATTTAGTATTTTAATCTCTCCCAATAGGTATGAAAACTTTTTCTTCTTCTCTAAAAAAAAAAAAAAAAAAAAAAGTAATAGGCTACTGCAGAAATATTATTACAATATAAACTAAATTTGTTATTTTAATATATTTTGAAAATATATTTCATTTCTGTGATGGCAAAGCTGGTGGGTTTTTGTTGTTGTTGTTGTTGTTTGGTTACTTTAGCAGCCAGTCTTCAGTATGACATGATCCTTCAGAAATCATTCTAATATGCTGATTTGGTGCTCAATTAACATTTCTTGTTATTATCAATGTTGAAAACGGTTGCTGCTTAATATTTTGTGGGAACTGTGATGTACTACTATTCAAGCTTGGAGTAAGTATATTTGTATATAAAGAAAAGAATGCATCGTGGTTTCCACAAAAATTATTTTCAATATTAATAATAAGAACCGTTATTAATTGACCACCAATAATATTTGATTATAATTGCACCAAATCAGTATATTAGAATGATTTCTGAAGGATCATGTGACGCTGAAGACTGTTTTACTGTTTTATTGCATTTTTGATCAAATAAATGCAGCACTGATGTGCATCTTTCAGAAGATTTCTTTCAAAAACTTTTAGGAATCCCAGTTATTCCAAACTAGTGTATTTCCACCATCTACATTGATTTAATCATGGTTATGAGTTGTCATCCATGGATTTTCTGCTGATTACTATAGGTTTACTCCCAAGTACCACAGTAAAACATTATTTACTGTGCAGTAAATAAATAAAAACATTTAAGCACTTCAACTTTATAATGCTTCCATTATTGTGTGCAAAACATAACATTACATTGAAGTAGGTTTTTTTTCGCCTGTTTGTTCCAGTCACTCTGCAGTGCACGAGAGATGGGCAGTTTGTATTGGTGGTTGCTCGAGATGCCACCATGCCACACCTCAGTTTAGACTCCATCCACATGCTGGAGAATGACCCCAGTGACCACTGCGCTCCGGTCGGCAGCACTGCCAGCTTTGCCATCTATCAGTTTACTGTCAGCTCCTGTGGCACCAGAATGAAGGTGGGTATGAAAGGTGAATGTTATTAATCATGGGGGAGAAAGCACATGAAATTGTTGCCACGCTGTTTTAGTTTACCCTATGTTCACTATTTGTCCTCCATTATATCCTTCAGGAAGAAAACGGTTTTGTTATTTATGAGAACATGATGTCATCTGCATATGAAGTGGGCCTTGGACCTCGAGGATCAATTATGAGAGACAGTTCTTATGAGTGAGGAGGCTCGTCTGTTTTTATGTTGTCGTTTTTGGTAACAATCAGTGGAAGGGGGCCCAGTATTTCCTGTCTGTGTCTTGAAGGCTGAAGTTCCAGTGCATGTATTCGGGATCAGCCGTTGAGGCTCTGGTGGTGGAGGTGAATACGGTTCCTCCTCCTCCCCCTGTCTCGCAGCACGGCCCGCTCAGAGTGGAGCTCCGGCTCGCCAATGGACAGTGCAGCACTAAAGGATGCTCTGATGGTGAGCAGAATTCAGAAATTAAATTTCACAGCATAACCAATAAGAGTCATGTTGTTGTTTTTAAATGTGGCTTACCTTGTAAACTGGGTGAGTGTTATTTCATTTAAGCACATGTTTTGCCAAGTCATCCTGAAATGTTCCTGGTCAAACAAGTACAAGTTCCAAAAAAAATCTAGAAATATTAGATTTCTGAGTGTTCTTCAGGACACAAAACGTTACAGATATTTGTTCAAGAAATTAGAGCAATCCGTACAGTGCACTAATTTGTGTGTGATTGCAATCCACACACCACACACACACCCCCACACAACAGTAGTAGCAAAACAAACAGTCAGATATTGCACGGTGAGCAGAAATTGCTGCATGATATTGCACACTGTAAAAGCGAGGTAAGTGCAGCAGAATATACGCACAACACAAGCTGAATAATATACGATGTAAACTTCTACTAATAGACGCACCCAGAGGTATACAGAGGGTGTTGTTAATCTATGTCGGTTGAGATATAAAATGCCCCATCAGATTGGTGCATTTCTCATTTATTGTGTGTGTGTATGCTGACGGTGTTCAGCTCCCGTATAGCACTGGGGTAAAAGCTGGGGCTTGTACCATGATGGTAGATGAACAAATTCAGATTTACAGGATTAGTTTCGAGTTGACAAAACCAAACCACTCCATTCCGACTTTGTTGGTACCATGATCATCAACTTTGTCAACTCAGGCCTTGATCCTGAGTTTGTGGAGCACGTGCACATGAATGTGACATCACTGGTGAACAGCCAGTAACGAGCCTAGGTTAAAGGTTTTGCTAAAGGTTAAGAGCTTGAAGAATATGATGAATTTAAATGCATTTACAATGAAAAAAGTACTTGTTCATGAAAGAGGACAAATAAAAGTTATCTTGCTTTATCAGTGCAGTCACAAGTGAAACTTGTTAAATTAGTTTATATAGTTGGAAATATACAGCGATAGAGACTCAAACATTTAAGGTCATGTAGTCATTTTTAAAGCATTATCTATTCTTTAATTCTACAACTTATTTATATTACATACGATCTGTATATACAGTATTAACATTAATTTAAAATAAATGATTTGATAACTGTTAAACTAAAATTGCCTTTTTTTTTTTTAAAAAAAATATAAATCATATAATTAAATGAATCTCATAAAAACTTAGTAAGTATCATTAAAACCAGTCCAATTTTTTTTTTTTTTTTTAGTTCTAGTGACCTTTAATTTGGAGCCAGATAAACTGAGGGAGTGACTTTTTGTGTGTATGTCAGATATTTGTCACTTTGCTCACATCTGATTGGTCCAATTTCAGTTTGAGATCTCTAACTCCGAACATAACCTGCCCCGGAGCAGGTTAGCTGTGGAGTGTATGTTACTATGGCAATGAACGCAGCTAAAAGCCAAGCCACTTACATGGTACTTATAACCCAGGATTGGTATAAACTAAACTGAAACTTACCTGGCTAGCCAGCTAATCCGGCTTCATGGTACAGGCCCCAGTCTGTTGGTTCTTGATTTAATGGACCTAAACGTTTACCAGAGGGCAGCAATTCAAACAAATGTCCAGGATGGAAGGGGTCCTTTAAAATATAAAGACACTGTATAAAAGTAACAGTAATGTCTAAATACACTATCATTCAAAAGTATGAGGTTGGTAAGATTTGTTTTTGAAAGAAGTCTTTTATGCACACCTAGGCTGCGTTCATTTAATTAAAAAAATGCAGTAGAAACCGTAATATTACAATTTAAAATAACTTATTTCTGTTTTAATGTATTAAAATATAATTTATTCCTGTGACGTCAAAGCTACAATTTCAGTCTTCATTGTCACATGGTCCTTTTGAAATCATGTTGCTCAGGAAACATTTATTATTATTAATGTTGAAATATGAGTACTGTAAACTACCTTGAATACCATTTAATATGGAATTTGTTCATTACCAGCTCAAAGACTATCACTGTACAATGTGATTCAGTTAATTCATTCAATATTCTTTTTGTGTATTTAAGAGGATATGTACAACTCGTACTACTCTGAGGCGGACTACCCTGTTACTAAAGTGTTGAGAGAACCTGTGTATGTGGAGGTGCGGATTCTGGAGAGGACTGATCCGAACCTTGTCCTGGTCCTGGACCACTGCTGGGCTACTTCAAATCCTGAATCCCTGAGCCTGCATCAATGGGACCTTGTGATAAATGGGTAAACCTGAATTCTTTCATTCCTGCTCCACTTCGCTAATTTATCTAAGGAAACATGGGCATAACTTGACGCCAAAACCGCTGCAAATGCCTCAATTATACACTGATTTACATGTTCCATTGTCTTACTACTCTTCATAGCTGTCCATATAAAGCTGACCATCACCTGACCACAGTGCTTCCTGTTGGACAGTCAGGTCTGCAGTACACATCTCATTACAAACGCTTCGTTGTGAAGATGTTCACCTTTGTAGATCAGTCCTCGCTTGCACCTCAGCAGGAAAGGGTATGTACTGTCTTGCCCACCACATGTTCTCCTTGGCTCTCATTATCTTATTGTCCTCTGCCATGTCTTTAACAGATTTTCATTCACTGCACTACGTCTGTTTGCCACCCCTCCACCACTGAGTCGTGTGAGCCCAGCTGTGGTAACAGGACAAGTGAGTGCACCTACATAGAAGATTCTAGATGTTGTGGATGATGATGATGATAATATTAATGATAGAAAATTTACTATTACAGTATTAATAAATATATTGGTTGACGTGTTAATATTTAGTTATTTTAATAAAAACGCATAGATTTTCAGTCATTTATAATAATGTCATATTTAAGAATAAATTAAATTTCTTAATATTAATAACTGCTAAATTATTAAACATAATTATTTTAAATACTTGTCATAATGACGTTGTTCTTATTAAGAATTGTATTTGTTTATTTGGATCCCCAATTGTGCATTCTCATATTAAACCATCTATTACAGTTCAGAATTAGTCGTGCAGCTCTTTTCTGGACTAACTGTAAGTCTTTACTTGATGCACTCGACCATACCACTGGACAGTGTCTAAATAAGTAAGAACCATTATTTGCACAATTTGAGAGATGCAATACTGTGGTAAAAATCTCTTAACTGATAGACCAATTCCCATAACTATTACCATATTTTCTATCTGTTTTGACCACTTCAGCCTACTGTCTAGAATGACTCTAAGAAGTCTAATTTCCTCTACCTGTTCAATAGGCACACTCTTTACAAATTTAATTGTAGTTTAAGTTTAGAATTTGATCCAAACACAATACTTTTGGTTTTTGTCAAATTTAGAACCATCTTATTCCGTACCCACTTTACCACTAGTTGCAACTCCTCATCTAAATCAGCAGA
This sequence comes from Onychostoma macrolepis, assembly GCF_012432095.1. Lineage (NCBI taxonomy): Eukaryota > Metazoa > Chordata > Actinopteri > Cypriniformes > Cyprinidae > Onychostoma > Onychostoma macrolepis. Next base: position 7,544,466 of record NC_081160.1, on the reverse strand, counting down.
TCATTTTTCAATTGATGTTGCTGGTAGATATAATGTTGTATCATCTGCATACATAACTGCCCTTGCACGCTTTAAGACCAAAGGAAGATCATTGGTAAAAATAGAAAATAACAATGGTCCTAGACAACTTCCTTGAGGCACACCGCATTGCAACCCTTTCACTTCCGAATAACTTCCATTATAAAATACACATTGCCTCCTATTAGACAGATAACGTTTAAACCAATGCAGTTTGATAAGTAAATTTATAACATTTAAATTTTTCCAGCAATAATTTATGATCCAGTACATCAAAAGCAGAGCCAAAATCCAACAATGCTGCTCCTACTAAATTATCATCAATCTGTACTAAACAATCATCTGTTATCTGTGTTAATGCTGTTCCTGTTGAATGTCCTACTCTATATGCATGCTGAAAATCAGAGAACAAACTATTCTCCTTAAAGAAGAATTGAATTTGTTCACAAACTATCGTTTCAAACACTTTAAGAACTGGCAATAAACTTATTGGTCGACTATTGGCACCACTAAAACTCAGTGCTGCATTTTTCTGTAGAGGAATAACCTTTGCTTCTTTCCAAGCTAAAGGGAAAAATCCCTTTTTTAATACTGACATTTAAAGATGTGGCAAAGTGGTTCCACCAAACAGCTGGCTGCTAATTTTACAAGGTGACCATCCAAGTTATCCATTCCCGATGGTTTATCTATATTTATCATTGCTCATTTTTGTTCCACTTGTTGTACATTTTACTTTATTCAATTCAAAGCATTGGGCTGGCTTATCACTTGTTGTTTATTTTTTTCAATTTGCCTTTCACTTGATGTAACATTTATCAGTTAACATTTCTTCTCTAAGTTTATGAACTTTATTTATAAAAAGTCATTAAAATAATCGGCAATTTCATCTGATTTAGTTAATGAATCCCCTGTCTCAATAATAATAATGAAATAATGGGTAGGAAATCAAGTCAAACTCTTTTTTTATTATTATTAAGAATATTCCACATGTTGTTTGCCATTACTTTTTTTTTTTTCTATTAATTTGAGTTACTTGATTACACAGTTTGCAATAAACTTCCCAATCCTGCTTATTCCCAGTTCTGTTTGCTATACTCTTTGCCACATCTTTCTACCATAATGTTCTTCAATTCATTTTTTTTTTTTCATAGGTGCATGTTTATCCACCAAAGAATAAAATAATCTTTCAAAAGCTGCTAATTCATCATCAGGATTCCTTATTAAAAAAAAAATTCCTTATCCATCCTTATAAATATCAGCCCAACATATATAATATATAACATATATATATCTTTACAGAATAACTTCTGACAATTTCCTATATGATCTTTTATAAATTACTTTTTTGGTCTTCCTTTAGGTACCTTTGTTTTTCTAGTAATCACTATTATATTATGATCACTACACCCAATAGGAACAGATGCACATTTCCACAGCATTTGTATAAATATGGTCTATACAAGTAAATGTTCTCTCACCAAGACGATTTACATGAATTCTTGTTGGTTGATTAATAACTTGTTAAATTACATGCATTACATTCACCACTTTAGTCTTTAGGGGACAAACCTGAGACATCCAATTAATATTTAAATCACCCATCAAGTAAATTTCATTTTGTTACATAGTAACTTGATTGATACTGACATCATTTATAAAAATAATTCTTAATTTCATCCAATTTCCTCAAGCTAGCTTAAGGAAGCCAGAGGCCTGCTTTGATTTTTCCCATCGCTATCATTTTTGACTTTTGACAATGGATATGTGATTAATTTATCATAACGAAGATAGGCTCTCTCTCCCCTCTCTCTTGCAGCTCTCAATTCTGGCATAAGCTCTTTCCTCCTTAAACGCACATGTTCTGGGAAATCTTCATTCAAGTATATGTTTGTGCCTTTGAGGTATTTTATACCTCAATAAAATAATTTTTAACCAGTAATAAAAATGATGAGGATGATAATAATAATATTACTAAATGTAGGCTAGTTGTTGTTGTAGTTGTAAAATTATTATTATAAATATTTATTACACTGGTTGTTGTCTAAATATTTTTATTATGATTATTTAAATAAACACAAATGTAGTAGTAGTAACTTCACATTTAATAATAAATATGAATAATTAATAATAAAAAAGTTCAATTATTAATTGTAAATTGTTTATTTAAAACCATCATCGTCATAAAGAAGAAAAATAATGTGTGTGTGTCCCCATTGTTTAGGAAGGGCCATTTCAGAAGACTTGAAAGATTCTGAGGAAAACGTTGTAGTTTCAAGTGGGGAGGTCATATTTGCATCCCATTTGCCAGTTTCTGAAAATCTAGCAGATGAAGAAGGTATGAAAGCAAGGTTTTGTTTTTTTTTCCCTCAAATATTCAACCCATGCAAAATAGTCTCAACCTGGATATGTATGCTCTTCTAGTCCCACAGATATTGGATTATGGATTATGGGCAGCAGGAGCTCTCACTGTGTTTGGTGTCTGTGGGCTTTTGGTGGCTGTTTTAATTCAGCGGTCCAAACCTCGCCCTCAGCCTGCTCCAGTGTGACATTAATAAAATGGTAAAAGAATGTGGGCTCTTGTGAAATCCCTTTTATATCAATCAGACAAAAAATGGCTTATTTAAAAATTTTATTGCTGAGACCTTACAATAGGCAAATGTTTGACATTTCTAATATATACAATGAAAAATCAACCATGTATCAAAATATAGTAGAAAAAATGCCTTCAGGTGCCTTATGCAGTGATGTTTCCCTTCTCTTCTGCTTTTGGACATTCCATTTCCATTGACATTAAAAACTCTACAGAAGGGAAAAAACATGCATGTAATATATAATATTCATGCAAGTTTAATTTCTAACTTTAAAATTTCAGTTTTAAACACCAGGATATGTTCAGAATGAATACTGTATGTACCTACAAATTTTTTTTTTTTTTTTTTATTATTTTACAAAATGTGCAATCTATTCAGTATACTAGCATTCAAACCACTGGGTGAGATGTTGGTACATAAGAACATCCAGTAGCGTTTACCTTCTGTGTGGTCGACATGTGGACTTATTGACATCAGAACCCAAGCCAGCCCGACCAGCAAAGTGACCACCAGGTTTACTATGATCCAGGGGTAAAGGATGCTGCGCTCTGAGCCCGACTGCCTGAGAGGAGACACAACAACCGCTCCGCTCTTATTACTGTACAGCATTTACCCAGCATGCTGTAATGAGAGGGTCTTACCAGAGTGTCACATTATAGCTGGAGTACTGATTATAGAGATTGATACGATCACTCGTCATCTGCTGGCTTAATGATAAAACAAGCGCAGAAAAGTACACTGAAAAAGAAAAGGTGTACATTGCTGTTTTCATATATAGCTTCTGTATGAGCACATAAATCAATTTTTTTGACAGAAATGTGAAACTCACAGAAGGAAGCAAGCGCCACAGGACTGAGGGTCAGTAAACTCTTCATCGCCGTAGCTGTTTTGGCAAGATTCAACCTGTTTGGAGAGAGATCAAAGTAGTTAGTTTAATCTCAATGCCTCAGGCATCTACAAATTTTTATGGCAACAGTGTACTGGACTTTTGTTTGTGTAAGTTCATGTGAAATGGCATTCTGGTTTGGTGATTCACCTGTCGAAGGCAGAGACGGTGCTGAGGGCCAGCAGCAGGTAGAGCAGGGACTGTGCGGGGTAGGCCAGGGTATTATACTGCTGGAGTAGGTTGGAAAGAGTGCTCATCTGTTCCCCAGCCAAGACATAGACCACAATGATATTCCACACAGCATAACCAGCCAGGAAGCCATGAGAAAACAGGCCAATCACCCTGTGCAGCATCAACAATCAAGGTTTAGAAAACAGTCTTTAATCTTTGTGTTTATTGGTATTTAATAGGTTGGGAAATACTAACCGCTGACTATTAAATATCAACTTCTTCAGCTATCACATTATGAGGTAAATAAGGAAAATTTTACAAGCTTTAACACTCCTCTTGATTTATGTGGTTTTTTTTAAGTCCTTTTATTTTCCACCAAAAACTAAAACATGTGACATGAGTCTCGAATAGAGATAGAATCAGCCTTTGAACAAGCACAACATCACAAATCTAAAGTTTAGCCTTTAAATTTTGTTTAAAGCCTTTTAGGTTCAGCTTCTTTAGACTACAATAGGTTAGAATATATACAACAGTGCTGGATATGTCATTAAAATGCACGTGTATACTAACAAATAGGGCTGGGCGAGTTGGCAAAAAATTTAAATCTTTTTTTTTTTTTTTCAGAACGTTTGACCGATTCTTGATTTTTTTTTTTTACGATTTTTAACTAGTCAGGTTGAAAATGTAATGACAACATGATTCAGTCAAGTAACTTTTTCTTTATTAACCCTCTAGTTAAAGAAAATTCTATTCCAAGTGCAGCGCACATTTACTGTAGTTGTCAACATGATGTAAATGTTAAACAAATCACTTGTTAAATATCTTTGCAGAAAAGATGCTATATATTGTACATACTTGTCTTATACATGTGTTCAGAAATAATACGAGGAAAATGCTTTTAAAAAATCTTAAAAGTCAAGGTAATTCAAATTCAAAATGACTGAAGGTATAACACTAGTGGACTATTATTAACTATAAATGTTCTGTAAAAACAACAGCAACTTTCAGGCTGTCACCATGATGCAAACATGAAATATCAGACATTCAATAGTAGTTCTTTACAGGTTTTTTTATTCGATTGCGCTGCTTTTCCATTGTTTTTCCTGTGTCAACATGGATGCGTTTGACTGTTGCGCTCACAACTCATGAAACGCCATTCTAAAAACACTGCGCTCAAGTTAAAAGTTCACTCCCATCTTCTTGCATGTTTTACCTATTCCACTGCCATAGTCACATCTTTGTCAACACAAAAGCACATTCTGTGTGAATGGCGCTTAGCGCTATATTTATGGTAATCAATACCATAATATATATTTATACCATGCGGTTGGATCGTTCTTTTCTCTTTACTCTTATCACCGGCATATTGTCAAAGTGTCTAATTCTAACATTTGGTAATATTTCTATTCAAAATCGCAATTCCTCGTTTCTAAAAAAATAAAATCGTGGCAAAACATTAAATTCGAATAAATCGATAAAATCGGGAAAATCGCCCAACCCTACTAACAAAATAACGTAATTAAGTTTTAAAGAATCTTTAATATTGCTTCCACCCCATGCCACATTCCATTATCATTGTTCTCATACATACTCAATAAAAAATCTGATCTAATCTTTTTCAGTCAAAAAGGTAAATTGTGCATAAAATTTAATCAAATGCATTTTAAAGGGGTCATGGACTGTGAAATCAAAATACCCTTCTTCTTTTGACATATAAGAGGTCATTGTACTATTGAGGAATGTGCCACTTTATGATGTAATAGTGTGAATAAGCACCGCCTCTGCAGAAGAAGATCAACACCTGCTTCTACAGCGCTGCCTGTTTAGCCCCGCCCACCGATTCATGCATGTAGTGTTTACGAGAGAGGCAAACCCAGGTCTACGCAAAAAACAAATAATAAAGATGCTCCGAATACAACAAGATGCTTTGCAGTGCCAAGGTGGGAAAAAACAGTCTTTGCATTACCTTTCTTCTGATCCCAACTTTAGGAAAGAGTGAATGATCTTTATTTTTAATGAAATTCCAGATCGCGTTAGTAAGAACTTGGTCCTTTGTTCACTTCATTTTACCACAGATTCATTTACCAACAAAGCACAATTCGACGCAGGATTTTCAGAAAGAATGAAACAAAAAGACAACGCTGTGCCGACTATACTGGATCCGACAGTAATGTTGCAACACACAAGAGTGAGAAACTGTTTTCATTATGTGATCACTATATTGCTTTGAATTTTATTACAGATCATTTGATATGTACTGAGTATTTATGTGTTTTTGACCTAAATGACAGCAGCGTCCATCTGTGAAGGATGTAGGCTGTCAAATATACACAACTGTTAGCCAATCATAGCAGTGGGCATTTACTTCCGAGTCTACAATCCGCCACGCTTATTCAAACAGAGCGTTCTGATGAGGGGGCTCAAAAAACAGGACAGAAAATAGCCTACTACTTCTAAATTATGATGCTTTTTGATGTAAAAAGCTTGATAACATTACAAGTGGACCTCAGAGAACAGTACAAAATAATAAAAAAAAGTCAGTTCATGACCCCTTTAAGTTGAAGTCTAAAGCAACCGCACAGATCTGAACAAATTGGAAAATAAAGTGTCAGTTAAAACCAGATGTTGAAACCTGAAGCCGCTGTGCAGTCTCAAGGAGACATCTCTAGTGGTCCACACTGAGCGGCTGTCCATAAAGCTCTGCTCCATCTGGCCACTGGCCTTCCACTGGTCCACTCGCTCAGCTGCTTGAAAACGGCCTGCCACCAAAGATACATGGTCACTCAACCTTCATTTCATGATGTAAAGAGTACCTTGCATACAAACAACTTCACCTTAGAAATACTGAAATGTTTAGATGTCAAAATTTGCAATGTATGAACAAGCAAACAGTCTTAAGCAAACACCTGCACACCATATACACATTATTCTGCTTGAAACTTACGGCTCCTCTCCACAAAAACCTTCCCCACAGACTGGCTCTGCCCTTGGGGAGCGGAGAACAAGGAATGCTGGGGGACAGGCACCTGGGGGTCTGTGATGATATCATCATCCTCTATGTCCAATTCGTTGTTGGACTGTGTTTCTGTTACTTTAGGTTTCACTCTGGAGAAAGAAAGAAATAGAAAGTGTTAGCTAAATGACAAATTAAATACAATAGAGCTTTCATAGAAACAACACATCAGTGGTGCATTAAAAATACCTGGAACCTTTCAATAACCTGTTTAAGGTAAAAAACAAAAAAGAGACTTACTTCCTCTTTTTTGGTTTGCGCGTCACCTCTTCTTCTACATTCTGATCCACCATATCTCCATTTGACACCAGGTCTGTCTGATCTCCCTCCACATCTGACCAGTAAGAGCAAATCAGCATTATTTCTGGGGTGTCTATGTTAATAAAATGCCACCTCTACAGGTATCAGATGAGTTGTAGTGAACAGGACATGGTTTTGAACAGTGTTTCTACCAATTGCTTGTGCTTTCTTCTTCTTTTTCCTCCTTTGTGGCAGATTGTCCACAGGTTCTGGGGTCAAAGGTTCCTGACACTCAGACTGTCTGCGACTAGTAAGCCCTCCCATTTCCATTCCACCATCTACAAAGATCAAGGGTGAAAAAAACTCATCACATGCACACCATGCTTCTACAGGTGATACCAAGCAGTTAACTTTGTCTGGTTGCAAGGTCTAGTAACCAGACTCTGCTGGAAGATGTTGTCACTAGTGCTGTCAAACAATTAATCATGATTAATCACATAAATTATATAAATATACACATGTAAATATTTTCAAAATATATACTGTATGTATGTGTATTTATATATACATAATAAATATACACAGTACACACATATATTACACAAAATCTTTTATTTTGGATGTGATTAATCACGATTAATCGTTCGACAGCACTATTAAAGACCCAATAGCTTAGAAGCACTTTTGCACCAACATGCCAAAATGGGAACCTGCCAATGAATAGCAGTTTAAAGATAAAATATAATATTTTTAATAATTATGAAGCACAAATCAATGAAATAGTAAAAATCTAAAAGACTAAATACAAAAATATCAAACCATTTGCCTTCAAACCATATTATATTTGTTCATAAACAAATGTATTATCTGTTTCGCAACAGTTATAGCACAATTTACAAAAAATATGGTTTGAAGGATATGACAAAAACATCCTAATTTATGATAGTTTTAAAATGGTGTTTGAAAAATATAGTTGACTAAAACCATAAAAAGTAGTTTAATTTGAAGTATTGAAATAATAAAATAAAATGAACTCAAATTTTTAACTAAAAAGTCATATAAAAACTAATTAAAATGACAAAAACAAACAAAAAGTTCCCCAGTAAAATTATTACAATTGTAAGTAAAATTATTATTTAAATAAAATCTAATTCAAAATATTAACAAAAACTATAATGATATATCAATGAAACTAAAATAACACTGGTTTAAAACAAGTCATTGGACTTTTGACCTTATAGTTTCTGAGATTTAGCCCTTATGACAACTAGCCCCACTCTCTCCTATCATGTGTGTTGCTTATATGTGACCCTGGAGCACAAAACCAGTCTTAAGTCGCTGGGGTATATTTATAGCAGTAGCCAAAAATACATTGTATGGGCCAAAATGATTGATTTTTCTTTTATGCCAAAAGTCATTAGGACGTTAAGTAAAGATCATGTTCCATGAAGATATTTTGTAAATTTCCTACTGTAAATATATCCAAACTTAATTTCTGATTACTAATATGCATTGCAAAGAACTTCATGTGGACAACTTTATAGGCAATTTTCTCAGTATTTAGATTTTTTTGCACCCTCAAATTCCAGATATTCAAATAGTTGTATCTTGGCCAAATATTGTCCTAACATAACAAACCATGCATCAATGGAAAGCTGATAAATCTCAATTTTCTTATGACTAGTTTTGTGGTCCAGGGTCACATATCTCCTAAACTCACCATCAGGTTCATCCACACTCTCCACATCCCTCTTGGCCTTCTTTTTCCTACTCTTTGGAGCAGGAATCTCCTCTTTGAAGGACAACAGAAGAGCTTCATTATATAATCTAATGTTAACTGACCAATATTGTTATATTGAAATCAATATAACAGACACATCTTAAAATTTTAAACATTATTACCTACTCAAATACATAATAAGACTGGACCAAGAGATCTCAAATGTGAAAAAAAATTTAAAAGAGAAAACACTCACCTGCTATGTCCTGACTGTGTGTTTGAAGGTATAATGAAGAAAGAGGAAGGATAAGAAGAGCATATGATTTCCCTGTATAAAACAATTACAATTTAAACAACATCTGATCTGCTAGGTGATCTTACCTTGGCATAGATGGCAGTGCTCGTAGTCCCCGCTAAAATGTCAAATAGTAATATAAGATTAGCAATAAACAGTTCCAATGAAACTCAAACATTATATGCTGAACCTGTTGAGGGCTCTACATTTGGATATTGTGTCTAACAAAGCTTACCGTTGGCTTTTTCGCCATTCCACTCAAGAGTACAGGGGGAACACAAGGGACATGTACAAACAAACATCTCTGAGCACTTAAAGCAAGGATTAATGCGAGTCTAAATCTGAGACGAGCATCTGCCAAGCAGCAGGATTATGTAAAGGAGGAGCTACTCAGAAGTCACCATCAAATACTGTTACTCAACCTTCTGACATAAACACACCACCACCACCACTTACTTCCTTATGTATTTATTTATTTGAACAGTATTTTGAACAAATAAATGCAGCCTTGGTGAGTATTCAGTTCAGGATTCTTTGATGAATAGAAAGTTGAAAAGGACAGCATTTATTTGAAATAGAAACATTTTTGTAAAAAACAATTTATAATGCTTTTACTGTCACTTTTGATCGACTTGAAGCATCGCATTTATGAAAATTTAAATGAGAATTATGCTTAAATGTAATGAAAATAATGTAAGAATACCTTAAAAAACAAAAACAAATTTAGTAGCCCCCAAATTAGGATTAATTTCCTTATGATTTAGGGATCAAATATGATCTAGGCAATTCTCAACCATTGTTGTGAGATGTACCCTTTTACCGATAAATAAAGTAGATTTATCTTCTGAGATTTATTCTAATGTGTATCTAAATGTACATGTTCACCCTAGTACTGACTGTATTTATGATTGCATTAATATGGCATTGCTTCAATCCAGACTATATATATTCTATAGTCTTTGGTTTAAAGCATAATGTAAGAGGGTTAAACAGATTGCAATGGATAAACCCAGAAAGCCTAGCCCTCAACATTTACAAACCTACAGGGGGAGCAAAAGCATCTCACTCTCAGAGAGTTGTTTACCTTTATGACTACTGTTGTGCGTGTCAAAGTGTAGCTTGTACTCAGTAAAATTAAAAAGAAATGAAAAGGCTTATCAACAACAGCTCAAAGGCATAACAAGAAGAAACAAACACACAGGATATGTCATGAATATCCCAGACTTACCCTCTGTCCCTGAGGAATGGGAGGGAGATCTCTTCTCCTCGTGCTGGGAACCTACGTACAATCGTATAATATAATAATAATAATTAAACAACAGCTCTGAACATGCACACTAAAGGATGAAGTAGATTAATTCGCGGCTGTCAGTAACTGCTTGCCAACAAACAAACTGTACACAACACGATGCTTCTCATTTAAGCACGTAACAAACCTTTCCTTCCGTATCCATTCTTTGGAGTTGAATAATAAAAGCTTTGTCGAGTTAATTACTGAGTTAATACATTTTTATCTTTGTATTTTCATGTCGTTTGTGGTCTGAGATTTTGTTTTGCACGTTGTCTATTGTTGATGTTGGAGACGGGTGGGCGTGTCTAACTTCCTTGACGTACTGTACGTACTAGAGGCGCGCAGGAATTCAGAACGTAATTATACGTACAAAAGGGCAAGTCAGATGGCTGGAAATCATACTACAATGTGTGCACAAAAGACAGATTACACCTACGTTTTAAAATAATTGTTTTTCTAGAAAGACTATATGATCCTATTCTTTTTATGTACAATTATTTTTGGAGAAAGTCTCAAGATTAGGAAAATATGCATGTCGAATACACAAATTTAAAAAAATAAATAAAAAGACGTTTGCTAAATATTTATTACTGAATTTATGACTGAAATGAGTAAAACGTTCAGTTATTTAAAAAAAAAAACCATATAATGTACATTTAAAAAAAAAACAGTCATTAATTTTAATGCTAGTGGTGTTACCTTAATATAGAAGCACCTGTTTTTATGAATAGACTTTAATGGAAAACCTTAAAAGGGCATGTGCATAACATTAGGTGTGAAACGTTTCATTTCTTCAATTTCAGATGGAAATGCCACTGTTCCATAAACACGTCAACTCAAGTGACGTTAGTTCTGTTATTCTGATTAACGCCTCGTCAATCCAGACCTGAAAATCCTCACAATCAAATACAGTTTAAAATGGATTAAGAGTGCTCAAAAACACCAAATCTCTTTTGGAGAGCTTAATAAATGTTTAGGTTTTATTTATTTTTTTTCACAAGGGCGAACAAAAGATTGACATCTGAAAAAAATGTAAACATATTTTGCATTCAGACTAACATTTTACAGACAAAACACACATTATTCTCACCAAAAGGTGAAAAGAAAGTTTATTTGCATATTCATGCCCATCCGCTCTCCTGTAGTATCCCTGAGCTCTTCATATTAAGACTGGTCAGCTGGTCTGATCCATGCAGCCGGTACCCACTGCGGTTCATCCTGAGCTCTCCTCACTGCGGTCAGCAGCTGCACACATGCAGACTGCAGGCCGTCGTTTACTATCACATGATCAAAGAACTGACAGTAATGCTGCTCCATATTGCGTCCTGCATCTTCTATCTCCTGAAAATCTTCATCCTGTCTCAAGAGAGAGAAAATACACAGATTAATGGAAGTACTGTACTTTTAAGACAGTAATCATAAATTGAAAGGTAAAAAATAAACTGAGTGGACATAGTGAAAGATGCTAGCTCACCTTAAAAGGTCGGCTGGAGTAGTAATTTGTGATGATATGCGAATTCATTCGTGTGCGTTTCATCTGCTCAACAGTAGGAGGCTTTATAAAGATAACATACGCCCTCAGCTCCGCAGTCCTCACTGACTCTAATGCCTGGAGATCAAGGACATAGAAAGCAAAGTAAAGCATCAGAACAAGTCGGGTCTAATCCAGAAGAGATGACAATTATTCTTATTAAACCATTATTGTTTATTATTGTTTTATAATAGCATAATAATTGCACAATTCTCTTCCAAGGTTATTATTGTTTACTAAAATTAAAATAAAGCTGAAATAAAATATAAAATATAATATATTTATATATTACTAACTGGAAATAAAAACTAAAACTGAAATAAAAATGAATTAAACCAAAATAGTAATATTTAAATATGTAATATAATGATAAGAAGATTACTGAAATGTTATTAGAATTAAAACTGAAAATATAAAAGCTGATTCAAAATACTGATAATGTTAACAAAAACTAGGATAATAGTATATTTGACTATACTATTACTATTTAGGTTTAATTTTTTTAATTTTTTTATTTAGGTTTTATTATTTATATTTTTACTAATTAGGTTACATTTTTCAGCTTTTTTTTTTTTTTAATTTTAGTGTTTTAACTTATTTCAGTAAGTTGCCATGGCAGGATTTCTCATTTTTGTTCAGTTTACATTTTTCATCTACTATTTTACATTTTATTTCAGTTTTATTATAAGTAACAAAAATGTTTTTAATAGTTTTAGTTTTTACTTAACAATAACAACCCTGATAGTATATTAATAATACTAAAATAACACTGTTCTCTTCAACAGATCTGAACATGAGTTAAGGGGTTATTCCTAATCCAAAATATTAGCAATACACCTTATCATACAGTCACTAATAACAACAGATGAATATATTTCCAAAAGAAACTCACATATGGCTCAATGTCAATCACACAGATCTTCCCACTCGCCAAAACATCTTTAACTGCATCCACGCTAGTGCCATAGAGATGACCTCTCAACTCCCCAAACTCAATAAACCTGGGGAAGAAAGAAAGAAAAGGGTCACAGACCTACTTAAGATTACAAAACAATAGAAAGATTATACAATCCCCCCAAAAAACCTGTAAACATTATCTGTTATAAACATAGTAAACCTGTAAACATTATCTGTTTATGCACAGCCGAGTATATTTAGACCACCTGTGATTGCAGACCATGGTGTCAAACTGCTCTCGGCTGATAAAGTGATATTCTCTGCCAGATTCCTCATGGCATTTAGGTGGCCTTGTGGTATCTAAGTGGAAATGAAAGTCAACTTCAAAATCAGCACACATGTACACTTTTACATATGTACAGTTCACACAAAGCCATATTTGTAGAATGAAACTCACAGGGAACAGCTCCTTGGTAGACCTTGGGATTGATCTCAATTAGCCTTCTGCGTAACTCATTTACCCCGACCCCAGACGGACCTGACGGCAGAATACCGTTTCAGAACATACAAGACACTGTGCAAGCAGGGACACAGCTACAGTAAGTTGTACAAGATCTTCAAGGTAATATGTGTATTTTTCTGGCTGATTTTACCCCCGTGAGAGACACTCACCCAGCAGAGCTATGAGGCGGTGTGGGTGCTCTGGATGGTGCTGGTAGCGCACCACCTCCTCATACGGGTTGGCCAGTGAACTGTAACAGCTCGTGGGACAGCGTAGGGTGCAGAACTGGGACGTTCCAAATGCCTGACCTCTCCATCGGCGACAGAGACGCAGACTTCGTCGAAAACCAGCTGACATGCACACAGAATAAAAGCACAATCATAAATGCAAAGAATCATATGATGCTGCAGAATCAGGAACAGAAAGTTAATAAGTGGAAAATGTTGTATTTATTATTTAAATGTAATATAATCAATGCATGTAATAATGATTTTACAATCAAACTAACATTAAAAAAAATGACAGCTTTTTTTTTTATTATCTTCTACCAGACTGGTCAATATTCATTCATTTAAATCATTCATATGTGCAAAATTTAGGTCGTAGCTAAACCAAAACCAACCAAAGTTGCCTTCATCTAGTCAATATTTGGGATGCTGTGAACCATTTAAATTTCATGGAATCCCATTTCTGCCATTGGATAAAAAAAAAAAAGATAATTGCAAATTTTATCTTACAGTTGACTTGCATATTTGAGATATAAACTGGCAATTACGAGAAAAGTCCAAATTTTGAAATATAAACTCAGAATTCAGAGGGAAAAAAAGTCAGAATTGTGACATATAGGTGCAGAATTACGCGTTATGAACTATGAATTGCAATAATTTTTCTTAAAATTGTGGGGGTAAAAAAAGTCTAAATTGTGAGATAAAAAGATGTAATTAGCTTTTACCATTTTTTATGGTCCGTGGCAGAAATGGGCTTCCGTAAATCTGCTTTAGTAAATATAAACCAGTAAATTCTGTAATATCAGAGTCACTCACTCAGGTAAATCCCTTCAACATTGGTGCTGAATTCACTCTCCTCTGAAACACAACACCAGACACAGTTAATGCATCAATTAACAAACACAGAATAATTAGCAATGATAGCAAAAATCAAATCAGCACCAGCAATTAATATTAAACTTCATGATTTCTTCAGTAATGAGTTATATATACACACGCACCATCCTTTAGCTCTTCTGATGAATCATCATGAAGGAAACAAGAACAAACGTTATCAGAGGCAATTCATTTACAGTATTTACTGCTGCACACTTCTGTGACATACTTCATCTTTAATACCATAATATTTTTTAAATCTAGTTGTTTCTATAGTTCAGGTCAGGGGCAGTTCTGTTAATGATGGAAATTTAAGCCTAAATCGGAATTCAGTACATGTTTCTCCTGATATCTTCAGGACTTACCTACCAGATTCAAACGCCTCCTCATCTGCGCATGAGGAAACAAAAACACACATGTATAAGTATAACAAGCGTTATATAGCTAAGGTTTTAATACTCGTTTAAATCAGGCAAGAAAATATACCTGCTTCTACACATTTTTCATCTATGGCAATCATGTCATCCTCTGTAAAAAAATAAACAAATAAATAAAGAGGGAGAAAAAAAGAAAGATATCAGAGACAGAGTCTGTTTCACACTGCATGCACAAGCAGTGTTTGCACAAAAATATTAAGCAGCACTACTTTTTTAACATTGATAATAAGAAATGTTTATTGAGCAGCAAATCAGGATATTAAAATGATTTCTGAAGGATCATGTTACACTGAAGACTGGAATATTGATGCTGAACATTTGTCAGCGAATCACAAATACAATAAAAAAGCACTTATTTTAAAATTGTAATAATATTTGACAATATATCTGTTTTTACTGTATTTTCAGCAAATAAATGCAGCCTCGTAAGCATAACAGACATTTTTCAAATACATTACTTCTTCAAAATCAAATCTTGCCAGTGTATTTCTAGACTCAACTAAATGCTCACCTTCATCCACTGTGCTCACTGCAGGTTGGCATGGAAACAAAAGATAGCCAATACAAAACAGCTGAATTAAAAACATATTGACTAAACGCACATATAAAACAATAACTGCAAATACTGTTTACTCACAGGTTTTGACACAAGTGTGAGGATGATAAGGCTGGGCCCACCATAACTCTTTTTGCTTCCTACAAATGCACACACAGTCACATTTGGGGTTTAAAATTGGGGCCGGCAGTGATTATCAGCATAATCTCACATCACATTCAAATCAGTTGCCAAATCTCATCACATTGTCACACAGCTCATGCAGATGTGTAATTATTCTGTCACCGACCTTTAACCCCCGACTACTTAGAACTGACCTATTCAGCAAGCTGGTGGACGGAATGAGGCCAGCGCAGGCAGAGATACTGGGTAGTTTTACAGCCTGCCACCAGAGAGTGTCTGATTGATCCACAATTTCCAGGATATCTCCCTTCCTGAACGCCATGCCGGCATCTGCGCAGGGAATAGAAGGGTCCACGTGGGGATTGTAGTCCACCATGGCACGCACATACAGCTTGTGAAGAGAGAACAAAGCCATTAAAGACATCATGCACATTCACAGCAGATAGACATAAACACATCTAAACCTTACACTGAATATTACACTTCTATAAAAAATGAAACCGTCAGCAACATTAATAAACATGTCAACCAGCAGTAGGCCAGTGTGTTGTCACATGACCTCTCTACATGCATAATAATTCTGTAAGTGGAATCTAATAATGTTCTTGAAGAAGTTATTTTGTATTTTTTATTCCTAGTTTGAATAAAATGTTTTTATTCTCTTTCGTCTATTCAAATTAATATTAAAAATGATAAGCTGATTTTACTTCCAGAACATTCGTCATACTGCAAATTGAAGGTCAAGGCAAATGCAGTGCATTTTGGAATTTTGTGTGTTGCACATTTTGGGAAAATTAAGCAGTGTATGTCATTGTTTCACTAGTTGCTGTGATACATGTGGTTGAATAAAATGGTAATATATATTAGTGACAACAGGACGATCCAATTTGGTTCTTCTGCTCTTTTTTTTAAATTCCCAGTGAGCCAAATATACTGTTTAAGGTCACACTTTATTTTAAGGTCCAATTCTCACCATTAGCAAACCATTAACTATGACTTTTGCGTCAATAAACTCCTAATTTGATGCTTATTAATAGATAAATATCCAATATATTAATATTAAGCATGCTAATTAGCAACTAGTTAATAGTGAGAATTGGTCCCTATACTACTGTTACCCTGTTTAATCCAGGGAACTGGATGCACAATTCCTGCCTTTTTATTTTTAAAATAGAACAAGTAGCTAATTTCCATGCTATTATTTCTGTATGCTGGTTATGATCTAGTGAAAGATCTAGACTAGTATTGATTATAAAGTAGTATAGATGTAGTGTTGACGTTTGATAACTCACCATGGTCTGGTTGTTGACTGGCCTGTCAGTGATAGGAACCACCTTGAACATTATGGTTCCATGGGAGCGGGCCTATGGTGGGAAATTAAGACACAAAACTGAATATTGTTGATTTAATATAAATTACTTCACAGAAAATTGTATCACAGATTTTCCATTAAAATGTATCACAGGTGTCCTATTAAATGAAATGGGAATAGGTGTTGTTTGGTACAGCAGGTTTGGGATACTTTGTTGTAAAAAAAAAAAAAAAAAAAATGATGGCACTATTGTTTTCTGTAGAGCTACTTTACAGCTGAATCGCATATTGCAACACAGACATTGGTATTGAACTGAATTGAGTCGACACTGAACTGGGTAATGACATTGCTGCCTTTTGTAGAACTTCTTATAGCTGAATTTAACTATTTGTTTCAAATTGACAAATTTCACACACTACTATTTATCTGAACTGAACCAGCACTGAACTGACATGAGCTAAATAATGACACTGTTGTCCTTTAGAGCTGCTTTACAGCAGAATCTGAATACAGCAATCTCCATAGTTGAGTTTGTTGCTGCTATGTTTATCTTTGTGAAACCACTTTGACACAATTAATACAGATCAATCTAAAGATATAAAGGTTACTTGACTTAACACTGGTGCCGTGACCCGGATGGGAATGAGGAACTACCAAGCTGTGGACCAACATATAATTCGAGAGTATGTGTGTACTAACCAGAATTTGTATAATCTGTTCTGGTTCCAGTCCAAACACGGGATGACCGTTTACCTCCACCAGCCTGTCTCCAGCATGCAAGAGACCTGAAACAAGAAGCACATAGACAAGAAACAGGACTCTATGAGAAGTAATACTGACACAAAGGGTATAAAATTTGTGTGCATGACATATCAGAGACACAATTAGAAAGGAGGGATTTATAAAAAAAAGTACAGCCAGGAAACCCTCACCACTGCGGTCAGCCAGTCCTCCATGTATAACTCGAGCAATGTATATCTCCCCTGTCACATCATCTCTCCTGATTGTTGCTCCCTGTATGTTAGAAGAAAGCAGGTGTCAATCCAAATATCTACAAGGCTTAATTTTATATGAATCAAGCATAAAACATGCATCCATCAAACATCTGATGGAAGTAGCATGCCAGGAACAATATTCAATGACAAACTGAACTGCAATGTTACATGAGGATAAAGAATATCTATTAAAATCAAATAATGAAGAAGAGAAATGATGATATGAGAACATGGAGATGTTAAACCAATGGAGAATGACCGAAAAACACACAAGCATTAATGTGACAATGGTAACATCAAGGACCGATGGTGGCATAGCACATGAATACACACATATTAAAGATTTGAAAGACCTGCATGCTTGAGACAGCAAGAATATGAAAGGATGTTCATAACCGTGGAAACGTGGAAGTGGCCTTATTCCTTTTTCTTTTTCTTCTGGCTAAAGAAACATCTAAATGCACTGCTGTTCACTTTGCGGTTTTGGGCAGGGCTGGATGTCAAGGAGCCATTGGTCATCCGGTGCTGTACATCAACCTGTCTCTTCTGAGAAGATGGTGATAGATTTGTTTTGGCATTAAAGGATTTCCCCTTTGATAGAACTGGCTGTTCCAGCAAAGTGATGGCAGATGAAGAAGAAGAGGAGGAAGAGGTGCCAGAAGGACAATGAGAAAAGCGAGAGGATGAGGGAATAGCTGGACTGTTGGGAACACTGAGCGATCTGCTACCCATCCGGTTAACCACTCTCCTTGCAGTCTCTGTGCCATGTGGTAATTTTGAAGTTGTGTTGCTTGTGGAAACTAGCTCTTGGAGCTTCTCCACTACATGCGTTAGCATCGCCAAAGCCTGAGAATTCTCCTGCATACTCTCAGATACACGTTCGGTAGCTGCGGCCATCTTCTCGCCAAGCAGGTGGACGTTTTCAGAACTGCGCTCCATGCAGCTGGTGGCCTGCTGCAATGTATTCTGCAATTCATTCAGACCTTCCTCCTTTGCCGGCCTTGTATGGGAGCATGTGATGGTCTCCCTTACCCGATGACAGTGCATTGGGCTTGCGGGAGCGGTTCGGGTGTGAGGGGTGGTTCTAGAAAGTTTTGGAGAAGTATTTGAAGCATTAAAGCAGCAAGATGATGAGGAAATCCATGGGGACGGTTGGGAAAATGTATGTAGCATAGAACTGCGATCACTCTCGTCCCCACTGTCTAAATTGTCAATCAAATTGTCTTCAGAGAAAGAATGAGAAATGAATGGTGAAATGGATGAAGACAAGAAGACAAAGAACACTAATTAGATAATGCTTTCAGCAGAGGCATACAAGTCACAAATCTTGATGAATGTAATAATGGGAACCTCCAAATACAGGGTTTTGGTCCTTACCAATCACTACAGAGCTACAGACACAAGGGGTGGAGGAACTGAGGCTCTGTTTCCGTAATGTTTTGTTCTGGTGGCAACTGCCCAAAGTGTTGCAGTGGTGTACAGTGGTGGGAGCAACAACGCTTGGGGATGCAGGAGTCGTGGTGGATGTGGAACCATCCAACATGGCATCTAAGCCTCCAGCCAGACGTCTCCCAGCTGAGAAGAGTCCACAGTGGGTTGCATGCCTTAATGTGTCCCAGTGGCTTTGAAATTCTCTACCAGCTCCGGTCTATCCATGACAACACACAGCTCAAAGTTACCAGAAACACTTTTACTAGAACACTTGACAAGGTCAGCTATTAGTGAGTTAAAAAAATTAATAATCTAAAACATAAGAAATATAGGAGGAAAAAACTCATTTCTAAAACTCTTCCAAAGCAACAAGGTTTTTAACCATTCTTTATCACTGAACTTTGTTGCTATGCTGATCTGAAAGACAGGCTGCAGTAACGTACATTGAAAGAGTCAAAATAAATCACAGGTTAGTAAAAGCAAGCTTTAGATTTGCTTGCCACTCCTTTTACTGGTCATGCTCACCAGAGTTTGATTGTTTTTAACCAAGCAAACAATCCTCATGGCTTCCTCGTCTTCAGGCAGGTCTTTAGGCAGCGGTGGCAGATCTGGCTCATAGTCCCTCAAACTTACTGTGTCATGAGCCGAGAGAAGAGCCTGAAAAATACAAGCAGTTTCTGTTATTTCTGTGGTTGACAACACATTCCAAACAACTAATTAAATACTGGAAGTGGTTTCTAATTAAAAGGCACAACAACAGTGTCTATCAGCATTTACTGGCCAATAAAGTCTGCCCTGAAACACTACAAAAATACCTGGCCTTACACTTAAGAAAGGTTCTTTAATGAAGAGGGTGATGGCTAAGAAAATGACTTTGCCCCTCAAAACACCATGCTGTTTAAAAACATGTATATATTGAAAGAATGCTCACCTGTAGGTGGGGATGACTGAGGAGGGCATATAGTTCTCGAGCTTCATTTGAGGGGTTTTGGACTGCTAGCAAATCAGACAGAATCTAGAGTGCACAAAACATGAATCATAACTTATTAGGAAATGAAAATGCATTGGTATAAAAATTAAGACCAAGTAAAGACCAAGACCTCTAACAGACCCTTTAAGACAGGGGTGGACAACTCTTCCCCTTGAATTGTCCTGCAGTTTAGCTCCAACCCTAATCAATCAATCACACCTGCCTCTAACTTTCAAGTCATCCTAAGACTTTGGTTAGATTAGACTGATAGTGGATCTTGAGGGTCAAAGTTGCCCACCCCTGTCCTAAGACCTAGATCCAAACCAGACCGAGACCAAGGCCAACACTAGACCTCATAAGCCCCAGATTCAGGCCAAAACCTAACCCCAAAGTCACAGAGAAAGAACGTCATGTTCACATGGTGTCGAGAGGTCTTAAGTCCAATGCTCTGATTGGTATAATCTGCTATGTTTGCAAGTCCTCAGGCACACGAAGAGATCAATTCAATTCATTTCAGTTCGAGTTTATTTGTATAGCGCTTTTCACAATACAAATTGTTGCAAAGGAGCTTTACAGAAAATTAAATATTAAACAAAGATCGAGCTTTAGAGGTCATATTTTGAACGCCAACAAGGAGATATGAACTGATACTACAAGGTATGAGTGGCACAAACTATGGCAAAAATTAAGGACAGTGAGAATGAAGCTGACCTGTAGAGAGAGTCCAGACGAATAGGAAAGATATGGCCTAGCTGGACCCTTTAGGTGCCTCTGTAGACATTCATACACCTGCAGAGAAAAAAGGCGAAGATGAACCCTTACTGGAGGAGATGAACCCTGACTGTAAGTAGGTGTATGTGGGATGGACTCTACCTTTAGTAGGGAGTGCAACCAGGGGGCGTTGAGGAGACTATACAACAGTTCAGCTCCATTTATATCTTTATTGACAGAGCCCCTCACTTCAGCTATCACATGAGCCAAGATCTGTGTCAGGTCTGAAACATGTAATGCAAGCACCTTCAGAACTCCTGTTGGTTATATGTGATGCTCATTGACTTCTTCAGCAGCTACAATCGTGCTAATATAAGCATGCTGTTAAATATCAGAGCTAAACTAAAATTAAGCTGACAGCTTCCAAAATGAAATAGCTACATGCAGCATCATACCTTTGTCTCCCATCTCCAGTGGAGCTGACCCAGGATCAGTCTCCACGTCTGGTCTCATTGTCAATCCTGGAGTGTTTTGGGGTTCAGGGAATGAAAATATAATGCACTGACCCTCCTCATATACAGCTGCAGAAATGAGCATATGAATTCAATAATTGCTGATCAGTTGTTGCCTGCTATATTCATATGTTTATGCTGTTACATCCTCTTCACTGGTGTATGTGTATAAGACGTTCTAACCAGAGCTGCGTTTCACAAAAGCACCATAAGCCTAAGTACCGTTGAACCATTGGCACTGATGATCTCTATGATCTACTTAGCCTTACGATGCTTTTGGGAAATGCATTCTAGAACTTTTTGTAGTTGTAAATACGATTCATGTTTCCAGGCTTACCTTACTTTAATGGTTAATAAATATATGAGACATTATGATTTGGATATGCACTTAAAACCTTTACAGACAAGTAACACTGGTAGAGATCAAGGCTAGTAACCAAAAGCTTGTAGGTCAAAACTCTAAAGATCATTGGTCCACAGGGACTGTCATTGTTTTTAGTGTATAATACGTTATTTTGGATAAATGTGTGAATAAAGAAAATTAATTTGTTAAAGAGTAAGGGCTGATAACCCAGAGGTCTTAAATCCAGAAAGCCCCAATGGAGGTGGTCCATGAATGCCCTTGTCACAGTTTTGACCTTGAGCAAAACACTTAAGTACAGGTTACTCTAAGGGTCCCGTCCTGGTAATAACTGCACCCTAAGTGGCTTTGGATTTTAAAAATGCTACTTAAATAACAATAACAGATGAAAGAGCATGATTCTTAACACGATTTGTTATGATTACTGCAGGTGACACTGGATATTAGTTTGCATATCTTTTGAACAAGACAGGTGCACCTAATGTCAGACTTTATGACTAAATGGGTGTGATATAAAATTCTTCACGTCATATTTTCAAATATCCTTTCTGAGAGTTACTGTCCTTTTAAAAATGGTTTTACCTCAGTGTTTCTGCATTTGAGTACATTTGCATAGCCAAATCTGATTGTTGACTGCAGGATATGTCTAGAATTTACACGTAACAATGCTGAATCCAACTGGAGAATCCCAGGAACTCACACAAGCAAGGGTTAATAATTACTGTAAATAAACAGCATACTACATTTGTAGCACAGGGAGCCCCCTTGTAGATAAGCCTGGGAAGCAAGAACCACAAACCCACATCCAGGCAGAGACTTAAATAGCAAATCCTGTTCACTCACCTCCCTCTTCCCTCACGTTCAGATTGTCCACTCCGTTTAGATCCCAGCTTAGAATTTAACACACTGAAGAGCTTCTAAAGAGGGTTTGCATGATGACGGTCAGTTTTAACTCACTCAGATATGATGGTATAAACAGAGGAATAACGTGAATGGTATTCCATAGCAGAGCACGGAAAAGTCCTCTTGGAAAAAAGAAGCGTAATCCCTCTCTATCCTGCTTAATCCCTTGCAAGCAAATGAGTCAGCCGGGGAGACAGTGTGTGTAGGAACGTGAAAGAGGAAATTAGGAAGGGAGGGATTGGAGAGCGAGTCAGGATGTGTCTGTGAGTAAATGTCCTTTCACATTCTTTCAAACGTCATTCTATCACAAAACTCCTTTAGGCTTTCAGTTATTCTCACTGATCACACTCACTCTGAGATTGTGAGATTGTGAGATCACTCTAAGGTGACTGATGAAAGCTAAAGGGATGACCCTTTCAGCCATTGCAAGAGAAGCTGGTCGTTCCAAATTTCTGATTTCTTGAATATTGCAGGTTTACAATGACTCCAATTCATTCAAGACCCCCAAAAAGGCTGGTCATCCAAGTAAGACGAATGCATGAGTGGACAGGATAATGTGGAGACTCTCAATGGGGAATCGGTTCAGCACTGCAGCTGGAATTGCTTGCCAGTTCAGCGCTGAGCAGGGTAAGGATCTGTCTCGGCCTGAAGTCGGAGTGAAATCGAACTTTACAGTGACCAAGCCACTCATCAGCAGAAAGAATCAAAAGGCTAAGCTCACCTTTGCCAAGAAGCATGTTGTGTGGAGAGAGGAGAACTATTCCAAAGTTCACTTTAGTGATGAGAGCAAGTTTAATTTGAGTCTGATGGGAAACATTTTATTCGGCGACAAAGTTATGGCTAAGAAACCTACTGTGCTTTCCACAAAATAAAGTTCTTGTTGAAATGCCTTGTATATTTTGTCAAACATGTTAGTAGAAAAGCAGTATATACAGCTAATATTCCATTTAAATTTTGTGTGATGAAGATTAACAATATTTATCAAGTATTTATAGATTGTTCTCTAATTTTGATCTCCACTGTACTTTTGACTCTACCTTTTATTACTACAGAGCGGTTTGAAACACTTCATACTGTTTAAAGTCCAAATAAAACGAAATTCTGTTTAACACAACATGATCCAGAGCATTTTTATTTGGATGCCCCATGAGCTCTTTGTGTGAAAGAGGCCTTTTAAATATATTGAAACATGAACCTTAAAAAAAATGTATACAGGCATTAGCCGATTTGAATTTTTTTTTCCAATTTTCATTTGATACTTAATCTCATCGCTCTCTCTACTATCCAAAAACCAGTTTAACATAAAAAGTACAAAGAGATATTGATACTAACTCTTTAAGGCCAAAGCAGTCATTCAAAAATGTCCCAGATTTGTCCATTCTGACAAGCCTGCAAATAATAAACGCAAATATTAAAATGCTACAAACCATTTAATCAGGCATAGGATGGCAAATAAATAGGTTTATGAACTTTTATAAGAAAGAAGAAACACTTGCTATTTCTTGTTGACATCAATGGTCAAGCGTCCAATCAAAATATGTGCTAGTTTGTAACAAGAAGCTATTTTCAGATATGCAAATGCAGCATGACTGGAATTATTTTTGCAAAAACAAATGTCAATGGAAGGGTTCAACAGTCGCTGGTGAACATGTTTTGCCACCTTGACAGTGGAAATAGACCAATATAAATGCGATCTGCAACCCATTGACCGAGCAAACTTTTTGACAAAGTTTTGGAAATCAGTTTTTTTTTTGTTGTGTTGTTGTTGTTGAAATAAAGGCCTAGTAAAATACTGAAGATGTCAATCTCAATTCCCAATCATTGTTTTATTGCCATCCATCTGAATTATGAGTCGGTGAACAATTGGAACAAACAGTATTCTTCAAAAACGACACAGAAACTTCATACATACTTGCACACACATACATTCATACACAGGTTAATACGCACACCTTGGCTCAGCATAGAAAAACTGATGTGGAAGTACAAACCTTACCTTCCTGAACCCAAAGTACAACATGAACCATGGAATTCATGCAACATCTCAAGTGTTAATGGTTGTAAACATCAACAGTCTTTCGTCATTACAGTTTTCACGATTACGTTTAGTAACATACAATCACACGCAAGCATCAAAATCCTGATCTCTGATCCTTGGAGATGGGTTTTGTGACCATTTATTCAAACCCACCGTCCTTCTGGTGCTCTGAACGTGAAATACCCTGCAGATTATCTACATCGCTCAGATTATCTGTGCTGTAGCCAGATCTAACCATCAGATAAATAAAACAATGTCAATAAAAGAAATCATGTATTCGTCTGTTTAGCTTTAAAACGTGAGACTCAACTCGAAGCTATTGCTGGGTACAGAGATGTAATGACACAAGTTCATAACACTGTCAGAGGCACTTTTCAGAATACTTCACAAAAAATAACTGATTTTAACATTGAATACTACAGTGCTTGCGTATGTCAAGTGACCTTTCTGCAATAACTGCTTAATTTAACAACAGCAAAATGCAGAAAATACATCTCAAGACCGAATGAGCTCAGCATGCAAATCTTGAGTGTTGTGGTCCATCAAAGAGCAAGATCTTCAACGTCTTCTTCCAGTGTGCCAGTGACATTCACTAAAAAAACATTGCCGACGGATACTCAGATATGCAGAGGAAAGCTGAAACTATTCCAACCGTTTTCTGAAATAAAGACCTGAAGATTTTCAGAAAACTGACCACAAAAATACTTCCCAAAAAGAAGAGTGCATCAAAACAAAACTGCTGTGCGAGTGCATAGAGAAAGAACAAAAAATGTGTCAACCATTTCAATACTAAGTTCAATTTGGCTGTACAAAGAGCTTGTAAACGAAGATTTGTACATAAAGAAGCAGGTCACCGCCCCTGCGCAGTTGGTTATGAAAGCTCCAAATGGATCAGAAGTCAGCATTAAAATTAAAGTCTGCATTTTGTGTTTTTCTCTTGGACATTCATTAATAAGGCGCACATCTTTTTTGGATTTATGTGAACAGATTCATGATTTAGGTCCAAGGCAGTTTGCTGTTTGCACTGAATGATATAATAAGATCAGGAAAATTAATGTAGTAGTTTACTTCAAAGACAGAGGTAGATGACCATTATTTCAGATGTCTTACAGTACACTTATGAACTTCATACGTCATCAATGGACAGTTGACACTGGATCGACCAGTGTGTGCTAGGAGGGAGAGGTGTTCATGCCATGCTTGTTCTTGAATGTCATTCATTCTGAGCCAACAAACCATGGGCTCTTTAATAAAAGAACACTGAGCTGGTGCACATAAATATCTTTAACATGATGAAATGGCCGCAGTTAAAAAGCCTCAATAATGGCTTTGAGTGAGGAAGACAAAAAATGTAAAGAATAAATGTTAATAAATGCAAAACCAAAGACGGACTTGCACATAAACTGGACTGTTTGAGCGTGAGAGCTCAGATTCCAATGGAATCACCCTCCTCGGCCATGTGATCCAGGCATGGAACATGACTGGCTCCTCCCACTTTGTGTCTTGAACACTTTGATTGGCTGGTCTGTTTGTCAGTCATTCCACTGCCTTACCAGATGGGTTTGGAGAGATGTGTTCATTACGTGATCTTCTCATGCTGGATTTGATAGTAGCATGCCTGAGTGAGGAAGGAGGAGGAAATCAGAACAGCAACTGGTACACACACATTTCACACTGTATATTTGTAAACCTTGAGATAACATGCTTATTTGCATATTTATGAGGATAATTACTTTAAATGGCCGAGTAGATGACAACACAATATGTTAGTAGCATTTTTATCATGTAAATCTTAATCACTCCAATTAAGACATTATTTATTGTTTCTCTCAGTGGTAAACACATCACATAAAAGTTGCTGCAACTGTTTGAAGCAACTGAATACTTAATGTTTAATAGTGATATTTAATGCACTTCAACTGCAGTTTATGATTGGTTGTCTGTTACTAAACTTTTACATTCTGAAGTGTGGTCACATTTACCAATGTTTAACAAATTTTTGTATTTTTATAGGGATCCATGTAATCTGGATTTTTCAAATTGGCCACATAGATTTTACTGTGTTGACCAACAGAAAGCTTCTTAGTTTGAAAATATCTTCTGTGTGGGCTGTGCTTCATACTTCACTGCACTATTGGCAATAGACAATAGATCTTTTTTGCCAACAGAATTTTGCAGAAATTTCACGGTAACACTTTATTTTAAGGTGTCCTTGTTACACGTTATATGTACGTACTATTGTAATAACAACAAATTAGGCATAATTACATGTGCGTAACCCTAATCCTAACCCTAACCATATAGTAAGTACATGTAGTCAATTAATATTACTCGGCACTTAAATGAAATAAAGTGCAACCAATTTCGCTAATATGTCCGCACTTTAACACACTATATAACTTTTCTGCAGCAAGTTTAAAAAAATAGTGCTGTCAAACGATTAATCGCGATTAATCACATCCAAAATACAAGTTTTTGTGGTAACACTTTATTTTATGGTTACATGTTACATGCACTTATTATTATAATAACAATAAATTATGCATAATTACATGCAAGTAACCCTAATCCTAACCATATAGTAAGTATAATGCATTCTTGTCTTAGGACAACTTTGATATACTTTTTTGATCCACTTCAAATGTTGGCTACTAATATATATATATATATATATATATATATATATATATATATATATATATATATATATATATATATATATATATATATATGTATATATATATATATATATATATATATATATATATATATATATATATATATATTCTTCTTTTGGTAACACTTTACAATAAGGTGTCATTTGTTAACATTAGTTAATGTATTAACTAACATGAACAAACAATGAACAATGCATTTATTACACTATTTATTCATCTTTATTAATCTTTGTTAATGTTAGTTAATAAAAATACAATTGTTCATTGTTTATTCATGTTAGTTCACAGTGAATTAACTAATGTTAACAAACACAACTTGTGATTTTAATAATGCATTAGTAAATGCTGAAATTAACATTAACTAAGATTAATAAATGCTGTAGAATATTGTTAATTCTTAGTTGATGTTTACTAATGTTGTTAACTAATGAACTTTATAGTAAAGTGTTACCATTCTTTTTTTCTTTTTTTTTTTTTTAAATACACGCATGTGTGTATTTATATAAACTATAATATACACATATAAAATATACACAGTGCAGACACATATACCATGTAAACAAAAACCTTTATTTTGGACGCGATTAAACACGATTAATCGTTTGACAGCACTAAAAAACCTTGTGAAAAACCCATATACACTATACCTTGAGTGTGGTGAACATGATGCCATGCTCTCCATGTTGTACACACGGATCCATTAGATCCTCGATGAGGCTGACCTCTGACCCCAGATTCCTTATCCTGTAGAGAACAACAGCTATGTCAACTAAAGCATGCCTTTTTTAAAATAATGTTATTTTCTGTGCTAAAGCATATGCAGATAAAAAGAAACTTATGTCTAAATGGACCACATCCTCTCTTCTCTCTGAGACCACATTTATGCCTGGTATGTGAACTGATCATAATTAGTCAGCCAAGACACATCTTCTACTATGGTTTCTACAAAAATATTAAGTACAAGTATTAAAGGGGTGGTTGACTGTTTTTTTTTTTTTTGTAGGCTTGACTGTTTATGGGGTGCAGTCTAACCTGTTAATGCTTCATTTTTAAAAAACGCATTATTTTTCACATAATTTACCTTTATTCTACACCGCTCTGTCCCTTCTCCTAAAATGCGCTGATGATTTCCTGTTTTTATGAAACCCCTCCCTCAGAAATATGCGATGGGCTCAGATTGGTTAGCTGGCCCAGTGTGTTGTGATTTGCTAAACTGCCTAGAGCATGTCTAAACATTACGCCCCTCACCTCAGTGCATTAATGCCTTTTTTTGTAGGCATTAATCTGCCATAATTTTAATAGATGATATCTTCGTTCTCATTGAACTTTCAGCGTCGTAACTTTGCAGATATTGTTTATGCTAAAACAGCAACAATACATTTTTTTTAAATATATTCAAATGAAAAACAGTAAGTTTAAATTGTAATAATGTGAAATTTTATTGCAGTTTTTACTATATTTTTGATCAAATAAATGCAGGTACTGAACTGAAAGATAGTGTACGTCGTACATACATACAAATAACAGGGCCTTAGAAACCTTGTGATCTCATCCTTACCGTGCACGCAGAACAACAAAGAGGAAGACAGGAAACAGGTCATCCATAGACCATAAGAAATCCTGTTTCAGAAGTGCAAGTACTTCCTGGGTTATCTCCTCAAAGGTCAGTTGGATGACCTGAAGCTTGTCTGAGGGGGTGAAAGTTGTGCTGTCGAAATAAAAAGAGAACAACCTTAAAACTATTTACCAGAGAAAAATGACAAACGTTATTAGCCAGACATTGTGGTAAATCTCCAACCTTATTTGCTGTAAAGTCTCAACTGCTGAGGCAAAACAAGCGTCCTTAGTGCTCGAAAGAACCTACACACCAACAAAATACCTCCATAAATATTGCTTCATGTTCAAAAGTCTTAATTCAGGTAATATAATCTGCATATTGCCTTGAATAAGAGATTCATGAGACTTTTTAAAAGAAACTTTTAGAGTCTCTCTTATAAAAGGACATATTTAACTACCTGTTGTTTTTCTCCATGTACTGTAACAGTCACAGGCCAGAATTTCCTATGAAAACAGGTATTAGTGGCAGTAAGATCGATCACTAGAGGACAATCAAATCTGCTGAATGTATTTCTCAGTGTAGCTGGGTGTCAAGACTCACTGTTGCACCCCGAGGAAGGCCAGCAGCGCCAGGTCTGGCTGTTTGTTGAGTCGGAGCACACACTCCCAGTACACATCATCCTCCTTCTCTTTCTCAAGAGCATAGAGAGTGAAGAGAGGAGGATAGAGCCGGGGCAACAGCACTGGCAGGAGGAGAGCAGAGCTGCTGACCACACACCTGCCATACACACACACACGCAAGACAATACATCAGGTAATTGCTAAAAATTAGACATTAAAGACAATGGCTGATAAAAACACAGACAAATCAGTCTGAATTTATGAGGAAAAAATTCTGAGATAAAAAGACAATGACAAAGAGATGAAATTATTAGAAACAATTTACATTTTGTCATAATTTGGACGTTAAATTTTTTGTCAATTCAAACGTTTTATCTCATAATTATGATTTAGTATGTCATAATTTCAATTTATCTCATAATTACTGCTTAATCTCATAATTTTGTTTGTCAATTTAAAGTTATATCATAAATGTCAAATTACTTCATTACGATTTAGTATCTCATAATTTTGTAAATTTGAACCTGATCTCAAAATTATGCTTCGTCATAATATCAATTTATCTCATAATTAAGACTTAATGTCAGAATTTTGTCAATTCAAAACTTTTATCTCATAATTTTGCTTTTTTATGTCTTAATTATGATTTACCAAAACATGAAAGATCAGTTTTTTATTATGTGGTGGAAATTGGCTTCCATAGGTTCCGATTAAAAAGAGAAAATAATCAAATCAGTAAAGTACTTTTAACTTATAAATTCAATAGATTATCAAAAATAGGTATTATCTTGTGGTGTTTTAATATATAAACAATTTTTGTTTAATTTCACTCTAACTGTGATATAATCCATAGATAGCAATTGTATAAAATAAAATTACTCATACAGTAATATCAAGTTTTGGTCAAACCACACAACCCTGCTATGTATTATTTTTCTCACAAGTGAGACATCTTACGTACCCAGGTTTAGGAGACTCCAGCTGCTTCCCAGCAGGGTCTGAACCACCTTTCTCTTTTGGGGGGTCGGCCAGTGAACCTCCTTCCTCTGGCAGATCAGGAAAGAGGAATCTAAACACAAACACATACATAAATATTCATGGAAACAACATTTAAAATAGACTTTGTTGTCAGTCTGACACACTCACCTGACAAGCTGGAAGATGCGGCCGAGATAGGACTTGATCTCATTGACAGCCTGGGGCAGTAATCTGCGGTTGGCCCCAACTCCAACATACGTCATACGGTACACCGAAACCAATGTCTCCACCAGCCGACCCAAAGGATGCAGTGGGGTATCACATGCCTAGGGTCAAACATCAGGGGTCAGTGACATATAGGGACAAAATACACTGGAATGACTGAGAGACAATATGTGACCCTGGACCACAAAACCAGTCTTAAGTCACTGAGGTATATTTTTAGCAATAGCCAAAAATACATTGTATGGGTCAAAATTATCCATTTTTATTTTATTCCAAAAATCATTAGGATATTAAGTAAAGATCATGTTCCATGAAGATATTTAGTGAATTTTCTACCGTAAATATATCAAAACTTCATTTTTGATCAGTAATATGCATAGCTAAGAACTTCATTTAGACAACTTTAAAGGTGATTTTCTCAATATTTCGATTTTTTTGCTCCCTCAGATTCCAGATTTTCAAATAGTTGTATCGTGGCCAAATATTGTCCTATCCTAACAAACCATACATCAATGGAAAGCTTATTTATTCAGATGACGTAGAAATCTCAAATTTTGAAATATTGACACTTATGACTGGTTTTGTGGTCCAGGGTCACATATGTTTGTAAATGAGGTTGGCAGTGTTAGTTCATTGATGACCTAGAGCAATGCATACCTTGACAAGGTACCGACGGATTGTGTGATACACCTCTAACGTCACAGGACCAACATGCTGAGGAATGAACTCGAGACTCTCCAGCGTTTTGTGATGAGAGCGACTCAGTAACTCTGGACTGAAATTACACACATTCAGCTTTAGATTCAGCTATACATTTTAACATTACACATTTAATATTCATGTTCCAAAACTTTGGGAGATTCCTAGATAAAAAGTTAAGCACATCTAAGTAAGTAGATCAAGGGTAAAACTGCAGATACTTCACAGAAAAGACAATCTAAATTGCACTCCGACAAGGTTTTCATCCAAGATGGTAAAGATGAGGAATAAAATTGGTTTGTTTGTGTGGAACCTTTTTGTGCCACAATTTTGACTCATCTCATAATTATAATTTAGGATCTCATAATTTTGACTGTGTCATAATTCGTTTAAAGAATTTTCTTATGTGGCAGAAATGGGTTTCCATATGTCTGCACCCATCAAGTTCCAAAAAAATAAAAATCAGATGAAGTACTCTTCATTATCAATTCATTATAGTTTATCAAAAACAGGCATTACCTTATTGTGATTAATTATATAAATTATTTTTTGTTTTGTGATAGGAACCATTACAGTTGTATAACCTTACTTTTACTGTAATTTCAGAATTTGGTCAAACCACCCACCCCATGATGGTGTGTGTATTATTTTTCTGCTTATTAGAGTAGCAATTTGTTAGCTTAGCATCATGTTAACATCAGACTGCTGTAATACTCTGTGAGTGTCAGGGGAGTTTCTCATGTAGACATTGAGGCAATGAGCAATGAGGCACAGTAAGGTTTTGGAATTGGTCTAATCCAATGTGTGTGTGTTTAAGTGTACCTGTCTCTCTGCTGTCTCCTGTTAGCAGTGAGCGCTATTGCGATGTTGTCCCACGCTGTAGTGGTTTGTCCCTGTCCGGGAGAATCACAACCTAGCCTGTTCCAGCACTCCAAAAACACAGCCTTCCACTTTTCTTCGGAGTGAACTGCTAACCTGCCCAGTTTACTGTAATCGCACAAACACATCGGTTCCCCATCAACACTGATAATGTCGCTTAAAATTGAATTGTGCTACAGAGATCAACACACACTCTTACAGTGCATGAGCCTTCTCCTTGTCTGAGTCGTAGAGGCTGGGTTTGTAGTAGGAACCTGACATCTTTAGTCCAGTTCCCCAAACCCCACTAAAAGAGCCTTCAATGTAGTCTCCATTCGGCATGGTCAACACGCCCTGCAGAAAGAGATGATAACAGGCTTGTTTGAGTGAACATAAAAAATACGATTTTTAATGTCATTTGTAATATTAGACTTTTGCCATATTATTATATTAATATAATAATATTATTATCATCATCATCACATTTTTAATATTACAGTTTAAAATTGTTTTCTATTGTAAAACATTTTAAAAAGTCATTTATTTTGTGATGGTAAAGCTGAATTTTCAGCAGTCATTGCTCTAGTCTTTAGTGTCACATGATGCTTCAGAAATCATTGCAATATACTGAAAATATAACAAATATAATTTCTTATTGTCAAAGTTGGCAACAGTTGTGCCGAGTAATATTTTTGAGGAAACCATGATATTTATTTTCAGAATTCAGCTTTAGACATTTAAAGCATTATTCCAAATAGAAATCATTCGTAACATTTTAAATGTCTTTACTGTCACTATTAATCAATTTAATGTGCCCTTGATGAAAAAATATTAACTTATTTTAAAAAATTATAATAATAATTTAAAAAAACTTATTGAGCCCAAAGTTTTGAACACTAGTGTAGATGTTTGTGCATGCTAAAGTGTTTGTTTGTGAACAGTAGCACCTTTCCATTTAGGGTCCAGTCTTCTGAAAACTCCCCTTCAAATGTAGTGTCATCTTCAGAAAGTAACACCCCCGTTCCCTTGGAGAGAAACAAATAACAATTAAAATAACTCATCTGAAGTTTTTCTTTCTTCATACTTTAAAAGCAAAAAAGACTGAGTGTGTGTATCAGGTTTTATCATTTTTGTAGCATCAAAAGCACCTCAAAGACAATAAAACCTAACTTGAGGAGACTATAGGGAATAAAAAAGGAGCTAAATTTTCTTTAGTTCAGTTTGCAAAAAAATGTGTATGTAGTAAATGTTTTATAATAGCAATAAGGCACAAGAGGCCATGAGATATTGTGAATATAGTCATAATACAGCATGGTGTCACATACTTATACTGCTAAATAAAACCAAATGTGTGTATGTCAATCTCACCATCATTTTGTTGTTGTTGAAAGCACCTTCATAGTACAGGCCAAACTGCGTAACAACAACTCCGTTCCCCTGACGCTGATCATCCAGCCACATGCCCATGTACTTCTCCCCTCTGACACAAAACACAGTTAGTACAGTGCACATTTGCACACGCACTTACATTTCAACATTTCAAGGCAAAGAAGACGTGCTGCAATCATTTTGTGAATTCACTTGTCTATTTACATACCTGGTGATGTCATCAAAAACTCCATAGCCAGATTTTTTGTCATACTGCCACTGGCCGATGAAGACACTGGGGGAAGTGGAGTTCAGCTTCCCACTACGCAGCATCCCGTGACCATGACGCATGTTATCTTGAAAAGAGCCCTCGTATATTTCACCAGAGGCATATCTGAACACACACACAGTCAGTTAATGACAACAACTCACACAGATTTTTGGGTCAGTAAGAATTTTCTTTTTTCTTTCTTTAAATAAATACTTTTATTGAGCAATGATGCATCAAAAATGACAGTAAAGACATTTCTAATGTTGCAAAAGATATCCATTGATCCAAAATGTATCATGGTTTGCATAAAACAACTTTTTTCAACTGTAATAATAAGAATTGTTACATCAATACTAAATAAAGACATTAGAATGATTTCTCAAGGATCTTGTGACACTGAAGACTGAAGTACTGAAAATTGCAGAATTCAGATTTGCATCACAAGAATAAATGATGTTTTAAAAATTATTAAAATGGAAAACAGTTATTTTAAATTGTACCAATATTTCACATTATTACTGTTTTTACTTGAGCAAATAAATGCAACCTTGGTGAGCATAAGACATCCTAACATTTTCTAAAACATTAAAAAATTTTTGAATGGTATTGCACATACAGAAATACATATACCCATTACAGAAAAATAATATACAAAAATAAACACACAACCACAAACCTGAATGTTCCAAAGCCATGCATCTTGCCATCCTTCCACTGCCCTTGGTAATGATCACAGCTGTCCAGGTTTTTGTTAGGAACAACGTAATCTCCAAAACTGCAAAGAAAACAGTAGTTAAAATATTTCCAGAAATAGAAAGTAGGAGACGTCAGCAGCATAATAATAAAAAATAAATAAAAAAATAAAATTGCCACTAACCCATCTTCAAGGCCGTTCTTGAATGTCCCTGTATACATTCGTCCATCAGGCCATTTGACCACACCCCTAGAACACAGACATAGCCAATCATCACCTTCCACGTTTTAAGAAGACTTTCACACCCACAATTCTCTTTCCAATGGCCTACCGTCCATGAGGTTTCCCTGAGACCCATCGGCCCTCATACGTGGCCTCCTTGAGGCGACTGTCTTTGTAGAATGTGTATGATGCTGTCCTTGAAATGGGCGGATCTGCTCTCTGCGTTACTCCTGTAGAAGGAGGTATCCCATCATGCCCCAGTCCACTAAGTGCCTGCTCCACTGCTTGGTTTATAGAACGCAGCCACTTTGCCTAGGAATCAGGACATCGCTGTTTAACTATCTATACAGGTTTCTGTAAATCATCATTTTGAGTCCAGTCAGGTATACCTTCTCAGCTGGGGACGAAGCCAGCAGAGTGAAACTCTCTTCAGGTGAAGTCACTTTTAAACCATATCTGCAGAGAACCATGCAAACTTCATAACTCTTCATAACGCTTCATAATTATATAAAGCTAATAAACATGACTGGCACACTCACAGGCCTGTGTTCTCCTCAGAAATAGGCTCCACCCACAATGTAGCCAATGGGAAGACGTGATGAGTGGAAAACTAGGAGGGGTTAAAAAAGAAATGCAACTAATGCAAGAAAAGCATACAGAAAATAAATCCACTAGGATTGTACACAATTCTGTCCACTCTTGATTACTGATGCACAATATATAAGTACCATCAGTTATCAGCAGATAGGAGATCTATTTATATATACTGTATATATTTTAAATATGCATGCATTTTCTTGTTTCATTTCATTTCGATTACCTTTACCTCACTTAAATCTTTAAAAAAAAAGAAAAAAAAAAAAGTCTTTAAAAACACAAATAACACTGCTAAAATATAACCTATGGCAAAAGTAAAACACATCATTACAGTGCTTACAGCAAAAAATGTAATTATTACAATTATTACTTTTCTATTTTAATACATTTTAAAATGTAATTTATTGTTCCTTCAAAATACATTTTTATATGTTGATTTAGTGCTCAAGAAACATTTACTATTATCACAGTTGAACATGGGTGTGCTGCTTAATATTTTTGTGAAATTGCTAAATTTTTTATGAGTAGAAAGTTTCAAAATGACATTTATTTGAAAAAAATAAAATAAATAAAAAATAACACACACACATACATATTTATATATATATATATATATATATATATATATATAACGTAAACGTATTTACTGCCACTTTTGATTGATTTAATGCATTTTTAATTGTAATTAAAATAAATAAAAATTAAATAAAAATTCTTACATTTGAATCATTCTTAAAAAAAAAAAAAAAAAAAAAATCTCCCAAAGACTGCATGGCCGTGTACGCTATATAATGCCTAAATTCACTCAAAGCATTTAAAGTAGTCCATAGAATTAATAATAATGATGGTGAAAAGTTTGTTGCTATACAATATTTGTCAAAAACTTAACATAAGTATGTCACAAGCATAAACCAACTGTCAATTGGTTTACAGTGTTTGTAGGTTGTCGACTACTATTTTAAAATATAAAATGTTGAAGATATGGTTCTTTTTCCTAAGCACATTTTTGCTCTTTTCGAATGGAAAGCGATAATGCTGATTAAACGAAAAACAGACAAATACACGCACTGTAAAAGGTATGAAGGAAAAACAACAGGGAGGAAAATAATGGATTATCATCTCAAATACTCACTGGCACATTCACTAAGACGAGAGCATTAAACAGAATCACTACTGTTCAACATAAAACCATCCAGCACAACATGCCCCTTACTACAATCAGGTACATATCTTTTACAAAGGGTTTGCAAGCAGGAAGCCTTGGAATGTACCCAACCAGATGTACTGTCATCTTTCTATGCTTTTATACCACACAGGAACAAGACATTTTTGGACAAGGCAGAGTCTAAATGAAACCTTACAGGAATTTCTGTCAAAAACTAGAGGTTTAAACTGAGCTATTACAGAGACTATGTAATTTTAATTGATTAGATTCTTTAAAGGAATATTCAGAGTTAAATACAACTTAAATTCTTCTGATAGCATCTGTAGCCACAGAAAAATAATTTTGACACATCCATCAGTTTGTCTAGTTATGGAGAGTTTGCACAGCACAACAAAAAGATTAAAATATGAAACAGTCACACCGATGCAAAAGTTTAATAACATGATGTAACTGACTAACTAACTATGAGTAAAGTACTTTTTAGTGGAGAATATCTTCACCCAGAAGAATTAAGTAAGTAACATACAATCAAAAATTCATCCACCTTGAAATGTAGTCTCATGTCAAAGTGACTTGCAACAGGGTTATTACAGTTAACTAAAGCTAAAACCATTTGAACCTTTAAAAAGAACTAGTTTAACTTGATGTAGTAAAATAGCTAAAACTGAAATAAAAATTAATCAAGTAATGTAGGCATATTAAAAAATAAAAATGATAACTCAAAAACAATGTTACTAAACCTTTATCTAAAATTAAAATTAAAACAGAAAAGTAAAAAACTAATTCAAAATATTAATAAAAACTACTAAAATGTCACATACACATTTATTTTTGCTTTCTATTGTAAGATGTGTCAAAATTATTTTCTGAATTAATCAGATACCCCAAGCTTTAAATAAAAGTTTAATTTACTGCTGTCAAACGATTAATCGGGATTAATCGCATACAAAATTAAAATATTTGTTTTGTTTGCATAATATATATGTGTGTTCTGTGTATATTTATTATGTATATATAAATACACACACAGTATATATTTTGAAAGTCGTACATGTATTTACATGTCTATATTTATATTCATATAATTTATATTATAAATAAATATATTTAATATATAAACAAAATTTTTCTGAAATATATACATGCATGTGTGTGTATTTATATATACACAGTACACATACATATATTATGTAAACAAAAACTTTTATTTTGGATGCTATTAATCGCAATCAATTATTTGACAGCACTAGTTTTATTTAATCTCAGAATATTCCTTTAACTGCAGCACTGGACAAACACTACAGCTGTAGGGTGCATCCTTTGGCACTAGGGGACAGTATGCTATGGAGGAAACTCTTCATTCGTACAGCCCATACTTACAAGACTCTTATAGGGGACCATGCCCTACCAAAACAAAAATAAACATCACTAAAACATCAGTCATTGGAAACAGATTGTTAGTTTGGACCTGTAAGCGAATAAAAAAACTGATGTGAAAGCAGAGATAAAGCAGAAATGATACTGAAATGGCGGTGAAACTAAAGTATAAAAAGAAGGGCAAACCTGTGCATGAACAAGGGCATCGTTGAAAAGGATGAACCAGTTGACAGAAAAACGTCCTGCGTTCTGAAGAGTCAAAGCCTTATTACTGCTCTCACAGAACAGCCGCCGAGACGGTTTACGAAGAGAGTCCTGAAAGAAGAGAAGAACTCTTGATTACCAGTCCAACTTCATCCACGTTCTAGCTCTCCTCCACAAATGCACTGAAATAAAACAATTTGCTCAGCAGGAAGAGCACCTGGCTGTCTGGTGCGCATTAAACTGACTGGCATTTGACAGGTAAAGTGCTTCTAAGGGCCTGACAGCAGCAGGGTGACTCACGGTCATCTTTCCAGGAAAGCTCTTCCAGAAGTGGAGCGTGTACTCTGCTTCCTTCCTCCTCCTCTTCAGATGAAGAGCCATGGATTCATATTTTGAGCAGGCATCTTGCAGCTTCTGATAATCCACAGAACTCTGTCATATATACAGCAGTGAGATTTTATGTAATGATGGTGTATTGAGTAAAAAAGTCAGCCAGACCTGTTATTATAGAATACAATTACACTTTTTATTAAACACACAAACACACAAAAAAGATAATAACCCAAAATAAGCAATAAATAACTATATAAATAATTTAGAAAATAAATAAAATAAGCAATAAGTAAGCAATATACAAAAAAGCAAAAAATAAATATAGAAATATAGAAAAAAAGCAAGCAATAAATATATAAGCAATTATCAATATGTGTATGAATACACACACATATAGGCAAAAAATACAAAAAAATATATTATATATATATATATATATATATATATATATATATATATATATATATATATATATATATATAATAAATACATTTTAAAAAGTATTTTT